>NC_088385.1:39415000-40040000 GCF_037993035.2 Macaca fascicularis | reverse complement strand
AGGATATTTCCTTTTTCACCCTAGCCCTCTATGGGCTTCCAAATATGACTTTGCCAATTCCACAAGAACTGTCTTAGCGAAAGGCTTCTTGAGGGGAAAGCTGTAACTCTGTGAGATGATTTCACAGAACACAAAGAAGTTTCTCAGAAAGCTTCTTTCTCTTTGTTATCGGAGGATATTTCCTTTGGCCCTATAGTCTTCAAAGGGATCCGAAATATCTGTTCTCAGATTCCACAGAAATAAGGCTAGCAAAGAAAACTACGAAACACAGATGTAACTCTGTGAGATGAATTCACAGAACACTAAGCAGTTTCTTTGAAAGTTTCTTTACAGATTTCATCTGAGGATATTTCCTTTTTCACCATAACTCTCTATGGGCTTCCAAATATCACTTTGCCAATTCCACAAGAACTGTCTTAGCGAAAGGCTTCTTGAGGGGAAAGCAGTAACTCTGTGAGATGATTTCACAGAACACAAAGAAGTTTCTCAGAAAGCTTCTTTCTCTTTGTTATCGGAGGATATTTCCTTTGGCCCTATAGTCTTCAAAGGGATCCGAAATATCTGTTCTCAGATTCCACAGAAATAAGGCTAGCAAAGAGATCCACGAAATACAGATGTAACTCTGTGAGTGGAAGTCACTCATCACAGAGCAGTTTCTCAGAAAGCTTCTTTCCAGATTTCGTCTGAGGATATTGCTTTTTCACCATAGCCCTCTATGGGCTTCCAAATATCACTTTGCCAATTCCACAAGAACTGTCGTACCGAAAGGTTTCTTGGGGGAAAGCTGTAACTCTGTGAGATGATTTCACAGAACACAAAGAAGTTCCTCAGGAAGCTTCTTTCTCTTTGTTATCGGAGGATATTCCCTGTGGCCCTATAGTCTTCAAAGGGATCCGAAATATCTGTTCTCAGATTCCACAGAAATAAGGCTAGCAAGGAGATCTACAAAACACAGATATAACTCTGTGAGATGAATTCACAGAACACTAAGCAGTTTCTCAGAAAGCTTCTTTCCAGATTTCATCTGAGGATATTTCCTTTTTCACCATAGCCCACTATGGGCTTCCAAATATCACTTTGCCAATTCCACAAGAACTGTCTTAGCGAAAGGCTTCTTGAGGGGAAAGCTGTAACTCTGTGAGATGATTTCACAGAACACAAAGAAGTTTCTAAGAAAGCTTCTTTCTCTTTGTTATCGGAGGATATTTCCTTTGGCCCTATAGTCTTCAAAGGGATCCGAAATATCTGTTCTCAGATTCCACAGAAATAAGGCTAGCAAAGAGATCTACGAAACACAGATGTAACTCTGTGAGATGAATTCACAGAACACTAAGCAGTTTCTCAGAAAGCTTCTTTCCAGATTTCATATGAGGATATTTCCTTTTTCACCATAGCCCTCTATGGGCTTCCAAATATCACTTTGCCAATTCCACAAGAACTGTCTTAGCGAAAGGCTTCTTGAGGGGAAAGCTGTAACTCTGTGAGATGATTTCACAGAACACAAAGAAGTTTCTCAGAAAGCTTCTTTCTCTTTGTTATCGGAGGATATTTCCTTTGGCCCTATAATCTTCAAAGGGATCCGAAATATCTGTTCTCAGATTCCACAGAAATAAGGCTAGCAAAGAGATCTACGAAACACAGATGTAACTCTGTGAGATGAATTCACAGAACACTAAGCAGTTTCTCAGAAAGCTTCTTTCCAGATTTCTTATGAGGATATTTCCTTTTTCACCATAGCCCTCTATGGGCTTCCAAATATCACTTTGCCAATTCCACAAGAACTGTCTTAGCGAAAGGCTTCTTGAGGGGAAAGCTGTAACTCTGTGAGATGATTTCACAGAACACAAAGAAGTTTCTCAGAAAGCTTCTTTCTCTCTGTTATCGGAGGATATTTCCTTTGGCCCTATAATCTTCAAAGGGATCCGAAATATCTGTTCTCAGATTCCACAGAAATAAGGCTAGCAAAGAGATCCACGAAATACAGATGTAACTCTGTGAGTGGAAATCACACATCACAGAGCAGTTTCTCAGAAAGCTTCTTTCCAGATTTCATCTGAGGATATTTCCTTTTTCACCATAGCCCTCTATGGGCTTCCAAATATCACTTTGCCAATTCCACATGAACTGTCTTAGCGAAAGGCTTCTTGAGGGGAAAGCTGTAACTCTGTGAGATGATTTCACAGAACACAAAGAAGTTTCTCAGAAAGCTTCTTTCTCTTTGTTATCGGAGGATATTTTCTTTGGCCCTATAGTCTTCAAAGGGATCCGAAATATCTGTTCTCAGATTCCACAGAAATAAGGCTAGCAAAGAGATCTACGAAACACAGATGTTACTCTGTGAGATGAATTCACAGAACACTAAGCAGTTTCTCAGAAAGCTTCTTTCCAGATTTCATCTGAGGATATTTCCTTTTTCACCATAACCCTCTATGGGCTTCCAAATATCACTTTGCCAATTCCACAAGAACTGTCTTAGCGAAAGGTTTCTTGAGGGGAAAGCTGTAAATCTGTGAGATGATTTCACAGAACACAAAGAAGTTTCTCAGAAAGCTTCTTTCTCTTTGTTATCGGAGGATATTTCCTTTGGCCCTATAGTCTTCAAAGGGATCCGAAATATCTGTTCTCAGATTCCACAGAAATAAGGCTAGCAAAGAAATCCACGAAATACAGATGTAACTCTGTGAGTGGAAGTCTCACATCACAGAGCAGTTTCTCAGAAAGCTTCTTTCCAGATTTCATCTGAGGATATTTCCTTTTTCACCATAGCCCTCTATGGGCTTCCAAATATCACTTTGCCAATTCCACAAGAACTGTCTTAGCGAAAGGCTTCTTGAGGGGAAAGCTGTAACTCTGTGAGATGATTTCACAGAACACAAAGAAGTTTCTCCGAAAGCTTCTTTCTCTTTGTTATCGGAGGATATTTCCTTTGGCCCTATAGTCTTCAAAGGGATCCGAAATATCTGTTCTCAGATTCCACAGAAATAAGGCTAGCAAAGAGATCTACGAAACACAGATGTAACTCTGTGACATGAATTCACAGAACACTAAGCAGTTTCTCAGAAAGCTTCTTTCCAGATTTCATCTGAGAATATTTCCTTTTTCACCATAGCCCTCTATGGGCTTCCAAATATCACTTTGCCAATTCCACAAGAACTGTCTTAGCGAAAGGCTTCTTGAGGGGAAAGCTGTAACTCTGTGAGATGATTTCACAGAACACAAAGAAGTTTCTCAGAAAGCTTCTTTCTCTTTGTTATCGGAGGATATTTCCTTTGGCCCTATAGTCTTCAAAGGGATACGAAATATCTGTTCTCAGATTCCACAGAAAGAAGGCAAGGAAAGAGATTCACGAAATACAGATGTAACTCTGTGAGATGAATTCACAGAACACTAAGCAGTTTCTCAGAAAGCTTCTTTCCAGATTTCATCTGAGGATATTTCCTTTTTCACCATAGCCCTCTATGGGCTTCGAAATATCACTTTGCGAATTCCACAAGAACTGTCTTACCGAAAGGCTTCTTGAGGGGAAAGCTGTAACTCTGTGAGATGATTTCACAGAACACAAAGAAGTTTCTCAGAAAGCTTCTTTCTCTTTGTTATCGGAGGATATTTCCTTTGGCCCTATAGTCTTCAAAGGGATCCGAAATATCTGTTCTCAGATTCCACAGAAATAAGGCTAGCAAAGAGATCCACGAAATACAGACGTAACTCTGTGAGTGGAAATCACACATCACAGATCAGTTTCTCGGAAAGCTTCTTTCCAGATTTCATCTGAGGATATTTCCTTTTTCAGCATAGCCCTCAATGGGCTTCCAAATATCACTTTGCCAATTCCACAAGAACTGTCTTAGCGAAAGGCTTCTTGAGGGGAAAGCTGTAACTCTGTGAGATGATTTCACAGAACACAAAGAAGTTTCTCAGAAAGCTTCTTTCTCTTTGTTATCGGAGGATATTTCCTTTGGCCCTATAGTCTTCAAAGGGATCCGAAATATCTGTTCTCAGATTCCACAGAAATAAGGCTAGCAAAGAGATCTACGAAACACAGATGTAACTCTGTGAGATGAATTCACAGAACACTAAGCAGTTTCTCAGAAAGATTCTTTCCAGATTTCATCTGAGGATATTTCCTTTTTCACCATAGCCCTCTATGGGCTTCCAAATATCACTTTGCCAATTCCACAAGAACTGTCTTAGCGAAAGGCTTCTTGAGGGGAAAGTTGTAACTCTGTGAGATGATTTCACAGAACACAAAGAAGTTTCTCAGAAAGCTTCTTTCTCTTTGTTATCGGAGGATATTTCCTTTGGCCCTATAGTCTTCAAAGGGATCCGAAATATCTGTTCTCAGATTCCACAGAAATAAGGCTAGCAAAGAAATCCACGAAATACAGATGTAACTCTGTGAGTGGAAGTCTCACATTACAGAGCAGTTTCTCAGAAAGCTTCCTTCCAGATTTCATATGAGGATATTTCCTTTTTCACCATAGCCCTCTATGGGCTTCCAAATATCACTTTGCCAATTCCACAAGAACTGTCTTAGCGAAAGGCTTCTTGAGGGGAAAGCTGTAACTCTGTGAGATGATTTCACAGAACACAAAGAAGTTTCTCAAAAAGCTTCTTTCTCTTTGTTATCGGAGGATATTTCCTTTGGCCCTATAGTCTTCAAAGGGATCCGAAATATCTGTTCTCAGATTCCACAGAAATAAGGCTAGCAAAGAGATCTACGAAACACAGATGTAACTCTGTGAGATGAATTCACAGAACACTAATCAGTTTCTCAGAAAGCTTCTTTCCAGATTTCATCTGAGGATATTTCCTTTTTCACCATAGCCCTCTATGGGCTTCCAAATATCACTTTGCCAATTCCACAAGAAGTGTCTCAGCGAAAGGCTTCTTGAGGGGAAAGCTGTAACTCTGTGAGATGATTTCACAGAACACAAAGAAGTTTCTCAGAAAGCTTCTTTCTCTTTGTTATCGGAGGATATTTCCTTTGGCCCTATAGTCTTCAAAGGGATCCGAAATATCTGTTCTCAGATTCCACAGAAATAAGGCTAGCAAAGAGATCCACGAAATACAGATGTAACTCTGTGAGTGGAAATCACACATCACAGAGCAGTTTCTCAGAAATCTTCTTTCCAGATTTCATCTGAGGATATTTCCTTTTTCACCATAGCCCTCTATGGGCTTCCAAATATCACTTTGCCAATTCCACAAGAACTGTCTTAGCGAAAGGCTTCTTGAGGGGAAAGCTGTAACTCTGTGAGATGATTTCACAGAACACAAAGAAGTTTCTCAGAAAGCTTCTTTCTCTTTGTTATCGGAGGATATTTCCTTTGGCCCTATAGTCTTCAAAGGGATCCGAAATATCTGTTCTCAGATTCCACAGAAATAAGGCTAGCAAAGACATCCACGAAATACAGATGTAACTCTGTGAGTGGAAATCACACATCACAGAGCAGTTTCTCAGAAAGCTTCTTTCCAGATTTCATCTGAGGATATTTCCTTTTTCACCATAGCCCTCTATGGGCTTCTAAATATCACTTTGCCAATTCCACAAGAACTGTCTTAGCGAAAGGCTTCTTGAGGGGAAAGCTGTAACTCTGTGAGATGATTTCACAGAACACAAGGAAGTTTCTCAGAAAGCTTCTTTCTCTTTGTTATCGGAGGATATTTCCTTTGGCCCTATAGTCTTCAAAGGGATCCGAAATATCTGTTCTCAGATTCCACAGAAATAAGGCTAGCAAAGAGATCCACGAAATACAGATGTAACTCTGTGAGTGGAAATCACACATCACAGAGCAGTTTCTCAGAAAGCTTCTTTCCAGATTTCATCTGAGGATATTTCCTTTTTCACCATAGCCCTCTAGGGGCTTCCAAATATCACTTTGCCAATCCCACAAGAACTGTATTAGCGAAAGGCTTCTTGAGGGGAAAGCTGTAACTCTGTGAGATGATTTCACAGAACACAAAGAAGTTTCTCAGAAAGCTTCTTTCTCTTTGTTATCGGAGGATATTTCCTTTGGCCCTATAGTCTTCAAAGGGATCCGAAATATCTGTTCTCAGATTCCACAGAAATAAGGCTAGCAAAGAAATCCACGAAATACAGATGTAACTCTGTGAGTGGGAGTCTCACATCACAGAGCAGTTTCTCAGAAAGCTTCTTTCCAGATTTCATCTGAGGATATTTCCTTTTTCACCATAGCCCTCTATGGGCTTCCAAATATCACTTTGCCAATTCCACAAGAACTGTCTTAGCGAAAGGCTTCTTGAGGGGAAAGCTGTAACTCTGTGAGATGATTTCACAGAACACAAAGAAGTTTCTCAGAAAGCTTCTTTCTCTTTGTTATCGGAGGATATTTCCCTTTGCCCTATATTCTTCAAAGGGATCCGAAATATCTGTTCTCAGATTCCACAGAAATAAGGCTAGCAAAGAGATCTACGAAACACAGATGTAACTCTGTGACATGAATTCACAGAACACTAAGCAGTTTCTCAGAAAGCTTCTTTCCAGATTTTATCTGAGGATATTTCCTTTTTCACCATAGCCCTCTATGGGCTTCCAAATATCACTTTGCCAATTCCACAAGAACTGTCTTAGCGAAAGGCTTCTTGAGGGGAAAGCTGTAACTCTGTGAGATGATTTCACAGAACACAAAGAAGTTTCTCAGAAAGCTTCTTTCTCTTTGTTATCGGAGGATATTTCCTTTGGCCCTATAGTCTTCAAAGGGATCCGAAATATCTGTTCTCAGATTCCACAGAAATAAGGCTAGCAAAGAGATCTACGAAACACAGATGTAACTCTGTGAGATGAATTCACAGAACACTAAGCAGTTTCTCAGAAAGATTCTTTCCAGATTTCATCTGAGGATATTTCCTTTTTCACCATAGCCCTCTATGGGCTTCCAAATATCACTTTGCCAATTCCACAAGAACTGTCTTAGCGAAAGGCTTCTTGAGGGGAAAGTTGTAACTCTGTGAGATGATTTCACAGAACACAAAGAAGTTTCTCAGAAAGCTTCTTTCTCTTTGTTATCGGAGGATATTTCCTTTGGCCCTATAGTCTTCAAAGGGATCCGAAATATCTGTTCTCAGATTCCACAGAAATAAGGCTAGCAAAGAAATCCACGAAATACAGATGTAACTCTGTGAGTGGAAGTCTCACATCACAGAGCAGTTTCTCAGAAAGCTTCCTTCCAGATTTCATATGAGGATATTTCCTTTTTCACCATAGCCCTCTATGGGCTTCCAAATATCACTTTGCCAATTCCAGAAGAACTGTCTTAGCGAAAGGCTTCTTGAGGGGAAAGCTGTAACTCTGTGAGATGATTTCACAGAACACAAAGAAGTTTCTCAGAAAGCTTCTTTCTCTTTGTTATCGGAGGATATTTCCTTTGGCCCTATAGTCTTCAAAGGGATCCGAAATATCTGTTCTCAGATTCCACAGAAATAAGGCTAGCAAAGAGATCTACGAAACACAGATGTAACTCTGTGAGATGAATTCACACATCACAGAGCAGTTTCTCAGAAATCTTCTTTCCAGATTTCATCTGAGGATATTTCCTTTTTCACCATAGCCCTCTATGGGCTTCCAAATATCACTTTGCCAATTCCACAAGAACTGTCTTAGCGAAAGGCTTCTTGAGGGGAAAGCTGTAACTCTGTGAGATGATTTCACAGAACACAAAGAAGTTTCTCAGAAACCTTCTTTCTCTTTGTTATCGGAGGATATTTCCTTTGGCCCTATAGTCTTCAAAGGGATCCGAAATATCTGTTCTCAGATTCCACATAAATAAGGTTAGCAAAGAGATCTATGAAACACAGATGTAACTCTGTGAGATGAATTCACAGAACACTAAGCAGTTTCTCAGAAAGCTTCTTTCCAGATTTCATCTGAGGATATTTCCTTTTTCACCATAGCCCTCTATGGCCTTCTAAATATCACTTTGCCAATTCCACAAGAACTGTCTTAGCGAAAGGCTTCTTGAGGGGAAAGCTGTAACTCTGTGAGATGATTTCACAGAACACAAGGAAGTTTCTCAGAAAGCTTCTTTCTCTTTGTTATCGGAGGATATTTCCTTTGGCCCTATAGTCTTCAAAGGGATCCGAAATATCTGTTCTCAGATTCCACAGAAATAAGGCTAGCAAAGAGATCCACGAAATACAGATGTAACTCTGTGAGTGGAAATCACACATCACAGAGCAGTTTCTCAGAAAGCTTCTTTCCAGATTTCATCTGAGGATATTTCCTTTTTCACCATAGCCCTCTAGGGGCTTCCAAATATCACTTTGCCAATCCCACAAGAACTGTATTAGCGAAAGGCTTCTTGAGGGGAAAGCTGTAACTCTGTGAGATGATTTCACAGAACACAAAGAAGTTTCTCAGAAAGCTTCTTTCTCTTTGTTATCGGAGGATATTTCCTTTGGCCCTATAGTCTTCAAAGGGATCCGAAATATCTGTTCTCAGATTCCACAGAAATAAGGCTAGCAAAGAAATCCACGAAATACAGATGTAACTCTGTGAGTGGGAGTCGCACAACACAGAGCAGTTTCTCAGAAAGCTTCTTTCCAGATTTCATCTGAGGATATTTCCTTTTTCACCATAGCCCTCTATGGGCTTCCAAATACCACTTTGCCAATTCCACAAGAACTGTCTTAGCGAAAGGCTTCTTGAGGGGAAAGCTGTAACTCTGTGAGATGATTTCACAGAACACAAAGAAGTTTCTCAGAAAGCTTCTTTCTCTTTGTTATCGGAGGATATTTCCTTTTGCCCTATAGTTTTCAAAGGGATCCGAAATATCTGTTCTCAGATTCCACAGAAATAAGGCTAGCAAAGAGATCTACGAAACACAGATGTAACTCTGTGACATGAATTCACAGAACACTAAGCAGTTTCTCAGAAAGCTTCTTTCCAGATTTCATCTGAGGATATTTCCTTTTTCACCATAGCCCTCTATGGGCTTCCAAATATCACTTTGCCAATTCCACAAGAACTGTCTTAGCGAAAGGCTTCTTGAGGGGAAAGCTGTAACTCTGGGAGATGATTTCACAGAACACAAAGAAGTTTCTCAGAAAGCTTCTTTCTCTTTGTTATCTGAGGATATTTCCTTTGGCCCTATAGTCTTCAAAGGGATCCGAAATATCTGTTCTCAGATTCCACAGAAATAAGGCTAGCAAAGAGATCCACGAAATACAGATGTAACTCTGTGAGTGGAAATCACACATCACAGAGCAGTTTCTCAGAAAGCTTCTTTCCAGATTTCTTCTGAGGATATTTCCTTTTTCACCATAGCCCTCTATGGGCTTCCAAATATCACTTTGCCAATTCCACAAGAACTGTCTTAGCGAAAGGCTTCTTGAGGGGAAAGCTGTAACTCTGTGAGATGATTTCACAGAACACAAAGAAGTTTCTCAGAAAGCTTCTTTCTCTTTGTTATCGGAGGATATTTCCTTTGGCCCTATAGTCTTCAAAGGGATCCGAAATATCTGTTCTCAGATTCCACAGAAATAAGGCTAGCAAAGAGATCTACGAAACACAGATGTAACTCTGTGAGATGAATTCACAGAACACTAAGCAGTTTCTCAGAAAGATTCTTTCCAGATTTCATCTGAGGATATTTCCTTTTTCACCATAGCCCTCTATGGGCTTCCAAATATCACTTTGCCAATTCCACAAGAACTGTCTTAGCGAAAGGCTTCTTGAGGGGAAAGGTGTAACTCTGTGAGATGATTTCACAGAACACAAAGAAGTTTCTCAGAAAGCTTCTTTCTCTTTGTTATCGGAGGATATTTCCTTTGGCCCTATAGTCTTCAAAGGGATCCGAAATATCTGTTCTCAGATTCCACAGAAATAAGGCTAGCAAAGAGATCCACGAAATACAGATGTAACTCTGTGAGTGGAAATCACACATCACAGAGCAGTTTCTCAGAAAGCTTCTTTCCAGATTTCTTCTGAGGATATTTCCTTTTTCACCATAGCCCTCTATGGGCTTCCAAATATCACTTTGCCAATTCCACAAGAACTGTCTTAGCGAAAGGCTTCTTGAGGGGAAAGCTGTAACTCTGTGAGATGATTTCACAGAACACAAAGAAGTTTCTCAGAAAGCTTCTTTCTCTTTGTTATCGGAGGATATTTCCTTTGGCCCTATAGTCTTCAAAGGGATCCGAAATATCTGTTCTCAGATTCCACAGAAATAAGGCTAGCAAAGAGATCTACGAAACACAGATGTAACTCTGTGAGATGAATTCACAGAACACTAAGCAGTTTCTCAGAAAGATTCTTTCCAGATTTCATCTGAGGATATTTCCTTTTTCACCATAGCCCTCTATGGGCTTCCAAATATCACTTTGCCAATTCCACAAGAACTGTCTTAGCGAAAGGCTTCTTGAGGGGAAAGGTGTAACTCTGTGAGATGATTTCACAGAACACAAAGAAGTTTCTCAGAAAGCTTCTTTCTCTTTGTTATCGGAGGATATTTCCTTTGGCCCTATAGTCTTCAAAGGGATCCGAAATATCTGTTCTCAGATTCCACAGAAATAAGGCTAGCAAAGAAATCCACGAAATACAGATGTAACTCTGTGAGTGGAAGTCTCACATCACAGAGCAGTTTCTCAGAAAGCTTCCTTCCAGATTTCATATGAGGATATTTCCTTTTTCACCATAGCCCTCTATGGGCTTCCAAATATCACTTTGCCAATTCCACAAGAACTGTCTTAGCGAAAGGCTTCTTGAGGGGAAAGCTGTAACTCTGTGAGATGATTTCACAGAACACAAAGAAGTTTCTCAGAAAGCTTCTTTCTCTTTGTTATCGGAGGATATTTCCTTTGGCCCTATAGTCTTCAAAGGGATCCGAAATATCTGTTCTCAGATTCCACAGAAATAAGGCTAGCAAAGAGATCTACGAAACACAGATGTAACTCTGTGAGATGAATTCACAGAACACTAAGCAGTTTCTCAGAAAGCTTCTTTCCAGATTTCATCTGAGGATATTTCCTTTTTCACCATAGCCCTCTATGGGCTTCCAAATATCACTTTGCCAATTCCACAAGAAGTGTCTCAGCGAAAGGCTTCTTGAGGGGAAAGCTGTAACTCTGTGAGATGATTTCACAGAACACAAAGAAGTTTCTCAGAAAGCTTCTTTCTCTTTGTTATCGGAGGATATTTCCTTTGGCCCCATAGTCTTCAAAGGGATCCGAAATATCTGTTCTCAGATTCCACAGAAATAAGGCTAGCAAAGAGATCCACGAAATACAGATGTAACTCTGTGAGTGGAAATCACACATCACAGAGCTGTTTCTCAGAAAGCTTCTTTCCAGATTTCATCTGAGGATATTTCCTTTTTCACCATAGCCCTCTATGGGCTTCCAAATATCACTTTGCCAATTCCACAAGAACTGTCTTAGCGAAAGGCTTCTTGAGGGGAAAGCTGTAACTCTGTGAGATGATTTCACAGAACACAAAGAAGTTTCTCAGAAAGCTTCTTTCTCTTTGTTATCGGAGGATATTTCCTTTGGCCCTATAGTCTTCAAAGGGATCCGAAATACCTGTTCTCAGATTCCACAGAAATAAGGCTAGCAAAGACATCCACGAAATACAGATGTAACTCTGTGAGTGGAAATCACACATCACAGAGCAGTTTCTCAGAAAGCTTCTTTCCAGATTTCATCTGAGGATATTTCCTTTTTCACCATAGCCCTCTATGGGCTTCCAAATATCACTTTGCCAATTCCACAAGAACGGTCTTAGCGAAAGGCTTCTTGAGGGGAAAGCTGTAACTCTGTGAGATGATTTCACAGAACACAAAGAAGTTTCTCAGAAATCTTCTTTCTCTTTGTTATCGGAGGATATTTCCTTTGGCCCTATAGTCTTCAAAGGGATCCGAAATATCTGTTCTCAGATTCCACAGAAATAAGGCTAGCAAAGAGATCTACGAAACACAGATGTAACTCTGTGAGATGAATTCACAGAACACTAAGCAGTTTCTCAGAAATCTTCTTTCCAGATTTCATCTGAGGATATTTCCTTTTTCACCATAGCCCTCTATGGGCTTCCAAATATCACTTTGCCAATTCCACAAGAACTGTCTTAGCGAAAGGCTTCTTGAGGGGAAAGCTGTAACTCTGTGAGATGATTTCGCAGAACACAAAGAAGTTTCTCAGAAACCTTCTTTCTCTTTGTTATCGGAGGATATTTCCTTTGGCCCTATAGTCTTCAAAGGGATCCGAAATATCTGTTCTCAGATTCCACATAAATAAGGCTAGCAAAGAGATCTATGAAACACAGATGTAACTCTGTGAGATGAATTCACAGAACACTAAGCAGTTTCTCAGAAAGCTTCTTTCCAGATTTCATCTGAGGATATTTCCTTTTTCACCATAGCCCTCTATGGGCTTATAAATATCACTTTGCCAATTCCACAAGAACTGTCTTAGCGAAAGGCTTCTTGAGGGGAAAGCTGTAACTCTGTGAGATGATTTCACAGAACACAAGGAAGTTTCTCAGAAAGCTTCTTTCTCTTTGTTATCGGAGGATATTTCCTTTGGCCCTATAGTCTTCAAAGGGATCCGAAATATCTGTTCTCAGATTCCACAGAAATAAGGCTAGCAAAGAGATCCACGAAATACAGATGTAACTCTGTGAGTGGAAATCACACATCACAGAGCAGTTTCTCAGAAAGCTTCTTTCCAGATTTCATCTGAGGATATTTCCTTTTTCACCATAGCCCTCTATGGGCTTCCAAATATCACTTTGCCAATCCCACAAGAACTGTATTAGCGAAAGGCTTCTTGAGGGGAAAGCTGTAACTCTGTGAGATGATTTCACAGAACACAAAGAAGTTTCTCAGAAAGCTTCCTTCTCTTTGTTATCGGAGGATATTTCCTTTGGCCCTATAGTCTTCAAAGGGATCCGAAATATCTGTTCTCAGATTCCACAGAAATAAGGGTAGCAAAGAGATATACGAAACACAGATGTAACTCTGTGAGATGAATTCACAGAACACTAAGCAGTTTCTCAGAAAGCTTCTTTCCAGATTTCATCTGAGGATATTTCCTGATTCACCATAGCCCTCTATGGGCTTCCAAATATCACTTTGCCAATTCCACAAGAACTGACTGTCTTAGCGAAAGGCTTCTTGAGGGGAACGCTGTAACTCTGTGAGATGATTTCACAGAACACAGAGAAGTTTCTCAGAAAGCTTCCTTCTCTTTGTTATCGGAGGATATTCCCTTTGGCCCTATAGACTTCAAAGGGATCCGAAATATCTGTTCTCAGATTCCACAGAAATAAGGCTAGCAAAGAAATCCACGAAATACAGATGTAACTCTGTGAGTGGAAGTCACACATCACAGAGCAGTTTCTCAGAAAGCTTCTTTCCAGATTTCATATGAGGATATTTCCTTTTTCACCATAGCCCTCTATGGGCTTCCAAATATCACTTTGCCAATTCCACAAGAACTGTCTCAGCGAAAGGCTTCTTGAGGGGAAAGCTGTAACTCTGTGAGATGATTTCACAGAACACAAAGAAGTTTCTCAGAAAGCTTCTTTCTCTTTGTTATCGGAGGATATTTCCTTTGGCCCTCTAGTCTTCAAAGTGATCCGAAATATCTGTTCTCAGATTCCACAGAAAGAAGGCTAGGAAAGAGATCCACGAAATACAGATGTAACTCTGTGAGATGAATTAACAGAACACTAAGCAGTTTCTCAGAAAGCTTCTTGCCAGATTTCATCTGAGGATATTTCCTTTTTCACCATAGCCCTCTATGGGCTTCCAAATATCACTTTGCCAATTCCACAAGAACTGTCTTAGCGAAAGGCTTCTTGTGGGGAAAGCTGTAACTCTGTGAGATGATTTCACAGAACACAAAGAAGTTTCTCAGAAAGCTTCTTTCTCTTTGTTATCGGAGGATATTTCCTTTGGCCCTATAGTCTTCAAAGGGATACGAAATATCTGTTCTCAGATTCCACAGAAAGAAGGCTAGGAAAGAGATACACGAAATACATATGTAACTCTGTGAGATGAATTCACAGAACACTAAGCAGTTTCTCAGAAAGCTTCTTTCCAGATTTCATCTGAGGATATTTCCTTTTTCACCGTAGCCTTCTATGGGCTTCCAAATATCACTTTGCCAATTCCACAAGAACTGTCTTACCGAAAGTCTTCTTGAGGGGAAAGCTGTAACTCTGTGAGATGATATCACGGAACACAAAGAAGTTTCTCATAAAGCTTCTTTCTCTTTGTTATCGTAGGATATTTCCTTTGGCCCTATAGTCTTCAAAGGGATCCGAAATATCTGTTCTCAGATTACACAGAAATAAGGTTAGCAAAGAGATCTACGAAACACAGATGTAACTCTGTGAGATGAATTCACAGAACACTAAGCAGTTTCTCTGAAAGCTTCTTTCCAGATTTCATCTGAGGATATTTCCTTTTTCACCATAGCCCTCTATGGGCTTCCAAATATCACTTTGCCAATTCCAGAAGAACTGTCTTAGCGAAAGGCTTCTTCAGGGGAAAGCTGTAACTCTGTGAGATGATTTCACAGAACACAAAGAAGTTTCTCAGAAAGCTTCTTTCTCTTTGTTATCGGAGGATATTTCCTTTGGCCCTATAGTCTTCTAAGGGATCCGAAATATCTGTTCTCAGATTCCACAGAAATAAGGCTAGCAAAGAGATCTACGAAACACAGATGTAACTCTGTGAGATGAATTCACAGAACACTAAGCAGTTTCTCAGAAAGCTTCTTTCCAGATTTCATCTGAGGATATTTCCTTTTTCACCACAGCCCTCTATATGCTTCCAAATATCACTTTGCCAATTCCACAAGAACTGTCTTAGCGAAAGGCTTCTTGAGGGGAAAGCTGTAACTCTGTGAGATGATTTCACAGAACACAAAGAAGTTTCTCAGAAAGCTTCTTTCTCTTTGTTATCGGAGGATATTTCCTTTGGCCCTAGAGTCTTCAAAGGGATCCGAAATATCTGTTCTCAGATTCCACAGAAATAAGGCTAGCAAAGAGATCTACGAAACACAGATGTAACTCTGTGAGATGAATTCACAGAACACTAAGCAGTTTCTCAGAAAGCTTCTTTCCAGATTTCATCTGAGGATATTTCCTTTTTCACCATAGCCCTCTATGGGCTTCCAAATATCACTTTGCCAATTCCACAAGAACTGTCTTAGCGAAAGGCTTCTTGAGGGGAAAGCTGTAACTCTGTGAGATGATTTCACAGAACACAAAGAAGTTTCTCAGAAAGCTTCTTTCTCTTTGTTATCAGAGTATATTTCCTTTGGCCCTATCGTCTTCAAAGGGATCCGAAATATCTGTTCTCAGATTCCACAGAAATAAGGCTTGCAAAGAGATCTACGAAACACAGATGTAACTCTGTGAGATGAATTAACAGAACACTAAGCAGTTTCTCAGAAAGCTTCTTTCCAGATTTCATCTGAGGATATTTCCTTTTTCACCATAGCCCTCTATGGGCTTCCAAATATCACTTTGCCAATTCCACAAGAACTGTCTTAGCGAAAGGCTTCTACTGGGGAAAGCTGTAACTCTGTGAGATGATTTCACGGAACACAAAGAAGTTTCTCAGAAAGTTTCTTTCTCTTTGTTATCGGAGGATATTTCCTTTGGCCCTATAGTCTTCAAAGGGATCCGAAATATCTGTTCTCAGATTCCACAGAAATAAGGCTAGCAAAGAGATCCACGAAATACAGATGTAACTCGGTGGGTGGAAATCACACATCACAGAGCAGTTTCTCAGAAAGCTTCTTTCCAGATTTCATCTGAGGATATTTCCTTTTTAACCATAGCCCTCTATGGGCTTCCAAATATCACTTTTCCAATTCCACAAGAACTGTCTTAGCGAAAGGCTTCTTGAGGGGAAAGCTGTAACTCTGTGAGATGATTTCACAGAACACAAAGAAGATTCTCAGAAAGCTTCTTTCTCTTTGTTATCGGAGGATATTTCCTTTGGCCGTATAGTCTTCAAAGGGATCCGAAATATCTGTTCTCAGATTCCACAGAAATAAGGCTAGCAAAGAGATCTACGAAACACAGATGTAACTCTGTGAGATGAATTCACAGAACACTAAGCAGTTTCTCAGAAAGCTTCTTTCCAGATTTCATCTGAGGATATTTCCTTTTTCACCATAGCCCTCTATGGGCTTCCAAATATCACTTTGCCAATTCCACAAGAACTGTCTTAGCGAAAGGCTTCTTGAGGGGAAAGCTGTAACTCTGTGAGATGATTTCACAGAACACAAAGAAGTTTCTCAGAAAGCTTCTTTCTCTTTGTTATCGGAGGATATTTCCTTTGGCCCTATAGTCTTCAAAGGGATCCGAAATATCTGTTCTCAGATTCCACAGAAATAAGGCTTGCAAAGAGATCTACGAAACACAGATGTAACTCTGCGAGATGAATTCACAGAACACTAAGCAGTTTCTCAGAAAGCTTCTTTCCAGATTTCATCTGAGGATATTTCCTTTTTCACCATAGCCCTCTATGGGCTTCCAAATATGACTTTGCCAATTCCACAAGAACTGTCTTAGCGAAAGGCTTCTTGAGGGGAAAGCTGTAACTCTGTGAGATGATTTCACAGAACACAAGGAAGTTTCTCAGAAAGCTTCTTTCTCTTTGTTATCGGAGGATATTTCCTTTGGCCGTATAGTCTTCATAGGGATCCGAAATATCTGTTCTCAGATTCCACAGAAATAAGGCTAGCAAAGACATCCACGAAATACAGATGTAACTCTGTGAGTGGAAATCCCACATCACAGAGCAGTTTCTCAGAAAGCTTCTTTCCAGATTTCATCTGAGGATATTTCCTTTTTCACCATAGCCCTCTAGGGGCTTCCAAATATCACTTTTCCAATTCCACAAGAACTGTCTTAGCGAAAGGCTTCTTGAGGGGAAAGCTGTAACTCTGTGAGATGATTTCACAGAACACAAAGAAGTTTCTCAGAAAGCTTCTTTCTCTTTGTTATCGGAGGATATTTCCTTTGGCCCTATAGTCTTCAAAGGGATCCGAAATATCTGTTCTCAGATTCCACAGAAATAAAGCTAGCAAAGAGATCTACGAAACACAGATGTAACTCTGTGAGATGAATTCACAGAACACTAAGCAGTTTCTCAGAAAGCTTCTTTCCAGATTTCATCTGAGGATATTTCTTTTTTCACCATAGCCCTCTATGGGCTTCCAAATATCACTTTGCCAATTCCACAAGAACTGTCTTAGCGAAAGGCTTCTTGAGGGGAAAGCTGTAACTCTGTGAGATGATTTCACAGAACACAAAGAAGTTTCTCAGAAAGCTTCTTTCTCTTTGTTATCGGACGATATTTCCTTTGGCCCTATAGTCTTCAAAGGGATCCGAAATATCTGTTCTCAGATTCCACAGAAATAAGGCTAGCAAAGAGATCTACGAAACACAGATGTAACTCTGTGAGATGAATTCACAGAACACTAAGCAGTTTCTCAGAAAGCTTCTTTCCAGATTTCATCTGAGGATATTTCCTTTTTCACCATAGCCCTCTATGGGCTTCCAAATATGACTTTGCCAATTCCACAAGAACTGTCTTAGCGAAAGGTTTCTTGAGGGGAAAGATGTAACTCTGTGAGATGATTTCACAGAACACAAGGAAGTTTCTCATAAAGCTTCTTTCTCTTTGTTATCGGAGGATATTTCCTTTGGCCCTATAGTCTTCAAAGGGATCCGAAATATCTGTTCTCAGATTCCACAGAAAGAAGGCTAGGAAAGAGATCCACGAAATACAGATGTAACTCTGTGAGATGAATTAACAGAACACTATGTAGTTTCTCAGAAAGCTTCTTTCCAGATTTCATCTGAGGATATTTCCTTTTTCACCGTAGCCTTCTATGGGCTTCCAAATATCACTTTGCCAATTCCACAAGAACTGTCTTACCGAAAGTCTTCTTGAGGGGAAAGCTATAACTCTGTGAGATGATATCACGGAACACAAAGAAGTTTCTCATAAAGCTTCTTTCTCTTTGTTATCGTAGGATATTTCCTTTGGCCCTATAGTCTTCAAAGGGATCCGAAATATCTGTTCTCAGATTCCACAGAAATAAGGCTAGCAAAGAGATCTACGAAACACAGATGTAACTCTGTGAGATGAATTCACAGAACACTAAGCAGTTTCTCAGAAAGCTTCTTTCCAGATTTCATCTGAGGATATTTCCTTTTTCACCGTAGCCCTCTATGGGCTTTCAAATATCACTTTGCCAATTCCACAAGAACTGTCTTAGCGAAAGGCTTCTTGAGGGGAAAGCTGTAACTCTGTGAGATGATTTCACAGAACACAAAGAAGTTTCTCAGAAAGCTTCTTTCTCTTTGTTATCGGAGGATATTTCCTTTGGCCCTATAGTCTTCAAAGGGATTCGAAATATCTGTTCTCAGATTCCACAGAAATAAGGCTTGCAAAGAGATCTACGAAACACAGATGTAACTCTGTGAGATGAATTCACAGAACACTAAGCAGTTTCTCAGAAAGCTTCTTTCCAGATTTCATCTAAGGATATTTCCTTTTTCACCATAGCCCTCTATGGGCTTCCAAATATCACTTTGCCAATTCCACAAGAACTGTCTTAGCGAAAGGCTTCTTGAGGGGAAAGCTGTAACTCTGTGAGATGATTTCACAGAACACAAAGAAGTTTCTCAGAAAGCTTCTTTCTCTTTGATATCGGAGGATATTTCCTTTGGCCCTATAGTCTTCAAAGGGATCCGAAATATCTGTTCTCAGATTCCACAGAAATAAGGCTAGCAATGAGATCTACGAAACACAGATGTAACTCTGTGAGATGAATTCACAGAACACTAAGCAGTTTCTCAGAAAGCTTCTATCCAGATTTCATCTGAGGATATTTCCTTTTTCACCATAGCCCTCAACGGGCTTCCAAATATCACTTTGCCAATTCCACAAAAACTGTCTTAGCGAAAGGCTTCTTGAGTGGAAAGCTGTAAATCTGTGTGATGATTTCACAGAACAGAAAGAAGTTTCTCAGAAAGCTTCTTTCTCTTTGTTATCAGAGGATATTTCCTTTGGCCCTATAGTCTTCAAAGGGATACGAAATATCTGTTCTAAGATTCCACAGAAATAAGGCTAGCAAAGAGATCCACGAAATACAGATGTAACTCTGTGAGATGAATTAACAGAATACTGAGCAGTTTCCAAGAAAGCTTCTTTCCAGATTTCATCTGAGGATATTTCCTATTTCACCATAGCCCTCTATGGGCTTCCAAATATCACTTTGCCAATTCCACAAGAACTGTCTTACCGAAAGGCTTCTTGAGGGGAAAGCTATAACTCTGTGAGATGATTTCACAGAACACAAAGAAGTTTCTCAGAAAGCTTCTTTCTCTTTGTTATCGGAGGATATTTCCTTTGGCCCTATAGTCTTCAAAGGGATCCGAAATATCTGTTCTCAGATTCCACAGAAATAAGGCTAGCAAAGAGATCTACGAAACACAGATGTAACTCTGTGAGATGAATTCACAGAACACTAAGCAGTTTCTCAGAAAGCTTCTTTCCAGATTTCATCTGAGGATATTTCGTTTTTCACCGTAGCCCTCTATGGGCTTCCAAATATCACTTTGCCAATTCCACAAGAACTGTCTTAGCGAAAGGCTTCTTGAGGGGAAAGCTGTAACTCTGTGAGATGATTTCACAGAACACAAAGAAGTTTCTCAGAAAGCTTCTTTCTCTTTGTTATCGGAGGATATTTCCTTTGGCCCTATAGTCTTCAAAGGGATCCGAAATATCTGTTCTCAGATTCCACAGAAATAAGGCTTGCAAAGAGATCTACGAAACACAGATGTAAATCTGTAAGATGAATTCACAGAACACTAAGCAGTTTCTCAGAAAGCTTCTTTGCAGATTTCATCTGAGGATATTTCCTTTTTCACCATAGCCCTCTATGGGCTTCCAAATATCACTTTGCCAATTCCACAAGAACTGTCTTAGCGAAAGGCTTCTTGAGGGGAAAGCTGTAACTCTGTGAGATGATTTCAGAGAACACAAAGAAGTTTCTCAGAAAGCTTCTTTCTCTTTGTTATCGGAGGATATTTCCTTTGGCCCTATAGTCTTCAAAGGGATCCGAAATATCTGTTCTCAGATTCCACAGAAATAAGGCTAGCAAAGAGATCTACGAAACACAGATGTAACTCTGTGAGATGAATTCACAGAACACTAAGCAGTTTCTCAGAGAGCTTCTTTCCAGATTTCATCTGAGGATATTTCCTTTTTCACCATAGCCCTCTAAGGGTTTCCAAATATCACTTTGCCAATTCCACAAGAACTGTCTTAGCGAAAGGCTTCTTGAGGGAAGAGCTGTAACGCTGTGAGATGATTTCACAGAACACAAAGAAGTTTCTCAGAAAGCTTCTTTCTCTTTGTTATCGGAGGATATTTCCTTTGGCCCTATAGTCTTCATAGGGATCCGAAATATCTGTTCTCAGATTCCACAGAAATAAGGCTAGCAAAGAAATCCACGAAATACAGATGTAACTCTGTGAGTGGAAGTCACACATCACAGAGCAGTTTCTCAGAAAGCTTCTTTCCAGATTTCATCTGTGGATATTTCCTTTTTCACCATAGCCCTCTATGGGCTTCCAAATATCACTTTGCCAATTCCACAAGAACTGTTTTAGCGAAAGGCTTCTTGCGTGGAAAGCTGTAACTCTATGAGATGATTTCACAGAACACAAAGAAGTTTCTCAGAAAGCTTCTTTCTCTTTGTTATCGGAGGATATTTCCTTTGGCCCTATAGTCTTCAAAGGGATCCGAAATATCTGCTCTCAGATTCCACAGAAATAAGGCTAGCAAAGAGATCCACGAAATACAGATGTACCTCTTTGAGATGAATTAACAGAACACTAAGCAGTTTCTCAGAAAGCTTCTTTCCAGATTTCATCTGAGGATATTTCCTTTTTCACCGTAGCCCTCTATTGGCTTCCAAATATCACTTTGCCAATTCCACAAGAACTGTCTTAGCGAAAGGCTTCTTGAGGGGAAAGTTGTAACTCTGTGAGATGATTTCACAGAACACAAGGAAGTTTCTCAGAAAGCTTCTTTCTCTTTGTTATCGGAGGATATTTCCTATGGCCCTATAGTCTTCAAAGGGATCCGAAATATCTGTTCTCAGATTCCAGAGAAATAAAGCTAGCTAAGAAATCTACGAAACACAGATGTAACTCTGTGAGAAGAATGCACAGAACACTAAGCAGTTTCTCTGAAACCTTCATTCCAGATTTCATCTGAGGATATTTTCTTTTTCAACATAGCCCTCCATGGGCTTCCAAATATCACTTTGCCAATTCCACAAGAACTGTCTTAGCGAAAGGCTTCTTGAGGCGAAAGTTGTAACTCTGTGAGATGATTTCACAGAACACAAAGAAGTTTCTCAGAAAGCTTCCTTCACTTTGTTATCGGAGGATATTTCCTTTGGCCCTATAGTCTTCAAAGGGTTCCGAAATATCTGTTCTCAGATTCCACAGAAATAAGGCTAGCAAGGAAATCCACGAAATACAGATGTAACTCTGTGAGCGGAAGTCACACATCACAGAGTAGTCTCTCAGACAGCTTCTTTCCAGATTTCATCTGAGGATATTTCCTTTTTCACCATAGCCCTCTATGGGCTTCCAAATATCACTTTGCCAATTCCACAAGAACTGTCTTAGCGAAAGGCTTCTTGAGGGGAAAGCTGTAACTCTGTGAGATTATTTCACAGAACACAAAGAAGTTTCTCAGAAAGCTTCTTTCTCTTTGTTATCGGACGATATTTCCTTTGGCCCTATAGTCTTCAAAGGGATCCGAAATATCTGTTCTCAGTTTCCACAGAAATAAGGCTAGCAAAGAGATCTACGAAACACAGATGTAACTCTGTGAGATGAATTCACAGAACACTAAGCAGTTTCTCAGAAAGCTTCTTTCCAGATTTCATCTGAGGATATTTCCTTTTTCACCATAGCCCTCTATGGGCTTCCAAATATCACTTTGCCAATTCCACAAGAACTGTCTTAGCGAAAGGCTTCTTGACGGGAAAGTTGTAACTCTGTGAGATGATTTCACAGAACACAAGGAAGTTTCTCATAAAGCTTCTTTCTCTTTGTTATCGGAGGATATTTCCTTTGGCCCTATAGTCTTCAAAGGGATCCGAAATATCTGTTCTCAGATTCCACAGAAATAAGGCTAGCAAAGAGATCCACGAAATGCAGATGTAACTCTGTGAGATGAATTCACAAAACACTAAGCAGTTTCTCAGAAAGCTTCTTTCCAGATTTCATCTGAGGATATTTCCTTTTTCACCATAGCCCTCTATGGGCTTCCAAATATCACTTTGCCAATACCACAAGAACTGTCTTAGCGAAAGGCTTCTTGAGGGGAAAGCTATAACTCTGTGAGATGATTTCACAGAACATAAAGAAGTTTCTCAGAAAGCGTCTTTCTCTTTGTTATCGAAGGTTATTTCCTTTGGCCCTATAGTCTTCAAAGGGATCCGAAATATCTGTTCTCAGATTCCACAGAAATAAGGCTAGCAAAGAGATCTACGAAACACAGATGTAACTCTGTGAGATGAATTCACAGAACACTAAGCAGTTTCTCAGAAAGCTTCTTTCCAGATTTCATCTGAGGATATTTCCTTTTTCACCATAGCCCTCTATGGGCTTCCTAATATCACTTTGCCAATTCCACAACAACTGTCTTAGCGAAAGGCTTCTTGAGGGGAAAGCTGTAACTCTGTGAGATGATTTCACAGAACACAAAGAAGTTTCTCAGAAAGCTTCTTTCTCTTTGTTATCGGAGGATATTTCCTTTGGCCCTATAGTCTTCAAAGGGATCCAAAATATCTGTTCTCAGATTCCACAGAAAGAAGGCTAGCAAAGAGATCCAAGAAATACAGATGTAACTCTGTGAGTGGAAGTCACACATCACAGAGCAGTTTCTCAGAAAGCTTCTTTCCAGATTTCATCTGAGGATATTTCCTTTTTCACAATAGCCCTCTATGGGCTTCCAAATATCACTTTGCCAATTCCACAAGAACTGTCTTAGCGAAAGGCTTCTTGAGGGGAAAGCTGTAACTCTGTGAGATGATTTCACAGAACACACAGAAGTTTCTCAGAAAGCTTCTTTCTCTTTGTTATCGGAGGATATTTCCTTTGGCCCTATAGTCTTCAAAGGGATCCGAAATATCTGTTCTCAGATTCCACAGAAATAAGACTAGCAAAGAGATCCACGAAATACAGATGTAACTCTGTGAGTGGAAGTCACACATCACTGAGCAGTTTCTCAGAAAGCTTCTTTCCAGATTTCATCTGAGGATATTTCCTTTTTCACCATAGCCCTCTATGGGCTTCCAAATATCACTTTGCCAATTCCACAAGAACTGTCTTAGCGAAAGGCTTCTTGAGGGGAAAGCTGAAACTCTGTGAGATGATTTCACAGAACACCAAGAAGTTTCTCAGAAAGCTTCTTTCTCTTTGTTATCGGAGGATATTTCCTTTGGCCCTATAGTCTTCAAAGGGATCCGAAATATCTGTTCTCAGATTCCACAGAAATAAGGATAGCAAAGAGATCTACGAAACACAGATGTAACTCTGTGAGATGAATTCACAGAACACTAAGCAGTTTCTCAGAAAGCTTCTTTCCAGATTTCATCTGAGGATATTTGCTTTTTCACCATAGCCCTCTATGGGCTTCCAAATATCACTTTGCCAATTCCACAGGAACTGTCTTAGTGAAAGGCTTCTTGAGGGGAAAGCTGTAACTCTGTGAGATGATTTCACAGAACACAAAGAAGTTTCTCAGAAAGCTTCTTTCTCTTTGTTATCGGAGGATATTTCCTTTGGCCCTATAGTCTTCAAAGTGATCCGAAATATCTGTTCTCAGATTCCACAGAAATAAGGATAGCAAAGAGATCCATGAAATACAGATGTAACTCTGTGAGATGAATTCACAGAACACTAAGCAGTTTCTCAGAAAGCTTCTTTCCAGATTTCATCTGAGGATATTTCCTATTTCACCATAGCCCTCTATAGGCTTCCCAATATCACTTTGCCAATTCCACAAGAACTGTCTTAGCGAAAGGCTTCTTGAGGGGAAAGCTGTAACTCTGTGAGATGATTTCACAGAACACAAAGAAGTTTCTCAGAAAGCTTCTTTCTCTTTGTTATCGGAGGATATTTCCTTTGGCCCTATAGTCTTCAAAGGGATCTGAAATATCTGTTCTCAGATTCCACAGAAAGAAGGCTAGAAAAGAGATCCACGAAATACAGATGTAACTCTGTGAGTGGAAGTCACACATCACAGAGCAGTTTCTCAGAAAGCTTCTTTCCAGATTTCATCTGAGGATATTTCCTTTTTCACCATATCCATCTATGGGCTTCCAAATATCACTTTGCCAATTCCACAAGAACTGTCTTAGCGAAAAGCTTCTTGAGGGGAAAGCTGTAATTCTGTGAGATGATTTCACAGAACACAAAGAAGTTTCTCAGAAAGCTTCTTTCTCTTTGTTATCGGAGGATATTTCCTTTGGCCCTATAGTCATGAAAGGGATCCGAAATATCTGTTCTCAGATTCCACCGAAATAAGGCTAGCAAAGAGATCTACGAAACACAGATGTAAGTCTGTGAGATGAATTCACAGAACACTAAGCAGTTTCTCAGAAAGCTTCTTTCCAGATTTCATCTGAGGATATTTCCTTTTTCAACATAGCCCTCTATGGGCTTCCAAATATCACTTTGCCAATTCCACAAGAACTGTCTTAGCGAAAGGCTTCTTGAGGGGAAAGCTGTAACTCTGTGAGATGATTTCCCAGAACACAAAGAAGTTTCTCAGAAAGCTTGTTTCTCTTTGTTATCGGAGGATATTTCCTTTGGCCCTATAGTCTTCAAAGGGATCCGAAATATCTGTTCTCAGATTCCACAGAAATAAGACTAGCAAAGAGATACACGAAAAACAGATGTAACTCTGTGAGTGGAAGTCACACATCACAGAGCAGTTTATCAGAAAACTTCTTTCCGGATTTCATCTGAGGATATTTCCTTTTTCACCATAGCCCTCTATGGGCTTCGAAATATCACTTTGCCAATTCCACAAGAACTGTCTTACCGAAAGGCTTCTTGATGGGAAAGCTGTAACTCTGTGAGATGATTTCACAGAACACAAAGAAGTTTCTCAGAAAGCTTCTTTCTCTTTGTTATCGGAGGATATTTCCTTTGGCCCTATAGTCTTCAAAGTGATCCGAAATATCTGTTCTCAGATTCCAGAGAAAGAAGGCTAGCAAAGAGATCTACGAAACACAGATGTAACTCTGTGAGATGAATTCAAAGAACACTAAGCAGTTTCTCAGAAAGCTTCTTTCCAGATTTCATTTGAGGATATTTCCTTTTTCACCATAGCCCTCTATGGGCTTCCAAATATCACTTTGCCAATTCCACAAGAACTGTCTTAGCGAAAGGCTTCTTGGGGGGAAAGCTGTAACTCTGTGAGATGATTTCCCAGAACACAAAGAAGTTTCTCAGAAAGCTTCTTTCTCTTTGTTATCGGAGGATATTTCCTTTGGCCCTATAGTCTTCAAAGGGATCCGAAATATCTGTTCTCAGATTCCACAGAAATAAGGCTAGAAAAGAGATCTACGAAACGCGGATGTAACTCTGTGAGATGAATTCACAGAACACTAAGCAGTTTCTAAGAAAGCTTCTTTCCAGATTTCATCTGAGGATATTTCCTTTTTCATCATAGCCCTCTATGGGCTTCCAAATATCCATTTGCCAATTCCACAAGAACTGTCTTAGCGATAGGCTTCTTCAGGGGAAAGCTGTAACTCTGTGAGATGATTTCACAGAACACAAAGAAGTTTCTCAGAAAGCTTCTTTATCTTTGTTATCGGAGGATATTTCCTTTGGCCCTATAGTCTTCAAAGGGATCCGAAATATCTGTTCTCAGATTCCACAGAAATAAGGCTAGCAAAGAGATCTACGAAACACAGATGTAACTCTGTAAGATGAATTCACAGAACACTAAGCAGTTTCTCAGAAAGCTTCTATCCAGATTTCATCTGAGGATATTTCCTTTTTCACCATAGCCCTCAATGGGCTTCCAAATATCACTTTGCCAATTCCACAAGAACTGTCTTAGCGAAAGGCTTCTTGAGGGGAAAGCTGTAACTCTGTGAGATGATTTCACAGAACACAAAGAAGTTTCTCAGAAAGCTTCTTTCTCTTTGTTATCGGAGGATATTTCCTTTGGCCCTATAGTCTTCAAAGGGATCCGAAATATCTGTTCTCAGATTCCACAGAAATAAGGCTACCAAAGAGATCTACGAAACACAGATGTAACTCTGTGAGATGAATTCACAGAACACTAAGCAGTTTCTCAGAAAGCTTCTTTCCAGATTTCATCTGAGGATATTTCCTTTTTCACCATAGCCCTCTATAGGCTTCCTAATATCACTTTGCCAATTCCACAAGAACTGTCTTAGCGAAAGGCTTCTTGAGGGGAAAGCTGTAACTCTGTGAGATGATTTCACAGAACACAAAGAAGTTTCTGAGAAAGCTTCTTTCTCTTTGTTATCGGAGGATATTTCCTTTGGCCCTATTGTCTTCAAAGGGATCCGAAATATCTGTTCTCAGATTCCACAGAAATAAGGCTAGCAAAGAGATCCACGAAATACAGATGTAACTCTGTGAGTGGAAGTCACACATCACAGAGCAGTTTCCCAGAAAGCTTCTTTCCAGATTTCATCTGAGGATATTTCCTTTTTCACCATAGCCCTCTATGGGCTTCCAAATATCACTTGCCAATTCCACAAGAACTGTCTTAGCGAAAGGCTTCTTGAGGGGAAAGCTGTAACTCTGTGAGATGATTTCACAGAACACAAAGAAGTTTCTCAGAAAGCTTCTTTCTCTTTGTTATCGGAGGATATTTCCTTTGGCCCTATAGTCTTCAAAGGGATCCGAAATATCTGTTCTCAGATTCCACAGAAATAAGGCTAGCAAAGAGACCTACGAAACACAGATGTAACTCTGTGAGATGAATTCACAGAACACTAAGCAGTTTCTCAGAAAGCTTCATTCCAGATTTCATTTGAGGATATTTCCTTTTTCACCATAGCCCTCTATGGGCTTCCAAATATCACTTTGCCAATTCCACAAGAACTGTCTTAGCGAAAGGCTTCTTGAGGGGAAAGCTCTAACTCTGTGAGAAGATTTCACAGAACACAAAGAAGTTTCTCAGAAAGCTTCTTTCTCTTTGTTATCGGAGGATATTTCCTTTGGCCCTATAGTCTTCAAAGGGATCCGAAATATCTGTTCTCAGATTCCACAGAAATAAGGCTAGCAAAGAGATCTAGGAAACACAGATGTAACTCTGTGAGATGAATTCACAGAACACTAAGCAGTTTCTCAGAAAGCTTCTTTCCAGATTTCATCTGAGGATATTTCCTTTTTCTCAATAGCCCTCTATGGGCTTCCAAATATCACTTGCCAATTCCACAAGAACTGTCTTAGCGAAAGGCTTCTTGAGGGGAAAGCTGTAACTCTGTGAGATGATTTCACAGAACACAAAGAAGTTTCTCAGAAAGCTTCTTTCTCTTTGTTATCGGAGGATATTTCCTTTGGCCCTATAGTCTTCAAAGGGATCCGAAATATCTGTTCTCAGATTCCACAGAAATAAGACTAGCAAAGAGATCCACGAAATACAGATGTAACTCGGTGAGTGGAAGTCACACATCACAGAGCAGTTTCTCAGAAAGCTTCTTTTCAGATTTCATCTGAGGATATTTCCTTTTTCACCATAGCCCTCTATGGGCTTCCAAATATCACTTTGCCAATTCCACAAGAACTGTCTTAGCGAAAGGCTTCTTGAGGGGAAAGCTGTAACTCTGTGAGATGATTTCACAGAACACAAAGAAGTTTCTCAGAAAGCTTCTTTCTCTTTGTTATGGGAGCATATTTCTTTGGCCCTATAGTCTTCAAAGGGATCCGAAATATCTGTTCTCAGATTCCACAGAAATAAGGCTAGCAAAGAGATCTACGAAACACAGATGTAACTCTGTGAGATGAATTCACAGAACACTAAGCAGTTTCTCAGAAAGCTTCTTTCCAGATTTCATCTGAGGATATTTGCTTTTTCACCATAGCCCTCTATGGGCTTCCAAATATCACTTTACCAATTCCACAAGAGCTGTCTTAGTGAGAGGCTTCTTGAGGGGAAAGCTGTAACTCTGTGAGATGATTTCACAGAACACAAAGAAGTTTCTCAGAAAGCTTCTTTCTCTTTGTTATCGGAGGATATTTCCTTTGGCCCTATAGTCTTCAAAGGGATCCGAAATATCTGTTCTCAGATTCCACAGAAATAAGGCTAGCAAAGAGATCCATGAAATACAGATGTAACTCTGTGAGATGAATTCACAGAACACTAAGCAGTTTCTCAGAAAGCTTCTTTCCAGATTTCATCTGAGGATATTTCCTATTTCACCATAGCCCTCTAAGGGCTTCCAAATATCACTTTGCCAATTCCACAAGAACTGTCTTAGCGAAAGGCTTCTTGAGGGGAAAGCTGTAACTCTGTGAGATGATTTCACAGAACACAAAGAAGTTTCTCAGAAAGCTTCTTTCTCTTTGTTATCGGAGGATATTTCCTTTGGCCCTATAGTCTTCAAAGGGATCCAAAATATCTGTTCTCAGATTCCACAGAAAGAAGGCTAGCAAAGAGATCCAAGAAATACAGATGTAACTCTGTGAGTGGAAGTCACACATCACAGAGCAGTTTCTCAGAAAGCTTCTTTCCAGATTTCATCTGAGGATATTTCCTTTTTCACAATAGCCCTCTATGGGCTTCCAAATATCACTTTGCCAATTCCACAAGAACTGTCTTAGCGAAAGGCTTCTTGAGGGGAAAGCTGTAACTCTGTGAGATGATTTCACAGAACACAAAGAAGTTTCTCAGAAAGCTTCTTTCTCTTTGTTATCGGAGGATATTTCCTTTTGCCCTATAGTCTTCAAAGGGATCCGAAATATCTGTTCTCAGATTCCACAGAAATAAGACTAGCAAAGAGATCCACGAAATACAGATGTAACTCTGTGAGTGGAAGTCACACATCACAGAGCAGTTTCTCAGAAAGCTTCTTTCCAGATTTCATCTGAGGATATTTCCTTTTTCACCATAGCCCTCTATGGGCTTCCAAATATCACTTTGCCAATTCCACAAGAACTGTCTTAGCGAAAGGCTTCTTGAGGGGAAAGCTGAAACTCTGTGAGATGATTTCACAGAACACCAAGAAGTTTCTCAGAAAGCTTCTTTCTCTTTGTTATCGGAGGATATTTCCTTTGGCCCTATAGTCTTCAAAGGGATCCGAAATATCTGTTCTCAGATTCCACAGAAATAAGGCTAGCAAAGAGATCTACGAAACACAGATGTAACTCTGTGAGATGAATTCACAGAACACTAAGCAGTTTCTCAGAAAGCTTCTTTCCAGATTTCATCTCTGGATATTTGCTTTTTCACCATAGCCCTCTATGGGCTTCCAAATATCACTTTGCCAATTCCACAAGAACTGTCTTAGTGAAAGGCTTCTTGAGGGGAAAGCTGTAACTCTGTGAGATGATTTCCCAGAACACAAAGAAGTTTCTCAGAAAGCTTCTTTCTCTTTGTTATCGGAGGATATTTCCTTTGGCCCTATAGTCTTCAAAGGGATCCGAAATATCTGTTCTGAGATTCCACAGAAATAAGACTAGCAAAGAGATACACGAAAAACAGATGTAACTCTGTGAGTGGAAGTCACACATCACAGAGCAGTTTCTCAGAAAGCTTCTTTCCAGATTTCATCTGAGGATATTTCCTATTTCACCATAGCCCTCCATAGGCTTCCTAATATCACTTTGCCAATTCCACAAGAACTGTCTTAGCGAAAGGCTTCTTGAGGGGAAAGCTGTAACTCTGTGAGATGATTTCACAGAACACAAAGAAGTTTCTCAGAAAGCTTCTTTCTCTTTGTTATCGGAGGATATTTCCTTTGGCCCTATAGTCTTCAAAGGGATCTGAAATATCTGTTCTCAGATTCCACAGAAAGAAGGCTAGCAAAGAGATCCACGAAATACAGATGTAATTCTGTGAGTGGAAGTCACACATCACAGAGCAGTTTCTCAGAAAGCTTCTTTCCAGATTTCATCTGAGGATATTTCCTTTTTCACCATAGCCCTCTATGGGCTTCCAAATATCACTTTGCCAATTCCACAAGAACTGTATTAGCGAAAGGCTTCTTGAGGGGAAAGCTGTAATTCTGTGAGATGATTTCACAGAACACAAAGAAGTTTCTCAGAAAGCTTCTTTCTCTTTGTTATCGGAGGATATTTCCTTTGGCCCTATAGTCTTCAAAGGGATCCGAAATATCTGTTCTCAGATTCCACAGAAATAAGGCTAGCAAAGAGATCTACGAAACACAGATGTAAGTCTGTGAGATGAATTCACAGAACACTAAGTAGTTTCTCAGAAAGCTTCTTTCCAGATTTCATCTGAGGATATTTCCTTTTTCACCATAGCCCTCTATGGGCTTCCAAATATCACTTTGCCAATTCCACAAGAACTGTCTTAGCGAAAGGCTTCTTGAGGGGAAAGCTGTAACACTGTGAGATGATTTCACAGAACACAAAGAAGTTTCTCAGAAAGCTTCTTTCTCTTTGTTATCGGAGGATATTTCCTTTGGCCCTATAGTCTTCAAAGGGATCCGAAATATCTGTTCTCAGATTCCACAGAAATAAGACTAGCAAAGAGATCCACGAAAAACAGATGTAACTCTGTGAGTGGAAGTCACACTTCACAGAGCAGTTTCTCAGAAAGCTTCTTTCCAGATTTCATCTGAGGATATTTCGTTTTTCACCATAGCCCTCTATGGGCTTCGAAATATCACTTTGCCAATTCCACAAGAACTGTCTTACCGAAAGGCTTCTTGATGGGAAAGCTGTAACTCTATGAGATGATTTCACGGAACACAAAGAAGTTTCTCAGAAAGCGTCTCTCTCTTTGTTATCGGAGGATATTTCCTTTAGCCCTATAGTCTTCAAAGGGATCCGAAATATCTGTTCTCAGATTCCACAGAAATAAGGCTAGCAAAGAGATCTACGAAACACAGGTGTAACTCTGTGAGATGAATTCACAGAACACTAAGCAGTTTCTCAGAAAGCTTCTTTCCAGATTTCATCTGAGGATATTTCCTTTTTCACCATAGATCTCTATGGGCTTCCAAATATCACTTTGCCAATTCCACAAGAACTGTCTTAGCGATAGGCTTCTTGAGGGGAAAGCTGTAACTCTGTGAGATGATTTCACAGAACACAAAGAAGTTTCTCAGAAAGCTTCTTTCTCTTTTTTATCGGAGGATATTTCCTTTTGCCCTATAGTCTTCAAAGGGATCCGAAATATCTGTTCTCAGATTCCAGAGAAAGAAGGCTAGCAAAGAGATCTACGAAACACAGATGTAACTCTGTGAGTTGAATTCACAGAACACTAAGCAGTTTCTCAGAAAGCTTCTTTCCAGATTTCATCTGAGGATATTTCCTTTTTCACAATAGCCCTCTATGGGCTACCAAATATCACTTTGCCAATTCCACAAGAACTGTCTTAGCGAAAGGCTTCTTGAGGGGAAAGCTGTAACTCTGTGAGATGATTTCACAGAACACAAAGAACTTTCTCAGAAAGCTTCTTTCTCTTTGTTATCGGAGGATATTTCCTTTTGCCCTATAGTCTTCAAAGGGATCCGAAATATCTGTTCTCAGATTCCAGAGAAAGAAGGCTAGCAAAGAGATCTACGAAACACAGATGTAACTCTGTGAGTTGAATTCACAGAACACTAAGCAGTTTCTCAGAAAGCTTCTTTCCAGATTTCATCTGAGGATATTTCCTTTTTCACAATAGCCATCTATGGGCTTCCAAATATCACTTTGCCAATTCCACAAGAACTGTCTTAGCCAAAGGCTTCTTGAGGGGAAAGCTGTAACTCTGTGAGATGATTTCACAGAACACAAAGAAGTTTCTCAGAAAGCTTCTTTCTCTTTGTTATCGGAGGATATTTCCTTTGGCCCTATAGTCTTCAAAGGGATCCGAAATATCTGTTCTCAGATTCCACAGAAATAAGACTAGAAAAGAGATCCACGAAATACAGATGTAACTCTGTGAGTGGAAGTCACACATCACAGAGCAGTTTCTCAGAGAGCTTCTTTCCAGATTTCATCTGAGGATATTTCCTTTTTCACAATAGCCCTCTATGGGCTACCAAATATCACTTTGCCAATTCCACAAGAACTGTCTTAGCGAAAGGCTTCTTGAGGGGAAAGCTGTAACTCTGTGAGATGATTTCACAGAACACAAAGAAGTTTCTCAGAAAGCTTCTTTCTCTTTGTTATCGGAGGATATTTCCTTTGGCCCTATAGTCTTCAAAGGGATCCGAAATATCTGTTCTCAGATTCCACAGAAATAAGGCTAGCAAAGAGATCCATGAAATACAGATGTAACTCTGTGAGATGAATTCACAGAACACTAAGCAGTTTCTCAGAAAACTTCTTTCCAGATTTCATCTGAGGATATTTCCTATTTCACCATAGCCCTCTAAGGGCTTCCAAATATCACTTTGCAAATTCCACAAGAACTGTCTTAGCGAAAGGCTTCTTGAGGGGAATGCTGTAACTCTGTGAGATGATTTCACAGAACACAAAGAAGTTTCTCAGAAAGCTTCTTTCTCTTTGTTATCGGAGGATATTTCCTTTGGCCCTATAGTCTTCAAAGGGAACTGAAATATCTGTTCTCAGATTCCACAGAAAGAAGGCTAGCAAAGAGATCCACGAAATACAGATGTAACTCTGTGAGTGGAAGTCACACATCACAGAGCAGTTTCTCAGAAAGCTTCTTTCCAGATTTCATCTGAGGATATTTCCTTTTTCACCATAGCCCTCTATGGGCTTCCAAATATCACTTTGCCAATTCCACAAGAACTGTATTAGCGAAAGGCTTCTTGAGGGGAAAGCTGTAATTCTGTGAGATGATTTCACAGAACACAAAGAAGTTTCTCAGAAAGCTTCTTTCTCTTTGTTATCGGAGGATATTTCCTTTGGCCCTATAGTCTTCAAAGGGATCCGAAATATCTGTTCTCAGATTCCACAGAAATAAGGCTAGCAAAGAGATCTACGAAACACAGATGTAACTCTGTGAGATGAATTCACAGAACACTAAGTAGTTTCTCAGAAAGCTTCTTTCCAGATTTCATCTGAGGATATTTCCTTTTTCACCATAGCCCTCTATGGGCTTCCAAATATCACTTTGCCAATTCCACAAGAACTGTCTTAGCGAAAGGCTTCTTGAGGGGAAAGCTGTAACACTGTGAGATGATTTCACAGAACACAAAGAAGTTTCTCAGAAAGCTTCTTTCTCTTTGTTATCGGAGGATATTTCCTTTGGCCCTATAGTCTTCAAAGGGATCCGAAATATCTGTTCTCAGATTCCACAGAAATAAGACTAGCAAAGAGATCCACGAAAAACAGATGTAACTCTGTGAGTGGAACTCACACTTCACAGAGCAGTTTCTCAGAAAGCTTCTTTCCAGATTTCATCTGAGGATATTTCGTTTTTCACCATAGCCCTCTATGGGCTTCGAAATATCACTTTGCCAATTCCACAAGAACTGTCTTACCGAAAGGCTTCTTGATGGGAAAGCTGTAACTCTATGAGATGATTTCACGGAACACAAAGAAGTTTCTCAGAAAGCGTCTTTCTCTTTGTTATCGGAGGATATTTCCTTTAGCCCTATAGTCTTCAAAGGGATCCGAAATATCTGTTCTCAGATTCCACAGAAATAAGGCTAGCAAAGAGATCTACGAAACACAGGTGTAACTCTGTGAGATGAATTCACAGAACACTAAGCAGTTTCTCAGAAAGCTTCTTTCCAGATTTCATCTGAGGATATTTCCTTTTTCACCATAGATCTCTATGGGCTTCCAAATATCACTTTGCCAATTCCACAAGAACTGTCTTAGCGATAGGCTTCTTGAGGGGAAAGCTGTAACTCTGTGAGATGATTTCACAGAACACAAAGAAGTTTCTCAGAAAGCTTCTTTCTCTTTTTTATCGGAGGATATTTCCTTTTGCCCTATAGTCTTCAAAGGGATCCGAAATATCTGTTCTCAGATTCCAGAGAAAGAAGGCTAGCAAAGAGATCTACGAAACACAGATGTAACTCTGTGAGTTGAATTCACAGAACACTAAGCAGTTTCTCAGAAAGCTTCTTTCCAGATTTCATCTGAGGATATTTCCTTTTTCACAATAGCCCTCTATGGGCTACCAAATATCACTTTGCCAATTCCACAAGAACTGTCTTAGCGAAAGGCTTCTTGAGGGGAAAGCTGTAACTCTGTGAGATGATTTCACAGAACACAAAGAAGTTTCTCAGAAAGCTTCTTTCTCTTTGTTATCGGAGGATATTTCCTTTTGCCCTATAGTCTTCAAAGGGATCCGAAATATCTGTTCTCAGATTCCAGAGAAAGAAGGCTAGCAAAGAGATCTACGAAACACAGATGTAACTCTGTGAGTTGAATTCACAGAACACTAAGCAGTTTCTCAGAAAGCTTCTTTCCAGATTTCATCTGAGGATATTTCCTTTTTCACAATAGCCCTCTATGGGCTTCCAAATATCACTTTGCCAATTCCACAAGAACTGTCTTAGCCAAAGGCTTCTTGAGGGGAAAGCTGTAACTCTGTGAGATGATTTCACAGAACACAAAGAAGTTTCTCAGAAAGCTTCTTTCTCTTTGTTATCGGAGGATATTTCCTTTGGCCCTATAGTCTTCAAAGGGATCCGAAATATCTGTTCTCAGATTCCACAGAAATAAGACTAGAAAAGAGATCCACGAAATACAGATGTAACTCTGTGAGTGGAAGTCACACATCACAGAGCAGTTTCTCAGAGAGCTTCTTTCCAGATTTCATCTGAGGATATTTCCTTTTTCACAATAGCCCTCTATGGGCTACCAAATATCACTTTGCCAATTCCACAAGAACTGTCTTAGCGAAAGGCTTCTTGAGGGGAAAGCTGTAACTCTGTGAGATGATTTCACAGAACACAAAGAAGTTTCTCAGAAAGCTTCTTTCTCTTTGTTATCGGAGGATATTTCCTTTGGCCCTATAGTCTTCAAAGGGATCCGAAATATCTGTTCTCAGATTCCACAGAAATAAGGCTAGCAAAGAGATCCATGAAATACAGATGTAACTCTGTGAGATGAATTCACAGAACACTAAGCAGTTTCTCAGAAAACTTCTTTCCAGATTTCATCTGAGGATATTTCCTATTTCACCATAGCCCTCTAAGGGCTTCCAAATATCACTTTGCCAATTCCACAAGAACTGTCTTAGCGAAAGGCTTCTTGAGGGGAATGCTGTAACTCTGTGAGATGATTTCACAGAACACAAAGAAGTTTCTCAGAAAGCTTCTTTCTCTTTGTTATCGGAGGATATTTCCTTTGGCCCTATAGTCTTCAAAGGGAACTGAAATATCTGTTCTCAGATTCCACAGAAAGAAGGCTAGCAAAGAGATCCACGAAATACAGATGTAACTCTGTGAGTGGAAGTCACACATCACAGAGCAGTTTCTCAGAAAGCTTCTTTCCAGATTTCATCTGAGGATATTTCCTTTTTCACCATAGCCCTCTATGGGCTTCAAAATATCACTTTGCCAATTCCACAAGAACTCTCTTAGCGAAAGGCTTCTTGAGGGGAAAGCTGTAATTCTGTGAGATGATTTCACAGAACACAAAGAAGTTTCTCAGAAAGCTTCTTTCTCTTTGTTATCGGAGGATATTTCCTTTGGCCCTATAGTCTTCAAAGGGATCCGAAATATCTGTTCTCAGATTCCACAGAAATAAGGCTAGCAAAGAGATCTACGAAACACAGATGTAAGTCTGTGAGATGAATTCACAGAACACTAAGCAGTTTCTCAGAAAGCTTCTTTCCAGATTTCATCTGAGGATATTTCCTTTTTCACCATAGCCCTCTATGGGCTTCCAAATATCACTTTGCCAATTCCACAAGAACTGTCTTAGCGAAAGGCTTCTTGAGGGGAAAGCTGTAACTCTGTGAGATGATTTCACAGAACACAAAGAAGTTTCTCAGAAAGCTTCTTTCTCTTTGTTATCTGAGGATATTTCCTTTGGCCCTATAGTCTTCAAAGGGATCCGAAATATCTGTTCTCAGATTCCACAGAAATAAGACTAGCAAAGAGATCCACGAAATACAGATGTAACTCTGTGAGTGGAAGTCACACATCACAGAGCAGTTTCTCAGAAAGCTTCTTTCCAGATTTCATCTGAGGATATTTCCTTTTTCACCATAGCCCTCTATGGGCTTCCAAATATCACTTTGCCAATTCCACAAGAACTGTCTTAGTGAGAGGCTTCTTGAGGGGAAAGCTGTAACTCTGTGAGATGATTTCACAGAACACAAAGAAGTTTCTCAGAAAGCTTCTTTCTCTTTGTTATCGGAGGATATTTCCTTTGGCCCTATAGTCTTCAAAGGGATCCGAAATATCTGTTCTCAGATTCCACAGAAATAAGGCTAGCAAAGAGATCCATAAAATACAGATGTAACTCTGTGAGATGAATTCACAGAACACTAAGCAGTTTCTCAGAAAGCTTCTTTCCAGATTTCATCTGAGGATATTTCCTATTTCACTATAGCCCTCTTAGGGCTTCCAAATATCACTTTGCCAATTCCACAAGAACTGTCTTAGCGAAAGGCTTCTTGAGGGGAAAGCTGTAACTCTGTGAGATGATGTCACAGAACACAGAGAAGTTTCTCAGAAAGCTTCTTTCTCTTTGTTATCGGAGGATATTTCCTTTGGCCCTATAGTCTTCAAAGGGATCTGAAATATCTGTTCTCAGATTCCACAGAAAGAAGGCTAGCAAAGAGATCCACGAAATACAGATGTAACTCTGTGAGTGGAAGTCACACATCACAGAGCAGTTTCTCAGAAAGCTTCTTTCCAGATTTCATCTGAGGATATTTCCTTTTTCACCATAGCCCTCTATGGGCTTCCAAATATCACTTTGCCAATTCCACAAGAACTCTCTTAGCGAAAGGCTTCTTGAGGGGAAAGCTGTAATTCTGTGAGATGATTTCACAGAACACAAAGAAGTTTCTCAGAAAGCTTCTTTCTCTTTGTTATCGGAGGATATTTCCTTTGGCCCTATAGTCTTCAAAGGGATCCGAAATATCTGTTCTCAGATTCCACAGAAATAAGGCTAGCAAAGAGATCTACGAAACACAGATGTAAGTCTGTGAGATGAATTCACAGAACACTAAGCAGTTTCTCAGAAAGCTTCTTTCCAGATTTCATCTGAGGATATTTCCTTTTTCACCATAGCCCTCTATGGGCTTCCAAATATCACTTTGCCAATTCCACAAGAACTGTCTTAGCGAAAGGCTTCTTGAGGGGAAAGCTGTAACTCTGTGAGATGATTTCACAGAACACAAAGAAGTTTCTCAGAAAGCTTCTTTCTCTTTGTTATCGGAGGATATTTCCTTTGGCCCTATAGTCTTCAAAGGGATCCGAAATATCTGTTCTCAGATTCCACAGAAATAAGACTAGCAAAGAGATCCACGAAAAACAGATGTAACTCTGTGAGTGGAAGTCACACATCACAGAGCAGTTTCTCAGAAAGCTTCTTTCCAGATTTCATCTGAGGATATTTCCTTTTTCACCATAGCCCTCTATGGGCTTCGAAATATCACTTTGCCAATTCCACAAGGACTGTCTTAGCGAAAGGCTTCTTGAGGGGAAAGCTGTAACTCTGTGAGATGATTTCACGGAACACAAAGAAGTTTCTCAGAAAGCGTCTTTCTCTTTGTTATCGGAGGATATTTCCTTTAGCCCTATACTCTTCAAAGGGATCCGAAATATCTGTTCTCAGATTCCACAGAAATAAGGCTAGCGAAGAGATCTACGAAAGACAGGTGTAACTCTGCGAGATGAATTCACAGAACACTAAGCAGTTTCTCAGAAAGCTTCTTTCCAGATTTCATCTGAGGATATTTCCTTTTTCACCATAGATCTCTATGGGCTTCCAAATATCACTTTGCCAATTCCACAAGAACTGTCTTAGCGATAGGCTTCTTGAGGGGAAAGCTGTAACTCTGTGAGATGATTTCACAGAACACAAAGAAGTTTCTCAGAAAGCTTCTTTCTCTTTGTTATCGGAGGATATTTCCTTTGGCCCTATAGTCTTCAAAGGGATCCGAAATATCTGTTCTCAGATTCCAGAGAAAGAAGGCTAGCAAAGAGATCTACGAAACACAGATGTAACTCTGTGAGTTGAATTCACAGAACACTAAGCAGTTTCTCAGAAAGCTTCTTTCCAGATTTCATCTGAGGATATTTCCTTTTTCACCATAGCCCTCTATGGGCTTCCAAATATCACTTTGCCAATTCCACAAGAACTGTCTTAGCGAAAGGCTTCTTGAGGGGAAAGCTGTAACTCTGTGAGATGATTTCCCAGAACACAAAGAAGTTTCTCAGAAAGCTTCTTTCTCTTTGTTATCGGAGGATATTTCCTTTGGCCCTATAGTCTTCAAAGGGATCCGAAATATCTGTTCTCAGATTCCACAGAAATAAGGCTAGCAAATAGATCTACGAAACACAGATGTAACTCTGTGAGATGAATTCACAGAACACTAAGCAGTTTCTCAGAAAGCTTCTTTCCAGATTTCATCTGAGGATATTTCCTTTTTCATCATAGCCCTCTAAGGGCTTCCAAATATCCATTTGCCAATTCCACAAGAACTGTCTTAGCGATAGGCTTCTTCAGGGGAAAGCTGTAACTCTGTGAGATCATTTCACAGAACACAAAGAAGTTTCTCAGAAAGCTTCTTTCTCTTTGTTATCGGAGGATATTTCCTTTGGCCCTATAGTCTTCAAAGGGATCCGAAATATCTGTTCTCAGATTCCACAGAAATAAGGCTAGCAAAGAGATCCATTAAATACAGATGTAACTCTGTGAGATGAATGCACAGAACACTAAGAAGTTTCTCAGAAAGCTTCTTTCCAGATTTCATCTGAGGATATTTCCTTTTTCACCATACCCCTCTAGGGGCTTCCAAATATCACTTTGCCAATTCCACAAGAACTGTCTTAGCGAAAGGCTTCTTCACGGGAAAGCTGTAACTCTGTGAGATGATTTCACAGAACACAAAGAAGTTTCTCAGAAAGCTTCTTTCTCTTTGTTATCGGAGGATATTTCCATTGGCCCTATAGTCTTCAAAGGGATCCGAAATATCTGTTCTCAGATTCCACAGAAATAAGGCTAGCAAAGAGATCTACGAAACACAGATGTAACTCTGTAAGATGAATTCACAGAACACTAAGCAGTTTCTCAGAAAGCTTCTATCCAGATTTCATCTGAGGATATTTCCTTTTTCACCATAGCCCTCTATGGGCTTCCAAATATCACTTTGCCAATTCCACAAGAACTGTCTTAGCGAAAGGCTTCTTGAGGGGAAAGCTGTAACTCTGTGAGATGATTTCACAGAACACAAAGAAGTTTTTCAGAAAGCTTCTTTCTCTTTGTTATCGGAGGATATTTCCTTTGGCCCTATAGTCTTCAAAGGGATCCGAAATATCTGTTCTCAGATTCCACAGAAAGAAGGCTAGCAAAGAGATCCACGAAATACAGATGTAACTCTGTGAGTGGAAGTCACATATCACAGAGCAGTTTCTCAGAAAGCTTCTTTCCAGATTTCATCTGAGGATATTTCCTTTTTCACCATAGCCCTCTATGGGCTTCCAAATATCAGTTTGCCAATTCCACAAGAACTGTCTTAGCGAAAGGCTTCTTGAGGGGAAAGCTGTAACTCTGTGAGATGATTTCACAGAACACAAAGAAGTTTCTCAGAAAGCTTCTTTCTCTTTGTTATCGGAGGATATTTCGTTTGGCCCTATATTCTTCAAAGGGATCCGAAATATCTGTTCTCAGATTCCACAGAAATAAGGCTAGCAAAGAGATCTACGAAACACAGATGTAACTCTGTGAGATGAATTCACAGAACACTAAGCAGTTTCTCAGAAAGCTTCTTTCCAGATTTCATCTGAGGATATTTCCTTTTTCACCATAGCCCTCTATGGGCTTCCAAATATCACTTTTCCAATTCCACAAAAACTGTCTTAGCGAAAGACTTCTTGAGTGGAAAGCTGTAACTCTGTGAGATGATTTCACAGAACACAAAGAAGTTTCTCAGAAAGCTTCTTTCTCTTTGTTATCGGAGGATATTGCCTTTGGCCCTATAGTCTTCAAAGGGATCCGATATATCTGTTCTCAGATACCACAGAAATAGGGCTAGCAAAGAGATCTACGAAACACAGATGTAACTCTGTGAGATGAATTCACAGAACACTAAGCAGTTTCTCAGGAAGCTTCTTTCCAGATTTCATCTGAGGATATTTCCTTTTTTACCATAGCCCTCTATGGGCTTCCAAATATCACTTTGCCAATTCCACAAGAACTGTCTTAGCGAAAGGCTTCTTGAGGGGAAAGCTGTAACTCTGTGAGATGATTTCACAGAACTCAAGGAAGTTTCTCAGAAAGCTTCTTTCTCTTTGTTATCGGAAGATATTTCCTTTGGCCCTGTAGTCTTCAAAGAGATCCGAAATGTCTGTTCTCAGATTCCACAGAAAGAAGGCTAGCAAAGAGATCCACGAAATACAGATGTAACTCTGTGAGATGAATTAGCAGAACACTAAGCTGTTTCTCAGAAAGATTCTTTCCAGATTTCATCTGAGGATATTTCCTATTTCACCGTAGCCCTCTATGGGCTTCCAAATATCAGTTTGCCAATTCCACAAGAACTGTCTTACAGGAAGGCTTCTTGAGGGGAAAGCTATAACTCTGTGAGATGATTTCACAGGACACAAAGAAGTTTCTCAGAAAGCTTCTTTCTCTTTGTTATCGGAGGATATTTCCTTTGGCCCTATAGTCTTCAAAGGGATCCGAAATATCTGTTCTCAGATTCCACAGAAATAAGGCTAATAAAGAGATCCACGAAATACAGATGTAACTCTGTGAGATGAATTAACAGAACACTAAGCAGTTTCTCAGAAAGCTTCTTTCCAGATTTCATCTGAGGATATTTCCTTTTTCACCATACCCTCTATGGGCTTCCAAATATCACTTTGCCAATTCCACAAGAACTGTCTTACCGAAAGACTTCTTTAGGGGAAAGCTATAACTCTGTGAGATGATTTCACAGAACACAAAGAAGTTTCTCAGAAAGCTTCTTTCTCTTTGTTATCGGAGGATATTTCCTTTGGCCCTATAGTCTTCAAAGGGATCCGAAATATCTGTTCTCAGATTCCACAGAAATAAGGCTAGCAAAGAGATCTACGAAACACAGATGTAACTCTGTGAGATGAATTCACAGAACACTAAGCAGTTTCTCAGAAAGCTTCTATCCAGATTTCATCTGAGGATATTTCCTTTTTCACCATAGCCCTCAATGGGCTTCCAAATATCACTTTGCCAATTCCACAAAAACTGTCTTAGCGAAAGGCTTCTTGAGTAGAAAGCTGTAACTCTGTGAGATGATTTCACAGAACACAAAGAAGTTTCTCAGAAAGCTTCTTTCTCTTTGTTATCGGAGGATATTTCCTTTGGCCCTATAGTCTTCAAAGGGATCCGAAATATCTGTTCTCAGATTCCACAGAAAGAAGGCTAGCAAAGAGATCTACGAAACACAGATGTAACTCTGTGCGATGAATTCACAGAACACTAAGCAGTTTCTCAGAAAGCTTCTTTCCAGATTTCATCTGAGGATATTTCCTTTTTCACCATAGCCCTCTAAGGGCTTCCAAATATCACTTTGCCAATTCCACAAGAACTGTCTTAGCGAAAAGCTTCTTCAGGGGAAAGTTGTAACTCTGTGAGATGATTTCACAGAACACAAAGAAGTTTCTCAGAAAGCTTCTTTCTCTTTGTTATCGGAGGATATTTCGTTTGGCCCTATAGTCTTCAAAGGGATCCGAAATATCTGTTCTCAGATTCCACAGAAAGAAGGCTAGCAAAGAGATCTACGAAACACAGATGTAACTCTGTGAGATGAATTCACAGAACACTAAGCAGTTTCTCTGAAAGCTTCTTTCCAGATTTCATCTGAGGATATTTCCTTTTTCACCATAGCCCTCTATGGGCTTCCAAATATCACTTTGCCAATTCCACAAGAACTGTCTTAGCGAAAGGCTTCTTGAGGGGATAGCTGTAACTCTGTGAGATGATTTCACAGAACACAAAGAAGTTTCTCAGAAAGCTTCTTTCTCTTTGTTATCGGAGGATATTTCGTTTGGCCCTATAGTCTTCAAAGGGATCCGAAATATCTGTTCTCAGTTTCCACAGAAATAAGGCTAGCAAAGAGATCTACGAAACACAGATGTAACTCTGTGAGATGAATTCACAGAACACTAAGCAGTTTCTCAGAAAGCTTCTTTCCAGATTTCATATGAGGATATTTCCTTTTTCACCATAGCCCTCTATGGGCTTCCAAATATCACTTTGCCAATTCTACAAGAACTGTCTTAGCGAAAGGCTTCTTGAGGGGAAAGCTGTAACTCTGTGAGATGATTTCACAGAACACAAAGAAGTTTCTCAGAAAGCTTCTTTCTCTTTGTTATCGGAGGATATTTCCTTTGGCCCTATAGTCTTCAAAGGGATTCGAAATATCTATTCTCAGATTCCACAGAAATAAGGCTAGCAAAGAGATCTACGAAACACAGATGTAACTCTGTGAGATGAATTCACAGAACACTAAGCAGTTTCTCAGAAAGCTTCTTTCCAGATTTCATCTGAGGATATTTCCTTTTTCACCATAGCCCTCTATGGGCTTCCAAATATCACTTTGCCAATTCCACAAGAACTGTCTTAGCGAAAGGCTTCTTGAGGGGAAAGCTGTAACTCTGTGAGATGATTTCACAGAACACAAAGAAGTTTCTCAGAAAGCTTCTTTCTCTTTGTTATCGGAGGATATTTCCTTTGGCCCTATAGTCTTCAAAGGGATCCGAAATATCTGTTCTCAGATTCCACAGAAATAAGGCTAGCAAAGAGATCTACGAAACACAGATGTAACTCTGTGAGATGAATTCACAGAACACTAAGCAGTTTCTCAGGAAACTTCTTTCCAGATTTCATCTGAGGATATTTCCTTTTTTACCATAGCCCTCTATGGGCTTCCAAATATCACTTTGCCAATTCCACAAGAACTGTCTTAGCGAAAGGCTTCTTGAGTGGAAAGCTGTAACTCTGTGAGATGGTTTCACAGAACACAAAGAAGTTTCTCAGAAAGCTTCTTTCTCTTTGTTATCGGAGGATATTTCCTTTGGCCCTATAGTCTTCAAAGAGATCCGAAATGTCTGTTCTCAGATTCCACAGAAAGAAGGCTAGCAAAGAGATCCACGAAATACAGATGTAACTCTGTGAGATGAATTAGCAGAACACTAAGCCGTTTCTCAGAAAGATTCTTTCCAGATTTCATCTGAGGATATTTCCTATTTCACCATAGCCCTCTAAGGGCCTCCAAATATCAGTTTGCCAATTCCACAAGAACTGTCTTACCGGAAGGCTTCTTGAGGGGAAAGCTATAACTCTGTGAGATGATTTTACAGGACACAAAGAAGTTTCTCAGAAAGCTTCTTTCTCTTTGTTATCGGAGGATATTTCCTTTGGCCCTATAGTCTTCAAAGGGATCCGAAATATCTGTTCTCAGATTCCACAGAAATAAGGCTAGCAAAGAGATCCATTAAATACAGATGTAACTCTGTGAGATGAATGCACAGAACACTAAGAAGTTTCTCAGAAAGCTTCTTTCCAGATTTCATCTGAGGATATTTCCTTTTTCACCATACCCCTCTAGGGGCTTCCAAATATCACTTTGCCAATTCCACAAGAACTGTCTTAGCGAAAGGCTTCTTCACGGGAAAGCTGTAACTCTGTGAGATGATTTCACAGAACACAAAGAAGTTTCTCAGAAAGCTTCTTTCTCTTTGTTATCGGAGGATATTTCCATTGGCCCTATAGTCTTCAAAGGGATCCGAAATATCTGTTCTCAGATTCCACAGAAATAAGGCTAGCAAAGAGATCTACGAAACACAGATGTAACTCTGTAAGATGAATTCACAGAACACTAAGCAGTTTCTCAGAAAGCTTCTATCCAGATTTCATCTGAGGATATTTCCTTTTTCACCATAGCCCTCTATGGGCTTCCAAATATCACTTTGCCAATTCCACAAGAACTGTCTTAGCGAAAGGCTTCTTGAGGGGAAAGCTGTAACTCTGTGAGATGATTTCACAGAACACAAAGAAGTTTTTCAGAAAGCTTCTTTCTCTTTGTTATCGGAGGATATTTCCTTTGGCCCTATAGTCTTCAAAGGGATCCGAAATATCTGTTCTCAGATTCCACAGAAAGAAGGCTAGCAAAGAGATCCACGAAATACAGATGTAAGTCTGTGAGTGGAAGTCACACATCACAGAGCAGTTTCTCAGAAAGCTTCTTTCCAGATTTCATCTGAGGATATTTCCTTTTTCACCATAGCCCTCTATGGGCTTCCAAATATCAGTTTGCCAATTCCACAAGAACTGTCTTAGCGAAAGGCTTCTTGAGGGGAAAGCTGTAACTCTGTGAGATGATTTCACAGAACACAAAGAAGTTTCTCAGAAAGCTTCTTTCTCTTTGTTATCGGAGGATATTTCGTTTGGCCCTATATTCTTCAAAGGGATCCGAAATATCTGTTCTCAGATTCCACAGAAATAAGGCTAGCAAAGAGATCTACGAAACACAGATGTAACTCTGTGAGATGAATTCACAGAACACTAAGCAGTTTCTCAGAAAGCTTCTTTCCAGATTTCATCTGAGGATATTTCCTTTTTCACCATAGCCCTCTATGGGCTTCCAAATATCACTTTTCCAATTCCACAAAAACTGTCTTAGCGAAAGACTTCTTGAGTGGAAAGCTGTAACTCTGTGAGATGATTTCACAGAACACAAAGAAGTTTCTCAGAAAGCTTCTTTCTCTTTGTTATCGGAGGATATTGCCTTTGGCCCTATAGTCTTCAAAGGGATCCGATATATCTGTTCTCAGATACCACAGAAATAGGGCTAGCAAAGAGATCTACGAAACACAGATGTAACTCTGTGAGATGAATTCACAGAACACTAAGCAGTTTCTCAGGAAGCTTCTTTCCAGATTTCATCTGAGGATATTTCCTTTTTTACCATAGCCCTCTATGGGCTTCCAAATATCACTTTGCCAATTCCACAAGAACTGTCTTAGCGAAAGGCTTCTTGAGGGGAAAGCTGTAACTCTGTGAGATGATTTCACAGAACACAAGGAAGTTTCTCAGAAAGCTTCTTTCTCTTTGTTATCGGAAGATATTTCCTTTGGCCCTGTAGTCTTCAAAGAGATCCGAAATGTCTGTTCTCAGATTCCACAGAAAGAAGGCTAGCAAAGAGATCCACGAAATACAGATGTAACTCTGTGAGATGAATTAGCAGAACACTAAGCTGTTTCTCAGAAAGATTCTTTCCAGATTTCATCTGAGGATATTTCCTATTTCACCGTAGCCCTCTATGGGCTTCCAAATATCAGTTTGCCAATTCCACAAGAACTGTCTTACAGGAAGGCTTCTTGAGGGGAAAGCTATAACTCTGTGAGATGATTTCACAGGACACAAAGAAGTTTCTCAGAAAGCTTCTTTCTCTTTGTTATCGGAGGATATTTCCTTTGGCCCTATAGTCTTCAAAGGGATCCGAAATATCTGTTCTCAGATTCCACAGAAATAAGGCTAATAAAGAGATCCACGAAATACAGATGTAACTCTGTGAGATGAATTAACAGAACACTAAGCAGTTTCTCAGAAAGCTTCTTTCCAGATTTCATCTGAGGATATTTCCTTTTTCACCATAGCCCTCTATGGGCTTCCAAATATCACTTTGCCAATTCCACAAGAACTGTCTTACCGAAAGACTTCTTTAGGGGAAAGCTATAACTCTGTGAGATGATTTCACAGAACACAAAGAAGTTTCTCAGAAAGCTTCTTTCTCTTTGTTATCGGAGGATATTTCCTTTGGCCCTATAGTCTTCAAAGGGATCCGAAATATCTGTTCTCAGATTCCACAGAAATAAGGCTAGCAAAGAGATCTACGAAACACAGATGTAACTCTGTGAGATGAATTCACAGAACACTAAGCAGTTTCTCAGAAAGCTTCTATCCAGATTTCATCTGAGGATATTTCCTTTTTCACCATAGCCCTCAATGGGCTTCCAAATATCACTTTGCCAATTCCACAAAAACTGTCTTAGCGAAAGGCTTCTTGAGTAGAAAGCTGTAACTCTGTGAGATGATTTCACAGAACACAAAGAAGTTTCTCAGAAAGCTTCTTTCTCTTTGTTATCGGAGGATATTTCCTTTGGCCCTATAGTCTTCAAAGGGATCCGAAATATCTGTTCTCAGATTCCACAGAAAGAAGGCTAGCAAAGAGATCTACGAAACACAGATGTAACTCTGTGCGATGAATTCACAGAACACTAAGCAGTTTCTCAGAAAGCTTCTTTCCAGATTTCATCTGAGGATATTTCCTTTTTCACCATAGCCCTCTAAGGGCTTCCAAATATCACTTTGCCAATTCCACAAGAACTGTCTTAGCGAAAAGCTTCTTCAGGGGAAAGTTGTAACTCTGTGAGATGATTTCACAGAACACAAAGAAGTTTCTCAGAAAGCTTCTTTCTCTTTGTTAACGGAGGATATTTCGTTTGGCCCTATAGTCTTCAAAGGGATCCGAAATATCTGTTCTCAGATTCCACAGAAAGAAGGCTAGCAAAGAGATCTACGAAACACAGATGTAACTCTGTGAGATGAATTCACAGAACACTAAGCAGTTTCTCTGAAAGCTTCTTTCCAGATTTCATCTGAGGATATTTCCTTTTTCACCATAGCCCTCTATGGGCTTCCAAATATCACTTTGCCAATTCCACAAGAACTGTCTTAGCGAAAGGCTTCTTGAGGGGATAGCTGTAACTCTGTGAGATGATTTCACAGAACACAAAGAAGTTTCTCAGAAAGCTTCTTTCTCTTTGTTATCGGAGGATATTTCGTTTGGCCCTATAGTCTTCAAAGGGATCCGAAATATCTGTTCTCAGTTTCCACAGAAATAAGGCTAGCAAAGAGATCTACGAAACACAGATGTAACTCTGTGAGATGAATTCACAGAACACTAAGCAGTTTCTCAGAAAGCTTCTTTCCAGATTTCATATGAGGATATTTCCTTTTTCACCATAGCCCTCTATGGGCTTCCAAATATCACTTTGCCAATTCTACAAGAACTGTCTTAGCGAAAGGCTTCTTGAGGGGAAAGCTGTAACTCTGTGAGATGATTTCACAGAACACAAAGAAGTTTCTCAGAAAGCTTCTTTCTCTTTGTTATCGGAGGATATTTCCTTTGGCCCTATAGTCTTCAAAGGGATTCGAAATATCTATTCTCAGATTCCACAGAAATAAGGCTAGCAAAGAGATCTACGAAACACAGATGTAACTCTGTGAGATGAATTCACAGAACACTAAGCAGTTTCTCAGAAAGCTTCTTTCCAGATTTCATCTGAGGATATTTCCTTTTTCACCATAGCCCTCTATGGGCTTCCAAATATCACTTTGCCAATTCCACAAGAACTGTCTTAGCGAAAGGCTTCTTGAGGGGAAAGCTGTAACTCTGTGAGATGATTTCACAGAACACAAAGAAGTTTCTCAGAAAGCTTCTTTCTCTTTGTTATCGGAGGATATTTCCTTTGGCCCTATAGTCTTCAAAGGGATCCGAAATATCTGTTCTCAGATTCCACAGAAATAAGGCTAGCAAAGAGATCTACGAAACACAGATGTAACTCTGTGAGATGAATTCACAGAACACTAAGCAGTTTCTCAGGAAACTTCTTTCCAGATTTCATCTGAGGATATTTCCTTTTTTACCATAGCCCTCTATGGGCTTCCAAATATCACTTTGCCAATTCCACAAGAACTGTCTTAGCGAAAGGCTTCTTGAGTGGAAAGCTGTAACTCTGTGAGATGGTTTCACAGAACACAAAGAAGTTTCTCAGAAAGCTTCTTTCTCTTTGTTATCGGAGGATATTTCCTTTGGCCCTATAGTCTTCAAAGAGATCCGAAATGTCTGTTCTCAGATTCCACAGAAAGAAGGCTAGCAAAGAGATCCACGAAATACAGATGTAACTCTGTGAGATGAATTAGCAGAACACTAAGCCGTTTCTCAGAAAGATTCTTTCCAGATTTCATCTGAGGATATTTCCTATTTCACCATAGCCCTCTAAGGGCCTCCAAATATCAGTTTGCCAATTCCACAAGAACTGTCTTACCGGAAGGCTTCTTGAGGGGAAAGCTATAACTCTGTGAGATGATTTTACAGGACACAAAGAAGTTTCTCAGAAAGCTTCTTTCTCTTTGTTATCGGAGGATATTTCCTTTGGCCCTATAGTCTTCAAAGGGATCCGAAATATCTGTTCTCAGATTCCACAGAAATAAGGCTAGCAAAGAGATCTACGAAACACAGATGTAACTCTGTGAGATGAATTCACAGAACACTAAGCAGTTTCTCTGAAAGCTTCTTTCCAGATTTCGTCTGAGGATATTTCCTTTTTCACCATAGCCCTCTATGGGCTTCCAAATATCACTTTGCCAATTCCACAAGAACTGTCTTAGCGAAAGGCTTCTTGAGGGGAAAGCTGTAACTCTGTGAGATGATTTCACAGAACACAAAGAAGTTTCTCAGAAAGCTTCTTTCTCTTTGTTATCGGAGGATATTTCCTTTGGCCCTATAGTCTTCAAAGGGATCCGAAATATCTGTTCTCAGATTCCACAGAAATAAGGCTAGCAAAGAGATCTACGAAACACAGATGTAACTCTGTGAGATGAATTCACAGAACACTGAGCAGTTTCTCAGAAAGCTTCTTTCCAGATTTTATCTGAGGATATTTCCTTTTTCACCATAGCCCTCTATGGGCTTCCAAATATCACTTTGCCAATTCTACAAGAACTGTCTTAGCGAAAGGCTTCTTGAGGGGAAAGCTGTAACTCTGTGAGATGGTTTCACAGAACACAAAGAAGTTTCTCAGAAAGCTTCTTTCTCTTTGTTATCGGAGGATATTTCCTTTGGCCCTATAGTCTTCAAAGAGATCCGTAATGTCTGTTCTCAGATTCCACAGAAAGAAGGCTAGCAAAGAGATCCACGAAATACAGATGTAACTCTGTGAGATGAATTAGCAGAACACTAAGCAGTTTCTCAGAAAGATTCTTTCCAGATTTCATCTGAGGATATTTCCTATTTCACCATAGCCCTCTATGGGCTTCCAAATATCAGTTTGCCAATTCCACAAGAACTGTCTTACCGGAAGGCTTCTTGAGGGGAAAGCTATAACTCTGTGAGGTGATTTCACAGGACACAAAGAAGTTAATCAGAAAGTTTCTTTCTCTTTGTTATCGGAGGATATTTCCTTTGGCCCTATAGTCTTCAAAGGGATCCGAAATATCTGTTCTCAGATTCCACAGAAAGAAGGCTAGTAAAGAGATCCATGAAATACAGATGTAACTCTGTGAGATGAATTAACAGAACACTAAGCAGTTTCTCAGAAAGCTTCTTTCCAGATTTCATCTGAGGATATTTCCTTTTTCACCATAGCCCTCTATGGGCTTCCAAATATCACTTTGCCAATTCCACAAGAACTGTCTTACCAAAAGACTTCTTGAGGGGAAAGCTATAACTCTGTGAGATGATTTCACAGAACACAAAGAAGTTTCTCAGAAAGCTTCTTTCTCTTTGTTATCGGAGGATATTTCCTTTGGCCCTATAGTCTTCAAAGGGATCCGAAATCTCTGTTCTCAGATTCCAGAGAAATAAGAATAGCAAAGAGATCTACGAAACACAGATGTAACTCTGTGAGATGAATTCACAGAACACTAAGCAGTTTCTCAGAAAGCTTCTATCCAGATTTCATCTGAGGATATTTCCTTTTTCACCATAGTCCTCAATGGGCTTCCAAATATCACTTTGCCAATTCCACAAAAACTGTCTTAGCGAAAGGCTTCTTGAGTGGAAAGCTGTAACTCTGTGAGATGATTTCACAGAACACAAAGAAGTTTCTCAGAAAGCTTCTTTCTCTTTGTTATCGGAGGATATTTCCTTTGGCCCTTTAGTCTTCAAAGGGATACGAAATATCTGTTCTCAGATTCCATAGAAAGAAGGCTAGTAAAGAGATCCATGAAATACAGATGTAACTCTGTGAGATGAATTCACAGAACACTAAGCAGTTTCTCAGAAAGCTTCTTTCCAGATTTCATCTGAGGATATTTCCTTTTTCACCATAGCCCTCTAAGGGCTTCCAAATATCACTTTGCCAATTCCACAAGAACTGTCTTAGCGAAAGGCTTCTTGAGGGGAAAGCTGTAACTCTGTGAGATGGTTTCACAGAACACAAAGAAGTTTCTCTGAAACCTTCTTTCTCTTTGTTATCGGAGGATATTTCCTTTGGCCCTATTGTCTTCAAAGGGATCCGAAATATCTGTTCTCAGATTCCACAGAAAGAAGGCTAGCAAAGAGATCTACGAAACACAGATGTAACTCTGTGAGATGAATTCACAGAACACTAAGCAGTTTCTCAGAAAGCTTCTTTCCAGATTTCATCAGAGGATATTTCCTTTTTCACCATAGCCCTCTATGGGCTTCCAAATATCACTTTGCCAATTCCACAAGAACTGTCTTAGCGAAAAGCTTCTTTAGTGGAAAGCTGTAACTCTGTGAGATGATTACACAGAACACAAAGAAGTTTCTCAGAAAGCTTCTTTCTCTTTGTTATCAGAGGATATTTCCTTTGGCCCTATAGTCTTCAAAGGGATCCGAAATATCTGTTCTCAGATTCCACAGAAATAAGACTAGCAAAGAGATCTACGAAACACAGATGTACCTCTGTGAGATGAATTCACAGAACACTAAGCAGTTTCTCAGAAAGCTTCTTTCCAGATTTCATCTGAGGATATTTCCTTTTTTACCATAGCCCTCTATGGGCTTCCAAATATCACTTTGCCAATTCCACAGGAACTGTCTTAGCGAAAGGCTTCTTGAGGGGAAAGCTGTAACTCTGTGAGATGGTTTCACAGAACACAAAGAAGTTTCTCAGAAAGCTTCTTTCTCTTTGTTATCGGAGGATATTTCCTTTGGCCCTATAGTCTTCAAAGAGATCCGTAATGTGTGTTCTCAGATTCCACAGAAAGAAGGCTAGCAAAGAGATCCACGAAATACAGATGTAACTCTGTGAGATGAATTAGCAGAACACTAAGCAGTTTCTCAGAAAGATTCTTTCCAGATTTCATCTGAGGATATTTCCTATTTCACCATAGCCCTCTATGGGCTTCCAAATATCAGTTTGCCAATTCCACAAGAACTGTCTTACCGGAAGGCTTCTTGAGAGGAAAGCTATAACTCTGTGAGGTGATTTCACAGGACACAAAGAAGTTTCTCAGAAAGCTTCTTTCTCTTTGTTATCGGAGGATATTTCCTTTGGCCCTATAGTCTTCAAAGGAATCCGAAATATCTGTTCTCAGATTCCACAGAAAGAAGGCTAGTAAAGAGATCCACGAAATACAGATGTAACTCTGTGAGATGAATTAACAGAACACTAAGCAGTTTCTCAGAAAGCTTCTTTCCAGATTTCATCTGAGGATATTTCCTTTTTCACCATAGCCCTCTATGGGCTTCCAAATATCACTTTGCCAATTCCACAAGAACTGTCTTACCAAAAGACTTCTTGAGGGGAAAGCTATAACTCTGTGAGATGATTTCACAGAACACAAAGAAGTTTCTCAGAAAGCTTCTTTCTCTTTGTTATCGGAGGATATTTCCTTTGGCCCTATAGTCTTCAAAGGGATCCGAAATCTCTGTTCTCAGATTCCACAGAAATAAGGCTAGCAAAGAGATCTACGAAACACAGATGTAACTCTGTGAGATGAATTCACAGAACACTAAGCAGTTTCTCAGAAAGCTTCTATCCAGATTTCATCTGAGGATATTTCCTTTTTCACCATAGCCCTCAATGGGCTTCCAAATATCACTTTGCCAATTCCACAAAAACTGTCTTAGCGAAAGGCTTCTTGAGTGGAAAGCTGTAACTCTGTGAGATGATTTCACAGAACACAAAGAAGTTTCTCAGAAAGCTTCTTTCTCTTTGTTATCGGAGGATATTTCCTTTGGCCCTATAGTCTTCAAAGGGATACGAAATATCTGTTCTCAGATTCCATAGAAAGAAGGCTAGTAAAGAGATCCATGAAATACAGATGTAACTCTGTGAGATGAATTCACAGAACACTAAGCAGTTTCTCAGAAAGCTTCTTTCCAGATTTCATCTGAGGATATTTCCTTTTTCACCATAGCCCTCTAAGGGCTTCCAAATATCACTTTGCCAATTCCACAAGAACTGTCTTAGCGAAAGGCTTCTTGAGGGGAAAGCTGTAACTCTGTGAGATGATTTCACAGAACACAAAGAAGTTTCTCTGAAACCTTCTTTCTCTTTGTTATCGGAGGATATTTCCTTTGGCTCTATTGTCTTCAAAGGGATCCGAAATATCTGTTCTCAGATTCCACAGAAAGAAGGCTAGCAAAGAGATCTACGAAACACAGATGTAAGTCTGTGAGATGAATTCACAGAACACTAAGCAGTTTCTCAGAAAGCTTCTTTCCAGATTTCATCTGAGGATATTTCCTTTTTCACCATAGCCCTCTATGGGCTTCCAAATATCACTTTGCCAATTCCACAAGAACTGTCTTAGCGAAAAGCTTCTTTAGGGGAAAGCTGTAACTCTGTGAGATGATTTCACAGAACACAAAGAAGTTTCTCAGAAAGCTTCTTTCTCTTTGTTATCGGAGGATATTTCCTTTGGCCCTATAGTCTTCAAAGGGATCCGAAATATCTGTTCTCAGATTCCACAGAAATAAGGCTAGCAAAGAGATCTACGAAACACAGATGTAACTCTCTGAGATGAATTCACAGAACACTAAGCAGTTTCTCTGAAAGCTTCTTTCCAGATTTCATCTGAGGATATTTCCTTTTTCACCATAGCCCTCTATGGGCTTCCAAATATCACTTTGCCAATTCCACAAGAACTGTCTTAGCGAAAGGCTTCTTGAGGGGATAGCTGTAACTCTGTGAGATGATTTCACAGAACACAAAGAAGTTTCTCAGAAAGCTTCTTTCTCTTTGTTATCGGAGGATATTTCGTTTGGCCCTATAGTCTTCAAAGGGATCTGAAATATCTGTTCTCAGTTTCCACAGAAATAAGGCTAGCAAAGAGATCTACGAAACACAGATGTAACTCTGTGAGATGAATTCACAGAACACTAAGCAGTTTCTCAGAAAGCTTCTTTCCAGATTTCATATGAGGATATTTCCTTTTTCACCATAGCCCTCTATGGGCTTCCAAATATCACTTTGCCAATTCTACAAGAACTGTCTTAGCGAAAGGCTTCTTGAGGGGAAAGCTGTAACTCTGTGAGATGATTTCACAGAACACAAAGAAGTTTCTCAGAAAGCTTCTTTCTCTTTGTTATCGGAGGATATTTCCTTTGGCCCTATAGTCTTCAAAGGGATCCGAAATATCTATTCTCAGATTCCACAGAAATAAGGCTAGCAAAGAGATCTACGAAACACAGATGTAACTCTGTGAGATGAATTCACAGAACACTAAGCAGTTTCTCAGAAAGCTTCTTTCCAGATTTCATCTGAGGATATTTCCTTTTTCACCATAGCCCTCTATGGGCTTCCAAATATCACTTTGCCAATTCCACAAGAACTGTCTTAGCGAAAGGCTTCTAGAGGGGAAAGCTGTAACTCTGTGAGATGATTTCACAGAACACAAAGAAGTTTCTCAGAAAGCTTCTTTCTCTTTGTTATCGGAGGATATTTCCTTTGGCCCTATAGTCTTCAAAGGGATCCGAAATATCTGTTCTCAGATTCCACAGAAATAAGGCTAGCAAAGAGATCTACGAAACACAGATGTAACTCTGTGAGATGAATTCACAGAACACTAAGCAGTTTCTCAGGAAACTTCTTTCCAGATTTCATCTGAGGATATTTCCTTTTTTACCATTGCCCTCTATGGGCTTCCAAATATCACTTTGCCAATTCCACAAGAACTGTCTTAGCGAAAGGCTTCTTGAGTGGAAAGCTGTAACTCTGTGAGATGGTTTCACAGAACACAAAGAAGTTTCTCAGAAAGCTTCTTTCTCTTTGTTATCGGAGGATATTTCCTTTGGCCCTATAGTCTTCAAAGAGATCCGAAATGTCTGTTCTCAGATTCCACAGAAAGAAGGCTAGCAAAGAGATCCACGAAATACAGATGTAACTCTGTGAGATGAATTAGCAGAACACTAAGCCGTTTCTCAGAAAGATTCTTTCCAGATTTCATCTGAGGATATTTCCTATTTCACCATAGCCCTCTATGGGCCTCCAAATATCAGTTTCCCAATTCCACAAGAACTGTCTTACCGGAAGGCTTCTTGAGGGGAAAGCTATAACTCTGTGAGATGATTTTACAGGACACAAAGAAGTTTCTCAGAAAGCTTCTTTCTCTTTGTTATCGGAGGATATTTCCTTTGGCCCTATAGTCTTCAAAGGGATCCGAAATATCTGTTCTCAGATTCCACAGAAATAAGGCTAGCAAAGAGATCTACGAAACACAGATGTAACTCTGTGAGATGAATTCACAGAACACTAAGCAGTTTCTCTGAAAGCTTCTTTCCAGATTTCATCTGAGGATATTTCCTTTTTCACCATAGCCCTCTATGGGCTTCCAAATATCACTTTGCCAATTCCACAAGAACTGTCTTAGCGAAAGGCTTCTTGAGGGGAAAGCTGTAACTCTGTGAGATGATTTCACAGAACACAAAGAAGTTTCTCAGAAAGCTTCTTTCTCTTTGTTATCGGAGGATATTTCCTTTGGCCCTATAGTCTTCAAAGGGATCCGAAATATCTGTTCTCAGATTCCACAGAAATAAGGCTAGCAAAGAGATCTACGAAACACAGATGTAACTCTGTGAGATGAATTCACAGAACACTGAGCAGTTTCTCAGAAAGCTTCTTTCCAGATTTGATCTGAGGATATTTCCTTTTTCACCATAGCCCTCTATGGGCTTCCAAATATCACTTTGCCAATTCTACAAGAACTGTCTTAGCGAAAGGCTTCTTGAGGGGAAAGCTGTAACTCTGTGAGATGGTTTCACAGAACACAAAGAAGTTTCTCAGAAAGCTTCTTTCTCTTTGTTATCGGAGGATATTTCCTTTGGCCCTATAGTCTTCAAAGAGATCCGTAATGTCTGTTCTCAGATTCCACAGAAAGAAGGCTAGCAAAGAGATCCACGAAATACAGATGTAACTCTGTGAGATGAATTAGCAGAACACTAAGCAGTTTCTCAGAAAGATTCTTTCCAGATTTCATCTGAGGATATTTCCTATTTCACCATAGCCCTCTATGGGCTTCCAAATATCAGTTTGCCAATTCCACAAGAACTGTCTTACCGGAAGGCTTCTTGAGGGGAAAGCTGTAACTCTGTGAGATGATTTCACAGAACACAAAGAAGTTTCTCAGAAAGCTTCTTTCTCTTTGTTATCGGAGGATATTTCCTTTGGCCCTGTAGTCTTCAAAGGGATCCGAAATATCTGTTCTCAGATTTCACAGAAATAAGGCTAGCAAAGAGATCTACGAAACACAGATGTAACTCTGTGAGATGAATTCACAGAACACTAAGCAGTTTCTCTGAAAGCTTCTTTCCAGATTTCATCTGAGGATATTTCCTTTTTCACCATAGCCCTCTATGGGCTTCCAAATATCACTTTGCCAATTCCACAAGAACTGTCTTAGCGAAAGGCTTCTTGAGGGGAAAGCTTTAACTCTGTGAGATGATTTCACAGAACACAAAGAAGTTTCTCAGAAAGCTTCTTTCTCTTTGTTATCGGAGGTTATTTCCTTTGGCCCTATAGTCTTCAAAGGGATCCGAAATATCTGTTCTCAGATTCCACAGAAATAAGGCTAGCAAAGAGATCTACGAAACACAGATGTAACTCTGTGAGATGAATTCACAGAACACTGAGCAGTTTCTCAGAAAGCTTCTTTCCAGATTTCATCTGAGGACATTTCCTTTTTCAACATAGCCCTCTATGGGCTTCCAAATATCACTTTGCCAATTCTACAAGAACTGTCTTAGCGAAAGGCTTCTTGAGGGGAAAGCTGTAACTCTGTGAGATGATTTCACAGAACACAAAGAAGTTTCTCAGAAAGCTTCTTTCTCTTTGTTATCGGAGGATATTTCCATTGGCCCTATACTCTTCAAAGGGATCCGAAATATCTGTTCTCAGATTCCACAGAAATAAGGCTAGCAAAGAGATCTACGAAACACAGGTGTAACTCTGTGAGACGAATTCACAGAACACTAAGCAGTTTCTTAGAAAGCTTCTTTCCAGATTTCATCTGAGGATATTTCCTTTTTCACCATAGCCCTCTATGGGCTTCCAAATATCACTTTGCAAATTCCACAAGAACCGTCTTAGCGAAAGGCTTCTTGAGGGGAAAGCTGTAACTCTGTGAGATGATTTCACAGAACACAAAGAAGTTTCTCAGAAAGCTTCTTTCTCTTTGTTATCGGAGGATATTTCCTTTGGCCCTATAGTCTTCAAAGGGATCCGAAATATCTGTTCTCAGATTCCACAGAAAAAAGGCTAGCAAAGAGATCTACGAAACACAGATGTAACTCTGTGAGATGAATTCACAGAACACTAAGCAGTTTCTCTGAAAACTTCTTTTCAGATTTCATCTGAGGATATTTCCTTTTTCACCATAGCCCTCTATGGGCTTCCAAATATCACTTTGCCAATTCCACAAGAACTGTCTTGGCGAAAGTCATCTTGAGGGGAAAGCTGTAACTGTGTGAGATGATTTCACAGAACACAAAGAAGTTTCTCAGAAAGCTTCTTTCTCTTTGTTATCGGAGGATATTTCCTTTGGCCCTATAGTCTTCAAAGGGATCCGAAATATCTCTTCTCAGATTCCACAGAAATAAGGCTGGCAAAGAGATCTACGAAACACAGATGTAACTCTGTGAGATGAATTCACAGAACACTAAGCAGTTTCTCAGAAAGCTTCTTTCCAGATTTCATCTGAGGATATTTCCTTTTTCACCATAGCCCTCTATGGGTTTCCAAATATCACTTTGCCAATTCCACAAGAACTGTCTTACCGAAAGTCTTCTTGAGGGGAAAGCTGTAACTCTGTGAGATGATTTCACAGAACACAAAGAAGTTTCTCAGAAAGCTTCTTTCTCTTTGTTATCGGAGGTTATTTCCTTTGGCCCTATAGTCTTCAAAGGGATCCGAAATATCTGTTCTCAGATTCCACAGATATAAGGCTAGCAAAGAGATCTATGAAACACAAATGTAAATCTGTGAGATGAATTCACAGAACACTAAGCAATTTCTCAGAAAGCTTCTTTCCAGATTTCATCTGAGGATATTTCCTTTTTCACCATAGCCCTCTATGGGCTTCCAAATATCACTTTGCCAATTCCACAAGAACTGTCTTAGCGAAAGGCTTCTTGAGGGGAAAGCTGTAACTCTGTGAGATGATTTCACAGAACACAAAGAAGTTTCTCAGAAAGCTTCTTTCTCTCTGTTATCGGAGGATATTTCCTTTGGCCCTATAGTCTTCAAAGGGATCCGAAATATCTGTTCTCAGATTCCACAGAAATAAGGCTAGCAAAGAGATCAACGAAACACAGATGTAACTCTGTGAGATGAATTCACAGAACACTAAGCAGTTTCTCAGAAAGCTTCTTTCCAGATTTCACTGAGGATATTTCCTTTTTCACCATAGCCCTCTATGGGCTTCCAAATATCACTTTGCCACTTCCACAAGAACTGTCTTAGCGAAAGGCTTCTTGAGGGGAAAGCTGTAACTCTGTGAGATGATTTCACAGAACACAAAGAAGTTTCTCAGAAAGCTTAGTTCTCTTTGTTATCGGAGGATATTTCCTTTGGCCCTATAGTCTTCAAAGGGATCCGAAATATCTGTTCTCAGATTCCACAGAAATAAGGCTAGCAAAGAGATCTACGAAACACAGATGTAACTCTGTGAGATGAATTCACAGAACACTAAGCAGTTTCTCAGGATGCTTCTTTCCAGATTTCATTTGAGGATATTTCCTTTTTCACCATAGCCCTCTATGGGTTTCCAAATATCACCTTGCCAATTACACAAGAACTGTCTTAGCGAAAGTCTTCTTGAGGGGAAAGCTGTAACTCTGTGAGATGATTTCACAGAACACAAAGAAGTTTCTCAGAAAGCTTCTTTCTCTTTGTTATCGGAGGATATTTCCTTTGTCCCTATAGTCTTCAAAGGGATCCGAAATATCTGTTCTCAGATTCCACAGAAATAAGGCTAGCAAAGAGATCCACGAAATACAGATGTAACTCTGTGAGTGGAAGTCACACATCACAGAGCAGTTTCTCAGAAAGCTTCTTTCCAGATTTCATCTGAGGATATTTCCTTTTTCACCATAGCCCTCTATAGGCTTCCAAATATCACTTTGCCAATTCCACAAGAACTGTCTTAGCGAAAGGCTTCTTGAGGGGAAAGTTGTAACTCTGTGAGATGATTTCACAGAACACAAAGAAGTTTCTCAGAAAGCTTCTTTCTCTTTGTTATCGGAGGATATTTCCTTTGGCCCTATAGTCTTCAAAGGGATCCGAAATATCTGTTCTCAGATTCCACAGAAATAAGGCTAGCAAAGAGATCTACGAAACACAGATGTAACTCTGTGAGATGAATTCACAGAACACTAAGCAGTTTCTCAGAAAGCTTCTTTCCAGATTTCATTTGAGGATATTTCCTTTTTCACCATAGCCCTCTAAGGGCTTCCAAATATCACCTTGCCAATTCCACAGGAACTGTCTTACCGAAAGGCTTCTTGAGGGGAAAGCTGTAACTCTGTGAGATGATTTCACAGAACACAAAGAAGTTTCTCAGAAAGCTTCTTTCTCTTTGTTATCGGAGGTTATTTCCTTTGGCCCTATAGTCTTCAAAGGGATCCGAAATATCTGTTCTCAGATTCCACAGAAAGAAGGCTAGCAAAGAGATCTACGAAACACAGATGTAACTCTGTGAGATGAATTCACAGAACACTAAGCAGTTTCTCAGAAAGCTTCTTTCCAGATTTCATCTGAGGATATTTCCTTTCTCACCATAGCCCTCTATGGGCTTCCAAATATCACTTTGCCAATTCCACAAGAACTGTCTTAGCGAAAGGCTTCTTGAGGGGAAAGCTGTAACTCTGTGAGATGATTTCACAGAACACAAAGAAGTTTCTCAGAAAGCTTCTTTCTCTTTGTTATCGGAGGATATTTCCTTTGGCCCTATAGTCTTCAAAGGGATCCGAAATATCTGTTCTCAGATTCCACAGAAAGAAGGCTAGCAAAGAGATCTACGAAACACAGATGTAACTCTGTGAGATGAATTCACAGAACACTAAACAGTTTCTCAGAAAGCTTCTTTCCAGATTTCATCTGAGGATATTTCCTTTTTCACCATAGCCCTCTATGGGCTTCCAAATATCACTTTGCCAATTCCACAAGAACTGTCTTACCGAAAGTCTTCTTGAGGGGAAAGCTGTAACTCTGTGAGATGATTTCAGAGAACACAAAGAAGTTTCTCAGAAAGCTTCTTTCTCTTTGTTATCGGAGGTTATTTCCTTTGGCCCTATAGTCTTCAAAGGGATCCGAAATATCTGTTCTCAGATTCCACAGAAATAAGGCTAGTAAAGAGATCTACGAAACACAGATGTAAATCTGTGAGATGAATTCACAGAACAGTAAGCAGTTTCTCAGAAAGCTTCTTTCCAGATTTCATCTGAGGATATTTCCTTTTTCACCATAGCCCTCTATGCGCTTCCAAATATCACTTTTCCACTTCCACAAGAACTGTCTTAGCGAAAGGCTTCTTGAGGGGAAAGCTGTAACTCTGTGAGATGATTTCACAGAACACAAAGAAGTTTCTCAGAAAGCTTCTTTCTCTTTGTTATCGGAGGATATTTCCTTTGGCCCTATAGTCTTCAAAGGGATCCGAAATATCTGTTCTCAGATTCCACAGAAATAAGGCTAGCAAAGAGATCTACGAAACACAGATGTAACTCTGTGAGATGAATTCACAGAACACTAAGCAGTTTCTCAGAAAGCTTCTTTCCAGATTTCATCTGAGGATATTTCCTTTTTCACCATAGCCCTCTATGGGCTTCCAAATATCACTTTGCCAATTCCACAAGAACTCTCTTAGCGAAAGGCTTCTTGAGGGGAAAGCTGTAACTCTGTGAGATGATTTCACAGAACACAAAGAAGTTTCTCAGAAAGCTTCTTTCTCTTTGTTATCGGAGGATATTTCCTTTGGCCCTATAGTCTTCAAAGGGATCCGAAATATCTGTTCTCAGATTCCACAGAAATAAGGGTAGCAAAGAGATCCACGAAATACAGATGTAACTCTGTGAGTGGAAGTCACACATCACAGAGCAGTTTCTCAGAAAGCTTCTTTCCAGATTTCATCTGAGGATATTTCCTTTCTCACCGTAGCCCTCTATGGGCTTCCAAATATCACTTTGCCAATTCCACAAGAACTGTCTTAGCGAAAGGCCTCTTGAGGGGAAAGTTGTAACTCTGTGAGATGATTTCACAGAACACAAAGAAGTTTCTCAGAAAGCTTCTTTCTCTTTTTTATCGGAGGATATTTCCTTTGGCCCTATAGTCTTCAAAGGGATCCGAAATATCTGTTTTCAGATTCCACAGAAATAAGGCTAGCAAAGAGATCTACGAAACACAGATGTAACTCTGTGAGATGAATTCACAGAACACTAAGCAGTTTCTCAGAAAGCTTGTTTCCAGATTTCATCTGAGGATATTTCCTTTTTCACCATAGCCCTCTATGGGCTTCCAAATATCACTTTGCCAATTCCACAGGAACTGTCTTACCGAAAGGCTTCTTGAGGGGAAAGTTGTAACTCTGTGAGATGATTTCACAGAACACAAAGAAGTTTCTCAGAAAGCTTCTTTCTCTTTGTTATCGGAGGATATTTCCTATGGCCCTATAGTCTTCAAAGGGATCCGAAATATCTGTTCTCAGATTCCACAGAAATAAGGCTAGCAAAGAGATCTACGAAACACAGATGTAACTCTGTGAGATGAATTCACAGAACACTAAGCAGTTTCTCAGAAAGCTTCTTTCCAGATTTCATTTGAGGATATTTCCTTTTTCACCATAGCCCTCTAAGGGCTTCCAAATATCACCTTGCCAATTCCACAGGAACTGTCTTACCGAAAGGCTTCTTGAGGGGAAAGCTGTAACTCTGTGAGATGATTTCACAGAACACAAAGAAGTTTCTCAGAAAGCTTCTTTCTCTTTGTTATCGGAGGTTATTTCCTTTGGCCCTATAGTCTTCAAAGGGATCCGAAATATCTGTTCTCAGATTCCACAGAAAGAAGGCTAGCAAAGAGATCTACGAAACACAGATGTAACTCTGTGAGATGAATTCACAGAACACTAAGCAGTTTCTCAGAAAGCTTCTTTCCAGATTTCATCTGAGGATATTTCCTTTCTCACCATAGCCCTCAATGGGCTTCCAAATATCACTTTGCCAATTCCACAAGAACTGTCTTAGCGAAAGGCTTCTTGAGGGGAAAGCTGTAACTCTGTGAGATGATTTCACAGAACACAAAGAAGTTTCTCAGAAAGCTTCTTTCTCTTTGTTATCGGAGGATATTTCCTTTGGCCCTATAGTCTTCAAAGGGATCCGAAATATCTGTTCTCAGATTCCACAGAAAGAAGGCTAGCAAAGAGATCTACGAAACACAGATGTAACTCTGTGAGATGAATTCACAGAACACTAAACAGTTTCTCAGAAAGCTTCTTTCCAGATTTCATCTGAGGATATTTCCTTTTTCACCATAGCCCTCTATGGGCTTCCAAATATCACTTTGCCAATTCCACAAGAACTGTCTTACCGAAAGTCTTCTTGAGGGGAAAGCTGTAACTCTGTGAGATGATTTCAGAGAACACAAAGAAGTTTCTCAGAAAGCTTCTTTCTCTTTGTTATCGGAGGTTATTTCCTTTGGCCCTATAGTCTTCAAAGGGATCCGAAATATCTGTTCTCAGATTCCACAGAAATAAGGCTAGTAAAGAGATCTACGAAACACAGATGTAAATCTGTGAGATGAATTCACAGAACAGTAAGCAGTTTCTCAGAAAGCTTCTTTCCAGATTTCATCTGAGGATATTTCCTTTTTCACCATAGCCCTCTATGGGCTTCCAAATATCACTTTTCCACTTCCACAAGAACTGTCTTAGCGAAAGGCTTCTTGAGGGGAAAGCTGTAACTCTGTGAGATGATTTCACAGAACACAAAGAAGTTTCTCAGAAAGCTTCTTTCTCTTTGTTATCGGAGGATATTTCCTTTGGCCCTATAGTCTTCAAAGGGATCCGAAATATCTGTTCTCAGATTCCACAGAAATAAGGCTAGCAAAGAGATCTACGAAACACAGATGTAACTCTGTGAGATGAATTCACAGAACACTAAGCAGTTTCTCAGAAAGCTTCTTTCCAGATTTCATCTGAGGATATTTCCTTTTTCACCATAGCCCTCTATGGGCTTCCAAATATCACTTTGCCAATTCCACAAGAACTGTCTTAGCGAAAGGCTTCTTGAGGGGAAAGCTGTAACTCTGTGAGATGATTTCACAGAACACAAAGAAGTTTCTCAGAAAGCTTCTTTCTCTTTGTTATCGGAGGATATTTCCTTTGGCCCTATAGTCTTCAAAGGGATCCGAAATATCTGTTCTCAGATTCCACAGAAATAAGGGTAGCAAAGAGATCCACGAAATACAGATGTAACTCTGTGAGTGGAAGTCACACATCACAGAGCACTTTCTCAGAAAGCTTCTTTCCAGATTTCATCTGAGGATATTTCCTTTCTCACCGTAGCCCTCTATGGGCTTCCAAATATCACTTTGCCAATTCCACAAGAACTGTCTTAGCGAAAGGCCTCTTGAGGGGAAAGTTGTAACTCTGTGAGATGATTTCACAGAACACAAAGAAGTTTCTCAGAAAGCTTCTTTCTCTTTTTTATCGGAGGATATTTCCTTTGGCCCTATAGTCTTCAAAGGGATCCGAAATATCTGTTTTCAGATTCCACAGAAATAAGGCTAGCAAAGAGATCTACGAAACACAGATGTAACTCTGTGAGATGAATTCACAGAACACTAAGCAGTTTCTCAGAAAGCTTCTTTCCAGATTTCATCTGAGGATATTTCCTTTTTCACCATAGCCCTCTATGGGCTTCCAAATATCACTTTGCCAATTCCACAAGAACTGTCTTAGCGAAAGGCTTCTTGAGGGGAAAGCTGTAACTCTGTGAGATGATTTTAGAGAACACAAAGAAGTTTCTCAGAAAGCTTCTTTCTCTTTGTTATCGGAGGATATTTCCTTTGGCCCTATAGTCTTCAAAGGGATCCGAAATATCTGTTCTCAGATTCCACAGAAATAAGGCTAGCAAAGAGATCTAGGAAACACAGATGTAACTCTGTGAGATGAATTCACAGAACACTGAGCAGTTTCTCAGAAAGCTTCTTTCCAGATTTCATCTGAGGATATTTCCTTTTTCACCATAGCCCTCTATGGGCTTCCAAATATCACTTTGCCAATTCCACAAGAACTGTCTTAGCGAAAGGCTTCTTGAGGGGAAAGCTGTAACTCTGTGAGATGATTTCACAGAACACAAAGAAGTTTCTCAGAAAGCTTCTTTCTCTTTGTTATCGGAGGTTATTTCCTTTGGCCCTATAGTCTTCAAAGGGATCCGAAATATCTGTTCTCAGATTCCACAGAAATAAGGCTAGCAAAGAGATCTACGAAACACAGATGTAACTCTGTGAGATGAATTCACAGAACACTGAGCAGTTTCTCAGAAAGCTTCTTTCCAGATTTCATCTGAGGACATTTCCTTTTTCAACATAGCCCTCTATGGGCTTCCAAATATCACTTTGCCAATTCTACAAGAACTGTCTTAGCGAAAGGCTTCTTGAGGGGAAAGCTGTAACTCTGTGAGATGATTTCACAGAACACAAAGAAGTTTCTCAGAAAGCTTCTTTCTCTTTGTTATCGGAGGATATTTCCATTGGCCCTATACTCTTCAAAGGGATCCGAAATATCTGTTCTGAGATTCCACAGAAATAAGGCTAGCAAAGAGATCTACGAAACACAGGTGTAACTCTGTGAGACGAATTCACAGAACACTAAGCAGTTTCTTAGAAAGCTTCTTTCCAGATTTCATCTGAGGATATTTCCTTTTTCACCATAGCCCTCTATGGGCTTCCAAATATCACTTTGCAAATTCCACAAGAACCGTCTTAGCGAAAGGCTTCTTGAGGGGAAAGCTGTAACTCTGTGAGATGATTTCACAGAACACAAAGAAGTTTCTCAGAAAGCTTCTTTCTCTTTGTTATCGGAAGATATTTCCTTTGGCCCTATAGTCTTCAAAGGGATCCGAAATATCTGTTCTCAGATTCCACAGAAAAAAGGCTAGCAAAGAGATCTACGAAACACAGATGTAACTCTGTGAGATGAATTCACAGAACACTAAGCAGTTTCTCAGAAAGCTTCTTTCCAGATTTCATCTGAGGATATTTCCTTTTTCACCATAGCCCTCTATGGGCTTCCAAATATCACTCTGCCACTTCCACAAGAACTGTCTTAGCGAAAGGCTTCTTGAGGGGAAAGCTGTAACTCTGTGAGATGATTTCACAGAACACAAAGAAGTTTCTCAGAAAGCTTCTTTCTCTTTGTTATCGGAGGATATTTCCTTTGGCCCTATAGTCTTCAAAGGGATCCGAAATATCTGTTCTCAGATTCCACAGAAATAAGGCTAGCAAAGAGATCTACGAAACACAGATGTAACTCTGTGAGATGAATTCACAGAACACTAAGCAGTTTATCAGGAAGCTTCTTTCCAGATTTCATTTGAGGATATTTCCTTTTTCACCATAGCCCTCTATGGGCTTCCAAATATCACCTTGCCAATTCCACAGGAACTGTCTTACCGAAAGGCTTCTTGAGGGGAAAGCTGTAACTCTGTGAGATGATTTCACAGAACACAAAGAAGTTTCTCAGAAAGCTTCTTTCTCTTTGTTATCGGAGGTTATTTCCTTTGGCCCTATAGTCTTCAAAGGGATCCGAAATATCTGTTCTCAGATTCCACAGAAAGAAGGCTAGCAAAGAGATCTACGAAACACAGATGTAACTCTGTGAGATGAATTCACAGAACACTAAGCAGTTTCTCAGAAAGCTTCTTTCCAGATTTCATCTGAGGATATTTCCTTTTTCACCATAGCCCTCTATGGGCTTCCAAATATCACTTTGCCAATTCCACAAGAACTGTCTTAGCGAAAGGCTTCTTGAGGGGAAAGCTGTAACTCTGTGAGATGATTTCACAGAACACAAAGAAGTTTCTCAGAAAGCTTCTTTCTCTTTGTTATCGGAGGATATTTCCTTTGGCCCTATAGTCTTCAAAGGGATCCGAAATATCTGTTCTCAGATTCCACAGAAAGAAGGCTAGCAAAGAGACCTACGAAACGCAGATGTAACTCTGTGAGATGAATTCACAGAACACTAAACAGTTTCTCAGAAAGCTTCTTTCCAGATTTCATTTGAGGATATTTCCTTTTTCACCATAGCCCTCTATGGGTTTCCAAATATCACTTTGCCAATTCCACAAGAACTGTCTTACGGAAAGGCTTCTTGAGGGGAAAGCTGTAACTCTGTGAGATGATTTCACAGAACACAAAGAAGTTTCTCAGAAAGCTTCTTTCTCTTTGTTATCGAAGGATATTTCCTTTGGACCTATAGTCTTCAAAGGGATCCGAAATATCTGTTCTCAGATTCCACAGAAATAAGGCTACCAAAGAGATCCACGAAATACAGATGTAACTCTGTGAGTGGAAGTCACATATCACAGAGCAGTTTCTCAGAAAGCTTCTTTCCAGATTTCATCTGAGGATATTTCCTTTTTCACCATAGCCCTCTATGGGCTTCCAAATATCACTTTGCCAATTCCACAAGAACTGTCTTAGCGAAAGGCTTCTTGAGGGGAAAGTTGTAACTCTGTGAGATGATTTCACAGAACACAAAGAAGTTTCTCAGAAAGCTTCTTTCTCTTTGTTATCGGAGGATATTTCCTTTGGCCCTATAGTCTTCAAAGGGATCCGAAATATCTGTTCTCAGATTCCACAGATATAAGGCTAGCAAAGAGATCTACGAAACACAGATGTAACTCTGTGAGATGAATTAACAGAACACTAAGCAGTTTCTCAGAAAGCTTCTTTCCAGATTTCATCTGAGGATATTTCCTTTTTCACCATAGCCCTCTATGGGCTTCCAAATATCACTTTCCCAATTCCACAAGAACTGTCTTACCGAAAGGCTTCTTGAGGGGAAAGCTGTAACTCTGTGAGATGATTTCAGAGAACACAAAGAAGTTTCTCAGAAAGCTTCTTTCTCTTTGTTATCGGAGGTTATTTCCCTTGGCCCTATAGTCTTCAAAGGGATCCGAAATATCTGTTCTCAGATTCCACAGAAATAAGGCTAGTAAAGAGATCTACGAAACACAGATGTAAATCTGTGAGATGAATTCACAGAACACTAAGCAGTTTCTCAGAAAGCTTCTTTCCAGATTTCATCTGAGGATATTTCCTTTTTCACCATAGCCCTCTATGGGCTTCCAAATATCACTTTTCCACTTCTACAAGAACTGTCTTAGCGAAAGGCTTCTTGAGGGGAAAGCTGTAACTCTGTGAGATGATTTCACAGAACACAAAGAAGTTTCTCAGAAAGCTTCTTTCTCTTTGTTATCGGAGGATATTTCCTTTGGCCCTATAGTCTTCAAAGGGATCCGAAATATCTGTTCTCAGATTCCACAGAAATCAGGCTAGCAAAGAGATCTACGAAACACAGATGTAACTCTGTGAGATGAATTCACAGAACACTAAGCAGTTTCTCAGAAAGCTTCTTTCCAGATTTCATCTGAGGATATTTCCTTTTTCACCATAGCCCTCTATGGGCTTCCAAATATCACTTTGCCAATTCCACAAGAACTGTCTTAGCGAAAGGCTTCTTGAGGGGAAAGCTGTAACTCTGTGAGATGATTTCACAGAACACAAAGAAGTTTCTCAGAAAGCTTCTTTCTCTTTGTTATCGGAGGATATTTCCTTTGGCCCTATAGTCTTCAAAGGGATCCGAAATATCTGTTCTCAGATTCCACAGAAATAAGGGTAGCAAAGAGATCCACGAAATACAGATGTAACTCTGTGAGTGGAAGTCACACATCACAGACCAGTTTCTCAGAAAGCTTCTTTCCAGATTTCATCTGAGGATATTTCCTTTCTCACCACAGCCCTCTATGGGCTTCCAAATATCACTTTGCCAATTCCACAAGAACTGTCTTAGCGAAAGGCCTCTTGAGGGGAAAGTTGTAACTCTGTGAGATGATTTCACAGAACACAAAGAAGTTTCTCAGAAAGCTTCTTTCTCTTTTTTATCGGAGGATATTTCCTTTGGCCCTATAGTCTTCAAAGGGATCCGAAATATCTGTTCTCAGATTCCACAGAAATAAGGCTAGCAAAGAGATCTACGAAACACAGATGTAACTCTGTGAGATGAATTCACAGAACACTAAGCAGTTTCTCAGAAAGCTTGTTTCCAGATTTCATCTGAGGATATTTCCTTTTTCACCATAGCCCTCTATGGGCTTCCAAATATCACTTTGCCAATTCCACAGGAACTGTCTTACCGAAAGGCTTCTTGAGGGGAAAGCTGTAACTCTGTGAGATGATTTCACAGAACACAAAGAAGTTTCTCAGAAAGCTTCTTTCTCTTTGTTATCGGAGGTTATTTCCTTTGGCCCTATAGTCTTCAAAGGGATCCGAAATATCTGTTCTCAGATTCCACAGAAATAAGGCTAGCAAAGAGATCTACGAAACACAGATGTAACTCTGTGAGATGAATTCACAGAACACTAAGCAGTTTCTCAGAAAGCTTCTTTCCAGATTTCATCTGAGGATATTTCCTTTTTCACCATAGCCCTCTATGGGCTTCAAATATCACTTTGCCAATTCCACAAGAACTGTCTTAGCGAAAGGCTTCTTGAGGGGAAAGCTGTAACTCTGTGAGATGATTTTAGAGAACACAAAGAAGTTTCTCAGAAAGCTTCTTTCTCTTTGTTATTGGAGGATATTTCCTTTGGCCCTATAGTCTTCAAAGGGATCCGAAATATCTGTTCTCAGATTCCACAGAAATAAGGCTAGCAAAGAGATCTAGGAAACACAGATGTAACTCTGTGAGATGAATTCACAGAACACTGAGCAGTTTCTCAGAAAGCTTCTTTCCAGATTTCATCTGAGGATATTTCCTTTTTCACCATAGCCCTCTATGGGCTTCCAAATATCACTTTGCCAATTCCACAAGAACTGTCTTACCGAAAGGCTTCTTGAGGGGAAAGCTGTAACTCTGTGAGATGATTTCACAGAACACAAAGAAGTTTCTCAGAAAGCTTCTTTCTCTTTGTTATCGGAGGATATTTCCTTTGGCCCTATAGTCTTCAAAGGGATCCGAAATATCTGTTCTCAGATTCCACAGAAATAAGGCTAGCAAAGAGATCTACGAAACACAGATGTAACTCTGTGAGATGAATTCACAGAACACTAAGCAGTTTCTCAGAAAGCTTCGTTCCAGATTTCATCTGAGGATATTCCCTTTTTCACCATAGCCCTCTATGGGCTTCCAAATATCACTTTGCCAATTACACAAGAACTGTCTTACCGAAAGTCTTCTTGAGGGGAAAGCTGTAACTCTGTGAGATGATTTCACAGAACACAAAGAAGTTTCTCAGAAAGCTTCTTTCTCTTTGTTATCGGAGGTTATTTCCTTTGGCCCTATAGTCTTCAAAGGGATCCGAAATATCTGTTCTCAGACTCCACAGAAATAAGGCTAGCAAAGAGATCTACGAAACACAGATGTAAATCTGTGAGATGAATTCACAGAACACTAAGCAGTTTCTCAGAAAGCTTCTTTCCAGATTTCATCTGAGGATATTTCCTTTTTCACCATAGCCCTCTATGGGCTTCCAAATATCACTTTGCCACTTCCACAAGAACTGTCTTAGCGAAAGGCTTCTTGAGTGGAAAGCTGTAACTCTGTGAGATGATTTCACAGAACACAAAGAAGTTTCTCAGAAAGCTTCTTTCTCTTTGTTATCGGAGGATATTTCCTTTGGCCCTATAGTCTTCAAAGGGATCCGAAATATCTGTTCTCAGATTCCACAGAAATAAGGCTAGCAAAGAGATCTACGAAACACAGATGTAACTCTGTGAGATGAATTCACAGAACACTACCAGTTTCTCAGAAAGCTTCTTTCCAGATTTCATCTGAGGATATTTCCTTTTTCACCATAGCCCTCTATGGGCTTCCAAATATCACTCTGCCACTTCCACAAGAACTGTCTTAGCGAAAGGCTTCTTGAGGGGAAAGCTGTAACTCTGTGAGATGATTTCACAGAACACAAACAAGTTTCTCAGAAAGCTTCTTTCTCTTTGTTATCGGAATATATTTCCTTTGGCCCTATAGTCTTCAAAGGGATCCGAAATATCTGTTCTCAGATTCCACAAAAAGAAGGCTAGCAAAGAGATCTACGAAACACAGATGTAACTCTGTGAGATGAATTCACAGAACACTAAGCAGTTTCTCAGAAAGCTTCTTTCCAGATTTCATCTGAGGATATTTCCTTTTTCACCATAGCCCTCTATGGGCTTCCAAATATCACCTTGCCAATTCCACAAGAACTGTCTTAGCGAAAGGCTTCTTGAGGGGAAAGCTGTAACTCTGTGAGATGATTTCACAGAACACAAAGAAGTTTCTCAGAAAGCTTCTTTCTCTTTGTTATCGGAGGATATTTCCTTTGGCCCTATAGTCTTCAAAGGGATCCGAAATATCTGTTCTCAGATTCCACAGAAATAAGGCTAGCAAAGGGATCTACGAAACACAGATGTAACTCTGTGAGATGAATTCACAGAGCACTGAGCAGTTTCTCAGAAAGCTTCTTTCCAGATTTCATCTGAGGATATTTCCTTTTTCACCATAGCCCTCTATGGGCTTCCAAATATCACTTTGCCAATTCTACAAGAACTGTCTTAGCGAAAGGCTTCTTGAGGGGAAAGCTGTAGCTCTGTGAGATGATTTCACAGAACACAAAGAAGTTTCTCAGAAAGCTTCTTTCTCTTTGTTATCGGAGGATATTTCCATTGGCCCTATAGTCTTCAAAGGGATCCGAAATATCTGTTCTCAGATTCCACAGAAATAAGGCTAGCAAAGAGATCTACGAAACATAGGTGTAACTCTGTGAGATGAATTCACAGAACACTAAGCAGTTTCTTAGAAAGCTTCTTTCCAGATTTCACCTGAGGAGATTTCCTTTTTCACCATAGCCCTGTATGGGCTTCCAAATATCACTTTGCCAATTCCACAAGAACTGTCTTAGCGAAAGTCTTCTTGAGGGGAAAGCTGTAACTCTGTGAGATGATTTCACAGAACACAAAGAAGTTTCTCAGAAAGCTTCTTTCTCTTTGTTATCGGAGGATATTTCCTTTGGCCCTATAGTCTTCAAAGGGATCCGAAATATCTGTTTTCAGATTCCACAGAAATAAGGCTAGCAAAGAGATCCACGAAATACAGATGTAACTCTGTGAGTGGAGGTCACACATCACAGAGCAGTTTCTCAGAAAGCTTCTTTCCAGTTTTCAACTGAGGATATTTCCTTTTTCACCATAGCCCTCTATGGGCTTCCAAATATCACTTTGCCAATTCCACAAGAACTGTCTTAGCGAAAGGCTTCTTGAGGGGAAAGCTGTAACTCTGTGAGATGATTTCACAGAACACAAAGAAGTTTCTCAGAAAGCTTCTTTCTTTGTTATCGGAGGATATTTCCTTTGGCCCTATAGTCTTCAAAGGGATCCGAAATATCTGTTCTCAGATTCCACAGAAATAAGGCTAGCAAAGAGATCTACGAAACACAGATGTAACTCTGTGAGATGAATTCACAGAACACTAAGCAGTTTCTCAGAAAGCTTCTTTCCAGATTTCATCTGAGGATATTTCCTTTTTCACCATAGCCCTCTATGGGCTTCCAAATATCACTTTGCCAATTCCACAAGAACTGTCTTAGCGAAAGGCCTCTTGAGGGGAAAGTTGTAACTCTGTGAGATGATTTCACAGAACACAAAGAAGTTTCTCAGAAAGCTTCTTTCTCTTTTTTATCGGAGGATATTTCCTTTGGCCCTATAGTCTTCAAAGGGATCCGAAATATCTGTTCTCAGACTCCACATAAATCAGGCTAGCAAAGAGATCTACGAAACACAGATGTAAATCTGTGAGATGAATTCACAGAACACTAAGCAGTTTCTCAGAAAGCTTCTTTCCAGATTTCATCTGAGGATATTTCCTTTTTCACCATAGCCCTCTATGGGCTTCCAAATATCACTTTGCCACTTCCACAAGAACTGTCTTAGCGAAAGGCTTCTTGAGGGGAAAGCTGTAACTCTGTGAGATGATTTCACAGAACACAAAGAAGTTTCTCAGAAAGCTTCTTTCTCTTTGTTATCGGAGGATATTTCCTTTGGCCCTATAGTCTTCAAAGGGATCCGAAATATCTGTTCTCAGATTCCACAGAAATAAGGCTAGCAAAGAGATCTACGAAACACAGATGTAACTCTGTGAGATGAATTCACAGAACACTAAGCAGTTTCTCAGAAAGCTTCTTTCCAGATTTCATCTGAGGATATTTTCTTTTTCACCATAGCCCTCTTTGGGCTTCCAAATATCACTCTGCCACTTCCACAAGAACTGTCTTAGCGAAAGGCTTCTTGAGGGGAAAGCTGTAACTCTGTGAGATGATTTCACAGAACACAAAGAAGTTTCTCAGAAAGCTTCTTTCTCTTTGTTATCGGAGGATATTTCCTTTGGCCCTATAGTCTTCAAAGGGATCCGAAATATCTGTTCTCAGATTCCACAGAAATAAGGCTAGCAAAGAGATCTACGAAACACAGATGTAACTCTGTGAGATGAATTCACAGAACACTAAGCAGTTTCTCAGAAAGCTTCTTTCCAGATTTCATCTGAGGATATTTCCTTTTTCACCATAGCCCTCTATGGGCTTCCAAATATCTCTCTGCCACTTCCACAAGAACTGTCTTAGCGAAAGGCTTCTTGAGGGGAAAGCTGTAACTCTGTGAGATGATTTCACAGAACACAAAGAAGTTTCTCAGAAAGCTTCTTTCTCTTTGTTATCGGAGGATATTTCCTTTGGCCCTATAGTCTTCAAAGGGATCCGAAATATCTGTTCTCAGATTCCACAGAAATAAGGCTAGCAAAGAGATCTACGAAACACAGATGTAACTCTGTGAGATGAATTCACAGAACACTAAGCAGTTTCTCAGAAAGCTTCTTTCCAGATTTCATCTGAGGATATTTCCTTTTTCACCATAGCCCTCTATGGGCTTCCTAATATCACTTTGCCAATTCCACAAGAACTGTCTTACCGAAAGTCTTCTTGAGGGGAAAGCTGTAACTCTGTGAGATGATTTCACAGAACACAAAGAAGTTTCTCAGAAAGCTTCTTTCTCTTTGTTATCGGAGGTTAATTCCTTTGGCCCTATAGTCTTCAAAGGGATCCGAAATATCTGTTCTCAGATTCCACAGAAATAAGGCTAGCAAAGAGATCCACGAAATACAGATGTAACTCTGTGAGATGAATTCACAGAACACTAAGCAGTTTCTCAGAAAGCTTCTTTCCAGATTTCATCTGAGGATATTTCCTATTTCACCATAGCCCTCTATGGGCTTCCAAATATCACTTTGCCAATTCCACAAGAACTGTCTTACCGAAAGGCTTCTTGAAGGGAAAGCTGTAACTCTGTGAGATGATTTCACAGAACACAAAGAAGTTTCTCAGAAAGCTTCTTTCTCTTTGTTATCAGAGGATATTTCCATTGGCCCTATAGCCTTCAAAGGGATCCGAAATATCTGTTCTCAGATTCCACGGAAATAAGGCTAGCAAAGAGATCTACGAAACACAGATGTAACTCTGTGAGATGAATTCACAGGACACTAAGCAGTTTCTCAGAAAGCTTCTTTCCAGATTTCATCTGAGGATATTTCCTTTTTCACCATAGCCCTCAATGGGCTTCCAAATATCACTTTGCCAATTCCACAAGAACTGTCTTAGCGAAAGGCTTCTTCAGGGGAAAGCTGTAACTCTCTGAGATGATTTCAGAGAACACAAAGAAGTTTCTCAGAAAGCTTCTTTCTCTTTGTTATCGGAGGATATTTCCTTTGGCCCTATAGTCTTCAAAGGGATCCGAAATATCTGTTCTCAGATTCCACAGAAATCAGGCTAGGAAAGAGATCTACGAAACACAGATGTAACTCTGTGAGATGAATTCACAGAACACTAATCAGTTTCTCAGAAAGCTTCTTTCCAGATTTAATCTGAGGATATTTCCTTTTTCACCATAGCCCTCTATGGGCTTCCAAATATCACTTTGCCAATTCCACAAGAACTGTCTAATCGAAAGGCTTCTTGAAGGGAAAGCTGTAACTCTGTGAGATGATTTCACAGAACACAAAGAAGTTTCTCAGAAAGCTTCCTTCTCTTTGTTATCGGAGGATATTTCCTTTGGCCCTATAGTCTTCAAAGGGATCCGAAATATCTGTTCTCAGATTCCACAGAAATAAGGCTAGCAAAGAGATCTACGAAACAGAGATGTAACTCTGTGAGATGAATTCACAGAACACTAAGCAGTTTCTCAGAAAGCTTCTTTCCAGATTTCATCTGAGGATATTTCCTTTTTCACCATAGCCCTCTATGGGCTTCCAAATATCACTTTGCCAATTCCACAAGAACTGTCTTAGCGAAAGGCTTCTTTAGGGGAAAGCTGTAACTCTGTGAGATGATTTCACAGAACACAAAGAAGTTTCTCAGAAAGCTTCTTTCTCTTTGTTATCAGAGGATATTTCCTTTGGCCCTATAGTCTTCAAAGGGATCCGAAATATCTGTTCTCAGATTCCACAGAAATAAGGCTAGCAAAGAGATCTACGAAACACAGATGTAACTCTGTGAGATGTATTCACAGAACACTAAGCAGTTTCTCAGAAAGCTTCTTTCCAGATTTCATCTAAGGATATTTCCTTTTTCACCATAGCACTCTATGGGCTTCCAAATATCACTTTGCCAATTCCACAAGAACTGTCTTAGCGAAAGGCTTCTTGAGGGGAAAGCTGTAACTCTGTGAGATGATTTCACAGAACACAAAGAAGTTTCTCAGAAAGCTTCTTTCTCTTTGTTATCGGAGGATATTTCCTTTGGCCCTATAGTCTTCAAAGGGATCCGAAATATCTGTTCTCAGATTCCACAGAAATAAGGCTAGCAAAGAGATCCACGAAATACAGATGTAACTCTGTGAGTGGAAGTCACACATCACAGAGCAGTTTCTCAGAAAGCTTCTTTCCAGATTTCATCTGAGGATATTTCCTTTTTCACCATAGCCCTCTATGGGCTTCCAAATATCACTTTGCCAATTCCACAAGAACTGTCTTAGCGAAAGGCTATTTGAGGGGAAAGCTGTAACTCTGTGAGATGATTTCACAGAACACAAAGAAGTTTCTCAGAAAGCTTCTTTCTCTTTGTTATCGGAGGATATTTCCTTTGGCCCTATAGTCGTCAAAGGGATCCGAAATATCTGTTCTCAGATTCCACAGAAATAAGGCTAGCAAAGAGATCTACGAAACACAGATGTAACTATGTGAGATGAATTCACAGAACACTAAGCAGTTTCTCAGAAAGCTTCTTTCCAGATTTCATCTGAGGATATTTCCTATTTCACCATAGCCCTCTATGGGCTTCCAAATATCACTTTGCCAATTCCACAAGAACTGTCTTAGGGAAAGGCTTCTTGAGGGGAAAGCTGTAACTCTGTGAGATGATTTAACAGAACACAAAGAAGTTTCTCAGAAAGCTTCTTTCTCTTTGTTATCAGAGGATATTTCCTTTGGCCCTATAGTCTTCAAAGGGATCCGAAATATCTGTTCTCAGATTCCACAGAAATAAGGCTAACAAAGAGATCTACGAAACACAGGTGTAACTCTGTGAGATGAATTCACAGAACACTAAGCAGTTTCTCAGAAAGCTTCTTTCCAGATTTCATCTGAGGATATTTCATTTTTCACCATAGACCTCTATGGGTTTCCAAATATCACTTTGCCAATTCCACAAGAAGTGTCTTAGCGAAAGGCTTCTTGAGGGGACAGCTGTAACTCTGTGAGATGATTTCACAGAACACAAAGAAGTTTCTCAGAAAGCTTCTTTCTCTTTGTTATCGGAGGATATTTCCTTTGGCCCTATAGTCTTCAAAGGGATCCGAAATATCTGTTCTCAGATTCCACAGAAATAAGGCTAGCAAAGAGATCCACGAAATACAGATGTAACTCTGTGAGTGGAAGTCACACTTCACAGAGCAGTTTCTCTGAAAGCTTCTTTCCAGTTTTCATCTGAGGATATTTCCTTTTTCACCATAGCCCTCTATGGGCTTCCAAATATCACTTTGCCAATTCCACAAGAACTGTCACAGCGAAAGGCTTCTTGAGGGGAAAGCTGTAACTCTGTGAGATGATTTCACAGAACACAAGGAAGTTTCTCAGAAAGCTTCTTTCTCTTTGTTATCGGAGGATATTTCCTTTGGCCCTGTAGTCTTCAAAGGGATCCGAAATATCTGTTCTCAGATTCCACAGAAATAAGGCTAGCAAAGAGATCTACGAAACACAGATGTAACTCTGTGAGATGAATTCACAGAACACTAAGCAGTTTCTCAGAAAGCTTCTTTCCAGATTTCATCTGAGGATATTTCCTTTTTCACCATAGCCCTCTATGGGCTTCCAAATATCACTTTGCCAATTCCACAAGAACTGTCTTAGCGAAAGGCTTCTTGAGGGGAAAGCTGTAACTCTGAGAGATGATTTCACAGAACACAAGGAAGATTCTCAGAAAGCTTCTTTCTCTTTGTTATCGGAGGATATTTCCTTTGGCCCTATAGTCTTCAAAGGGATCCGAAATATCTGTTCTCAGATTCCACAGAAATAAGGCTAGCAAAGAGACGTACGAAACACAGATGTAACTCTGTGAGATGAATTCACAGAACACTAAGCAGTTTCTCAGAAAGCTTCTTTCCAGATTTCATCTGAGGATATTTCCTTTTTCACCATAGCCCTCTATGGGCTTCCAAATATCACTTTGCCAATTCCACAAGAACTGTCTTAGCGAAATTCTTCTTGAGGGGAAAGCTGTAACTCTGTGAGATGATTTCACAGAACACAAAGAAGATTCTCAGAAAGCTTCTTTCTCTTTGTTATCGGAGGATATTTCCTTTGGCCCTATAGTCGTCAAAGGGATCCGAAATATCTGTTCTCAGATTCCACAGAAATAAGGCTAGCAAAGAGATCTACGAAACACAGATAAAACTCTGTGAGATGAATTCACAGAACACTAAGCAGTTTCTCAGAAAGCTTCTTTCCAGATTTCATCTGAGGATATTTCCTATTTCACCTTAGCCCTCTATGGGCTTCCAAATATCACTTTGCCAATTCCACAAGAACTGTCTTAGGGAAAGGCTTCTTGAGGGGAAAGCTGTAACTCTGTGAGATGATTTCACAGAACACAAAGAAGTTTCTCAGAATGCTTCTTTCTCTTTGTTATCGGAGGATATTTCCTTTGGCCCTATAGTCTTCAAAGGGATCCGAAATATCTGTTCTCAGATTCCACAGAAATAAGGCTAGCAAAGAGATCTACGAAACGCAGGTGTAACTCCGTGAGATGAATTCACAGAACACTAAGCAGTTTCTCAGAAAGCTTCTTTCCAGATTTCATCTGAGGATATTTCATTTTTCACCATAGTCCTCTATGGGCTTCCAAATATCACTTTGCCAATTCCACAAGAAGTGTCTTAGCGAAAGGCTTCTTGAGGGGAAAGCTGTAACTCTGTGAGATGATTTCACAGAACACAAAGAAGTTTCTCAGAAAGCTTCTTTCTCTTTGTTATCGGAGGATATTTCCTTTGGCCCTATAGTCTTCAAAGGGATCCGAAATATCTGTTCTCAGATTCCACAGAAATAAGGCTAGCAAAGAGATCCACGAAATACAGATGTAACTCTGTGAGTGGAAGTCACACTTCACAGAGCAGTTTCTCAGAAAGCTTCTTTCCAGATTTCATCTGAGGATATTTCCTTTTTCACCATAGCCCTCTATGGGCTTCCAAATATCACTTTGCCAATTCCACAAGAACTGTCTTAGCGAAAGGCTTCTTGAGGGGAAAGCTGTAACTCTGTGAGATGATTTCACAGAACACAAAGAAGTTTCTCAGAAAGATTCTTTCTCTTTGTTATCGGAGGATATTTCCTTTGGCCCTATAGTCTTCAAAGGGATCCGAAATATCTGTTGTCAGATTCCACAGAAATAAGGCTAGCAAAGAGACGTACGACACACAGATGTAACTCTGTGAGATGAATTCACAGAACACTAAGCAGTTTCTCAGAAAGCTTCTTTCCAGATTTCATCTGAAGATATTTCCTTTTTCACCATAGCCGTCTAAGGGCTTCCAAATATCACTTTGCCAATTCCACAAGAACTGTCTTAGCGAAAGGCTTCTTGATGGGAAAGCTGTAACTCTGTGAGATGATTTCACAGAACACAAAGAAGTTTCTCAGAAAGCTTCTTTCTCTGTTATCGGAGGATATTTCCTTTGGCCCTATAGTCTTCAAAGGGATCCGAAATATCTGTTCTCAGATTCCACAGAAATAAGGCTAGCAAAGAGACGTACGAAACACAGATGTAACTCTGTGAGATGAAATCACAGAACACTAAGCAGTTTCTCTGAAAGCTTCTTTCCAGAGATCATCTGAGGATAATTCCTTTTTCACCATAGCCCTCTATGGGTTTCCAAATATTACTTTGCCAATTCCACAAGAACTGTCTTAGCGAAAGGCTTCTTGAGGGGAAAGCTGTAACTCTGTGAGATGATTTCACAGAACACAAAGAAGTTTCTCAGAAAGCTTCTTTCTCTTTGTTATCGGAGGATATTTCCTTTGGCCCTATAGTCTTCAAAGGGGTCCGAAATATCTGTTCTCAGATTCCACAGAAATAAGGCTAGCAAAGAGATCCACGAAATACAGATGTAACTCTGTGAGTGGAAGTCACACATCACAGAGCAGTTTCTCAGAAAGCTTCTTTCAAGATTTCATCTGAGGATATTTCCTTTTTCACCATAGCCCTCTATGGGCTTCCAAATATCACTTTGCCAATTCCACAAGAACTGTCTTAGCGAAAGGCTTCTTGAGGGGAACGCTGTAACTCTGTGTGATGATTTCACAGAACACAAAGAAGTTTCTCAGAAAGCTTCTTTCTCTTTGTTATCGGAGGATATTTCCTTTGGCCCTATAGTCTTCAAAGGGATCCGAAATATCTGTTCTCAGATTCCAGAGAAAGAAGGCTAGCAAAGAGATCTACGAAACACAGATGTAACTCTGTGAGATGAATTCACAGAACACTAAGCAGTTTCTCAGAAAGCTTCTTTCCAGATTTCATCTGAGGATATTTCCTTTTTCACCATAGCCCTCTATGGGCTTCCAAATATCACTTTGCCAATTCCACAAGAACTGTCTTAGCGAAAGGCTTCTTGAGGGGAAAGCTGTAACTCTGTGAGCTGATTTCACAGAACACAAAGAAGTTTCTCAGAAAGCTTCTTTCTCTTTGTTATCGGAGGATATTTCCTTTGGCCCTATAGTCTTCAAAGGGATCCGAAATATCTGTTCTCAGATTCCACAGAAATAAGGCTAGCAAAGAGATCTACGAAACACAGGTGTAACTCTGTGAGATGAATTCACAGAACACTAAGCAGTTTCTCAGAAAGCTTCTTTCCAGATTTCATCTGAGGATATTTCCTTTTTCACCATAGCCCTCTATGGGCTTCCAAATATCACTTTGCCAATTCCACAAGAACTGTCTTAGCGAAAGGCTTCTTGAGGGGAAAGCTGTAACTCTGTGAGATGATTTCACAGAACACAAAGAAGTTTCTCAGAAAGCTTCTTTCTCTTTGTTATCGGAGGATATTTCCTTTGGCCCTATAGTCTTCAAAGGGATCCGAAATATCTGTTCTCAGATTCCACACAAATAAGGCTAGCAAAGAGATCTACGAAACACAGATGTAACTCTGTGAGATGAATTCACAGAACACTAAGCAGTTTCTCAGAAAGCTTCTTTCCAGATTTCATCTGAGGATATTTCCTTTTTCACCATAGCCCTCTATGGGCTTCCAAATATCACTTTGCCAATTCCACAAGAACTGTCTTAGCGATAGGCTTCTTCAGGGGAAAGCTGTAACTCTGTGTGATGATTTCACAGAACACAAAGAAGTTTCTCAGAAAGCTTCTTTCTCTTTGTTATCGGAGGATATTTCCTTTGGCCCTATAGTCTTCAAAGGGATCCGAAATATCTGTTCTCAGATTCCACAGAAATAAGGCTAGCAAAGATACGTACGAAACACAGATTTAACTCTGTGAGATGAATTCACAGAACACTAAGCAGTTTCTCTGAAAGCTTCTTTCCAGTTTTCATCTGAGGATATTTCCTTTTTCACCATAGCCCTCTATGGGCTTCCAAATATCACTTTGCCAATTCCACAAGAACTGTCTTAGCGAAAGGCTTCTTGAGGGGAAAGCTGTAACTCTGTGAGATGATTTCAGAAAACACAAAGAAGTTTCTCAGAAAGCTTCTTTCCCTTTGTTATCGGAGGATATTTCCTTTGGCCCTATAGTCTTCAAAGGGATCCGAAATTTCTGTTCTCAGATTCCACAGAAATAAGGCTAGCAAAGAGATCTACGAAACACAGATGTAACTCTGTGAGATGAATTCACAGAACACTAAGCAGTTTCTCAGAAAGCTTCTTTCCAGATTTCATCTGAGGATATTTCCTTTTTCACCATAGCCCTCTATGGGCTTCCAAATATCACTTTGCCAATTCCACAAGAACTGTCTTAGCGATAGGCTTCTTCAGGGGAAAGCTGTAACTCTGTGAGATGATTTCACAGAACACAAAGAAGTTTCTCAGAAAGCTTCTTTCTCTTTGTTATTGGAGGATATTTCCTTTGGCCCTATAGTCTTCAAAGGGATCCGAAATATCTGTTCTCAGATTCCACACAAATAAGGCTAGCAAAGAGATCTACGAAACACAGATGTAACTCTGTGAGATGAATTCACAGAACACTAAGCAGTTTCTCAGAAAGCTTCTTTCCAGATTTCATCTGAGGATATTTCCTTTTTCACCATAGCTCTCTATGGGCTTCCAAATATCACTTTGCCAATTCCACAAGAACTGTCTTAGCGAAAGGCTTCTTGAGGGGAAAGCTGTAACTCTGTGAGATGATTTCACAGAACACAAAGAAGTTTCTCAGAAAGCTTCTTTCTCTTTGTTATCGGAGGATATTTCCTTTGGCCCTATAGTCTTCAAAGGGATCCGAAATATCTGTTCTCAGATTCCACAGAAATAAGGCTAGCAAAGAGACGTACGAAACACAGATGTAACTCTGTGAGATGAATTCACAGAACACTAAGCAGTTTCTCAGAAAGCTTCTTTCCAGATTTCATCTCAGGATATTTCCTTTTTCACCATAGCCCTCTATGGGCTTCCAAATATCACTTTGCCAATTCCACAAGAACTGTCTTAGCGAAAGGCTTCTTGAGGGGAAAGCTGTACCTCTGTGAGATGATTTCACAGAACACAAAGAAGTTTCTCAGAAAGCTTCTTTCTCTTTGTTATCGGAGGATATTTCCTTTGGCCCTATAGTCTTCAAAGGGATCCGAAATATCTGTTCTCAGATTCCACAGAAATAAGGCTAGCAAAGATACGCACGAAACGCAGATTTAACTCTGTGAGAGGAATTCAGAGAACACTAAGCAGTTTCTCTGAAAGCTTCTTTCCAGTTTTCATCTGAGGATATTTCCTTTTTCACCATAGCCCTCTATGGGCTTCCAAATATCACTTTGCCAATTCCACAAGAACTGTCTTAGCGAAAGGCTTCTTGAGGGGAAAGCTGTAACTCTGTGAGATGATTTCAGAAAACACAAAGAAGTTTCTCAGAAAGCTTCTTTCCCTTTGTTATCGGAGGATATTTCCTTTGGCCCTATAGTCTTCAAAGGGATCGGAAATATCTGTTCTCAGATTCCACAGAAATAAGGCTAGCAAAGAGATCTACGAAACACAGATGTAACTCTGTGAGATGAATTCACAGAACACTAAGCAGTTTCTCAGAAAGCTTGTTTCCAAATTTCATCTGAGGATATTTCCTTTTTCACCCTAGCCCACTATGAGGTTCCAAATATCACTTTGCCAATTCCACAAGAACTGTCTTAGCGAAAGTCTTCTTGAGGGGAAAGCTGTAACTCTGTGAGATGATTTCACAGAACACAAAGAAGTTTCTCAGAAAGCTTCTTTCTCTTTGTTATCGGAGGATATTTCCTTTGGCCCTATAGTCTTCAAAGGGATCCGAAATATCTGTTCTCAGATTCCACAGAAATAAGGCTAGCAAAGAGATCTACGAAACACAGATGTAACTCTGTGAGATGAATTCACAGAACACTAAGCAGTTTCTCAGAAAGCTTCTTTCCAGATTTCATCTGAGGATATTTCCTTTTTCACCATAGCCCTCTATGGGCTTCCAAATATCACTTTGCCAATTCCACAAGAACTGTCATAGCGAAAGGCTTCTTGAGGGGAAAGCTGTAACTCTGTGAGATGATTTCACAGAACACAAAGAAGTTTCTCAGAAAGCTTCTTTCTCTTTGTTATCGGAGGATATTTCCTTTGGCCCTATAGTCTTCAAAGGGATCCGAAATATCTGTTCTCAGATTCCACAGAAATAAGGCTAGCAAAGAGATCTACGAAACACAGGTGTAACTCTGTGAGATGAATTCACAGAACACTAAGCAGTTTCTCAGAAATCTTCTTTCCAGATTTCATCTGAGGATATTTCCTTTTTCACCATAGCCCTCTATGGGCTTCCAAATATCACTTTGCCAATTCCACAAGAACTGTCTTAGCGAAAGGCTTCTTGAGGGGAAAGCTGTAACTCTGTGAGATGATTTCACAGAACACAAAGAAGTTTCTCAGAAAGCTTCTTTCTCTTTGTTATCGGAGGATATTTCCTTTGGCCCTATAGTCTTCAAAGGGATCCGAAATATCTGTTCTCAGATTCCACACAAATAAGGCTAGCAAAGAGATCTACGAAACACAGATGTAACTCTGTGAGATGAATTCACAGAACACTAAGCAGTTTCTCAGAAAGCTTCTTTCCAGATTTCATCTGAGGATATTTCCTTTTTCACCATAGCCCTCTATGGGCTTCCAAATATCACTTTGCCAATTCCACAAGAACTGTCTTAGCGATAGGCTTCTTCAGGGGAAATCTGTAACTCTGTGAGATGATTTCACAGAACACAAAGAAGTTTCTCAGAAAGCTTCTTTCTCTTTGTTATCGGAGGATATTTCCTTTGGCCCTATAGTCTTCAAAGGGATCCGAAATATCTGTTCTCAGATTCCACACAAATAAGGCTAGTAAAGAGATCTACGAAACACAGTTGTAACTCTGTGAGATGAATTCACAGAACACTAAGCAGTTTCTCAGAAAGCTTCTTTCCAGATTTCATCTGAGGATATTTCCTTTTTCACCATAGCCCTCTATGGGCTTCCAAATATCACTTTGCCAATTCCACAAGAACTGTCTTAGCGAAAGGCTTCTTGAGGGGAAAGCTGTAACTCTGTGAGATGATTTCACAGAACACAAAGAAGTTTCTCAGAAATCTTCTTTCTCTTTGTTATCGGAGGATATTTCCTTTGGCCCTATAGTCTTCAAAGGGATCCGAAATATCTGTTCTCAGATTCCACAGAAATAAGGCTAGGAAAGAGACGTACGAAACACAGATGTAACTCTGTGAGATGAATTCACAGAACACTAAGCAGTTTCTCAGAAAGCTTCTTTCCAGATTTCATCTGAGGAGATTTCCTTTTTCATCATAGCCCTCTATGGGCCTCCAAATATCACTTTGCCAATTCCACAAGAACTGTCTTAGTGAAAGGCTTCTTGAGGGGAAAGCTGTAACTCTGTGAGATGATTTCACAGAACACAAAGAAGTTTCTCAGAAAGCTTCTTTCTCTTTGTTATCGGAGGATATTTCCTTTGGCCCTATAGTCTTCAAAGGGATCCGAAATATCTGTTCTCAGATTCCACAGAAATAAGGCTAGCAAAGATACGTAAGAAACACAGATTTAACTCTGTGAGATGAATTCACAGAACACTAAATAGTTTCTCTGAAAGCTTCTTTCCAGTTTTCATCTGAGGATATTTCCTTTTTCACCATAGCCCTCTATGGGCTTCCAAATATCACTTTGCCAATTCCACAAGAACTGTCTTAGCGAAAGGCTTCTTGAGGGGAAAGCTGTAACTCTGTGAGATGATTTCAGAAAACACAAAGAAGTTTCTCAGAAAGCTTCTTTCCTTTGTTATCGGAGGATATTTCCTTTGGCCCTATAGTCTTCAAAGGGATCCGAAATATCTATTCTCAGATTCCACAGAAATAAGGCTAGCAAAGAGATCTACGAAACACAGATGTAACTCTGTGAGATGAATTCACAGAACACTAAGCAGTTTCTCAGAAAGCTTCTTTCCAGATTTCATCTGAGGATATTTCCTTTTTCACCATAGCCCTCTATGGGCTTCCAAATATCACTTTGCCAATTCCACAAGAACTGTCTTAGCGATAGGCTTCTTCAGGGGAAAGCTGTAACTCTGTGAGAAGATTTCACAGAACACAAAGAAGTTTCTCAGAAAGCTTCTTTCTCTTTGTTATCGGAGGATATTTCCTTTGGCCCTATAGTCTTCAAAGGGATCCGAAATATCTGTTCTCAGATTCCACAGAAATAAGGCTAGCAAAGAGATCTACGAAACACAGATGTAACTCTGTGAGATGAATTCACAGAACACTAAGCAGTTTCTCAGAAAGCTTCTTTCCAGATTTCATCTGAGGATATTTCCTTTTTCACCATAGCTCTCTATGGGCTTCCTAATATCACTTTGCCAATTCCACAAGAACTGTCTTAGCGAAAGGCTTCTTGAGGGGAAAGCTGTAACTCTGTGAGATGATTTCACAGAACACAAAGAAGTTTCTCAGAAAGCTTCTTTCTCTTTGTTATCGGAGGATATTTCCTTTGGCCCTATAGTCTTCAAAGGGATCCGAAATATCTGTTCTCAGATTCCACAGAAATAAGGCTAGCAAAGAGACGTACGAAACACAGATGTAACTCTGTGAGATGAATTCACAGAACACTAAGCAGTTTCTCAGAAAGCTTCTTTCCAGATTTCATCTGAGGATATTTCCTTTTTCACCATAGCCCTCTATGGGCTTCCAAATATCACTTTGCCAATTCCACAAGAACTGTCTTAGCGAAAGGCTTCTTGAGGGGAAAGCTGTAACTCTGTGAGATGATTTCACAGAACACAAAGAAGTTTCTCAGAAAGCTTCTTTCTCTTTGTTATCGGAGGATATTTCCTTTGGCCCTATAGTCTTCAAAGGGATCCGAAATATCTGTTCTCAGATTCCACAGAAATAAGACTAGCAAAGATACGTACGAAACGCAGATTTAACTCTGTGAGATGAATTCACAGAACACTAAGCAGTTTCTCTGAAAGCTTCTTTCCAGTTTTCATCTGAGGATATTTCCTTTTTCACCATAGCCCTCTATGGGCTTCCAAATATCACTTTGCCAATTCCACAAGAACTGTCTTAGCGAAAGGCTTCTTGAGGGGAAAGCTGTAACTCTGTGAGATGATTTCAGAAAACACAAAGAAGTTTCTCAGAAAGCTTCTTTCCCTTTGTTATCGGAGGATATTTCCTTTGGCCCTATAGTCTTCAAAGGGATCCGAAATATCTGTTCTCAGATTCCACAGAAATAAGGCTAGCAAAGAGATCTACGAAACACAGATGTAACTCTGTGAGATGAATTCACAGAACACTAAGCAGTTTCTCAGAAAGCTTCTTTCCAGATTTCCTCTGAGGATATTTCCTTTTTCACCCTAGCCCACTATGAGGTTCCAAATATCACTTTGCCAATTCCACAAGAACTGTCTTAGCGAAAGGCTTCTTGAGGAGAAAGCTGTAACTCTGTGAGATGATTTCACAGAACACAAGGAAGTTTCTCAGAAAGCTTCTTTCTCTTTGTTATCGGAGGATATTTCCTTTGGCCCTATAGTCTTCAAAGGGATCCGAAATATCTGTTCTCAGATTCCACAGAAATAAGGCTAGCAAAGAGATCTACGAAACACAGATGTAACTCTGTGAGATGAATTCACAGAACACTAAGCAGTTTCTCAGAAAGCATCTTTCCAGATTTCATCTGAGGATATTTCCTTTTTCACCATAGCCCTCTATGGGCTTCCAAATATCACTTTGCCAATTCCACAAGAACTGTCTTAGCGAAAGGCTTCTTGAGGGGAAAGCTGTAACTCTGTGAGATGATCTCACAGAACACAAGGAAGTTTCTCAGAATGCTTCTTTCTCTTTGTTATCGGAGGATATTTCCTTTGGCCCTATAGTCTTCAAAGGGATCCGAAATATCTGTTCTCAGATTCCACAGAAATAAGGCTAGCAAAGAGATCTACGAAACGCAGGTGTAACTCCGTGAGATGAATTCACAGAACACTAAGCAGTTTCTCAGAAAGCTTCTTTCCAGATTTCATCTGAGGATATTTCATTTTTCACCATAGTCCTCTATGGGCTTCCAAATATCACTTTGCCAATTCCACAAGAAGTGTCTTAGCGAAAGGCTTCTTGAGGGGAAAGCTGTAACTCTGTGAGATGATTTCACAGAACACAAAGAAGTTTCTCAGAAAGCTTCTTTCTCTTTGTTATCGGAGGATATTTCCTTTGGCCCTATAGTCTTCAAAGGGATCCGAAATATCTGTTCTCAGATTCCACAGAAATAAGGCTAGCAAAGAGATCCACGAAATACAGATGTAACTCTGTGAGTGGAAGTCACACTTCACAGAGCAGTTTCTCAGAAAGCTTCTTTCCAGATTTCATCTGAGGATATTTCCTTTTTCACCATAGCCCTCTATGGGCTTCCAAATATCACTTTGCCAATTCCACAAGAACTGTCTTAGCGAAAGGCTTCTTGAGGGGAAAGCTGTAACTCTGTGAGATGATTTCACAGAACACAAAGAAGTTTCTCAGAAAGATTCTTTCTCTTTGTTATCGGAGGATATTTCCTTTGGCCCTATAGTCTTCAAAGGGATCCGAAATATCTGTTGTCAGATTCCACAGAAATAAGGCTAGCAAAGAGACGTACGACACACAGATGTAACTCTGTGAGATGAATTCACAGAACACTAAGCAGTTTCTCAGAAAGCTTCTTTCCAGATTTCATCTGAAGATATTTCCTTTTTCACCATAGCCGTCTAAGGGCTTCCAAATATCACTTTGCCAATTCCACAAGAACTGTCTTAGCGAAAGGCTTCTTGATGGGAAAGCTGTAACTCTGTGAGATGATTTCACAGAACACAAAGAAGTTTCTCAGAAAGCTTCTTTCTCTGTTATCGGAGGATATTTCCTTTGGCCCTATAGTCTTCAAAGGGATCCGAAATATCTGTTCTCAGATTCCACAGAAATAAGGCTAGCAAAGAGACGTACGAAACACAGATGTAACTCTGTGAGATGAAATCACAGAACACTAAGCAGTTTCTCTGAAAGCTTCTTTCCAGAGATCATCTGAGGATAATTCCTTTTTCACCATAGCCCTCTATGGGTTTCCAAATATTACTTTGCCAATTCCACAAGAACTGTCTTAGCGAAAGGCTTCTTGAGGGGAAAGCTGTAACTCTGTGAGATGATTTCACAGAACACAAAGAAGTTTCTCAGAAAGCTTCTTTCTCTTTGTTATCGGAGGATATTTCCTTTGGCCCTATAGTCTTCAAAGGGGTCCGAAATATCTGTTCTCAGATTCCACAGAAATAAGGCTAGCAAAGAGATCCACGAAATACAGATGTAACTCTGTGAGTGGAAGTCACACATCACAGAGCAGTTTCTCAGAAAGCTTCTTTCAAGATTTCATCTGAGGATATTTCCTTTTTCACCATAGCCCTCTATGGGCTTCCAAATATCACTTTGCCAATTCCACAAGAACTGTCTTAGCGAAAGGCTTCTTGAGGGGAACGCTGTAACTCTGTGTGATGATTTCACAGAACACAAAGAAGTTTCTCAGAAAGCTTCTTTCTCTTTGTTATCGGAGGATATTTCCTTTGGCCCTATAGTCTTCAAAGGGATCCGAAATATCTGTTCTCAGATTCCAGAGAAAGAAGGCTAGCAAAGAGATCTACGAAACACAGATGTAACTCTGTGAGATGAATTCACAGAACACTAAGCAGTTTCTCAGAAAGCTTCTTTCCAGATTTCATCTGAGGATATTTCCTTTTTCACCATAGCCCTCTATGGGCTTCCAAATATCACTTTGCCAATTCCACAAGAACTGTCTTAGCGAAAGGCTTCTTGAGGGGAAAGCTGTAACTCTGTGAGCTGATTTCACAGAACACAAAGAAGTTTCTCAGAAAGCTTCTTTCTCTTTGTTATCGGAGGATATTTCCTTTGGCCCTATAGTCTTCAAAGGGATCCGAAATATCTGTTCTCAGATTCCACAGAAATAAGGCTAGCAAAGAGATCTACGAAACACAGGTGTAACTCTGTGAGATGAATTCACAGAACACTAAGCAGTTTCTCAGAAAGCTTCTTTCCAGATTTCATCTGAGGATATTTCCTTTTTCACCATAGCCCTCTATGGGCTTCCAAATATCACTTTGCCAATTCCACAAGAACTGTCTTAGCGAAAGGCTTCTTGAGGGGAAAGCTGTAACTCTGTGAGATGATTTCACAGAACACAAAGAAGTTTCTCAGAAAGCTTCTTTCTCTTTGTTATCGGAGGATATTTCCTTTGGCCCTATAGTCTTCAAAGGGATCCGAAATATCTGTTCTCAGATTCCACACAAATAAGGCTAGCAAAGAGATCTACGAAACACAGATGTAACTCTGTGAGATGAATTCACAGAACACTAAGCAGTTTCTCAGAAAGCTTCTTTCCAGATTTCATCTGAGGATATTTCCTTTTTCACCATAGCCCTCTATGGGCTTCCAAATATCACTTTGCCAATTCCACAAGAACTGTCTTAGCGATAGGCTTCTTCAGGGGAAAGCTGTAACTCTGTGTGATGATTTCACAGAACACAAAGAAGTTTCTCAGAAAGCTTCTTTCTCTTTGTTATCGGAGGATATTTCCTTTGGCCCTATAGTCTTCAAAGGGATCCGAAATATCTGTTCTCAGATTCCACAGAAATAAGGCTAGCAAAGATACGTACGAAACACAGATTTAACTCTGTGAGATGAATTCACAGAACACTAAGCAGTTTCTCTGAAAGCTTCTTTCCAGTTTTCATCTGAGGATATTTCCTTTTTCACCATAGCCCTCTATGGGCTTCCAAATATCACTTTGCCAATTCCACAAGAACTGTCTTAGCGAAAGGCTTCTTGAGGGGAAAGCTGTAACTCTGTGAGATGATTTCAGAAAACACAAAGAAGTTTCTCAGAAAGCTTCTTTCCCTTTGTTATCGGAGGATATTTCCTTTGGCCCTATAGTCTTCAAAGGGATCCGAAATATCTGTTCTCAGATTCCACAGAAATAAGGCTAGCAAAGAGATCTACGAAACACAGATGTAACTCTGTGAGATGAATTCACAGAACACTAAGCAGTTTCTCAGAAAGCTTCTTTCCAGATTTCATCTGAGGATATTTCCTTTTTCACCATAGCCCTCTATGGGCTTCCAAATATCACTTTGCCAATTCCACAAGAACTGTCTTAGCGATAGGCTTCTTCAGGGGAAAGCTGTAACTCTGTGAGATGATTTCACAGAACACAAAGAAGTTTCTCAGAAAGCTTCTTTCTCTTTGTTATTGGAGGATATTTCCTTTGGCCCTATAGTCTTCAAAGGGATCCGAAATATCTGTTCTCAGATTCCACACAAATAAGGCTAGCAAAGAGATCTACGAAACACAGATGTAACTCTGTGAGATGAATTCACAGAACACTAAGCAGTTTCTCAGAAAGCTTCTTTCCAGATTTCATCTGAGGATATTTCCTTTTTCACCATAGCTCTCTATGGGCTTCCAAATATCACTTTGCCAATTCCACAAGAACTGTCTTAGCGAAAGGCTTCTTGAGGGGAAAGCTGTAACTCTGTGAGATGATTTCACAGAACACAAAGAAGTTTCTCAGAAAGCTTCTTTCTCTTTGTTATCGGAGGATATTTCCTTTGGCCCTATAGTCTTCAAAGGGATCCGAAATATCTGTTCTCAGATTCCACAGAAATAAGGCTAGCAAAGAGACGTACGAAACACAGATGTAACTCTGTGAGATGAATTCACAGAACACTAAGCAGTTTCTCAGAAAGCTTCTTTCCAGATTTCATCTCAGGATATTTCCTTTTTCACCATAGCCCTCTATGGGCTTCCAAATATCACTTTGCCAATTCCACAAGAACTGTCTTAGCGAAAGGCTTCTTGAGGGGAAAGCTGTACCTCTGTGAGATGATTTCACAGAACACAAAGAAGTTTCTCAGAAAGCTTCTTTCTCTTTGTTATCGGAGGATATTTCCTTTGGCCCTATAGTCTTCAAAGGGATCCGAAATATCTGTTCTCAGATTCCACAGAAATAAGGCTAGCAAAGATACGCACGAAACGCAGATTTAACTCTGTGAGAGGAATTCAGAGAACACTAAGCAGTTTCTCTGAAAGCTTCTTTCCAGTTTTCATCTGAGGATATTTCCTTTTTCACCATAGCCCTCTATGGGCTTCCAAATATCACTTTGCCAATTCCACAAGAACTGTCTTAGCGAAAGGCTTCTTGAGGGGAAAGCTGTAACTCTGTGAGATGATTTCAGAAAACACAAAGAAGTTTCTCAGAAAGCTTCTTTCCCTTTGTTATCGGAGGATATTTCCTTTGGCCCTATAGTCTTCAAAGGGATCGGAAATATCTGTTCTCAGATTCCACAGAAATAAGGCTAGCAAAGAGATCTACGAAACACAGATGTAACTCTGTGAGATGAATTCACAGAACACTAAGCAGTTTCTCAGAAAGCTTGTTTCCAAATTTCATCTGAGGATATTTCCTTTTTCACCCTAGCCCACTATGAGGTTCCAAATATCACTTTGCCAATTCCACAAGAACTGTCTTAGCGAAAGTCTTCTTGAGGGGAAAGCTGTAACTCTGTGAGATGATTTCACAGAACACAAAGAAGTTTCTCAGAAAGCTTCTTTCTCTTTGTTATCGGAGGATATTTCCTTTGGCCCTATAGTCTTCAAAGGGATCCGAAATATCTGTTCTCAGATTCCACAGAAATAAGGCTAGCAAAGAGATCTACGAAACACAGATGTAACTCTGTGAGATGAATTCACAGAACACTAAGCAGTTTCTCAGAAAGCTTCTTTCCAGATTTCATCTGAGGATATTTCCTTTTTCACCATAGCCCTCTATGGGCTTCCAAATATCACTTTGCCAATTCCACAAGAACTGTCATAGCGAAAGGCTTCTTGAGGGGAAAGCTGTAACTCTGTGAGATGATTTCACAGAACACAAAGAAGTTTCTCAGAAAGCTTCTTTCTCTTTGTTATCGGAGGATATTTCCTTTGGCCCTATAGTCTTCAAAGGGATCCGAAATATCTGTTCTCAGATTCCACAGAAATAAGGCTAGCAAAGAGATCTACGAAACACAGGTGTAACTCTGTGAGATGAATTCACAGAACACTAAGCAGTTTCTCAGAAATCTTCTTTCCAGATTTCATCTGAGGATATTTCCTTTTTCACCATAGCCCTCTATGGGCTTCCAAATATCACTTTGCCAATTCCACAAGAACTGTCTTAGCGAAAGGCTTCTTGAGGGGAAAGCTGTAACTCTGTGAGATGATTTCACAGAACACAAAGAAGTTTCTCAGAAAGCTTCTTTCTCTTTGTTATCGGAGGATATTTCCTTTGGCCCTATAGTCTTCAAAGGGATCCGAAATATCTGTTCTCAGATTCCACACAAATAAGGCTAGCAAAGAGATCTACGAAACACAGATGTAACTCTGTGAGATGAATTCACAGAACACTAAGCAGTTTCTCAGAAAGCTTCTTTCCAGATTTCATCTGAGGATATTTCCTTTTTCACCATAGCCCTCTATGGGCTTCCAAATATCACTTTGCCAATTCCACAAGAACTGTCTTAGCGATAGGCTTCTTCAGGGGAAATCTGTAACTCTGTGAGATGATTTCACAGAACACAAAGAAGTTTCTCAGAAAGCTTCTTTCTCTTTGTTATCGGAGGATATTTCCTTTGGCCCTATAGTCTTCAAAGGGATCCGAAATATCTGTTCTCAGATTCCACACAAATAAGGCTAGTAAAGAGATCTACGAAACACAGTTGTAACTCTGTGAGATGAATTCACAGAACACTAAGCAGTTTCTCAGAAAGCTTCTTTCCAGATTTCATCTGAGGATATTTCCTTTTTCACCATAGCCCTCTATGGGCTTCCAAATATCACTTTGCCAATTCCACAAGAACTGTCTTAGCGAAAGGCTTCTTGAGGGGAAAGCTGTAACTCTGTGAGATGATTTCACAGAACACAAAGAAGTTTCTCAGAAATCTTCTTTCTCTTTGTTATCGGAGGATATTTCCTTTGGCCCTATAGTCTTCAAAGGGATCCGAAATATCTGTTCTCAGATTCCACAGAAATAAGGCTAGGAAAGAGACGTACGAAACACAGATGTAACTCTGTGAGATGAATTCACAGAACACTAAGCAGTTTCTCAGAAAGCTTCTTTCCAGATTTCATCTGAGGAGATTTCCTTTTTCATCATAGCCCTCTATGGGCCTCCAAATATCACTTTGCCAATTCCACAAGAACTGTCTTAGTGAAAGGCTTCTTGAGGGGAAAGCTGTAACTCTGTGAGATGATTTCACAGAACACAAAGAAGTTTCTCAGAAAGCTTCTTTCTCTTTGTTATCGGAGGATATTTCCTTTGGCCCTATAGTCTTCAAAGGGATCCGAAATATCTGTTCTCAGATTCCACAGAAATAAGGCTAGCAAAGATACGTAAGAAACACAGATTTAACTCTGTGAGATGAATTCACAGAACACTAAATAGTTTCTCTGAAAGCTTCTTTCCAGTTTTCATCTGAGGATATTTCCTTTTTCACCATAGCCCTCTATGGGCTTCCAAATATCACTTTGCCAATTCCACAAGAACTGTCTTAGCGAAAGGCTTCTTGAGGGGAAAGCTGTAACTCTGTGAGATGATTTCAGAAAACACAAAGAAGTTTCTCAGAAAGCTTCTTTCCTTTGTTATCGGAGGATATTTCCTTTGGCCCTATAGTCTTCAAAGGGATCCGAAATATCTATTCTCAGATTCCACAGAAATAAGGCTAGCAAAGAGATCTACGAAACACAGATGTAACTCTGTGAGATGAATTCACAGAACACTAAGCAGTTTCTCAGAAAGCTTCTTTCCAGATTTCATCTGAGGATATTTCCTTTTTCACCATAGCCCTCTATGGGCTTCCAAATATCACTTTGCCAATTCCACAAGAACTGTCTTAGCGATAGGCTTCTTCAGGGGAAAGCTGTAACTCTGTGAGAAGATTTCACAGAACACAAAGAAGTTTCTCAGAAAGCTTCTTTCTCTTTGTTATCGGAGGATATTTCCTTTGGCCCTATAGTCTTCAAAGGGATCCGAAATATCTGTTCTCAGATTCCACAGAAATAAGGCTAGCAAAGAGATCTACGAAACACAGATGTAACTCTGTGAGATGAATTCACAGAACACTAAGCAGTTTCTCAGAAAGCTTCTTTCCAGATTTCATCTGAGGATATTTCCTTTTTCACCATAGCTCTCTATGGGCTTCCTAATATCACTTTGCCAATTCCACAAGAACTGTCTTAGCGAAAGGCTTCTTGAGGGGAAAGCTGTAACTCTGTGAGATGATTTCACAGAACACAAAGAAGTTTCTCAGAAAGCTTCTTTCTCTTTGTTATCGGAGGATATTTCCTTTGGCCCTATAGTCTTCAAAGGGATCCGAAATATCTGTTCTCAGATTCCACAGAAATAAGGCTAGCAAAGAGACGTACGAAACACAGATGTAACTCTGTGAGATGAATTCACAGAACACTAAGCAGTTTCTCAGAAAGCTTCTTTCCAGATTTCATCTGAGGATATTTCCTTTTTCACCATAGCCCTCTATGGGCTTCCAAATATCACTTTGCCAATTCCACAAGAACTGTCTTAGCGAAAGGCTTCTTGAGGGGAAAGCTGTAACTCTGTGAGATGATTTCACAGAACACAAAGAAGTTTCTCAGAAAGCTTCTTTCTCTTTGTTATCGGAGGATATTTCCTTTGGCCCTATAGTCTTCAAAGGGATCCGAAATATCTGTTCTCAGATTCCACAGAAATAAGACTAGCAAAGATACGTACGAAACGCAGATTTAACTCTGTGAGATGAATTCACAGAACACTAAGCAGTTTCTCTGAAAGCTTCTTTCCAGTTTTCATCTGAGGATATTTCCTTTTTCACCATAGCCCTCTATGGGCTTCCAAATATCACTTTGCCAATTCCACAAGAACTGTCTTAGCGAAAGGCTTCTTGAGGGGAAAGCTGTAACTCTGTGAGATGATTTCACAGAACACAAAGAAGTTTCTCAGAAAGCTTCTTTCTCTTTGTTATCGGAGGATATTTCCTTTGGCCCTATAGTCTTCAAAGGGATCCGAAATATCTGTTCTCAGATTCCACAGAAATAAGGCTAGCAAAGATACGTAAGAAACACAGATTTAACTCTGTGAGATGAATTCACAGAACACTAAATAGTTTCTCTGAAAGCTTCTTTCCAGTTTTCATCTGAGGATATTTCCTTTTTCACCATAGCCCTCTATGGGCTTCCAAATATCACTTTGCCAATTCCACAAGAACTGTCTTAGCGAAAGGCTTCTTGAGGGGAAAGCTGTAACTCTGTGAGATGATTTCAGAAAACACAAAGAAGTTTCTCAGAAAGCTTCTTTCCTTTGTTATCGGAGGATATTTCCTTTGGCCCTATAGTCTTCAAAGGGATCCGAAATATCTATTCTCAGATTCCACAGAAATAAGGCTAGCAAAGAGATCTACGAAACACAGATGTAACTCTGTGAGATGAATTCACAGAACACTAAGCAGTTTCTCAGAAAGCTTCTTTCCAGATTTCATCTGAGGATATTTCCTTTTTCACCATAGCCCTCTATGGGCTTCCAAATATCACTTTGCCAATTCCACAAGAACTGTCTTAGCGATAGGCTTCTTCAGGGGAAAGCTGTAACTCTGTGAGAAGATTTCACAGAACACAAAGAAGTTTCTCAGAAAGCTTCTTTCTCTTTGTTATCGGAGGATATTTCCTTTGGCCCTATAGTCTTCAAAGGGATCCGAAATATCTGTTCTCAGATTCCACAGAAATAAGGCTAGCAAAGAGATCTACGAAACACAGATGTAACTCTGTGAGATGAATTCACAGAACACTAAGCAGTTTCTCAGAAAGCTTCTTTCCAGATTTCATCTGAGGATATTTCCTTTTTCACCATAGCTCTCTATGGGCTTCCTAATATCACTTTGCCAATTCCACAAGAACTGTCTTAGCGAAAGGCTTCTTGAGGGGAAAGCTGTAACTCTGTGAGATGATTTCACAGAACACAAAGAAGTTTCTCAGAAAGCTTCTTTCTCTTTGTTATCGGAGGATATTTCCTTTGGCCCTATAGTCTTCAAAGGGATCCGAAATATCTGTTCTCAGATTCCACAGAAATAAGGCTAGCAAAGAGACGTACGAAACACAGATGTAACTCTGTGAGATGAATTCACAGAACACTAAGCAGTTTCTCAGAAAGCTTCTTTCCAGATTTCATCTGAGGATATTTCCTTTTTCACCATAGCCCTCTATGGGCTTCCAAATATCACTTTGCCAATTCCACAAGAACTGTCTTAGCGAAAGGCTTCTTGAGGGGAAAGCTGTAACTCTGTGAGATGATTTCACAGAACACAAAGAAGTTTCTCAGAAAGCTTCTTTCTCTTTGTTATCGGAGGATATTTCCTTTGGCCCTATAGTCTTCAAAGGGATCCGAAATATCTGTTCTCAGATTCCACAGAAATAAGACTAGCAAAGATACGTACGAAACGCAGATTTAACTCTGTGAGATGAATTCACAGAACACTAAGCAGTTTCTCTGAAAGCTTCTTTCCAGTTTTCATCTGAGGATATTTCCTTTTTCACCATAGCCCTCTATGGGCTTCCAAATATCACTTTGCCAATTCCACAAGAACTGTCTTAGCGAAAGGCTTCTTGAGGGGAAAGCTGTAACTCTGTGAGATGATTTCAGAAAACACAAAGAAGTTTCTCAGAAAGCTTCTTTCCCTTTGTTATCGGAGGATATTTCCTTTGGCCCTATAGTCTTCAAAGGGATCCGAAATATCTGTTCTCAGATTCCACAGAAATAAGGCTAGCAAAGAGATCTACGAAACACAGATGTAACTCTGTGAGATGAATTCACAGAACACTAAGCAGTTTCTCAGAAAGCTTCTTTCCAGATTTCCTCTGAGGATATTTCCTTTTTCACCCTAGCCCACTATGAGGTTCCAAATATCACTTTGCCAATTCCACAAGAACTGTCTTAGCGAAAGGCTTCTTGAGGAGAAAGCTGTAACTCTGTGAGATGATTTCACAGAACACAAGGAAGTTTCTCAGAAAGCTTCTTTCTCTTTGTTATCGGAGGATATTTCCTTTGGCCCTATAGTCTTCAAAGGGATCCGAAATATCTGTTCTCAGATTCCACAGAAATAAGGCTAGCAAAGAGATCTACGAAACACAGATGTAACTCTGTGAGATGAATTCACAGAACACTAAGCAGTTTCTCAGAAAGCATCTTTCCAGATTTCATCTGAGGATATTTCCTTTTTCACCATAGCCCTCTATGGGCTTCCAAATATCACTTTGCCAATTCCACAAGAACTGTCTTAGCGAAAGGCTTCTTGAGGGGAAAGCTGTAACTCTGTGAGATGATCTCACAGAACACAAGGAAGTTTCTCAGAAAGCTTCTTTCTCTTTGTTATCGGAGGATATTTCCTTTGGCCCTATAGTCTTCAAAGGGATCCGAAATATCTCTTCTCAGATTCCACAGAAATAAGGCTAGCAAAGAGTCCTACGAAACACAGATGTAACTCTGTGAGATGAATTCACAGAACACTAAGCAGTTTCTCTGAAAGCTTCTTTCCAGATTTCATCTGAGGATATTTCCTTTTTCACCATAGCCCTCTATGGGCTTCCAAATATCACTTTGCCAATTCCACAAGAACTGTCTTAGCGAAAGGCTTCTTGAGGGGAAAGCTGTAACTCTGTGAGCTGATTTCACAGAACACAAAGAAGTTTCTCAGAAAGCTTCTTTCTCTTTGTTATCGGAGGATATTTCCTTTGGCCCTATAGTCTTCAAAGGGATCCGAAATATCTGTTCTCAGATTCCACAGAAATAAGGCTAGCAAAGAGATCTACGAAACACAGGTGTAACTCTGTGAGATGAATTCACAGAACACTAAGCAGTTTCTCAGAAAGCTTCTTTCCAGATTTCATCTGAGGATATTTCCTTTTTCACCATAGCCCTCTATGGGCTTCCAAATATCACTTTGCCAATTCCACAAGAACTGTCTTAGCGAAAGGCTTCTTGAGGGGAAAGCTGTAACTCTGTGAGATGATTTCACAGAACACAAAGAAGTTTCTCAGAAAGCTTCTTTCTCTTTGTTATCGGAGGATATTTCCTTTGGCCCTATAGTCTTCAAAGGGATCCGAAATATCTGTTCTCAGATTCCACACAAATAAGGCTAGCAAAGAGATCTACGAAACACAGATGTAACTCTGTGAGATGAATTCACAGAACACTAAGCAGTTTCTCAGAAAGCTTCTTTCCAGATTTCATCTGAGGATATTTCCTTTTTCACCATAGCCCTCTATGGGCTTCCAAATATCACTTTGCCAATTCCACAAGAACTGTCTTAGCGATAGGCTTCTTCAGGGGAAAGCTGTAACTCTGTGTGATGATTTCACAGAACACAAAGAAGTTTCTCAGAAAGCTTCTTTCTCTTTGTTATCGGAGGATATTTCCTTTGGCCCTATAGTCTTCAAAGGGATCCGAAATATCTGTTCTCAGATTCCACAGAAATAAGGCTAGCAAAGATACGTACGAAACACAGATTTAACTCTGTGAGATGAATTCACAGAACACTAAGCAGTTTCTCTGAAAGCTTCTTTCCAGTTTTCATCTGAGGATATTTCCTTTTTCACCATAGCCCTCTATGGGCTTCCAAATATCACTTTGCCAATTCCACAAGAACTGTCTTAGCGAAAGGCTTCTTGAGGGGAAAGCTGTAACTCTGTGAGATGATTTCAGAAAACACAAAGAAGTTTCTCAGAAAGCTTCTTTCCCTTTGTTATCGGAGGATATTTCCTTTGGCCCTATAGTCTTCAAAGGGATCCGAAATATCTGTTCTCAGATTCCACAGAAATAAGGCTAGCAAAGAGATCTACGAAACACAGATGTAACTCTGTGAGATGAATTCACAGAACACTAAGCAGTTTCTCAGAAAGCTTCTTTCCAGATTTCATCTGAGGATATTTCCTTTTTCACCATAGCCCTCTAAGGGCTTCCAAATATCACTTTGCCAATTCCACAAGAACTGTCTTAGCGATAGGCTTCTTCAGGGGAAAGCTGTAACTCTGTGAGATGATTTCACAGAACACAAAGAAGTTTCTCAGAAAGCTTCTTTCTCTTTGTTATCGGAGGATATTTCCTTTGGCCCTATAGTCTTCAAAGGGATCCGATATATCTGTTCTCAGATTCCACACAAATAAGGCTAGCAAAGAGATCTACGAAACACAGATGTAACTCTGTGAGATGAATTCACAGAACACTAAGCAGTTTCTCAGAAAGCTTCTTTCCAGATTTCATCTGAGGATATTTCCTTTTTCACCATAGCTCTCTATGGGCTTCCAAATATCACTTTGCCAATTCCACAAGAACTGTCTTAGCGAAAGGCTTCTTGAGGGGAAAGCTGTAACTCTGTGAGATGATTTCACAGAACACAAAGAAGTTTCTCAGAAAGCTTCTTTCTCTTTGTTATCGGAGGATATTTCCTTTGGCCCTATAGTCTTCAAAGGGATCCGAAATATCTGTTCTCAGATTCCACAGAAATAAGGCTAGCAAAGAGACGTACGAAACACAGATGTAACTCTGTGAGATGAATTCACAGAACACTAAGCAGTTTCTCAGAAAGCTTCTTTCCAGATTTCATCTGAGGATATTTCCTTTTTCACCATAGCCCTCTATGGGCTTCCAAATATCACTTTGCCAATTCCACAAGAACTGTCTTAGCGAAAGGCTTCTTGAGGGGAAAGCTGTAACTCTGTGAGATGATTTCACAGAACACAAAGAAGTTTCTCAGAAAGCTTCTTTCTCTTTGTTATCGGAGGATATTTCCTTTGGCCCTATAGTCTTCAAAGGGATCCGAAATATCTGTTCTCAGATTCCACAGAAATAAGGCTAGCAAAGATACGCACGAAACGCAGATTTAACTCTGTGAGAGGAATTCAGAGAACACTAAGCAGTTTCTCTGAAAGCTTCTTTCCAGTTTTCATCTGAGGATATTTCCTTTTTCACCATAGCCCTCTATGGGCTTCCAAATATCACTTTGCCAATTCCACAAGAACTGTCTTAGCGAAAGGCTTCTTGAGGGGAAAGCTGTAACTCTGTGAGATGATTTCAGAAAACACAAAGAAGTTTCTCAGAAAGCTTCTTTCCCTTTGTTATCGGAGGATATTTCCTTTGGCCCTATAGTCTTCAAAGGGATCGGAAATATCTGTTCTCAGATTCCACAGAAATAAGGCTAGCAAAGAGATCTACGAAACACAGATGTAACTCTGTGAGATGAATTCACAGAACACTAAGCAGTTTCTCAGAAAGCTTCTTTCCAAATTTCATCTGAGGATATTTCCTTTTTCACCCTAGCCCACTATGAGGTTCCAAATATCACTTTGCCTATTCCACAAGAACTGTCTTAGCGAAAGTCTTCTTGAGGGGAAAGCTGTAACTCTGTGAGATGATTTCACAGAACACAAAGAAGTTTCTCAGAAAGCTTCTTTCTCTTTGTTATCGGAGGATATTTCCTTTGGCCCTATAGTCTTCAAAGGGATCCGAAATATCTGTTCTCAGATTCCACAGAAATAAGGCTAGCAAAGAGATCTACGAAACACAGATGTAACTCTGTGAGATGAATTCACAGAACACTAAGCAGTTTCTCAGAAAGCTTCTTTCCAGATTTCATCTGAGGATATTTCCTTTTTCACCATAGCCCTCTATGGGCTTCCAAATATCACTTTGCCAATTCCACAAGAACTGTCATAGCGAAAGGCTTCTTGAGGGGAAAGCTGTAACTCTGTGAGATGATTTCACAGAACACAAAGAAGTTTCTCAGAAAGCTTCTTTCTCTTTGTTATCGGAGGATATTTCCTTTGGCCCTATAGTCTTCAAAGGGATCCGAAATATCTGTTCTCAGATTCCACAGAAATAAGGCTAGCAAAGAGATCTACGAAACACAGGTGTAACTCTGTGAGATGAATTCACAGAACACTAAGCAGTTTCTCAGAAATCTTCTTTCCAGATTTCATCTGAGGATATTTCCTTTTTCACCATAGCCCTCTATGGGCTTCCAAATATCACTTTGCCAATTCCACAAGAACTGTCTTAGCGAAAGGCTTCTTGAGGGGAAAGCTGTAACTCTGTGAGATGATTTCACAGAACACAAAGAAGTTTCTCAGAAAGCTTCTTTCTCTTTGTTATCGGAGGATATTTCCTTTGGCCCTATAGTCTTCAAAGGGATCCGAAATATCTGTTCTCAGATTCCACACAAATAAGGCTAGCAAAGAGATCTACGAAACACAGATGTAACTCTGTGAGATGAATTCACAGAACACTAAGCAGTTTCTCAGAAAGCTTCTTTCCAGATTTCATCTGAGGATATTTCCTTTTTCACCATAGCCCTCTATGGGCTTCCAAATATCACTTTGCCAATTCCACAAGAACTGTCTTAGCGATAGGCTTCTTCAGGGGAAATCTGTAACTCTGTGAGATGATTTCACAGAACACAAAGAAGTTTCTCAGAAAGCTTCTTTCTCTTTGTTATCGGAGGATATTTCCTTTGGCCCTATAGTCTTCAAAGGGATCCGAAATATCTGTTCTCAGATTCCACACAAATAAGGCTAGTAAAGAGATCTACGAAACACAGTTGTAACTCTGTGAGATGAATTCACAGAACACTAAGCAGTTTCTCAGAAAGCTTCTTTCCAGATTTCATCTGAGGATATTTCCTTTTTCACCATAGCCCTCTATGGGCTTCCAAATATCACTTTGCCAATTCCACAAGAACTGTCTTAGCGAAAGGCTTCTTGAGGGGAAAGCTGTAACTCTGTGAGATGATTTCACAGAACACAAAGAAGTTTCTCAGAAAGCTTCTTTCTCTTTGTTATCGGAGGATATTTCCTTTGGCCCTATAGTCTTCAAAGGGATCCGAAATATCTGTTCTCAGATTCCACAGAAATAAGGCTAGGAAAGAGACGTACGAAATACAGATGTAACTCTGTGAGATGAATTCACAGAACACTAAGCAGTTTCTCAGAAAGCTTCTTTCCAGATTTCATCTGAGGAGATTTCCTTTTTCATCATAGCCCTCTATGGGCCTCCAAATATCACTTTGCCAATTCCACAAGAACTGTCTTAGCGAAAGGCTTCTTGAGGGGAAAGCTGTAACTCTGTGAGATGATTTCACAGAACACAAAGAAGTTTCTCAGAAAGCTTCTTTCTCTTTGTTATCGGAGGATATTTCCTTTGGCCCTATAGTCTTCAAAGGGATCCGAAATATCTGTTCTCAGATTCCACAGAAATAATGCTAGCAAAGATACGTAAGAGACACAGATTTAACTCTGTGAGATGAATTCACAGAACACTAAGCAGTTTCTCTGAAAGCTTCTTTCCAGTTTTCATCTGAGGATATTTCCTTTTTCACCATAGCCCTCTATGGGCTTCCAAATATCACTTTGCCAATTCCACAAGAACTGTCTTAGCGAAAGGCTTCTTGAGGGGAAAGCTGTAACTCTGTGAGATGATTTCAGAAAACACAAAGAAGTTTCTCAGAAAGCTTCTTTCCCTTTGTTATCGGAGGATATTTCCTTTGGCCCTATAGTCTTCAAAGGGATCCGAAATATCTGTTCTCAGATTCCACAGAAATAAGGCTAGCAAAGAGATCTACGAAACACAGATGTAACTCTGTGAGATGAATTCACAGAACACTAAGCAGTTTCTCAGAAAGCTTCTTTCCAGATTTCATCTGAGGATATTTCCTTTTTCACCCTAGCCCACTATGAGGTTCCAAATATCACTTTGCCAATTCCACAAGAACTGTCTTAGCGAAAGGCTTCTTGAGGAGAAAGCTGTAACTCTGTGAGATGATTTCACAGAACACAAGGAAGTTTCTCAGAAAGCTTCTTTCTCTTTGTTATCGGAGGATATTTCCTTTGGCCCTATAGTCTTCAAAGGGATCCGAAATATCTGTTCTCAGATTCCACAGAAATAAGGCTAGCAAAGAGATCTACGAAACACAGATGTAACTCTGTGAGATGAATTCACAGAACACTAAGCAGTTTCTCAGAAAGTATCTTTCCAGATTTCATCTGAGGATATTTCCTTTTTCACCATAGCCCTCTATGGGCTTCCAAATATCACTTTGCCAATTCCACAAGAACTGTCTTAGCGAAAGGCTTCTTGAGGGGAAAGCTGTAACTCTGTGAGATGATTTCACAGAACACAAGGAAGTTTCTCAGAAAGCTTCTTTCTCTTTGTTATCGGAGGATATTTCCTTTGGCCCTATAGTCTTCAAAGGGATCCGAAATATCTCTTCTCAGATTCCACAGAAATAAGGCCAGCAAAGAGTCCTACGAAACACAGATGTAACTCTGTGAGATGAATTCACAGAACACTAAGCAGTTTCTCTGAAAGCTTCTTTCCAGATTTCATCTGAGGATATTTCCTTTTTCACCATAGCCCTCTATGGGCTTCCAAATATCACTTTGCCAATTCCACAAGAACTGTCTTAGCGAAAGGCTTCTTGAGGGGAACGCTGTAACTCTGTGAGCTGATTTCACAGAACACAAAGAAGTTTCTCAGAAAGCTTCTTTCTCTTTGTTATCGGAGGATATTTCCTTTGGCCCTATAGTCTTCAAAGGGATCCGAAATATCTGTTCTCAGATTCCACAGAAATAAGGCTAGCAAAGAGATCTACGAAACACAGGTGTAACTCTGTGAGATGAATTCACAGAACACTAAGCAGTTTCTCAGAAAGCTTCTTTCCAGATTTCATCTGAGGATATTTCCTTTTTCACCATAGCCCTCTATGGGCTTCCAAATATCACTTTGCCAATTCCACAAGAACTGTCTTAGCGAAAGGCTTCTTGAGGGGAAAGCTGTAACTCTGTGAGATGATTTCACAGAACACAAAGAAGTTTCTCAGAAAGCTTCTTTCTCTTTGTTATCGGAGGATATTTCCTTTGGCCCTATAGTCTTCAAAGGGATCCGAAATATCTGTTCTCAGATTCCACAGAAATAAGGCTAGCAAAGATACGTACGAAACGCAGATTTAACTCTGTGAGATGAATTCACAGAACACTAAGCAGTTCCTCTGAAAGCTTCTTTCCAGTTTTCATCTGAGGATATTTCCTTTTTCACCATAGCCCTCTATGGGCTTCCAAATATCACTTTGCCAATTCCACAAGAACTGTCTTAGCGAAAGGCTTCTTGAGGAGAAAGCTGTAACTCTGTGAGATGATTTCAGAAAACACAAAGAAGTTTCTCAGAAAGCTTCTTTCCCTTTGTTATCGGAGGATATTTCCTTTGGCCCTATAGTCTTCAAAGGGATCCGAAATATCTGTTCTCAGATTCCACAGAAATAAGGCTAGCAAAGAGATCTACGAAACACAGATGTAACTCTGTGAGATGAATTCACAGAACACTAAGCAGTTTCTCAGAAAGCTTCTTTCCAGATTTCATCTGAGGATATTTCCTTTTTCACCCTAGCCCACTATGAGGTTCCAAATATCACTTTGCCAATTCCACAAGAACTGTCGTAGCGAAAGGCTTCTTGAGGAGAAAGCTGTAACTCTGTGAGATGATTTCACAGAACACAAGGAAGTTTCTCAGAAAGCATCTTTCTCTTTGTTATCGGAGGATATTTCCTTTGGCCCTATAGTCTTCAAAGGGATCCGAAATATCTGTTCTCAGATTCCACAGAAATAAGGCTAGCAAAGAGATCTACGAAACACAGATGTAACTCTGTGAGATGAATTCACAGAACACTAAGCAGTTTCTCAGAAAGCTTCTTTCCAGATTTCATCTGAGGATATTTCCTTTTTCACCATAGCCCTCTATGGGCTTCCAAATATCACTTTGCCAATTCCACAAGAACTGTCTTAGCGAAAGGCTTCTTGAGGGGAAAGCTGTAACTCTGTGAGATGATTTCACAGAACACAAGGAAGTTTCTCAGAAAGCTTCTTTCTCTTTGTTATCCGAGGATATTTCCTTTGGCCCTATAGTCTTCAAAGGGATCCGAAATATCTGATCTCAAATTCCACAGAAATAACGCTAGCAAAGAGATCCACGAAATACAGATGTAACTCTGTGAGTGGAAGTCACACATCACAGAGCAGTTTCTCAGAAAGCTTCTTTAAAGATTTCATCTGAGGATATTTCCTTTTTCACCATAGCCCTCTATGGGCTTCCAAATATCACTTTGCCAATTCCACAAGAACTGTCTTAGCGAAAGGCTTCTTGAGGGGAAAGCTGTACCTCTATGAGATGATTTCACAGAACACAAAGAAGTTCCTCAGAAAGCTTCCTTCTCTTTGTTATCGGAGGATATTTCCTTTGGCCCTATAGTCTTCAAAGGGATCCGAAATATCTGTTCTCAGATTCCACAGAAAGAAGGCTAGTAAAGAGATCCACGAAATACAGATGTAACTCTGTGAGTGGAAGTAACACATCACAGAGCAGTTTCTCAGAAAGCTTCTTTCCAGATTTCATCTGAGGATATTTCCTTTTTCACCATAGCCCTCTATGGGCTTCCAAATATCACTTTGCCAATTCCACAAGAACTGTCTTAGCGAAAGGCTTCTTGAGGGGAAAGCTGTAATTCTGTGAGATGATTTCAGAAAACACAAAGAAGTTTCTCAGAAAGCTTCTTTATCTTTGTTATCGGAGGAAATTTCCTTTGGCCCTATATTCTTCAAAGGTATCCGAAATATCTGTTTCTCAGATTCCACAGAAATAAGGCTAGCAAAGAGACCTACGATACACAGATGTAACTCTGTGAGATGAATTCACAGAACACTAAGCAGTTTCTCAGAAAGCTTCTTTCCAGATTTCATCTGAGGATACTTCCTTTTTCACCCTAGAACTCTATGAGCTTCCAAATATCACTTTGCCAATTCCACAACAACTGTCTTAGCGAAAGGCTTCTTGAGGAGAAAGCTGTAACTCTGTGAGATGATTTCACAGAACACAAGGAAGTTTCTCAGAAAGCTTCTTTCTCTTTGTTATCGGAGGATATTTCCTTTGGCCCTATAGTCTTCAAAGGGATCCGAAATATCTGTTCTCAGATTCCACAGAAATAAGGCTAGCAAAGAGATCTACGAAACACAGATGTAACTCTGTGAGATGAATTCACAGAACACTAAGCAGTTTCTCAGAAAGCTTCTTTCCAGATTTCATCTGAGGATATTTCCTTTTTCACCATAGCCCTCTATGGGCTTCCAAATATCACTTTGCCAATTCCAGAAGAACTGTCTTAGCGAAAGGCTTCTTGAGGGGAAAGCTGTAACTCTGTGAGATGATTTCACAGAACACAAGGAAGTTTCTCAGAAAGCTTCTTTCTCTTTGTTATCGGAGGATATTTCCTTTGGCCCTATAGTCTTCAAAGGGATCCGAAATATCTGTTCTCAGATTCCACAGAAATAAGGCTACCAAAGAGATCCACGAAATACAGATGTAACTCTGTGAGTGGAAGTCACACATCACAGAGCAGTTTCTCAGAAAGCTTCTTTCCAGATTTCATCTGAGGATATTTCCTTTTTCACCATAGCCCTCTATGGGCTTCCAAATATCACTTTGCCAATTCCACAAGAACTGTCTTAGCGAAAGGCTTCTTGAGGGAAAAGCTGTAACTCTGTGAGATGATTTCACAGAACACAAAGAAGTTTTTCAGAAAGCTTCTTTCTCTTTGTTATCGGAGGATATTTCCTTTGGCCCTATAGTCTTCAAAGGGATCCGAAATATCTGTTCTCAGATTCCACAGAAATAAGGCTAGCAAAGAGACGTACGAAACACAGATGTAACTCTGTGAGATGAATTCACAGAACACTAAGCAGTTTCTCAGAAAGCCTCTTTCCAGATTTCATCTGAGGATATTTCCTTTTTCACCATAGCCCTCTATGGGCTTCCAAATATCACTTTGCCAATTCCACAAGAACTGTCTTAGCGCAAGGCTTCTTGAGGGGAAAGCTGTAACTCTGTGAGATGATTTCACAGAACACAAAGAAGTTTCTCAGAAAGCTTCTTTCTCTTTGTTATCTGAGGATATTTCCTTTGGCCCTACAGTCTTCAAAGGGATGCGAAATATCTGTTCTCAGATTCCACAGAAATAAGGCTAGCAAAGATACGTACGAAACACAGATTTAACTCTGTGAGATGAATTCACAGAACACTAAGCAGTTTCTCTGAAAGCTTCTTTCCAGATTTCATCTGAGGATATTTCCTTTTTCACCATAGCCCTCTATGGGCTTCCAAATATCACTTTGCCAATTCCACAAGAACTGTCTTAGCGAAAGGCTTCTTGAGGGGAAAGCTGTAACTCTGTGAGATGATTTCAGAAAACACAAAGAAGGTTCTCAGAAACCTTCTTTCTCTTTGTTATCGGAGGATATTTCCTTTGGCCCTATAGTCTTCAAAGGGATCCGAAATATCTCTTCTCAGATTCCACAGAAATAAGGCTAGCAAAGAGATCCACGAAATACAGATGTAACTCTGTGAGTGGAAGTCACACATCTCAGAGCAGTTTCTCAGAAAGCTTCTTTAAAGATTTCATCTGAGGATATTTCCTTTTTCACCATAGCCCTCTATGGGCTTCCAAATATCACTTTGCCAATTCCACAAGAACTGTCTTAGCGAAAGGCTTCTTGAGGGGAAAGCTGTAACTCTGTGAGATGATTTCACAGAACACAAAGAAGTTTCTCAGAAAGCTTCTTTCTCTTTGTTATCGGAGGATATTTCCTTTGGCCCTATAGTCTTCAAAGGGATCCGAAATATCTGTTCTCAGATTCCACAGAAAGAAGGCTAGCAAAGAGATCCACGAAATACAGATGTAACTCTGTGAGTGGAAGTAACACATCACAGAGCAGTTTCTCAGAAAGCTTCTTTCCAGATTTCATCTGAGGATATATGCTTTTTCACCATAGCCCTCTATAAGCTTCCAAATATCACTTTGCCAATTCCACAAGAACTGTCTTAGCGAAAGGCTTCCTGAGGGGAAAGGTGTAACTCTGTGAGATGATTTCACAGAACAAAAAGAAGTTTCTCAGAAAGCTTCTTTCTCTTTGTTATCGGAGGATATTTCCTTTGGCCCTATAGTCTTCAAAGGGATCCGAAATATCTGTTCTCAGATTCCACAGAAATAAGGCTAGCAAAGAGATCTACGAAACACAGATGTAACTCTGTGAGACAAATCCACAGAACACTAAGCAGTTTCTCAGAAAGCTTCTTTCCAGATTTCATCTGAGGATATTTCCTTTTTCACCATAGCCCTCTATGGGCTTCCAAATATCACTTTGCCAATTCCACAAGAACTGTCTTAGCGAAAGGCTTCTTGAGGGGAAAGCTGTAACTCTGTGAGATGATTTCACAGAAAACAAAGAAGTTTCTCAGAAAGCTTCTTTCTCTTTGTTATCGGAGGATATTTCCTTTGGCCCTATAGTCTTCAAAGGGATCCGAAATATCTGTTCTCAGATTCCACAGAAATAAGGCTAGCAAAGAGATCTGCGAAACACAGATGTAACTCTGTGAGATGAATTCACAGAACACTAAGCAGTTTCTCAGAAAGCTTCTTTCCAGATTTCATCTGAGGATATTTCCTTTTTCACCATAGCCCTCTATGGGCTTCCAAATATCACTTTGCCAATTCCACAAGAACTGTCTTAGCGAAAGGCTTCTTGAGGGGAAAGCTGTAACTCTGTGAGATGATTTCACAGAACACAAAGAAGTTTCTCAGAAAGCTTCTTTCTCTTTGTTATCGGAGGATATTTCCTTTGGCCCTATAGTCTTCAAAGGGATCCGAAATATCTCTTCTCAGATTCCACAGAAATAAGGCTAGCAAAGAGACCTACGAAACAAAGATGTAACTCTGTGAGATGAATTCACAGAACACTAAGCAGTTTCTCTGAAAGCTTCTTTCCAGATTTCATCTGAGGATATATGCTTTTTCACCATAGCCCTCTATGGGCTTCCAAATATCACTTTGCCAATTCCACAAGAACTGTCTTAGCGAAAGGCTTCTTGAGGGGAAAGCTGTAACTCTGTGAGATGATTTCACAGAACACAAAGAAGTTTCTCAGAAAGCTTCTTTCTCTTTGTTATCGGAGGATATTTCCTTTGGCCCTATAGTCTTCAAAGGGATCCGAAATATCTCTTCTCAGATTCCACAGAAATAAGGCTAGCAAAGAGACCTACGAAACAAAGATGGAACTCTGTGAGATGAATTCACAGAACACTAAGCAGTTTCTCTGAAAGCTTCTTTCCAGATTTCATCTGAGGATATTTCCTTTTTCACCATAGCCCTCTATGGGCTTCCAAATATCACTTTGCCAATTCCACAAGAACTGTCTTAGCGAAAGGTTTCTTGAGGGGAAAGCTGTAACTCTGTGAGATGATTTCACAGAACACAAAGAAGTTTCTCAGAAAGCTTCTTTCTCTTTGTTATCGGAGGATATTTCCTTTGGCCCTATAGTCTTCAAAGGGATCCGAAATATCTGTTCTCAGATTCCACAGAAAGAAGCCTAGCAAAGAGATCCACGAAATACAGATGTAACTCTGTGAGTGGAAGTAACACATCACAGAGCAGTTTCTCAGAAAGCTTCTTTCCAGATTTCATCTGAGGATATATGCTTTTTCACCATAGCCCTCTATGGGCTTCCAAATATCACTTTGCCAATTCCACAAGAACTGTCTTAGCGAAAGGCTTCCTGAGGGGAAAGCTGTAACTCTGTGAGATGATTTCACAGAACACAAAGAAGTTTCTCAGAAAGCTTCTTTCTCTTTGTTATCGGAGGATATTTCCTTTGGCCCTATAGTCTTCAAAGGGATCCGAAATATCTGTTCTCAGATTCCACACAAATAAGGCTAGCAAAGAGATCTACGAAACACAGATGTAACTCTGTGAGATGAATTCACAGAACACTAAGCAGTTTCTCAGAAAGCTTCTTTCCAGATTTCATCTGAGGATATTTCCTTTTTCAACATAGCCCTCTATGGGCTTCCAAATATCACTTTGTCAATTCCACAAGAACTGTCTTAGCGAAAGGCTTCTTGAGGGGAAAGCTGTAACTCTGTCAGATGATTTCACAGAACACAAAGAAGTTTCTCAGAAAGCTACTTTCTCTTTGTTATCGGAGGATATTTCCTTTGGCCCTATAGTCTTCAAAGGGATCCGAAATATCTGTTCTTAGATTCCACAGAAATAAGGCTAGCAAAGAGACCTACGAAACACAAATGTAACTCTGTGAGATGAATTCACAGAACACTAAGCAGTTTCTCTGAAAGCTTCTTTCCAGATTTCATCTGAGGATATTTCCTTTTTCACCATAGCCCTCTAGGGGCTTCCAAATATCACTTTGCCAATTCCACAAGAACTGTCTTAGCGAAAGGCTTCTTGAGGGGAAAGCTGTAACTCTGTGAGATGATTTCACAGAACACAAAGAAGTTTCTCAGAAAGCTTCTTTCTCTTTGTTATCGGAGGATATTTGCTTTGGCCCTATAGTCTTCAAAGGGATCCGAAATATCTGTTCTCAGATTCCACAGAAATAAGGATAGCAAAGAGACGTACGAAACACAGATGTAACTCTTTGAGATGAATTCACAGAACACTAAGCAGTTTCTCTGAAAGCTTCTTTCCAGATTTCATCTGAGGATATTTCCTTTTTCACCATAGCCCTCTATGGGCTTCCAAATATCACTTTGCCAATTCCACAAGAACTGTCTTAGCGAAAGGCTTCTTGAGGGGAAAGCTGTAACTCTGTGAGATGATTTCACAGAACACAAAGAAGTTTCTCAGAAAGCTTCTTTCTCTTTGTTATCGGAGGATATTTCCTTTGGCCCTATAGTCTTCAAAGGGATCCGAAATATCTGTTCTCAGATTCCACAGAAATAAGGCTAGCAAAGAGACGTACGAAACACAGATGTAACTCTTTGAGATGAATTCACAGAACACTAAGCAGTTTCTCTGAAAGCTTCTTTCCAGATTTCATCTGAGGATATTTCCTTTTTCACCATAGCCCTCTATGGGCTTCCAAATATCACTTTGCCAATTCCACAAGAACTGTCTTAGCGAAAGGCTTCTTGAGGGGAAAGCTGTAACTCTGTGAGATGATTTCACAGAAAACAAAGAAGTTTCTCAGAAAGCTTCTTTCTCTTTGTTATCGGAGGATATTTCCTTTGGCCCTATAGTCTTCAAAGGGATCCGAAATATCTGTTCTCAGATTCCACAGAAATAAGGCTAGCAAAGAGATCTACGAAACACAGATGTAACTCTGTGAGATGAATTCACAGAACACTAAGCAGTTTCTCAGAAAGCTTCTTTCCAGATTTCATCTGAGGATATTTCCTTTTTCACCATAGCCCTCTATGGGCTTCCAAATATCACTTTGCCAATTCCACAAGAACTGTCTTAGCGAAAGGCTTCTTGAGGGGAAAGCTGTAACTCTGTGAGATGATTTCACAGAACACAAAGAAGTTTCTCAGAAAGCTTCTCTCTCTTTGTTATCGGAGGATATTTCCTTTGGCCCTATAGTCTTCAAAGGGATCCGAAATATCTCTTCTCAGATTCCACAGAAATAAGGCTAGCAAAGAGACCTACGAAACAAAGATGTAACTCTGTGAGATGAATTCACAGAACACTAAGCAGTTTCTCTGAAAGCTTCATTCCAGATTTCATCTGAGGATATTTCCTTTTTCACCATAGCCCTCTATGGGCTTCCAAATATCACTTTGCCAATTCCACAAGAACTGTCTTAGCGAAAGGCTTCTTGAGGGGAAAGCTGTAACTCTGTGAGATGATTTCACAGAACACAAAGAAGTTTCTCAGAAAGCTTCTTTCTCTTTGTTATCGGAGGATATTTCCATTGGCCCTATAGTCTTCAAAGGGATCCGAAATATCTGTTCTCAGATTCCACAGAAAGAAGGCTAGCAAAGAGATCCACGAAATACAGATGTAACTCTGTGAGTGGAAGTAACACATCACAGAGCAGTTTCTCAGAAAGCTTCTTTCCAGATTTCATCTGAGGATATATGCTTTTTCACCATAGCCCTCTATAAGCTTCCAAATATCACTTTGCCAATTCCACAAGAACTGTCTTAGCGAAAGGCTTACTGAGGGGAAAGCTGTAACTCTGTGAGATGATTTCACAGAACACAAAGAAGTTTCTCAGAAAGCTTCTTTCTCTTTGTTATCGGAGGATATTTCCTTTGGCCCTATAGTCTTCAAAGGGATCCGAAATATCTGTTCTCAGATTCCACAGAAATAAGGCTAGCAAAGAGATCTACGAAACACAGATGTAACTCTGTGAGACAAATCCACAGAACACTAAGCAGTTTCTCAGAAAGCTTCTTTCCAGATTTCATCTGAGGATATTTCCTTTTTCACCATAGCCCTCTATGGGCTTCCAAATATCACTTTGCCAATTCCACAAGAACTGTCTTAGCGAAAGGCTTCTTGAGGGGAAAGCTGTAACTCTGTGAGATGATTTCACAGAACACAAAGAAGTTTCTCAGAAAGCTTCTTTCTCTTTGTTATCGGAGGATATTTCCTTTGGCCCTATAGTCTTCAAAGGGATCCGAAATATCTGTTCTCAGATTCCACAGAAATAAGGCTAGCAAAGAGATCTGCGAAACACAGATGTAACTCTGTGAGATGAATTCACAGAACACTAAGCAGTTTCTCAGAAAGCTTCTTTCCAGATTTCATCTGAGGATATTTCCTTTTTCACCATAGCCCTCTATGGGCTTCCAAATATCACTTTGCCAATTCCACAAGAACTGTCTTAGCGAAAGGCTTCTTGAGGGGAAAGCTGTAACTCTGTGAGATGATTTCACAAAACACAAAGAAGTTTCTCAGAAAGCTTCTTTGTCTTTGTTATCGGAGGATATTTCCTTTGGCCCTATAGTCTTCAAAGGGATCCGAAATATCTCTTCTCAGATTCCACAGAAATAAGGCTAGCAAAGAGACCTACGAAACAAAGATGTAACTCTGTGAGATGAATTCACAGAACACTAAGCAGTTTCTCTGAAAGCTTCTTTCCAGATTTCATCTGAGGATATATGCTTTTTCACCATAGCCCTCTATGGGCTTCCAAATATCACTTTGCCAATTCCACAAGAACTGTCTTAGCGAAAGGCTTCTTGAGGGGAAAGCTGTAACTCTGTGAGATGATTTCACAGAACACAAAGAAGTTTCTCAGAAAGCTTCTTTCTCTTTGTTATCGGAGGATATTTCCTTTGGCCCTATAGTCTTCAAAGGGATCCGAAATATCTCTTCTCAGATTCCACAGAAATAAGGCTAGCAAAGAGACCTACGAAACAAAGATGGAACTCTGTGAGATGAATTCACAGAACACTAAGCAGTTTCTCTGAAAGCTTCTTTCCAGATTTCATCTGAGGATATTTCCTTTTTCACCATAGCCCTCTATGGGCTTCCAAATATCACTTTGCCAATTCCACAAGAACTGTCTTAGCGAAAGGTTTCTTGAGGGGAAAGCTGTAACTCTGTGAGATGATTTCACAGAACACAAAGAAGTTTCTCAGAAAGCTTCTTTCTCTTTGTTATCGGAGGATATTTCCTTTGGCCCTATAGTCTTCAAAGGGATCCGAAATATCTGTTCTCAGATTCCACAGAAAGAAGCCTAGCAAAGAGATCCACGAAATACAGATGTAACTCTGTGAGTGGAAGTAACACATCACAGAGCAGTTTCTCAGAAAGCTTCTTTCCAGATTTCATCTGAGGATATATGCTTTTTCACCATAGCCCTCTATGGGCTTCCAAATATCACTTTGCCAATTCCACAAGAACTGTCTTAGCGAAAGGCTTCCTGAGGGGAAAGCTGTAACTCTGTGAGATGATTTCACAGAACACAAAGAAGTTTCTCAGAAAGCTTCTTTCTCTTTGTTATCGGAGGATATTTCCTTTGGCCCTATAGTCTTCAAAGGGATCCGAAATATCTGTTCTCAGATTCCACACAAATAAGGCTAGCAAAGAGATCTACGAAACACAGATGTAACTCTGTGAGATGAATTAACAGAACACTAAGCAGTTTCTCAGAAAGCTTCTTTCCAGATTTCATCTGAGGATATTTCCTTTTTCAACATAGCCCTCTATGGGCTTCCAAATATCACTTTGTCAATTCCACAAGAACTGTCTTAGCGAAAGGCTTCTTGAGGGGAAAGCTGTAACTCTGTCAGATGATTTCACAGAACACAAAGAAGTTTCTCAGAAAGCTTCTTTCTCTTTGTTATCGGAGGATATTTCCTTTGGCCCTATAGTCTTCAAAGGGATCCGAAATATCTGTTCTTAGATTCCACAGAAATAAGGCTAGCAAAGAGACCTACGAAACACAAATGTAACTCTGTGAGATGAATTCACAGAACACTAAGCAGTTTCTCTGAAAGCTTCTTTCCAGATTTCATCTGAGGATATTTCCTTTTTCACCATAGCCCTCTAGGGGCTTCCAAATATCACTTTGCCAATTCCACAAGAACTGTCTTAGCGAAAGGCTTCTTGAGGGGAAAGCTGTAACTCTGTGAGATGATTTCACAGAACACAAAGAAGTTTCTCAGAAAGCTTCTTTCTCTTTGTTATCGGAGGATATTTCCTTTGGCCCTATAGTCTTCAAAGGGATCCGAAATATCTGTTCTCAGATTCCACAGAAATAAGGCTAGCAAAGAGACGTACGAAACACAGATGTAACTCTTTGAGATGAATTCACAGAACACTAAGCAGTTTCTCTGAAAGCTTCTTTCCAGATTTCATCTGAGGATATTTCCTTTTTCACCATAGCCCTCTATGGGCTTCCAAATATCACTTTGCCAATTCCACAAGAACTGTCTTAGCGAAAGGCTTCTTGAGGGGAAAGCTGTAACTCTGTGAGATGATTTCACAGAAAACAAAGAAGTTTCTCAGAAAGCTTCTTTCTCTTTGTTATCGGAGGATATTTCCTTTGGCCCTATAGTCTTCAAAGGGATCCGAAATATCTGTTCTCAGATTCCACAGAAATAAGGCTAGCAAAGAGATCTACGAAACACAGATGTAACTCTGTGAGATGAATTCACAGAACACTAAGCAGTTTCTCTGAAAGCTTCTTTCCAGATTTCATCTGAGGATATATGCTTTTTCACCATAGCCCTCTATGGGCTTCCAAATATCACTTTGCCAATTCCACAAGAACTGTCTTAGCGAAAGGCTTCTTGAGGGGAAAGCTGTAACTCTGTGAGATGATTTCACAGAACACAAAGAAGTTTCTCAGAAAGCTTCTTTCTCTTTGTTATCGGAGGATATTTCCTTTGGCCCTATAGTCTTCAAAGGGATCCGAAATATCTCTTCTCAGATTCCACAGAAATAAGGCTAGCAAAGAGACCTACGAAACAAAGATGGAACTCTGTGAGATGAATTCACAGAACACTAAGCAGTTTCTCTGAAAGCTTCTTTCCAGATTTCATCTGAGGATATTTCCTTTTTCACCATAGCCCTCTATGGGCTTCCAAATATCACTTTGCCAATTCCACAAGAACTGTCTTAGCGAAAGGTTTCTTGAGGGGAAAGCTGTAACTCTGTGAGATGATTTCACAGAACACAAAGAAGTTTCTCAGAAAGCTTCTTTCTCTTTGTTATCGGAGGATATTTCCTTTGGCCCTATAGTCTTCAAAGGGATCCGAAATATCTGTTCTCAGATTCCACACAAATAAGGCTAGCAAAGAGATCTACGAAACACAGATGTAACTCTGTGAGATGAATTCACAGAACACTAAGCAGTTTCTCAGAAAACTTCTTTCCAGATTTCATCTGAGGATATTTCCTTTTTCAACATAGCCCTCTATGGGCTTCCAAATATCACTTTGTCAATTCCACAAGAACTGTCTTAGCGAAAGGCTTCTTGAGGGGAAAGCTGTAACTCTGTCAGATGATTTCACAGAACACAAAGAAGTTTCTCAGAAAGCTTCTTTCTCTTTGTTATCGGAGGATATTTCCTTTGGCCCTATAGTCTTCAAAGGGATCCGAAATATCTGTTCTTAGATTCCACAGAAATAAGGCTAGCAAAGAGACCTACGAAACACAAATGTAACTCTGTGAGATGAATTCACAGAACACTAAGCAGTTTCTCTGAAAGCTTCTTTCCAGATTTCATCTGAGGATATTTCCTTTTTCACCATAGCCCTCTAGGGGCTTCCAAATATCACTTTGCCAATTCCACAAGAACTGTCTTAGCGAAAGGCTTCTTGAGGGGAAAGCTGTAACTCTGTGAGATGATTTCACAGAACACAAAGAAGTTTCTCAGAAAGCTTCTTTCTCTTTGTTATCGGAGGATATTTCCTTTGGCCCTATAGTCTTCAAAGGGATCCGAAATATCTGTTCTCAGATTCCACAGAAATAAGGCTAGCAAAGAGACGTACGAAACACAGATGTAACTCTTTGAGATGAATTCACAGAACACTAAGCAGTTTCTCTGAAAGCTTCTTTCCAGATTTCATCTGAGGATATTTCCTTTTTCACCATAGCCCTCTATGGGCTTCCAAATATCACTTTGCCAATTCCACAAGAACTGTCTTAGCGAAAGGCTTCTTGAGGGGAAAGCTGTAACTCTGTGAGATGATTTCACAGAAAACAAAGAAGTTTCTCAGAAAGCTTCTTTCTCTTTGTTATCGGAGGATATTTCCTTTGGCCCTATAGTCTTCAAAGGGATCCGAAATATCTGTTCTCAGATTCCACAGAAATAAGGCTAGCAAAGAGATCTACGAAACACAGATGTAACTCTGTGAGATGAATTCACAGAACACTAAGCAGTTTCTCAGAAAGCTTCTTTCCAGATTTCATCTGAGGATATTTCCTTTTTCACCATAGCCCTCTATGGGCTTCCAAATATCACTTTGCCAATTCCACAAGAACTGTCTTAGCGAAAGGCTTCTTGAGGGGAAAGCTGAAACTCTGTGAGATGATTTCACAGAACACAAAGAAGTTTCTCAGAAAGCTTCTCTCTCTTTGTTATCGGAGGATATTTCCTTTGGCCCTATAGTCTTCAAAGGGATCCGAAATATCTGTTCTCAGATTCCACAGAAATAAGGCTAGCAAAGAGACCTACGAAACAAAGATGTAACTCTGTGAGATGAATTCACAGAACACTAAGCAGTTTCTCTGAAAGCTTCATTCCAGATTTCATCTGAGGATATTTCCTTTTTCACCATAGCCCTCTATGGGCTTCCAAATATCACTTTGCCAATTCCACAAGAACTGTCTTAGCGAAAGGCTTCTTGAGGGGAAAGCTGTAACTCTGTGAGATGATTTCACAGAACACAAAGAAGTTTCTCAGAAAGCTTCTTTCTCTTTGTTATCGGAGGATATTTCCATTGGCCCTATAGTCTTCAAAGGGATCCGAAATATCTGTTCTCAGATTCCACAGAAAGAAGGCTAGCAAAGAGATCCACGAAATACAGATGTAACTCTGTGAGTGGAAGTAACACATCACAGAGCAGTTTCTCAGAAAGCTTCTTTCCAGATTTCATCTGAGGATATATGCTTTTTCACCATAGCCCTCTATAAGCTTCCAAATATCACTTTGCCAATTCCACAAGAACTGTCTTAGCGAAAGGCTTCCTGAGGGGAAAGCTGTAACTCTGTGAGATGATTTCACAGAACACAAAGAAGTTTCTCAGAAAGCTTCTTTCTCTTTGTTATCGGAGGATATTTCCTTTGGCCCTATAGTCTTCAAAGGGATCCGAAATATCTGTTCTCAGATTCCACAGAAATAAGGCTAGCAAAGAGATCTGCGAAACACAGATGTAACTCTGTGAGATGAATTCACAGAACACTAAGCAGTTTCTCAGAAAGCTTCTTTCCAGATTTCATCTGAGGATATTTCCTTTTTCACCATAGCCCTCTATGGGCTTCCAAATATCACTTTGCCAATTCCACAAGAACTGTCTTAGCGAAAGGCTTCTTGAGGGGAAAGCTGTAACTCTGTGAGATGATTTCACAGAACACAAAGAAGTTTCTCAGAAAGCTTCTTTCTCTTTGTTATCGGAGGATATTTCCTTTGGCCCTATAGTCTTCAAAGGGATCCGAAATATCTCTTCTCAGATTCCACAGAAATAAGGCTAGCAAAGAGACCTACGAAACAAAGATGTAACTCTGTGAGATGAATTCACAGAACACTAAGCAGTTTCTCTGAAAGCTTCTTTCCAGATTTCATCTGAGGATATATGCTTTTTCACCATAGCCCTCTATGGGCTTCCAAATATCACTTTGCCAATTCCACAAGAACTGTCTTAGCGAAAGGCTTCTTGAGGGGAAAGCTGTAACTCTGTGAGATGATTTCACAGAACACAAAGAAGTTTCTCAGAAAGCTTCTTTCTCTTTGTTATCGGAGGATATTTCCTTTGGCCCTATAGTCTTCAAAGGGATCCGAAATATCTCTTCTCAGATTCCACAGAAATAAGGCTAGCAAAGAGACCTACGAAACAAAGATGGAACTCTGTGAGATGAATTCACAGAACACTAAGCAGTTTCTCTGAAAGCTTCTTTCCAGATTTCATCTGAGGATATTTCCTTTTTCACCATAGCCCTCTATGGGCTTCCAAATATCACTTTGCCAATTCCACAAGAACTGTCTTAGCGAAAGGTTTCTTGAGGGGAAAGCTGTAACTCTGTGAGATGATTTCACAGAACACAAAGAAGTTTCTCAGAAAGCTTCTTTCTCTTTGTTATCGGAGGATATTTCCTTTGGCCCTATAGTCTTCAAAGGGATCCGAAATATCTGTTCTCAGATTCCACAGAAAGAAGCCTAGCAAAGAGATCCACGAAATACAGATGTAACTCTGTGAGTGGAAGTAACACATCACAGAGCAGTTTCTCAGAAAACTTCTTTCCAGATTTCATCTGAGGATATATGCTTTTTCACCATAGCCCTCTATGGGCTTCCAAATATCACTTTGCCAATTCCACAAGAACTGTCTTAGCGAAAGGCTTCCTGAGGGGAAAGCTGTAACTCTGTGAGATGATTTCACAGAACACAAAGAAGTTTCTCAGAAAGCTTCTTTCTCTTTGTTATCGGAGGATATTTCCTTTGGCCCTATAGTCTTCAAAGGGATCCGAAATATCTGTTCTCAGATTCCACACAAATAAGGCTAGCAAAGAGATCTACGAAACACAGATGTAACTCTGTGAGATGAATTCACAGAACACTAAGCAGTTTCTCAGAAAGCTTCTTTCCAGATTTCATCTGAGGATATTTCCTTTTTCAACATAGCCCTCTATGGGCTTCCAAATATCACTTTGTCAATTCCACAAGAACTGTCTTAGCGAAAGGCTTCTTGAGGGGAAAGCTGTAACTCTGTCAGATGATTTCACAGAACACAAAGAAGTTTCTCAGAAAGCTTCTTTCTCTTTGTTATCGGAGGATATTTCCTTTGGCCCTATAGTCTTCAAAGGGATCCGAAATATCTGTTCTTAGATTCCACAGAAATAAGGCTAGCAAAGAGACCTACGAAACACAAATGTAACTCTGTGAGATGAATTCACAGAACACTAAGCAGTTTCTCTGAAAGCTTCTTTCCAGATTTCATCTGAGGATATTTCCTTTTTCACCACAGCCCTCTAGGGGCTTCCAAATATCACTTTGCCAATTCCACAAGAACTGTCTTAGCGAAAGGCTTCTTGAGGGGAAAGCTGTAACTCTGTGAGATGATTTCACAGAACACAAAGAAGTTTCTCAGAAAGCTTCTTTCTCTTTGTTATCGGAGGATATTTCCTTTGGCCCTATAGTCTTCAAAGGGATCCGAAATATCTGTTCTCAGATTCCACAGAAATAAGGCTAGCAAAGAGACGTACGAAACACAGATGTAACTCTTTGAGATAAATTCACAGAACACTAAGCAGTTTCTCTGAAAGCTTCTTTCCAGATTTCATCTGAGGATATTTCCTTTTTCACCATAGCCCTCTATGGGCTTCCAAATATCACTTTGCCAATTCCACAAGAACTGTCTTAGCGAAAGGCTTCTTGAGGGGAAAGCTGTAACTCTGTGAGATGATTTCACAGAAAACAAAGAAGTTTCTCAGAAAGCTTCTTTCTCTTTGTTATCGGAGGATATTTCCTTTGGCCCTATAGTCTTCAAAGGGATCCGAAATATCTGTTCTCAGATTCCACAGAAATAAGGCTAGCAAAGAGATCTACGAAACACAGATGTAACTCTGTGAGATGAATTCACAGAACACTAAGCAGTTTCTCTGAAAGCTTCTTTCCAGATTTCATCTGAGGATATTTCCTTTTTCACCATAGCCCTCTATGGGCTTCCAAATATCACTTTGCCAATTCCACAAGAACTGTCTTAGCGAAAGGCTTCTTGAGGGGAAAGCTGTAACTCTGTGAGATGATTTCACAGAACACAAAGAAGTTTCTCAGAAAGCTTCTCTCTCTTTGTTATCGGAGGATATTTCCTTTGGCCCTATAGTCTTCAAAGGGATCCGAAATATCTCTTCTCAGATTCCACAGAAATAAGGCTAGCAAAGAGACCTACGAAACAAAGATGTAACTCTGTGAGATGAATTCACAGAACACTAAGCAGTTTCTCTGAAAGCTTCATTCCAGATTTCATCTGAGGATATATGCCTTTTCACCATAGCCCTCTATGGGCTTCCAAATATCACTTTGCCAATTCCACAAGAACTGTCTTAGCGAAAGGCTTCTTGAGGGGAAAGCTGTAACTCTGTGAGATGATTTCACAGAACACAAAGAAGTTTCTCAGAAAGCTTCTTTCTCTTTGTTATCGGAGGATATTTCCTTTGGCCCTATAGTCTTCAAAGGGATCCGAAATATCTGTTCTCAGATTCCACAGAAAGAAGGCTAGCAAAGAGATCCACGAAATACAGATGTAACTCTGTGAGTGGAAGTAACACATCACAGAGCAGTTTCTCAGAAAGCTTCTTTCCAGATTTCATCTGAGGATATATGCTTTTTCACCACAGCCCTCTTTGGGCTTCCAAATATCACTTTGACAATTCCACAAGAACTGTCTTAGCGAAAGGCTTCCTGAGGGGAAAGCTGTAACTCTGTGAGATGATTTCACAGAACACAAAGAAATTTCTCAGAAAGCTTCTTTCTCTTTGTTATCGGAGGATATTTCCTTTGGCCCTATAGTCTTCAAAGGGATCCGAAATATCTGTTCTCAGATTCCACACAAATAAGGCTAGCAAAGAGATCTACGAAACACAGATGTAACTCTGTGAGATGAATTCACAGAACACTAAGCAGTTTCTCAGAAAGCTTCTTTCCAGATTTCATCTGAGGATATTTCCTTTTTCACCATAGCCCTCTATGGGCTTCCAAATATCACTTTGCCAATTCCACAAGAACTGTCTTAGCGAAAGGCTTCTTGAGGGGAAAGCTGTAACTCTGTCAGATGATTTCACAGAACACAAAGAAGTTTCTCAGAAAGCTTCTTTCTCTTTGTTATCGGAGGATATTTCCTTTGGCCCTATAGTCTTCAAAGGGATCCGAAATATCTGTTCTTAGATTCCACAGAAATAAGGCAAGCAAGGAGACCTACGAAACACAGATGTAACTCTGTGAGATGAATTCACAGAACACTAAGCAGTTTCTCTGAAAGCTTCTTTCCAGATTTCATCTGAGGATATTTCCTTTTTCACCATAGCCCTCTATGGGCTTCCAAATATCACTTTGCCAATTCCACAAGAACTGTCTTAGCGAAAGGCTTCTTGAGGGAAAAGCTGTAACTCTGTGAGATGATTTCACAGAACACAAAGAAGTGTCTCAAAGCTTCTTTCTCTTTGTTATCGGAGGATATTTCCTTTGGCCCTATAGTCTTCAAAGGGATCCGAAATATCTGTTCTCAGATTCCACATAAATAAGGCTAGCAAAGAGACGTACGAAACACAGATGTAACTCTGTGAGATGAATTCACAGAACACTAAGCAGTTTCTCTGAAAGCTTCTTTCCAGATTTCATCTGAGGATATTTCCTTTTTCACCATAGACCTCTATGGGCTTCCAAATATCACTTTGCCAATTCCACAAGAACTGTCTTAGCGAAAGGCTTCTTGAGGGGAAAGGTGTAACTCTGTGAGATGATTTCACAGAACACAAAGAAGTTTCTCAGAAAGCTTCTTTCTCTTTGTTATCGGAGGATATTTCCTTTGGCCCTATAGTCTTCATTGGGATCCGAAATATCTGTTCTCAGATTCCACAGAAATAAGGCTAGCAAAGAGACGTACGAAACACAGATGTAACTCTGTGAGATGAATTCACAGAACACTAAGCAGTTTCTCTGAAAGCTTCTTTCCAGATTTCATCTGAGGATATTTCCTTTTTCACCATAGCCCTCTATGGGCTTCCAAATATCACTTTGCCAATTCCACAAGAACTGTCTTAGCGAAAGGCTTCTTGAGGGGAAAGCTGTAACTCTGTGACATGATTTCACAGAACACAAAGAAGTTTCTCAGAAAGCTTCTTTCTCTTTGTTATCGGAGGATATTTCCTTTGGCCCTATAGTCTTCAAAGGGATCCGAAATATCTGTTCTCAGATTCCACAGAAATAAGGCTAGCAAAGAGATCTACGAAACACAGATGTAACTCTGTGAGATGAATTCACAGAATACTAAGCAGTTTCTCAGAAAGCTTCTTTCCAGATTTCATCTGAGGATATTTCCTTTTTCACCATAGCCCTTTATGGGCTTCCAAATATCACTTTGCCAATTCCACAAGAACTGTCTTAGCGAAAGGCTTCTTAAGGGGAAAGCTGTAACTCTGTGAGATGATTTCACAGAACACAAAGAAGTTTCTCAGAAAGCTTCTTTCTCTTTGTTATCGGAGGATATTACCTTTGGCCCTATAGTCTTCAAAGGGATCCGAAATATCTGTTCTCAGATTCCACACATATAAGGCTAGCAAAGAGATCCACGAAATACAGATGTAACTCTGTGAGTGGAAGTCACACATCACAGAGCAGTTTCTCAGAAAGCTTCTTTCCAGATATCATCTGAGGATATTTCCTTTTTCACCATAGCCCTCTATGGGCTTCCAAATATCACTTTGCCAATTCCACAAGAACTGTCTTAGCGAAAGGCTTCCTGAGGGGAAAGCTGTAACTCTGTGAGATGATTTCACAGAACACAAAGAAGTTTCTCAGAAAGCTTCTTTCTCTTTGTTATCGGAGGATATTTCCTTTGGCCCTATAGTCTTCAAAGGGATCCGAAATATCTGTTCTCAGATTCCACAGAAATAAGGCTAGCAAAGAGACGTACGAAACACAGATGTAACTCTGTGAGATGAATTCACAGAACACTAAGCAGATTCTCTGAAAGCTTCTTTCCAGATTTCATGTGAGGATATTTCCTTTTTCACCATAGCCCTCTATGGGCTTCCAAATATCACTTTGCCAATTCCACGAGAACTGTCTTAGCGAAAGGCTTCTTGAGGGGAATGCTGTAACTCTGTGAGATGATTTCACAGAACACAAAGAAGTTTCTCAGGAAGCTTCTTTCTCTTTGTTATCGGAGGATATTTCCTTTGGCCCTATAGTCTTCAAAGGGATCCGAAATATCTGTTCTCAGATTCCACAGAAATAAGGCTAGCAAAGAGATCCACGAAATACAGATGTAACTCTGTGAGTGGAAGTCACACATCTCAGAGCAGATTCTCAGAAAGCTTCTTTAAAGATTTCATCTGAGGATATTTCCTTTTTCATCATAGCCCTCTATGGGCTTCCAAATATCACTTTGCCAATTCCACAAGAACTGTCTTAGCGAAAGGCTTCTTGAGGGGAAAGCTGTAACTCTGTGAGATGATTTCACAGAACACAAAGAAGTTTCTCAGAAAGCTTCTTTCTCTTTGTTATCGGAGGATATTTTCTTTGGCCCTATAGTCTTCAAAGGGATCCGAAATATCTGTTCTCAGATTCCACAGAAAGAAGGCTAGCAAAGAGATCCACGAAATACAGATGTAACTCTGTGAGTGGAAGTAACACATCACAGAGCAGTTTCTCAGAAAGCTTCTTTCCAGATTTCATCTGAGGATATATGCTTTTTCACCATAGCCCTCTATGGGCTTCCAAATATCACTTTGCCAATTCCACAAGAACTGTCTTAGCGAAAGGCTTCCTGAGGGGAAAGCTGTAACTCTGTGAGATGATTTCACAGAACACAAAGAAGTTTCTCAGAAAGCTTCTTTCTCTTTGTTATCGGAGGATATTTCCTTTGGCCCTATAGTCTTCAAAGGGATCCGAAATATCTGTTCTCAGACTCCACAGAAATAAGGCTAGCAAAGAGATCTACGAAACACAGATGTAACTCTGTGAGATGAATTCACAGAACACTAAGCAGTTTCTCAGAAAGCTTCTTTCCAGATTTCATCTGAGGATATTTCCTTTTTCACCATAGCCCTCTATGGGCTTCCAAATATCACTTTGCCAATTCCACAAGAACTGTCTTAGCGAAAGGCTTCTTGAGGGGAAAGCTGTAACTCTGTGAGATGATTTCACAGAACACAAAGAAGTTTCTCAGAAAGCTTCTTTCTCTTTGTTATCGGAGGATATTTCCTTTGGCCCTATAGTCTTCAAAGGGATCCGAAATATCTGTTCTCAGATTCCACAGAAATTAGGCTAGCAAAGAGACTACGAAACACAGATGTAACTCTGTGAGATGAATTCACAGAACACTAAGCAGTTTCTCTGAAAGCTTCTTTCCAGATTTCATCTGAGGATATTTCCTTTTTCACCATAGCCCTCTATGGGCTTCCAAATATCACTTTGCCAATTCCACAAGAACTGTCTTAGCGAAAGGCTTCTTGAGGGGAAAGCTGTAACTCTGTGAGATGATTTCACAGAACACAAAGAAGTTTCTCAGAAAGCTTCTTTCTCTTTGTTATCGGAGGATATTTCCTTTGGCCCTATAGTCTTCAAAGGGATCCGAAATATCTGTTCTCAGATTCCACAGAAATAAGGCTAGCAAAGAGACGTACGAAACACAGATGTAACTCTGTGAGATGAATTCACAGAACACTAAGCAGTTTCTCTGAAAGCTTCTTTCCAGATTTCATCTGAGGATATTTCCTTTTTCACCATAGCCCTCTATGGGCTTCCAAATATCACTTTGCCAATTCCACAAGAACTGTCTTAGCGAAAGGCTTCTTGATGGGAAAGCTGTAACTCTGTGAGATGATTTCACAGAACACAAAGAAGTTTCTCAGAAAGCTTCTTTCTCTTTGTTATCGGAGGATATTTCCTTTGGCCCTATAGTCTTCAAAGGGATCCGAAATATCTGTTCTCAGATTCCACAGAAATGAGGCTAGCAAAGAGACGTACGAAACACAGATGTAACTCTGTGAGATGAATTCACAGAACACTAAGCAGTTTCTCAGAAAGCTTCTTTCCAGATTTCATCTGAGGATATTTCCTTTTTCACCATAGCCCTCTATGGGCTTCCAAATATCACTTTGCCAATTCCACTAGAACTGTCTTAGCGAAAGGCTTCTTGAGGCGAAATCTGTAACTCTGTGAGATGATTTCACAGAACACAAAGAAGTTTCTCAGAAAGCTTCTTTCTCTTTGTTATCGGAGGATATTACCTTTGGCCCTATAGTCTTCAAAGGGATCCGAAATATCTGTTCTCAGATTCCACAGAAATAAGGCTAGCAAAGAGATCCACGAAATACAGATGTAACTCTGTGAGTGGAAGTCACACATCTCAGAGCAGTTTCTCAGAACGCTTCTTTAAAGATTTCATCTGAGGATATTTCCTTTTTCACCATAGCCCTCTATGGGCTTCCAAATATCACTTTGCCAATTCCACAAGAACTGTCTTAGCGAAAGGCTTCTTGAGGGGAAAGCTGTAACTCTGTGAGATGATTTCACAGAACACAAAGAAGTTTCTCAGAAAGCTTCTTTCTCTCTGTTATCGGAGGATATTTCCTTTGGCCCTATAGTCTTCAAAGGGATCCGAAATATCTGTTCTCAGAATCCACAGAAAGAAGGCTAGCAAAGAGATCCACGAAATACAGATGTAACTCTGTGAGTGGAAGTAACACATCATAGAGCAGTTTCTCAGAAAGCTTCTTTCCAGATTTCATCTGAGGATATATGCTTTTTCACCATAGCCCTCTATGGGCTTCCAAATATCACTTTGCCAATTCCACAAGAACTGTCTTAGCGAAAGGCTTCCTGAGGGGAAAGCTGTAACTCTGTGAGATGATTTCACAGAACACAAAGAAGTTTCTCAGAAAGCTTCTTTCTCTTTGTTATCGGAGGATATTTCCTTTGGCCCTATAGTCTTCAAAGGGATCCGAAATATCTGTTCTCAGATTCCACAGAAATGAGGCTAGCAAAGAGACGTACGAAACACAGATGTAACTCTGTGAGATGAATTCACAGAACACTAAGCAGTTTCTCAGAAAGCTCCTTTCCAGATTTCATCTGAGGATATTTCCTTTTTCACCATAGCCCTTTATGGGCTTCCAAATATCACTTTGCCAATTCCACAAGAACTGTCTTAGCGAAAGGCTTCTTGAGGGGAAAGCTGTAACTCTGTGAGATGATTTCACAGAACACAAAGAAGTTTCTCAGAAAGCTTCTTTCTCTTTGTTATCGGAGGATATTACCTTTGGCCCTATAGTCTTCAAAGGGATCCGAAATATCTGTTCTCAGATTCCACAGAAATAAGGCTAGCAAAGAGATCCACGAAATACAGATGTAACTCTGTGAGTGGAAGTCACACATCTCAGAGCAGTTTCTCAGAAAGCTTCTTTAAAGATTTCATCTGAGGATATATGGTTTTTCACCATAGCCCTCTATGGGCTTCCAAATATCACTTTGCCAATTCCACAAGAACTGTCTTAGCGAAAGGCTTCCTGAGGGGAAAGCTGTAACTCTGTGAGATGATTTCACAGAACACAAAGAAGTTTCTCAGAAAGCTTCTTTCTCTTTGTTATCGTAGGATATTTCCTTTGGCCCTATAGTCTTCAAAGGGATCCGAAATATCTGTTCTCAGATTCCACACAAATAAGGCTAGCAAAGAGATCTACGAAACACAGATGTAACTCTGTGAGATGAATTCACAGAACACTAAGCAGTTTCTCAGAAAGCTTCTTTCCAGATTTCATCTGAGGATATTTCCTTTTTCACCATAGCCCTCTATGGGCTTCCAAATATCACTTTGCCAATTCCACAAGAACTGTCTTAGCGAAAGGCTTCTTGAGGGGAAAGCTGTAACTCTGTGAGATGATTTCACAGAACACAAAGAAGTTTCTCAGAAAGCTTCTTTCTCTTTGTTATCGGAGGATATTTCCTTTGGCCCTATAGTCTTCAAAGGGATCCGAAATATCTGTTCTTAGATTCCACAGAAATAAGGCTAGCAAAGAGACCTACGAAACACAGATGTAACTCTGTGAGATGAATTCACAGAACACTAAGCAGTTTCTCTGAAAGCTTCTTTCCAGATTTCATCTGAGGATATTTCCTTTTTCACCATAGCCCTCTATGGGCTTCCAAATATCACTTTGCCAATTCCACAAGAACTGTCTTAGCGAAAGACTTCTTGAGGGGAAAGCTGTAACTCTGTGAGATGATTTCACAGAACACAAAGAAGTTTCTCAAAGCTTCTTTCTCTTTGTTATCGGAGGATATTTCCTTTGGCCCTATAGTCTTCAAAGGGATCCGAAATATCTGTTCTCAGATTCCACTTAAATAAGGCTAGCAAAGAGACTTACGAAACACAGATGTAACTCTGTGAGATGAATTAACAGAACACTAAGCAGTTTCTCTGAAAGATTCTTTCCAGATTTCATCTGAGGATATTTCCTTTTTCACCATAGCCCTCTATGGGCTTCCAAATATCACTTTGCCAATTCCACAAGAACTGTCTTAGCAAAAGGCTTCTTGAGGGGAAAGCTGTAACTCTGTGAGATGATTTCACAGAACACAAAGAAGTTTCTCAGAAAGATTCTTTCTCTTTGTTATCGGAGGATATTTCCTTTGGCCCTATAGTCTTCAAAGGGATCCGAAATATCTGTTCTCAGATTCCACAGAAATAAGGCTAGCAAAGAGACCTACGAAACACAGATGTACCTCTGTGAGATGAATTCACAGAACACTAAGCAGTTTCTCAGAAAGCTTCTTTCCAGATTTCATCTGAGGATATTTCCTTTTTCACCATAGCCCTCTAAGGGCTTCCAAATATCACTTTGCCAATTCCACAAGAACTGTCTTAGCGAAAGGCTTCTTGAGGGGAAAGCTGTAACTCTGTGAGATGATTTCACAGACCACAAAGAAGTTTCTCAGAAAGCTTCTTTCTCTTTGTTATCGGAGGATATTTCCTTTGGCCCTATAGTCTTCATAGGGATCCGAAATATCTGTTCTCAGATTCCACAGAAATAAGGCTAGCAAAGAGACGTACGAAACACATATGTAACTCTGTGAGATGAATACACAGAACACTAAGCAGTTTCTCTGAAAGCTTCTTTCCAGATTTCATCTGAGGATATTTCCTTTTTCACCATAGCCCTCTATGGGCTTCCAAATATCACTTTGCCAATTCCACAAGAACTGTCTTAGCGAAAGACTTCTTGAGGGGAAAGCTGTAACTCTGTGAGATGATTTCACAGAACACAAAGAAGTTTCTCAAAGCTTCTTTCTCTTTGTTATCGGAGGATATTTCCTTTGGCCCTATAGTCTTCAAAGGGATCCGAAATATCTGTTCTCAGATTCCACATAAATAAGGCTAGCAAAGAGACTTACGAAACACAGATGTAACTCTGTGAGATGAATTAACAGAACACTAAGCAGTTTCTCTGAAAGCTTCTTTCCAGATTTCATCTGAGGATATTTCCTTTTTCACCATAGCCCTCTATGGGCTTCCAAATATCACTTTGCCAATTCCACAAGAACTGTCTTAGCAAAAGGCTTCTTGAGGGGAAAGCTGTAACTCTGTGAGATGATTTCACAGAACACAAAGAAGTTTCTCAGAAAGATTCTTTCTCTTTGTTATCGGAGGATATTTCCTTTGGCCCTATAGTCTTCAAAGGGATCCGAAATATCTGTTCTCAGATTCCACAGAAATAAGGCTAGCAAAGAGACCTACGAAACACAGATGTACCTCTGTGAGATGAATTCACAGAACACTAAGCAGTTTCTCAGAAAGCTTCTTTCCAGATTTCATCTGAGGATATTTCCTTTTTCACCATAGCCCTCTAAGGGCTTCCAAATATCACTTTGCCAATTCCACAAGAACTGTCTTAGCGAAAGGCTTCTTGAGGGGAAAGCTGTAACTCTGTGAGATGATTTCACAGACCACAAAGAAGTTTCTCAGAAAGCTTCTTTCTCTTTGTTATCGGAGTATATTTCCTTTGGCCCTATAGTCTTCATAGGGATCCGAAATATCTGTTCTCAGATTCCACAGAAATAAGGCTAGCAAAGAGACGTACGAAACACATATGTAACTCTGTGAGATGAATACACAGAACACTAAGCAGTTTCTCTGAAAGCTTCTTTCCAAATTTCATCTGAGGATATTTCCTTTTTCACCATAGCCCTCTATGGGCTTCCAAATATCACTTTGCCAATTCCACAAGAACTGTCTTAGCGAAAGGCTTCTTGAGGGGAAAGCTGTAACTCTGGAAGATGATTTCACAGAACACAAAGAAGTTTCTCAGAAAGCTTCTTTCTCTTTGTTATCGGAGGATATTTCCTTTGGCCCTATAGTCTTCAAAGGGATCCGAAATATCTGTTCTTAGATTCCACAGAAATAAGGCTAGCAAAGAGACCTACGAAACACAGATGTAACTCTGTGAGATGAATTCACAGAACACTAAGCAGTTTCTCTGAAAGCTTCTTTCCAGATTTCATCTGAGTATATTTCCTTTTTCACCATAGCCCTCTAGGGGTTCCAAGTATCACTTTGCCAATTCCACAAGAACTGTCTTAGCGAAATGCTTCTTGAGGGGAAAGCTGTAACTCTGTGAGATGATTTCACAGAACACAAAGAAGTTTCTCAGAAAGCTTCTTTCTCTTTGTTATCGGAGGATATTTCCTTTGGCCCTATAGTCTTCATAGGGATCCGAAATATCTGTTCTCAGATTCCACAGAAATAAGGCTAGCAAAGAGACGTACGACACAGAGATGTAACTCTTTGAGATGAATTCACAGAACACTAAGCAGTTTCTCTGAAAGCTTCTTTCCAGATTTCATCTGAGGATATTTCCTTTTTCACCATAGCCCTCTATGGGCTTCCAAATATCACTTTGCCAATTCCACAAGAACTGTCTTAGCGAAAGGCTTCTTGAGGGGAAAGCTGTAACTCTGTGAGATGATTTCACAGAACACAAAGAAGTTTCTCAGAAAGCTTCTTTCTCTTTGTTATCGGAGGATATTTCCTTTGGCCCTATAGTCTTCAAAGGGATCCGAAATATCTGTTCTCAGATTCCACAGAAATAAGGCTAGCAAACAGACGTACGAAACACAGATGTAACTCTGTGAGATGAATTCACAGAACACTAAGCAGTTTCTCAGAAAGCTTCTTTCCAGATTTCATCTGAGGATATTTCCTTTTTCACCATAGCCCTTTATGGGCTTCCAAATATCACTTTGCCAATTCCACAAGAACTGTCTTAGCGAAAGGCTTCTTGAGGGGAAAGCTGTAACTCTGTGAGATGATTTCACAGAACACAAAGAAGTTTCTCAGAAAGATTCTTTCTCTTTGTTATCGGAGGATATTTCCTTTGGCCCTATAGTCTTCAAAGGGATCAGAAATATCTGTTCTCAGATTCCACACATATAAGGCTAGCAAAGAGATCCACGAAATACAGATGTAACTCTGTGAGTGGAAGTCACACATCACAGAGCAGTTTCTCAGAAAGCTTCTTTAAAGATTTCATCTGAGGATATTTCCTTTTTCACCATAGCCCTCTATGGGCTTCCAAATATCACTTTGACAATTCCACAAGAACTGTCTTAGCGAAAGGCTTCTTGAGGGGAAAGCTGTAACTCTGTGAGATGATTTCACAGAACACAAAGAAGTTTCTCAGAAAGCTTCTTTCTCTTTGTTATCGGAGGATATTTCCTTTGGCCCTATAGTCTTCAAAGGGATCCGAAATATCTGTTCTCAGATTCCACAGAAAGAAGGCTAGCAAAGAGATCCACGAAATACAGATGTAACTCTGTGAGTGGAAGTAACACATCCCAGAGCAGTTTCTCAGAAAGCTTCTTTCCAGATTTCATCTGAGGATATATGCTTTTTCACCATAGCCCTCTATGGGCTTCCAAATATCACTTTGCCAATTCCACAAGAACTGTCTTAGCGAAAGGCTTCTTGAGGGGAAAGCTGTAACTCTGGAAGATGATTTCACAGAACACAAAGAAGTTTCTCAGAAAGCTTCTTTCTCTTTGTTATCGGAGGATATTTCCTTTGGCCCTATAGTCTTCAAAGGGATCCGAAATATCTGTTCTTAGATTCCACAGAAATAAGGCTAGCAAAGAGACCTACGAAACACAGATGTAACTCTGTGAGATGAATTCACAGAACACTAAGCAGTTTCTCTGAAAGCTTCTTTCCAGATTTCATCTGAGTATATTTCCTTTTTCACCATAGCCCTCTAGGGGTTCCAAATATCACTTTGCCAATTCCACAAGAACTGTCTTAGCGAAATGCTTCTTGAGGGGAAAGCTGTAACTCTGTGAGATGATTTCACAGAACACAAAGAAGTTTCTCAGAAAGCTTCTTTCTCTTTGTTATCGGAGGATATTTCCTTTGGCCCTATAGTCTTCATAGGGATCCGAAATATCTGTTCTCAGATTCCACAGAAATAAGGCTAGCAAAGAGACGTACGACACAGAGATGTAACTCTTTGAGATGAATTCACAGAACACTAAGCAGTTTCTCTGAAAGCTTCTTTCCAGATTTCATCTGAGGATATTTCCTTTTTCACCATAGCCCTCTATGGGCTTCCAAATATCACTTTGCCAATTCCACAAGAACTGTCTTAGCGAAAGGCTTCTTGAGGGGAAAGCTGTAACTCTGTGAGATGATTTCACAGAACACAAAGAAGTTTCTCAGAAAGCTTCTTTCTCTTTGTTATCGGAGGATATTTCCTTTGGCCCTATAGTCTTCAAAGGGATCCGAAATATCTGTTCTCAGATTCCACAGAAATAAGGCTAGCAAACAGACGTACGAAACACAGATGTAACTCTGTGAGATGAATTCACAGAACACTAAGCAGTTTCTCAGAAAGCTTCTTTCCAGATTTCATCTGAGGATATTTCCTTTTTCACCATAGCCCTTTATGGGCTTCCAAATATCACTTTGCCAATTCCACAAGAACTGTCTTAGCGAAAGGCTTCTTGAGGGGAAAGCTGTAACTCTGTGAGATGATTTCACAGAACACAAAGAAGTTTCTCAGAAAGATTCTTTCTCTTTGTTATCGGAGGATATTTCCTTTGGCCCTATAGTCTTCAAAGGGATCAGAAATATCTGTTCTCAGATTCCACACATATAAGGCTAGCAAAGAGATCCACGAAATACAGATGTAACTCTGTGAGTGGAAGTCACACATCACAGAGCAGTTTCTCAGAAAGCTTCTTTAAAGATTTCATCTGAGGATATTTCCTTTTTCACCATAGCCCTCTATGGGCTTCCAAATATCACTTTGACAATTCCACAAGAACTGTCTTAGCGAAAGGCTTCTTGAGGGGAAAGCTGTAACTCTGTGAGATGATTTCACAGAACACAAAGAAGTTTCTCAGAAAGCTTCTTTCTCTTTGTTATCGGAGGATATTTCCTTTGGCCCTATAGTCTTCAAAGGGATCCGAAATATCTGTTCTCAGATTCCACAGAAAGAAGGCTAGCAAAGAGATCCACGAAATACAGATGTAACTCTGTGAGTGGAAGTAACACATCCCAGAGCAGTTTCTCAGAAAGCTTCTTTCCAGATTTCATCTGAGGATATATGCTTTTTCACCATAGCCCTCTATGGGCTTCCAAATATCACTTTGCCAATTCCACAAGAACTGTCTTAGCGAAAGGCTTCCTGAGGGGAAAGCTGTAACTCTGTGAGATGATTTCACAGAACACAAAGAACTTTCTCAGACAGCTTCTTTCTCTTTGTTATCGGATGATATTTCCTTTGGCCCTATAGTCTTCAAAGCGATCCGAAATATCTGTTCTTAGATTCCACAGAAATAAGGCTAGCAAAGAGATCTATGAAACACAGATGTAACTCTGTGAGATGAATTCACAGAACACTAAGCAGTTTCTCAGAAAGCTTCTTTCCAGATTTCATCTGAGGATATTTCCTTTTTCACCATAGCCCTCTATGGGCTTCCAAATATCACTTTGCCAATTCCACAAGAACTGTCTTAGCGAAAGGCTTCTTGAGGGGAAAGCTGTAACTCTGTGAGATGATTTCACAGAACACAAAGAAGTTTCTCAGGAAGCTTCTTTCTCTTTGTTATCGGAGGATATTTCCTTTGGCCCTATAGTCTTCAAAGGGATCCGAAATATCTGTTCTCAGATTCCACAGAAATAAGGCTAGCAAAGAGACGTACGAAACACAGATGTAACTCTGTGAGATGAATTCACAGAACACTAAGCAGTTTCTCAGAAAGCTTCTTTCCAGATTTCATCTGAGGATATTTCCTTTTTCACCATAGCCCTCTATGGGCTTCCAAATATCACTTTGCCAATTCCACAAGAACTGTCTTAGCGAAAGGCTTCTTGAGGGGAAAGCTGTAACTCTTTGAGATGATTTCACAGAACACAAAGAAGTTTCTCAGGAAGCTTCTTTCTCTTTGTTATCGGAGGATATTTCCTTTGGCCCTATAGTCTTCAAAGGGATCCGAAATATCTGTTCTCAGATTCCACAGAAATAAGGCTAGCAAAGAGATCCACGAAATACAGATGTAACTCTGTGAGTGGAAGTCACACATCTCAGAGCAGTTTCTCAGAAAGCTTCTTTAAAGATTTCATCTGAGGATATTTCCTTTTTCACCATAGCCCTCTATGGGCTTCCAAATATCACTTTGCCAATTCCACAAGAACTGTCTTAGCGAAAGGCTTCTTGAGGGGAAAGCTGTAACTCTGTGAGATGATTTCACAGAACACAAAGGAGTTTCTCAGAGAGCTTCTTTCTCTTTGTTATCGGAGGATATTTCCTTTGGCCCTATAGTCTTCAAAGGGATCCGAAATATCTGTTCTTAGATTCCACAAAAATAAGGCTAGCAAAGAGACCTACGAAACACAGATGTAACTCTGTGAGATGAATTCACAGAACACTAAGCAGTTTCTCTGAAAGCTTCTTTCCAGATTTCATCTGAGGATATTTCCTTTTTCACCATAGCCCTCTATGGGCTTCCAAATATCACTTTGCCAATTCCACAAGAACTGTCTTAGCGAAAGGCTTCTTGAGGGGAAAGCTGTAACTCTGTGAGATGATTTCACAGAACACAAAGAAGTTTCTCAAAGCTTCTTTCTCTTTGTTATTGGAGGATATTTCCTTTGGCCCTATAGTCTTCAAAGGGATCCGAAATATCTGTTCTCAGATTCCACATAAATAAGGCTAGCAAAGAGACTTACGAAACACAGATGTAACTCTGTGAGATGAATTAACAGAACACTAAGCAGTTTCTCTGAAAGCTTCTTTCCAGATTTCATCTGAGGATATTTCCTTTTTCACCATAGCCCTCTATGGGCTTCCAAATATCACTTTGCCAATTCCACAAGAACTGTCTTAGCGAAAGGCTTCTTGAGGGGAAAGCTGTAACTCTGTGAGATGATTTCACAGAACACAAAGAAGTTTCTCAGAAAGATTCTTTCTCTTTGTTATCGGAGGATATTTCCTTTGGCCCTATAGTCTTCAAAGGGATCCGAAATATCTGTTCTCAGATTCCACAGAAATAAGGCTAGCAAAGAGACCTACGAAACACAGATGTACCTCTGTGAGATGAATTCACAGAACACTAAGCAGTTTCTCAGAAAGCTTCTTTCCAGATTTCATCTGAGGATATTTCCTTTTTCACCATAGCCCTCTAAGGGCTTCCAAATATCACTTTGCCAATTCCACAAGAACTGTCTTAGCGAAAGGCTTCTTGAGGGGAAAGCTGTAACTCTGTGAGATGATTTCACAGACCACAAAGAAGTTTCTCAGAAAGCTTCTTTCTCTTTGTTATCGGAGGATATTTCCTTTGGCCCTATACTCTTCATAGGGATCCGAAATATCTGTTCTCAGATTCCACACATATAAGGCTAGCAAAGAGATCCACGAAATACAGATGTACCTCTGTGAGTGGAAGTCACACATCACAGAGCAGTTTCTCAGAAAGCTTCTTTAAAGATTTCATCTGAGGATATTTCCTTTTTCACCATAGCCCTCTATGGGCTTCCAAATATCACTTTGACAATTCCACAAGAACTGTCTTAGCGAAAGGCTTCTTGAGGGGAAAGCTGTAACTCTGTGAGATGATTTCACAGAACACAAAGAAGTTTCTCAGAAAGCTTCTTTCTCTTTGTTATCGGAGGATATTTCCTTTGGCCCTATAGTCTTCAAAGGGATCCGAAATATCTGTTCTCAGATTCCACAGAAATAAGGCTAGCAAAGAGATCCACGAAATACAGATGTAACTCTGTGAGTGGAAGTAACACATCACAGAGCAGTTTCTCAGAAAGCTTCTTTCCAGATTTCATCTGAGGATATATGCTTTTTCACCATAGCCCTCTATGGGCTTCCAAATATCACTTTGCCAATTCCACAAGAACTGTCTTAGCGAAAGGCTTCCTGAGGGGAAAGCTGTAACTCTCTGAGATGATTTCACAGAACACAAAGAAGTTTCTCAGAAAGCTTCTTTCTCTTTGTTATCGGAGGATATTTCCTTTGGCCCTATAGTCTTCAAAGGGATCCGAAATATCTGTTCTCAGATTCCACAGATATAAGGCTAGCAAAGAGATCTACGAAACACAGATGTAACTCTGTGAGATGAATTCACAGAACACTAAGCAGTTTCTCAGAAAGCTTCTTTCCAGATTTCATCTGAGGATATTTCCTTTTTCACCATAGCCCTCTATGGGCTTCCAAATATCACTTTGCCAATTCCACAAGAACTGTCTTACCGAAAGGCTTCTTGAGGGGAAAGCTGTAACTCTGTGAGATGATTTCACAGAACACAACGAAGTTTCTCAGAAAGATTCTTTCTCTTTGTTATCGGAGGATATTTCCTTTGGCCCTATAGTCTTCAAAGGGATCCGAAATATCTGTTCTCAGATTCCACAGAAATTAGGCTAGCAAAGAGACTACGAAACACAGATGTAACTCTGTGAGATGAATTCACAGAACACTAAGCAGTTTCTCTGAAAGCTTCTTTCCAGATTTCATCTGAGGATATTTCCTTTTTCACCATAGCCCTCTATGGGCTTCCAAATATCACTTTGCCAATTCCACAAGAACTGTCTTAGCGAAAGGCTTCTTGAGGGGAAAGCTGTAACTCTGTGAGATGATTTCACAGAACACAAAGAAGTTTCTCAGAAAGCTTCTTTCTCTTTGTTATCGGAGGATATTTCCTTTGGCCCTATAGTCTTCAAAGGGATCCGAAATATCTGTTCTCAGATTCCACAGAAATAAGGCTAGCAAAGAGACCTACGAAACACAGATGTAACTCTGTGAGATGAATTCACAGAACACTAAGCAGTTTCTCTGAAAGCTTCTTTCCAGATTTCTTCTGAGGATATTTCCTTTTTCACCATAGCCCTCTATGGGCTTCCAAATATCACTTTGCCAATTCCACAAGAACTGTCTTAGCGAAAGGCTTCTTGAGGGGAAAGCTGTAACTCTGTGAGATGATTTCACAGAACACAAAGAAGTTTCTCAGAAAGGTTCTTTCTCTTTGTTATCGGAGGATATTTCCTTTGGCCCTATAGTCTTCAAAGGGATCCGAAATATCTGTTCTCAGATTCCACAGAAATAAGGCTAGCAAAGAGACCTACGAAACACAGATGTAACTCTGTGAGATGAATTCACAGAACACTAAGCAGTTTCTCAGAAAGCTTCTTTCCAGATTTCATCTGAGGATATTTCCTTTTTCACCATAGCCCTCTATGGGCTTCCAAATATCACTTTGCCAATTCCACAAGAACTGTCTTAGCGAAAGGCTTCTTGAGGGGAAAGCTGTAACTCTGTGAGATGATTTCACAGAACACAAAGAAGTTTCTCAGAAAGCTTCTTTCTCTTTGTTATCGGAGGATATTTCCTTTGGCCCTATAGTCTACAAAGGGATCCGAAATATCTGTTCTCAGATTCCACAGAAATAAGGCTAGCAAAGATACGTACGAAACACAGATTTAACTCTGTGAGATGAATTCACAGAACACTAAGCAGTTTCTCTGAAAGCTTCTTTCCAAATTTCATCTGAGGATATTTCCTTTTTCACCATAGCCCTCTATGGGCTTCCAAATATCACTTTGCCAATTCCACAAGAACTGTCTTAGCGAAAGGCTTCTTGAGGGTAAAGCTGTAACTCTGTGAGATGATTTCAGAAAACACAAAGAAGTTTCTCAGAAAGCTTCTTTCTCTTTGTTATCGGAGGATATTTCCTTTGGTCCTATAGTCTTCAAAGGGATCCGAAATATCTATTCTCAGATTCCACAGAAATAAGGCTAGCAAAGAGATCTACGAAACACAGATGTAACTCTGTGAGATGAATTCACAGAACACTAAGCAGTTTCTCAGAAAGCTTCTTTCCAGATTTCATCTGAGGATATTTCCTTTTTCACCATAGCCCTCTATGGGCTTCCAAATATCACTTTGCCAATTCCACAAGAACTGTCTTAGCGAAAGGCTTCTTGAGGGGAAAGCTGTAACTCTGTGAGATGATTTCACAGAACACAAAGAAGTTTCTCAGAAAGCTTCTTTCTCTTTGTTATCGGAGGATATTTCCTTTGGCCCTATAGTCTTCAAAGGGATCCGAAATATCTGTTCTCAGATTCCACAGAAATAAGGCTAGCAAAGAGATCCACGAAATACAGATGTAACTCTGTGAGTGGAAGTCACACATCACAGAGCAGTTTCTCAGAAAGCTTCTTTAAAGATTTCATCTGAGGATATTTCCTTTTTCACCATAGCCCTCTATGGGCTTCCAAATATCACTTTGCCAATTCCACAAGAACTGTCTTAGCGAAAGGCTTCTTGAGGAGAAAGCTGTACCTCTGTGAGATGATTTCACAGAACACAAAGAAGTTTCTCAGAAAGCTTCTTTCTCTTTGTTATCGGAGGATATTTCCTTTGTCCCTATAGTCTTCAAAGGGATCCGAAATATCTGTTCTCAGATTCCACACATATAAGGCTAGCAAAGAGACGTACGAAACACAGATGTAACTCTGTGAGATGAATTCACAGAACACTAAGCAGTTTCTCAGAAAGCTTCTTTCCAGATTTCATCTGAGGATATTTCCTTTTTCACCATAGCCCTCTATGGGCTTCCAAATATCACTTTGCCAATTCCACAAGAACTGTCTTAGCGAAAGGCTTCTTGAGGGGAAAGCTGTAACTCTGTGAGATGATTTCACAGAACACAAAGAAGTTTCTCAGAAAGCTTCTTTCTCTTTGTTATCGGAGGATATTTCCTTTGGCCCTATAGTCTTCAAAGGGATCCGAAATATCTGTTCTCAGATTCCAGAGAAAGAAGGCTAGAAAAGAGATCCACGAAATACAGATGTAACTCTGTGAGTGGAAGTAACACATCACAGAGCAGTTTCTCAGAAAGCTTCTTTCCAGATTTCATCTGAGGATATATGCTTTTTCACCATAGCCCTCTATGGGCTTCCAAATATCACTTTGCCAATTCCACAAGAACTGTCTTAGCGAAAGGCTTCCTGAGGGGAAAGCTGTAACTCTGTGAGATGATTTCACAGAACACAAAGAAGTTTCTCAGAAAGCTTCTTTCTCTTTGTTATCGTAGGATATTTCCTTTGGCCCTATAGTCTTCAAAGGGATCCGAAATATCTGTTCTCAGATTCCACAGAAATAAGGCTAGCAAAGAGATCTACGAAACACAGATGTAACTCTGTGAGTGGAAGTAACACATCACTGAGCAGTTTCTCAGAAAGCTTCTTTCCAGATTTCATCTGAGGATATTTGCTTTTTCACCATAGCCCTCTATGGGCTTCCAAATATCACTTTGCCAATTCCACAAGAACTGTCTTAGCGAAAGGCTTGTTGAGGGGAAAGCTGTAACTCTGTGAGATGATTTCAGAGAACACAAAGAAGTTTCTCAGAAAGCTTCTTTCTCTTTGTTATCGGAGGATATTTCCTTTGGACCTATAGTCTTCAAAGGGATCCGAAATATCTGTTCTCAGATTCCACAGAAATAAGGCTAGCAAAGAGACCTACGAAACACAGATGTAACTCTGTGAGATGAATTCACAGAACACTAAGCAGTTTCTCTGAAAGCTTCTTTCCAGATTTCATCTGAGGATATTTCCTTTTTCACCATAGCCCTCTATGGGCTTCCAAATATCACTTTGCCAATTCCACAAGAACTGTCTTAGCGAAAGGCTTCTTGAGGGGAAAGCTGTAACTCTGTGAGATGATTTCACAGAACACAAAGAAGTTTCTCAGAAAGCTTCTTTCTCTTTATTATCGGAGGATATTTCCTTTGGCCCTATAGTCTTCAAAGGGATCCGAAGTATCTGTTCTCAGATTCCACAGAAATAAGGCTAGCAAAGAGACGTACGAAACACAGATGTAACTCTGTGAGATGAATTCACAGAACACTAAGCAGTTTCTCTGAAAGCTTCTTTCCAGATTTCATCTGAGGATATTTCCTTTTTCACCATAGCCCTCTATGGGCTTCCAAATATCACTTTGCCAATTCCACAAGAACTGTCTTAGCGAAATGCTTCTTGAGGGGAAAGCTGTAACTCTGTGAGATGATTTCACAGAACACAAAGAAGTTTCTCAGGAAGCTTCTTTCTCTTTGTTATCGGAGGATATTTCCTTTGGCCCTATAGTTTCAAAGGGATCCGAAATATCTGTTCTCAGATTCCACAGAAATAAGGCTAGCAAAGAGATCCACGAAATACAGATGTAACTCTGTGAGTGGAAGTCACACATCTCAGAGCAGTTTCTCAGAAAGCTTCTTTAAAGATTTCATCTGAGGATATTTCCTTTTTCACCATAGCCCTCTATGGGCTTCCAAATATCACTTTGCCAATTCCACAAGAACTGTCTTAGCGAAAGGCTTCTTGAGGGGAAAGCTGTAACTCTGTGAGATGATTTCACAGAACACAAAGAAGTTTCTCAGAAAGCTTCTTTCTCTTTGTTATCGGAGGATATTTCCTTTGGCCCTATAGTCTTCAAAGGGATCCGAAATATCTGTTCTCAGATTCCACAGAAAGTAGGCTAGCAAAGAGATCCACGAAATACAGATGTAACTCTTTGAGTGGAAGTAACACATCACAGAGCAGTTTCTCAGAAAGCTTCTTTCCAGATTTCATCTGAGGATATATGCTTTTTCACCATAGCCCTCTATGGGCTTCCAAATATCACTTTGCCAATTCCACAAGAACTGTCTTAGCGAAAGGCTTCCTGAGGGGAAAGCTGTAACTCTGTGAGATGATTTCACAGAACACAAAGAAGTTTCTCAGAAAGCTTCTTTCTCTTTGTTATCGGAGGATATTTCCTTTGGCCCTATAGTCTTCAAAGGGATCCGAAATATCTGTTCTCAGATTCCACAGATATAAGGCTAGCAAAGAGATCTACGAAACACAGATGTAACTCTGTGAGATGAATTCACAGAACACTAAGCAGTTTCTCAGAAAGCTTCTTTCCAGATTTCATCTGAGGATATTTCCTTTTTCACCATAGCCCTCTATGGGCTTCCAAATATCACTTTGCCAATTCCACAAGAACTGTCTTAGCGAAAGGCTTCTTGAGGGGAAAGCTGTAACTCTGTGAGATGATTTCACAGAACACAACGAAGTTTCTCAGAAAGCTTCTTTCTCTTTGTTATCGGAGGATATTTCCTTTGGCCCTATAGTCTTCAAAGGGATCGGAAATATCTGTTCTCAGATTCCACAGAAATTAGGCTAGCAAAGAGACTACGAAACACAGATGTGACTCTGTGAGATGAATTCACAGAACACTAAGCAGTTTCTCTGAAAGCTTCTTTCCAGATTTCATCTGAGGATATTTCCTTTTTCACCATAGCCCTCTATGGGCTTCCAAATATCACTTTGCCAATTCCACAAGAACTGTCTTAGCGAAAGGCTTCTTGAGGGGAAAGCTGTAACTCTGTGAGATGATTTCACAGAACACAAAGAAGTTTCTCAGAAAGCTTCTTTATCTTTGTTATCGGAGGATATTTCCTTTGGCCCTATAGTCTTCAAAGGGATCCGAAATATCTGTTCTCAGATTCCACAGAAATAAGGCTAGCAAAGAGACCTACGAAACACAGATGTAACTCTGTGAGATGAATTCACAGAACACTAAGCAGTTTCTCTGAAAGCTTCTTTCCAGATTTCATCTGAGGATATTTCCTTTTTCACCATAGCCCTCTATGGGCTTCCAAATATCACTTTGCCAATTCCACAAGAACTGTCTTAGCGAAAGGCTTCTTGAGGGGAAAGCTGTAACTCTGTGAGATGATTTCACAGAACACAAAGAAGTTTCTCAGAAAGCTTCTTTCTCTTTGTTATCGGAGGATATTTCCTTTGGCCCTACAGTCTTCAAAGGGATCCGAAATATCTGTTCTCAGATTCCACAGAAAGAAGGCTAGCAAAGAGATCCACGAAATACAGATGTAACTCTGTGAGTGGAAGTAACACATCACAGAGCAGTTTCTCAGAAAGCTTCTTTCCAGATTTCATCTGAGGATATTTCCTTTTTCAACATAGCCCTCTATGGGCTTCCAAATATCACTTTGCCAATTCCACAAGAACTGTCCTAGCGAAGGACTTCTTGAGGGGAAAGCTGTAACTCTGTGAGATGATTTCACAGAACACAAAGAAGTTTCTCAGAAAGCTTCTTTCTCTTTGTTATCGGAGGATATTTCCTTTGGCCCTATAGTCTTCAAAGGGATCCGAAATATCTGTTCTCAGATTCCACAGAAATAAGGCTAGCAAAGAGATCTACGAAACACAGATGTAACTCTGTGAGATGAATTGACAGAACACTAAGCAGTTTCTCAGAAAGCTTCTTTCCAGATTTCATCTGAGGATACTTCCTTTTTCACCATAGCCCTCTATGGGCTTCCAAATATCACTTTGCCAATTCCACAAGAACTGTCTTAGCGAAAGGCTTCTTGAGGGGAAAGCTGTAACTCTGTGAGATGATTTCACAGAACACAAAGAAGTTTCTCAGAAAGCTTCTTTCTCTTTGTTATCGGAGGATATTTCCTTTGGCCCTATAGTCTTCAAAGGGATCCGAAATATCTGTTCTCAGATTCCACAGAAATAAGGCTAACAAAGAGATCCACGAAATACAGATGTAACTCTGTGAGTGGAATTCACACATCACAGATCAGTTTCTCAGAAAGCTTCTTTCCAGATTTCATCTGAGGATATTTGCTTTTTCACCATAGCCCTCTATGGGCTTCCAAATATCACTTTGCCAATTCCACAAGAACTGTCTTAGCGAAAGGCTTGTTGAGGGGAAAGCTGTAACTCTGTGAGATGTTTTCAGAGAAAACAAAGAAGTTTCTCAGAAAGCTTCTTTCTCTTTGTTATCGGAGGATATTTCCTTTGGACCTATAGTCTTCAAAGGGATCCGAAATATCTGTTCTCAGATTCCACAGAAATAAGGCTAGCAAAGAGACCTACGAAACACAGATGTAACTCTGTGAGATGAATTCACAGAACACTAAGCAGTCTCTCAGAAAGCTTCTTTCCAGATTTCATCTGAGGATATTTCCTTTTTCACCCTAGCCCTCTATGGGCTTCCAAATATCACTTTGCCAATTCCACAAGAACTGTCTTAGCGAAAGGCTTCTTGAGGGGAAAGCTGTAATTCTGTGAGCTGATTTCACAGAACACAAAGAAGTTTCTCAGAAAGTTTCTTTCTCTTTGTTATCGGAGGATATTTCCTTTGGCCCTATAGTCTTCAAAGGGATCCGAAATATCTGTTCTCAGATTCCACAGAAATAAGGCTAGCAAAGAGATCCACGAAATACAGATGTAACTCTGTGAGTGGAAGTCACACATCACAGAGCAGTTTCTCAGAAAGCTTCTTTCCAGATTTCATCTGAGGATATTTCCTTTTTCACCATAGCCCTCTATGGGCTTCCAAATATCACTTTGCCAATTCCACAAGAACTGTCTTAGCGATAGGCTTCTTGAGGGGAAAGCTGTAACTCTGTGAGATGATTTCACAGAACACAAAGAAGTTTCTCAGAAAGCTTCTTTCTCTTTGTTATCTGAGGATATTTCCTTTGGCCCTATAGTCTTCAAAGGGATCCGAAATATCTGTTCTCAGATTCCACAGAAAGAAGGCTAGCAAGGAGATCCAAGAAATACAGATGTAACTCTGTGAGTGGAAGTAACACATCACACAGCAGTTTCTCAGAAAGCTTCTTTCCAGATTTCATCTGAGGATATATGCTTTTTCACCATAGCCCTCTATGGAATTCCAAATATCACTTTGCCAATTCCACAAGAACTGTCTTAGCGAAAGGCTTCCTGAGGGGAAAGCTGTAACTCTGTGAGATGATTTCACAGAACACAAAGAAGTTTCTCAGAAAGCTTCTTTCTCTTTGTTATCGGAGGATATTTCCTTTGGCCCTATAGTCTTCAAAGGGATCCGAAATATCTGTTCTCAGATTCCACAGATATGAGGCTAGCAAAGAGACGTACGAAACACAGATGTAACTCTGTGAGATGAATTCACAGAACACTAAGCAGTTTCTCAGAAAGCTTCTTTCCAGATTTCATCTGAGTATATTTCCTTTTTCACCATAGCCCTTTATGGGCTTCCAAATATCACTTTGCCAATTCCACAAGAACTGTCTTAGCGAAAGGCTTCTTGAGGGGAAAGCTGTAACTCTGTGAGATGATTTCACAGAACACAAAGAAGTTTCTCAGAAAGATTCTTTCTCTTTGTTATCGGAGGATATTACCTTTGGCCCTATATTCTTCAAAGGGATCCGAAATATCTGTTCTCAGATTCCACAGAAATAAGGCTAGCAAAGAGATCCACGAAATACAGATGTAACTCTGTGAGTGGAAGTCACACATCTCAGAGCAGTTTCTCAGAAAGCTTCTTTAAAGATTTCATCTGAGGATATTTCCTTTTTCACCATAGCCCTCTATGGGCTTCCAAATATCACTTTGCCAATTCCACAAGAACTGTCTTAGCGAAAGGCTTCTTGAGGGGAAAGCTGTAACTCTGTGAGATGATTTCACAGAACACAAAGAAGTTTCTCAGAAAGCTTCTTTCTCTTTGTTATCGGAGGATATTTCCTTTGGCCCTATAGTCTTCAAAGTTATCCGAAATATCTGTTTTCAGATTCCACAGAAAGAAGGCTAGCAAAGAGATCCACGAAATACAGATGTAACTCTGTGAGTGGAAGTAACACATCACAGAGCAGTTTCTCAGAAAGCTTCTTTCCAGATTTCATCTGAGGATATATGCTTTTTCACCATAGCCCTCTATGGAATTCCAAATATCACTTTGCCAATTCCACAAGAACTGTCTTAGCGAAAGGCTTCCTGAGGGGAAAGCTGTAACTCTGTGAGATGATTTCACAGAACACAAAGAAGTTTCTCAGAAAGCTTCTTTCTCTTTGTTATCGGAGGATATTTCCTTTGGCCCTATAGTCTTCAAAGGGATCCGAAATATCTGTTCTCAGATTCCACAGAAATGAGGCTAGCAAAGAGACGTACGAAACACAGATGTAACTCTGTGAGATGAATTCACAGAACACTAAGCAGTTTCTCAGAAAGCTTCTTTCCAGATTTCATCTGAGGATATTTCCTTTTTCACCATAGCCCTTTATGGGCTTCCAAATATCACTTTGCCAATTCCACAAGAACTGTCTTAGCGAAAGGCTTCTTGAGGGGAAAGCTGTAACTCTGTGAGATGATTTCACAGAACACAAAGAAGTTTCTCAGAAAGCTTCTTTCTCTTTGTTATCGGAGGATATTACCTTTGGCCCTATAGTCTTCAAAGGGATCCGAAATATCTGTTCTCAGATTCCACAGAAATAAGGCTAGCAAAGAGATCCACGAAATACAGATGTAACTCTGTGAGTGGAAGTCACACATCTCAGAGCAGTTTCTCAGAAAGCTTCTTTAAAGATTTCATCTGAGGATATTTCCTTTTTCACCATAGCCCTCTATGGGCTTCCAAATATCACTTTGCCAATTCCACAAGAACTGTCTTAGCGAAAGGCTTCTTGAGGGGAAAGCTGTAACTCTGTGAGATGATTTCACAGAACACAAAGAAGTTTCTCAGAAAGCTTCTTTCTCTTTGTTATCGGAGGATATTTCCTTTGGCCCTATAGTCTTCAAAGGGATCCGAAATATCTGTTCTCAGATTCCACAGAAAGAAGGCTAGCAAAGAGATCCACGAAATACAGATGTAACTCTGTGAGTGGAAGTAACACATCACAGAGCAGTTTCTCAGAAAGTTTCTTTCCACATTTCATCTGAGGATATATGGTTTTTCACCATAGCCATCTATGGGCTTCCAAATATCACTTTGCCAATTCCACAAGAACTGTCTTAGCGAAAGGCTTCCTGAGGGGAAAGCTGTAACTCTGTGAGATGATTTCACAGAACACAAAGAAGTTTCTCAGAAAGCTTCTTTCTCTTTGTTATCGGAGGATATTTCCTTTGGCCCTATAGTCTTCAAAGGGATCCGAAATATCTGTTCTCAGATTCCACACAAATAAGGCTAGCAAAGAGATCTACGAAACACAGATGTAACTCTGTGAGATGAATTCACAGAACACTAAGAGGTTTCTCAGAAAGCTTCTTTCCAGATTTCATCTGAGGATATTTCCTTTTTCACCATAGCCCTCTATGGGCTTCCAAATATCACTTTGCCAATTCCACAAGAACTGTCTTAGCGAAAGGCTTCTTGAGGGGAAAGCTGTAACTCTGTGAGATGATTTCACAGAACACAAAGAAGTTTCTCAGAAAGCTTCTTTCTCTTTGTTATCGGAGGATATTTCCTTTGGCCCTATAGTCTTCAAAGGGATCCGAAATATCTGTTCTTAGATTCCACAGAAATAAGGCTAGCAAAGAGACCTACGAAACACAGATGTAACTCTGTGAGATGAATTCACAGAACACTAAGCAGTTTCTCTGAAAGCTTCTTTCCAGATTTCATCTGAGGATATTTCCTTTTTCACCATAGCCCTCTATGGGCTTCCAAATATCACTTTGCCAATTCCACAAGAACTGTCTTAGAGAAAGGCTTCTTGAGGGGAAAGCTGTAACTCTCTGAGATGATTTCACAGAACACAAAGAAGTTTCTCAAAGCTTCTTTCTCTTTGTTATCGCAGGATATTTCCTTGGCCCTATAGTCTTCAAAGGGATCCGAAATATCTGTTCTCAGATTCCACATAAATAAGGCTAGCAAAGAGACGTACGAAACACATATGTAACTCTGTGAGATGAATACACAGAACACTAAGCAGTTTCTCTGAAAGCTTCTTTCCAGATTTCATCTGAGGATATTTCCTTTTTCACCATAGCCCTCTATGGGCTTCCAAATATCACTTTGCCAATTCCACAAGAACTGTCTTAGCGAAAGGCTTCTTGAGGGGAAAGCTGTAACTCTGTGAGATGATTTCACAGAACACAAAGAAGTTTCTCAGAAAGCTTCTTTCTCTTTATTATCGGAGGATATTTCCTTTGGCCCTATAGTCTTCAAAGGGATCCGAAATATCTGTTCTCAGATTCCACAGAAATAAGGCTAGCAAAGAGACGTACGAAACACAGATGTAACTCTGTGAGATGAATTCACAGAACACTAAGCAGTTTCTCTGAAAGCTTCTTTCCAGATTTCATCTGAGGATATTTCCTTTTTCACCACAGCCCTCTATGGGCTTCCAAATATCACTTTGCCAATTCCACAAGAACTGTCTTAGCGAAAGGCTTCTTGAGGGGAAAGCTGTAACTCTGTGAGATGATTTCACAGAACACAAAGAAGTTTCTCAGGAAGCTTCTTTCTCTTTGTTATCGGAGGATATTTCCTTTGGCCCTATAGTTTCAAAGGGATCCGAAATATCTGTTCTCAGATTCCACAGAAATAAGGCTAGCAAAGAGATCCACGAAATACAGATGTAACTCTGTGAGTGGAAGTCACACATCTCAGAGCAGTTTCTCAGAAAGCTTCTTTAAAGATTTCATCTGAGGATATTTCCTTTTTCACCATAGCCCTCTATGGGCTTCCAAATATCACTTTGCCAATTCCACAAGAACTGTCTTAGCGAAAGGCTTCTTGAGGGGAAAGCTGTAACTCTGTGAGATGATTTCACAGAACACAAAGAAGTTTCTCAGAAAGCTTCTTTCTCTTTGTTATCGGAGGATATTTCCTTTGGCCCTATAGTCTTCAAAGGGATCCGAAATATCTGTTCTCAGATTCCACAGAAAGTAGGCTAGCAAAGAGATCCACGAAATACAGATGTAACTCTTTGAGTGGAAGTAACACATCACAGAGCAGTTTCTCAGAAAGCTTCTTTCCAGATTTCATCTGAGGATATATGCTTTTTCACCATAGCCCTCTATGGGCTTCCAAATATCACTTTGCCAATTCCACAAGAACTGTCTTAGCGAAAGGCTTCCTGAGGGGAAAGCTGTAACTCTGTGAGATGATTTCACAGAACACAAAGAAGTTTCTCAGAAAGCTTCTTTCTCTTTGTTATCGGAGGATATTTCCTTTGGCCCTATAGTCTTCAAAGGGATCCGAAATATCTGTTCTCAGATTCCACAGATATAAGGCTAGCAAAGAGATCTACGAAACACAGATGTAACTCTGTGAGATGAATTCACAGAACACTAAGCAGTTTCTCTGAAAGCTTCTTTCCAGATTTCATCTGAGGATATTTCCTTTTTCACCATAGCCCTCTATGGGCTTCCAAATATCACTTTGCCAATTCCACAAGAACTGTCTTAGCGAAAGGCTTCTTGAGGGGAAAGCTGTAACTCTGTGAGATGATTTCACAGAACACAACGAAGTTTCTCAGAAAGCTTCTTTCTCTTTGTTATCGGAGGATATTTCCTTTGGCCCTATAGTCTTCAAAGGGATCCGAAATATCTGTTCTCAGATTCCACAGAAATTAGGCTAGCAAAGAGACTACGAAACACAGATGTAACTCTGTGAGATGAATTCACAGAACACTAAGCAGTTTCTCTGAAAGCTTCTTTCCAGATTTCATCTGAGGATATTTCCTTTTTCACCATAGCCCTCTATGGGCTTCCAAATATCACTTTGCCAATTCCACAAGAACTGTCTTAGCGAAAGGCTTCTTGAGGGGAAAGCTGTAACTCTGTGAGATGATTTCACAGAACACAAAGAAGTTTCTCAGAAAGCTTCTTTATCTTTGTTATCGGAGGATATTTCCTTTGGCCCTATAGTCTTCAAAGGGATCCGAAATATCTGTTCTCAGATTCCACAGAAATAAGGCTAGCAAAGAGACCTACGAAACACAGATGTAACTCTGTGAGATGAATTCACAGAACACTAAGCAGTTTCTCTGAAAGCTTCTTTCCAGATTTCATCTGAGGATATTTCCTTTTTCACCATAGCCCTCTATGGGCTTCCAAATATCACTTTGCCAATTCCACAAGAACTGTCTTAGCGAAAGGCTTCTTGAGGGGAAAGCTGTAACTCTGTGAGATGATTTCACAGAACACAAAGAAGTTTCTCAGAAAGCTTCTTTCTCTTTGTTATCGGAGGATATTTCCTTTGGCCCTACAGTCTTCAAAGGGATCCGAAATATCTGTTCTCAGATTCCACAGAAAGAAGGCTAGCAAAGAGATCCACGAAATACAGATGTAACTCTGTGAGTGGAAGTAACACATCACAGAGCAGTTTCTCAGAAAGCTTCTTTCCAGATTTCATCTGAGGATATTTCCTTTTTCAACATAGCCCTCTATGGGCTTCCAAATATCACTTTGCCAATTCCACAAGAACTGTCCTAGCGAAGGACTTCTTGAGGGGAAAGCTGTAACTCTGTGAGATGATTTCACAGAACACAAAGAAGTTTCTCAGAAAGCTTCTTTCTCTTTGTTATCGGAGGATATTTCCTTTGGCCCTATAGTCTTCAAAGGGATCCGAAATATCTGTTCTCAGATTCCACAGAAATAAGGCTAGCAAAGAGATCTACGAAACACAGATGTAACTCTGTGAGATGAATTGACAGAACACTAAGCAGTTTCTCAGAAAGCTTCTTTCCAGATTTCATCTGAGGATACTTCCTTTTTCACCATAGCCCTCTATGGGCTTCCAAATATCACTTTGCCAATTCCACAAGAACTGTCTTAGCGAAAGGCTTCTTGAGGGGAAAGCTGTAACTCTGTGAGATGATTTCACAGAACACAAAGAAGTTTCTCAGAAAGCTTCTTTCTCTTTGTTATCGGACGATATTTCCTTTGGCCCTATAGTCTTCAAAGGGATCCGAAATATCTGTTCTCAGATTCCACAGAAATAAGGCTAACAAAGAGATCCACGAAATACAGATGTAACTCTGTGAGTGGAATTCACACATCACAGATCAGTTTCTCAGAAAGCTTCTTTCCAGATTTCATCTGAGGATATTTGCTTTTTCACCATAGCCCTCTATGGGCTTCCAAATATCACTTTGCCAATTCCACAAGAACTGTCTTAGCGAAAGGCTTGTTGAGGGGAAAGCTGTAACTCTGTGAGATGTTTTCAGAGAAAACAAAGAAGTTTCTCAGAAAGCTTCTTTCTCTTTGTTATCGGAGGATATTTCCTTTGGACCTATAGTCTTCAAAGGGATCCGAAATATCTGTTCTCAGATTCCACAGAAATAAGGCTAGCAAAGAGACCTACGAAACACAGATGTAACTCTGTGAGATGAATTCACAGAACACTAAGCAGTCTCTCAGAAAGCTTCTTTCCAGATTTCATCTGAGGATATTTCCTTTTTCACCCTAGCCCTCTATGGGCTTCCAAATATCACTTTGCCAATTCCACAAGAACTGTCTTAGCGAAAGGCTTCTTGAGGGGAAAGCTGTAATTCTGTGAGCTGATTTCACAGAACACAAAGAAGTTTCTCAGAAAGTTTCTTTCTCTTTGTTATCGGAGGATATTTCCTTTGGCCCTATAGTCTTCAAAGGGATCCGAAATATCTGTTCTCAGATTCCACAGAAATAAGGCTAGCAAAGAGATCCACGAAATACAGATGTAACTCTGTGAGTGGAAGTCACACATCACAGAGCAGTTTCTCAGAAAGCTTCTTTCCAGATTTCATCTGAGGATATTTCCTTTTTCACCATAGCCCTCTATGGGCTTCCAAATATCACTTTGCCAATTCCACAAGAACTGTCTTAGCGATAGGCTTCTTGAGGGGAAAGCTGTAACTCTGTGAGATGATTTCACAGAACACAAAGAAGTTTCTCAGAAAGCTTCTTTCTCTTTGTTATCTGAGGATATTTCCTTTGGCCCTATAGTCTTCAAAGGGATCCGAAATATCTGTTCTCAGATTCCACAGAAAGAAGGCTAGCAAGGAGATCCAAGAAATACAGATGTAACTCTGTGAGTGGAAGTAACACATCACACAGCAGTTTCTCAGAAAGCTTCTTTCCAGATTTCATCTGAGGATATATGCTTTTTCACCATAGCCCTCTATGGAATTCCAAATATCACTTTGCCAATTCCACAAGAACTGTCTTAGCGAAAGGCTTCCTGAGGGGAAAGCTGTAACTCTGTGAGATGATTTCACAGAACACAAAGAAGTTTCTCAGAAAGCTTCTTTCTCTTTGTTATCGGAGGATATTTCCTTTGGCCCTATAGTCTTCAAAGGGATCCGAAATATCTGTTCTCAGATTCCACAGATATGAGGCTAGCAAAGAGACGTACGAAACACAGATGTAACTCTGTGAGATGAATTCACAGAACACTAAGCAGTTTCTCAGAAAGCTTCTTTCCAGATTTCATCTGAGTATATTTCCTTTTTCACCATAGCCCTTTATGGGCTTCCAAATATCACTTTGCCAATTCCACAAGAACTGTCTTAGCGAAAGGCTTCTTGAGGGGAAAGCTGTAACTCTGTGAGATGATTTCACAGAACACAAAGAAGTTTCTCAGAAAGATTCTTTCTCTTTGTTATCGGAGGATATTACCTTTGGCCCTATATTCTTCAAAGGGATCCGAAATATCTCTTCTCAGATTCCACAGAAATAAGGCTAGCAAAGAGATCCACGAAATACAGATGTAACTCTGTGAGTGGAAGTCACACATCTCAGAGCAGTTTCTCAGAAAGCTTCTTTAAAGATTTCATCTGAGGATATTTCCTTTTTCACCATAGCCCTCTATGGGCTTCCAAATATCACTTTGCCAATTCCACAAGAACTGTCTTAGCGAAAGGCTTCTTGAGGGGAAAGCTGTAACTCTGTGAGATGATTTCACAGAACACAAAGAAGTTTCTCAGAAAGCTTCTTTCTCTTTGTTATCGGAGGATATTTCCTTTGGCCCTATAGTCTTCAAAGTTATCCGAAATATCTGTTTTCAGATTCCACAGAAAGAAGGCTAGCAAAGAGATCCACGAAATACAGATGTAACTCTGTGAGTGGAAGTAACACATCACAGAGCAGTTTCTCAGAAAGTTTCTTTCCAGATTTCATCTGAGGATATATGGTTTTTCACCATAGCCCTCTATGGGCTTCCAAATATCACTTTGCCAATTCCACAAGAACTGTCTTAGCGAAAGGCTTCCTGAGGGGAAAGCTGTAACTCTGTGAGATGATTTCACAGAACACAAAGAAGTTTCTCAGAAAGCTTCTGTCTCTTTGTTATCGGAGGATATTTCCTTTGGCCCTATAGTCTTCAAAGGGATCCGAAATATCTGTTCTCAGATTCCACACAAATAAGGCTAGCAAAGAGATCTACGAAACACAGATGTAACTCTGTGAGATGAATTCACAGAACACTAAGCAGTTTCTCAGAAAGATTCTTTCCGGATTTCATCTGAGGATATTTCCTTTTTCACCATAGCCCTCTATGGGCTTCCAAATATCACTTTGCCAATTCCACAAGAACTGTCTTAGCGAAAGGCTTCTTGAGGGGAAAGCTGTAACTCTGTGAGATGATTTCACAGAACACAAAGAAGTTTCTCAGAAAGCTTCTTTCTCTTTGTTATCGGAGGATATTTCCTTTGGCCCTATAGTCTTCAAAGGGATCCGAAATATCTGTTCTCAGATTCCACAGAAATAAGGCTAGCAAAGAGACGTACGAAACACAGATGTAACTCTGTGAGATGAATTCACAGAACACTAAGCAGTTTCTCTGAAAGCTTCTTTCCAGATTTCATCTGAGGATATTTCCTTTTTCACCATAGCCCTCTATGGGCTTCCAAATATCACTTTGCCAATTCCACAAGAACTGTCTTAGCGAAAGGCTTCTTGAGGGGAAAGCTGTAACTCTGTGAGATGATTTCACAGAACACAAAGAAGTTTCTCAGAAAGCTTCCTTCTCTTTGTTATCGGAGGATATTTCCTTTGGCCCTATTGTCTTCAAAGGGATCCGAAATATCTGTTCTCAGATTCCACAGAAATAAGGCTAGCAAAGAGACGTACGAAACACAGATGTAACTCTGTGAGATGAATTCACAGAACACTAAGCAGTTTCTCAGAAAGCTTCTTTCCAGATTTCATCTGAGGATATTTCCTTTTTCACCATAGCCCTCTATGGGCTTCCAAATATCCCTTTGCCAATTCCACAAGAACTGTCTTAGCGAAAGGCTTCTTGAGGGGAAAGCTGTAACTCTGTGAGATGATTTCACAGAACACAAAGAAGTTTCTCAGAAAGCTTCTTTCTCTTTGTTATCGGAGGATATTTCCTTTGGCACTATAGTCTTCAAAGGGATCCGAAATATCTGTTCTCAGATTCCACAGAAAGAAGGCTAGCAAGGAGATCCAAGAAATACAGATGTAACTCTGTGAGTGGAAGTAACACGTCACAGAGCAGTTTCTCAGAAATCTTCTTTCCAGATTTCATCTGAGGATATATGCTTTTTCACCACAGCCCTCTATGGAATTCCAAATATCACTTTGCCAATTCCACAAGAACTGTCTTAGCGAAAGGCTTCTTGAGGGGAAAGCTGTAACTCTGTGAGATGATTTCACAGAACACAAAGAAGTTTCTCAGAAAGCTTCTTTCTCTTTGTTATCGGAGGATATTTCCTTTGGCCCTATAGTCTTCAAAGGGATCCGAAATATCTGTTCTCAGATTCCACAGAAATAAGGCTAGCAAAGAGATCCACGAAATACAGATGTAACTCTGTGAGTGGAATTCACACATCACAGATCAGTTTCTCAGAAAGCTTCTTTCCAGATTTCATCTGAGGATATTTGCTTTTTCACCATAGCCCTCTATGGGCTTCCAAATATCGCTTTGCCAATTCCACAAGAACTGTCTTAGCGAAAGGCTTGTTGAGGGGAAAGCTGTAACTCTGTGAGATGATTTCAGAGAACACAAAGAAGTTTCTCAGAAAGCTTCTTTCTCTTTGTTATCGGAGGATATTTCCTTTGGACCTATAGTCTTCTAAGGGATCCGAAATATCTGTTCTCAGATTCCACAGAAATAAGGCTAGCAAAGAGACCTACGAAACACAGATGTAACTCTGTGAGATGAATTCACAGAACACTAAGCAGTTTCTCAGAAAGCTTCTTTCCAGATTTCATCTGAGGATATTTCCTTTTTCACCCTAGCCCTCTATGGGCTTCCAAATATCACTTTGCCAATTCCACAAGAACTGTCTTAGCGAAAGGCTTCTTGAGGGGAAAGCTGTAACTCTGTGAGCTGATTTCACAGAACACAAAGAAGTTTCTCAGAAAGTTTCTTTCTCTTTGTTATCGGAGGATATTTCCTTTGCCCCTATAGTCTTCAAAGGGATCCGAAATATCTGTTCTCAGATTCCACAGAAATAAGGCTAGCAAAGAGATCCACGAAATACAGATGTAACTCTGTGAGTGGAAGTCACACATCACAGAGCAGTTTCTCAGAAAGCTTCTTTCCAGATTTCATCTGAGGATATTTCCTTTTTCACCATAGCCCTCTATAGGCTTCCAAATATCACTTTGCCAATTCCACAAGAACTGTCTTAGCGATAGGCTTCTTGAGGGGAAAGCTGTAACTCTGTGAGATGATTTCACAGAACACAAAGAAGTTTCTCAGAAAGCTTCTTTCTCTTTGTTATCGGAGGATATTTCCTTTGGCCCTATAGTCTTCAAAGGGATCCGAAATATCTGTTCTCAGATTCCACAGAAAGAAGGCTAGCAAGGAGATCCAAGAAATACAGATGTAACTCTGTGAGTGGAAGTAACACATCACAGAGCAGTTTCTCAGAAAGCTTCTTTCCAGATTTCATCTGAGGATATATGCTTTTTCACCATAGCCCTCTATGGAATTCCAAATATCACTTTGCCAATTCCACAAGAACTGTCTTAGCGAAAGGCTTCCTGAGGGGAAAGCTGTAACTCTGTGAGATGATTTCACAGAACACAAAGAAGTTTCTCAGAAAGCTTCTTTCTCTTTGTTATCGGAGGATATTTCCTTTGGCCCTATAGTCTTCAAAGGGATCCGAAATATCTGTTCTCAGATTCCACAGAAATGAGGCTAGCAAAGAGACGTACGAAACACAGATGTAACTCTGTGAGATGAATTCACAGAACACTAAGCAGTTTCTCAGAAAGCTTCTTTCCAGATTTCATCTGAGGATATTTCCTTTTTCACCATAGCCCTTTATGGGCTTCCAAATATCACTTTGCCAATTCCACAAGAACTGTCTTAGCGAAAGGCTTCTTGAGGGGAAAGCTGTAACTCTGTGAGATGATTTCACAGAACACAAAGAAGTTTCTCAGAAAGCTTCTTTCTCTTTGTTATCGGAGGATATTACCTTTGGCCCTATAGTCTTCAAAGGGATCCGAAATATCTGTTCTCAGATTCCACAGAAATAAGGCTAGCAAAGAGATCCACGAAATACAGATGTAACTCTGTGAGTGGAAGTCACACATCTCAGAGCAGTTTCTCAGAAAGCTTCTTTAAAGATTTCATCTGAGGATATTTCCTTTTTCACCATAGCCCTCTATGGGCTTCCAAATATCACTTTGCCAATTCCACAAGAACTGTCTTAGCGAAAGGCTTCTTGAGGGGAAAGCTGTAACTCTGTGAGATGATTTCACAGAACACAAAGAAGTTTCTCAGAAAGCTTCTTTCTCTTTGTTATCGGAGGATATTTCCTTTGGCCCTATAGTCTTCAAAGGGATCCGAAATATCTGTTCTCAGATTCCACAGAAAGAAGGCTAGCAAAGAGATCCACGAAATACAGATGTAACTCTGTGAGTGGAAGTAACACATCACAGAGCAGTTTCTCAGAAAGTTTCTTTCCACATTTCATCTGAGGATATATGGTTTTTCACCATAGCCATCTATGGGCTTCCAAATATCACTTTGCCAATTCCACAAGAACTGTCTTAGCGAAAGGCTTCCTGAGGGGAAAGCTGTAACTCTGTGAGATGATTTCACAGAACACAAAGAAGTTTCTCAGAAAGCTTCTTTCTCTTTGTTATCGGAGGATATTTCCTTTGGCCCTATAGTCTTCAAAGGGATCCGAAATATCTGTTCTCAGATTCCACACAAATAAGGCTAGCAAAGAGATCTACGAAACACAGATGTAACTCTGTGAGATGAATTCACAGAACACTAAGAGGTTTCTCAGAAAGCTTCTTTCCAGATTTCATCTGAGGATATTTCCTTTTTCACCATAGCCCTCTATGGGCTTCCAAATATCACTTTGCCAATTCCACAAGAACTGTCTTAGCGAAAGGCTTCTTGAGGGGAAAGCTGTAACTCTGTGAGATGATTTCACAGAACACAAAGAAGTTTCTCAGAAAGCTTCTTTCTCTTTGTTATCGGAGGATATTTCCTTTGGCCCTATAGTCTTCAAAGGGATCCGAAATATCTGTTCTTAGATTCCACAGAAATAAGGCTAGCAAAGAGACCTACGAAACACAGATGTAACTCTGTGAGATGAATTCACAGAACACTAAGCAGTTTCTCTGAAAGCTTCTTTCCAGATTTCATCTGAGGATATTTCCTTTTTCACCATAGCCCTCTATGGGCTTCCAAATATCACTTTGCCAATTCCACAAGAACTGTCTTAGAGAAAGGCTTCTTGAGGGGAAAGCTGTAACTCTCTGAGATGATTTCACAGAACACAAAGAAGTTTCTCAAAGCTTCTTTCTCTTTGTTATCGCAGGATATTTCCTTGGCCCTATAGTCTTCAAAGGGATCCGAAATATCTGTTCTCAGATTCCACATAAATAAGGCTAGCAAAGAGACGTACGAAACACATATGTAACTCTGTGAGATGAATTCACAGAACACTGAGCACTTTCTCAGAAAGCTTCTTTCCAGATTTCATCTGAGGATATTTCCTTTTTCACCATAGCCCTCTATGGGCTTCCAAATATCACTTTGCCAATTCCACAAGAACTGTCTTAGCGAAAGGCTTCTTGAGGGGAAAGCTGTAACTCTGTGAGATGATTTCACAGAACACAAAGAAGTTTCTCAGAAAGCTTCTTTCTCTTTGTTATCGGAGGATATTTCCTTTGGCCCTATAGTCTTCAAAGGGATCCGAAATATCTGTTCTCAGATTCCACAGAAAGAAGGCTAGCAAAGAGATCCACGAAATACAGATGTAACTCTGTGAGTGGAAGTAACACATCCCAGAGCAGTTTCTCAGAAAGCTTCTTTCCAGATTTCATCTGAGGATATATGCTTTTTCACCATAGCCCTCTATGGGCTTCCAAATATCACTTTGCCAATTCCACAAGAACTGTCTTAGCGAAAGGCTTCCTGAGGGGAAAGCTGTAACTCTGTGAGATGATTTCACAGAACACAAAGAAGTTTCTCAGAAAGCTTCTTTCTCTTTGTTATCGGAGGATATTTCCTTTGGCCCTATAGTCTTCAAAGCGATCCGAAATATCTGTTCTTAGATTCCACAGAAATAAGGCTAGCAAAGAGATCTATGAAACACAGATGTAACTCTGTGAGATGAATTCACAGAACACTAAGCAGTTTCTCAGAAAGCTTCTTTCCAGATTTCATCTGAGGATATTTCCTTTTTCACCATAGCCCTCTATGGGCTTCCAAATATCACTTTGCCAATTCCACAAGAACTGTCTTAGCGAAAGGCTTCTTGAGGGGAAAGCTGTAACTCTGTGAGATGATTTCACAGAACACAAAGAAGTTTCTCAGGAAGCTTCTTTCTCTTTGTTATCGGAGGATATTTCCTTTGGCCCTATAGTCTTCAAAGGGATCCGAAATATCTGTTCTCAGATTCCACAGAAATAAGGCTAGCAAAGAGACGTACGAAACACAGATGTAACTCTGTGAGATGAATTCACAGAACACTGAGCACTTTCTCAGAAAGCTTCTTTCCAGATTTCATCTGAGGATATTTCCTTTTTCACCATAGCCCTCTATGGGCTTCGAAATATCACTTTGCCAATTCCACAAGAACTGTCTTAGCGAAAGGCTTCTTGAGGGGAAAGCTGTAACTCTGTGAGATGATTTCACAGAACACAAAGAAGTTTCTCAGGAAGCTTCTTTCTCTTTGTTATCGGAGGATATTTCCTTTGGCACTATAGTCTTCAAAGGGATCCGAAATATCTGTTCTCAGATTCCACAGAAAGAAGGCTAGCAAAGAGATCCACGAAATACAGATGTAACTCTGTGAGTGGAAGTCACACATCTCAGAGCAGTTTCTCAGAAAGCTTCTTTAAAGATTTCATCTGAGGATATTTCCTTTTTCACCATAGCCCTCTATGGGCTTCCAAATATCACTTTGCCAATTCCACAAAAACTGTCTTAGCGAAAGGCTTCTTGAGGGGAAAGCTGTAACTCTGTGAGATGATTTCACAGAACACAAAGAAGTTTCTCAGAAAGCTTCTTTCTCTTTGTTATCGGAGGATATTTCCTTTGGCCCTATAGTCTTCAAAGGGATCCGAAATATCTGTTCTCAGATTCCACAGAAAGAAGGCTAGCAAAGAGATCCACGAAATACAGATGTAACTCTGTGAGTGGAAGTAACACATCACAGAGCAGTTTCTCAGAAAGTTTCTTTCCAGATTTCATCTGAGGATATATGGTTTTTCACCATAGCCCTCTATGGGCTTCCAAATATCACTTTGCCAATTCCACAAGAACTGTCTTAGCGAAAGGCTTCCTGAGGGGAAAGCTGTAACTCTGTGAGATGATTTCACAGAACACAAAGAAGTTTCTCAGAAAGCTTCTTTCTCTTTGTTATCGGAGGATATTTCCTTTGGCCCTATAGTCTTCAAAGGGATCCGAAATATCTGTTCTCAGATTCCACACAAATAAGGCTAGCAAAGAGATCTAGGAAACACAGATGTAACTCTGTGAGATGAATTCACAGAACACTAAGCAGTTTCTCAGAAAGCTTCTTTCCAGATTTCATCTGAGGATATTTCCTTTTTCACCATAGCCCTCTATGGGCTTCCAAATATCACTTTGCCAATTCCACAAGAACTGTCTTAGCGAAAGGCTTCTTGAGGGGAAAGCTGTAACTCTGTGAGATGATTTCACAGAACACAAAGAAGTTTCTCAAAGCTTCTTTCTCTTTGTTATCGGAGGATATTTCCTTTGGCCCTATAGTCTTCAAAGGGATCCGAAATATCTGTTCTCAGATTCCACATAAATAAGGCTAGCAAAGAGACTTACGAAACACAGATGTAACTCTGTGAGATGAATTAACAGAACACTAAGCAGTTTCTCTGAAAGCTTCTTTCCAGATTTCATCTGAGGATATTTCCTTTTTCACCATAGCCCTCTATGGGCTTCCAAATATCACTTTGCCAATTCCACAAGAACTGTCTTAGCGAAAGGCTTCTTGAGGGGAAAGCTGTAACTCTGTGAGATGATTTCACAGAACACAAAGAAATTTCTCAGAAAGATTCTTTCTCTTTGTTATCGGAGGATATTTCCTTTGGCCCTATAGTCTTCAAAGGGATCCGAAATATCTGTTCTCAGATTCCACAGAAATAAGGCTAGCAAAGAGACCTACGAAACACAGATGTACCTCTGTGAGATGAATTCACAGAACACTAAGCAGTTTCTCAGAAAGCTTCTTTCCAGATTTCATCTGAGGGTATTTCCTTTTTCACCATAGCCCTCTAAGGGCTTCCAAATATCACTTTGCCAATTCCACAAGAACTGTCTTAGCGAAAGGCTTCTTGAGGGGAAAGCTGTAACTCTGTGAGATGATTTCACAGACCACAAAGAAGTTTCTCAGAAAGCTTCTTTCTCTTTGTTATCGGAGGATATTTCCTTTGGCCCTATAGTCTTCATAGGGATCCGAAATATCTGTTCTCAGATTCCACAGAAATAAGGCTAGCAAAGAGACGTACGAAACACATATGTAACTCTGTGAGATGAATACACAGAACACTAAGCAGTTTCTCTGAAAGCTTCTTTCCAGATTTCATCTGAGGATATTTCCTTTTTCACCATAGCCCTCTATGGGCTTCCAAATATCACTTTGCCAATTCCACAAGAACTGTCTTAGCGAAAGGCTTCTTGAGGGGAAAGCTGTAACTCTGTGAGATGATTTCACAGAACACAAAGAAGTTTCTCAGAAAGCTTCTTTCTCTTTGTTATCGGAGGATATTTCCTTTGGCCCTATAGTCTTCATAGGGATCCGAAATATCTGTTCTCAGATTCCACAGAAATAAGGCTAGCAAAGAGACGTATGAAACACAGATGTAACTCTGTGAGATGAATTCACAGAACACTAAGCAGTTTCTCTGAAAGCTTCTTTCCAGATTTCATCTGAGGATATTTCCTTTTTCACCATAGCCCTCTAAGGGCTTCCAAATATCACTTTGCCAATTCCACAAGAACTGTCTTAGCGAAAGGCTTCTTGAGGGGAAAGCTGTAACTCTGTGAGATGATTTCACAGAACACAAAGAAGTTTCTCAGAAAGCTTCTTTCTCTTTGTTATCGGAGGATATTTCCTTTGGCCCTATAGTCTTCAAAGGGATCCGAAATATCTGTTCTCAGATTCCACAGAAATAAGGCTAGCAAAGAGACGTACGAAACACAGATGTAACTCTGTGAGATGAATTCACAGAACACTAAGCAGTTTCTCCGAAAGCTTCTTTCCAGATTTCATCTGAGGATATTTCCTTTTTCACCATAGCCCTTTATGGGCTTCCAAATATCACTTTGCCAATTCCACAAGAACCTTCTTAGCGAAAGGCTTCTTGAGGAGAAAGCTGTAACTCTGTGAGATGATTTCACAGAACACAAAGAAGTTTCTCAGAAAGATTCTTTCTCTTTGTTATCGGAGGATATTTCCTTTGGCCTTATAGTCTTCAAAGGGATCCGAAATATCTCTTCTCAGATTCCACACATATAAGGCTAGCAAAGAGATCCACGAAACACAGATGTAACTCTGTGAGTGGAAGTCACACATCACAGAGCAGTTTCTCAGAAAGCTTCTTTAAAGATTTCATCTGAGGATATTTCCTTTTTCACCATAGCCCTTTATGGGCTTCCAAATATCACTTTGCCAATTCCACAAGAACCTTCTTAGCGAAAGGCTTCTTGAGGAGAAAGCTGTAACTCTGTGAGATGATTTCACAGAACACAAAGAAGTTTCTCAGAAAGATTCTTTCTCTTTGTTATCGGAGGATATTTCCTTTGGCCTTATAGTCTTCAAAGGGATCCGAAATATCTCTTCTCAGATTCCACACATATAAGGCTAGCAAAGAGATCCACGAAATACAGATGTAACTCTGTGAGTGGAAGTAACACATCCCAGAGCAGTTTCTCAGAAAGCTTCTTTCCAGATTTCATCTGAGGATATATGCTTTTTCACCATAGCCCTCTATGGGTTCCAAATATCACTTTGCCAATTCCACAAGAACTGTCTTAGCGAAAGGCTTCCTGAGGGGAAAGCTGTAACTCTGTGAGATGATTTCACAGAACACAAAGAAGTTTCTCAGAAAGCTTCTTTCTCTTTGTTATCGGAGGATATTTCCTTTGGCCCTATAGTCTTCAAAGCGATCCGAAATATCTGTTCTTAGATTCCACAGAAATAAGGCTAGCAAAGAGATCTATGAAACACAGATGTAACTCTGTGAGATGAATTCACAGAACACTAAGCAGTTTCTCAGAAAGCTTCTTTCCAGATTTCATCTGAGGATATTTCCTTTTTCACCATAGCCCTCTATGGGCTTCCAAATATCACTTTGCCAATTCCACAAGAACTGTCTTAGCGAAAGGCTTCTTGAGGGGAAAGCTGTAACTCTGTGAGATGATTTCACAGAACACAAAGAAGTTTCTCAGAAAGCTTATTTCTCTTTATTATCGGAGGATATTTCCTTTGGCCCTATAGTCTTCAAAGGGATCCGAAATATCTGTTCTCAGATTCCACAGAAATAAGGCTAGCAAAGAGACGTACGAAACACAGATGTAACTCTGTGAGATGAATTCACAGAACACTAAGCAGTTTCTCTGAAAGCTTCTTTCCAGATTTCATCTGAGGATATTTCCTTTTTCACCATAGCCCTCTATGGGCTTCCAAATATCACTTTGCCAATTCCACAAGAACTGTCTTAGCGAAAGGCTTCTTGAGGGGAAAGCTGTAACTCTGTGAGATGATTTCACAGAACACAAAGAAGTTTCTCAGGAAGCTTCTTTCTCTTTGTTATCGGAGGATATTTCCTTTGGCCCTATAGTCTTCAAAGGGATCCGAAATATCTGTTCTCAGATTCCACAGAAATAAGGCTAGCAAAGAGATCCACGAAATACAGATGTAACTCTGTGAGTGGAAGTCACACATCTCAGAGCAGTTTCTCAGAAAGCTTCTTTAAAGATTTCATCTGAGGATATTTCCTTTTTCACCATAGCCCTCTATGGGCTTCCAAATATCACTTTGCCAATTCCACAAGAACTGTCTTAGCGAAAGGCTTCTTGAGGGGAAAGCTGTAACTCTGTGAGATGATTTCACAGAACACAAAGAAGTTTCTCAGAAAGCTTCTTTCTCTTTGTTATCGGAGGATATTTCCTTTGGCCCTATAGTCTTCAAAGGGATCCGAAATATCTGTTCTCAGATTCCACAGAAAGAAGGCTAGCAAAGAGACCCACGAAATACAGATGTAACTCTGTGAGTGGAAGTAACACATCACAGAGCAGTTTCTCAGAAAGCTTCTTTCAAGATTTCATCTGAGGATATATGCTTTTTCACCATAGCCCTCTATGGGCTTCCAAATATCACTTTGCCAATTCCACAAGAACTGTCTTAGCGAAAGGCTTCCTGAGGGGAAAGCTGTAACTCTGTGAGATGATTTCACAGAACACAAAGAAGTTTCTCAGAAAGCTTCTTTCTCTTTGTTATCGGAGGATATTTCCTTTGGCCCTATAGTCTTCAAAGGGATCCGAAATATCTGTTCTCAGATTCCACAGATATAAGGCTAGCAAAGAGATCTACGAAACACAGATGTAACTCTGTGAGATGAATTCACAGAACACTAAGCAGTTTCTCAGAAAGCTTCTTTCCAGATTTCATCTGAGGATATTTCCTTTTTCACCATAGCCCTCTATGGGCTTCCAAATATCACTTTGCCAATTCCACAAGAACTGTCTTAGCGAAAGGCTTCTTGAGGGGAAAGCTGTAACTCTGTGAGATGATTTCACAGAACACAAAGAAGTTTCTCAGAAAGCTTCTTTCTCTTTGTTATCGGAGGATATTTCCTTTGGCCCTATAGTCTTCATAGGGATCCGAAATATCTGTTCTCAGATTCCACAGAAATAAGGCTAGCAAACAGACGTACGACACACAGATGTAACTCTGTGAGATGAATTGACAGAACACTAAGCAGTTTCTCAGAAAGCTTCTTTCCAGATTTCATCTGAGGATACTTCCTTTTTCACCATAGCCCTCTATGGGCTTCCAAATATCACTTTGCCAATTCCACAAGAACTGTCTTAGCGAAAGGCTTCTTGAGGGGAAAGCTGTAACTCTGTGAGATGATTTCACAGAACACAAAGAAGTTTCTCAGAAAGCTTCTTTCTCTTTGTTATCGGAGGATATTTCCTTTGGCCCTATAGTCTTCAAAGGGATCCGAAATATCTGTTCTCAGATTCCACAGAAATAAGGCTAGCAAAGAGACGTACGAAACACAGATGTAACTCTGTGAGATGAATTCACAGAACACTAAGCAGTTTCTCAGAAAGCTTCTTTCCAGATTTCATCTGAGGATATTTCCTTTTTCACCATAGCCCTTTATGGGCTTCCAAATATCACTTTGCCAATTCCACAAGAACTGTCTTAGCGAAAGGCTTCTTGAGGGGAAAGCTGTAACTCTGTGAGATGATTTCACAGAACACAAAGAAGTTTCTCAGAAAGATTCTTTCTCTTTGTTATCGGAGGATATTTCCTTTGGCCCTATAGTCTTCAAAGGGATCCGAAATATCTGTTCTCAGATTCCACACATATAAGGCTAGCAAAGAGATCCACGAAATACAGATGTAACTCTGTGAGTGGAAGTCACACATCACAGAGCAGTTTCTCAGAAAGCTTCTTTAAAGATTTCATCTGAGGATATTTCCTTTTTCACCATAGCCCTCTATGGGCTTCCAAATATCACTTTGACAATTCCACAAGAACTGTCTTAGCGAAAGGCTTCTTGAGGGGAAAGCTGTAACTCTGTGAGATGATTTCACAGAACACAAAGAAGTTTCTCAGAAAGCTTCTTTCTCTTTGTTATCGGAGGATATTTCCTTTGGCCCTATAGTCTTCAAAGGGATCCGAAATATCTGTTCTCAGATTCCACAGAAAGAAGGCTAGCAAAGAGATCCACGAAATACAGATGTAACTCTGTGAGTGGAAGTAACACATCCCAGAGCAGTTTCTCAGAAAGCTTCTTTCCAGATTTCATCTGAGGATATATGCTTTTTCACCATAGCCCTCTATGGGCTTCCAAATATCACTTTGCCAATTCCACAAGAACTGTCTTAGCGAAAGGCTTCCTGAGGGGAAAGCTGTAACTCTGTGAGATGATTTCACAGAACACAAAGAAGTTTCTCAGAAAGCTTCTTTCTCTTTGTTATCGGAGGATATTTCCTTTGGCCCTATAGTCTTCAAAGCGATCCGAAATATCTGTTCTTAGATTCCACAGAAATAAGGCTAGCAAAGAGATCTATGAAACACAGATGTAACTCTGTGAGATGAATTCACAGAACACTAAGCAGTTTCTCAGAAAGCTTCTTTCCAGATTTCATCTGAGGATATTTCCTTTTTCACCATAGCCCTCTATGGGCTTCCAAATATCACTTTGCCAATTCCACAAGAACTGTCTTAGCGAAAGGCTTCTTGAGGGGAAAGCTGTAACTCTGTGAGATGATTTCACAGAACACAAAGAAGTTTCTCAGGAAGCTTCTTTCTCTTTGTTATCGGAGGATATTTCCTTTGGCCCTATAGTCTTCAAAGGGATCCGAAATATCTGTTCTCAGATTCCACAGAAATCAGGCTAGCAAAGAGACGTACGAAACACAGATGTAACTCTGTGAGATGAATTCACAGAACACTGAGCAGTTTCTCAGAAAGCTTCTTTCCAGATTTCATCTGAGGATATTTCCTTTTTCACCATAGCCCTCTATGGGCTTCGAAATATCACTTTGCCAATTCCACAAGAACTGTCTTAGCGAAAGGCTTCTTGAGGGGAAAGCTGTAACTCTGTGAGATGATTTCACAGAACACAAAGAAGTTTCTCAGGAAGCTTCTTTCTCTTTGTTATCGGAGGATATTTCCTTTGGCCCTATAGTCTTCAAAGGGATCCGAAATATCTGTTCTCAGATTCCACAGAAAGAAGGCTAGCAAAGAGATCCACGAAATACAGATGTAACTCTGTGAGTGGAAGTCACACATCTCAGAGCAGTTTCTCAGAAAGCTTCTTTAAAGATTTCATCTGAGGATATTTCCTTTTTCACCATAGCCCTCTATGGGCTTCCAAATATCACTTTGCCAATTCCACAAAAACTGTCTTAGCGAAAGGCTTCTTGAGGGGAAAGCTGTAACTCTGTGAGATGATTTCACAGAACACAAAGAAGTTTCTCAGAAAGCTTCTTTCTCTTTGTTATCGGAGGATATTTCCTTTGGCCCTATAGTCTTCAAAGGGATCCGAAATATCTGTTCTCAGGTTCCACAGAAAGAAGGCTAGCAAAGAGATCCACGAAATACAGATGTAACTCTGTGAGTGGAAGTAACACATCACAGAGCAGTTTCTCAGAAAGTTTCTTTCCAGATTTCATCTGAGGATATATGGTTTTTCACCATAGCCCTCTATGGGCTTCCAAATATCACTTTGCCAATTCCACAAGAACTGTCTTAGGGAAAGGCTTCCTGAGGGGAAAGCTGTAACTCTGTGAGATGATTTCACAGAACACAAAGAAGTTTCTCAGAAAGCTTCTTTCTCTTTGTTATCGGAGGATATTTCCTTTGGCCCTATAGTCTTCAAAGGGATCCGAAATATCTGTTCTCAGATTCCACACAAATAAGGCTAGCAAAGAGATCTAGGAAACACAGATGTAACTCTGTGAGATGAATTCACAGAACACTAAGCAGTTTCTCAGAAAGCTTCTTTCCAGATTTCATCTGAGGATATTTCCTTTTTCACCATAGCCCTCTATGGGCTTCCAAATATCACTTTGCCAATTCCACCAGAACTGTCTTAGCGAAAGGCTTCTTGAGGGGAAAGCTGTAACTCTGTGAGATGATTTCACAGAAAACAAAGAAGTTTCTCAGAAAGCTTCTTTCTCTTTGTTATCGGAGGATATTTCCTTTGGCCCTATAGTCTTCAAAGGGATCCGAAATATCTGTTCTTAGATTCCACAGAAATAAGGCTAGCAAAGAGACCTACGAAACACAGATGTAACTCTGTGAGATGAATTCACAGAACACTAAGCAGTTTCTCTGAAAGCTTCTTTCCAGATTTCATCTGAGGATATTTCCTTTTTCACCATAGCCCTCTATGGGCTTCCAAATATCACTTTGCCAATTCCACAAGAACTGTCTTAGCGAAAGGCTTCTTGAGGGGAAAGCTGTAACTCTGTGAGATGATTTCACAGAACACAAAGAAGTTTCTCAAAGCTTCTTTCTCTTTGTTATCGGAGGATATTTCCTTTGGCCCTATAGTCTTCAAAGGGATCCGAAATATCTGTTCTCAGATTCCACATAAATAAGGCTAGCAAAGAGACTTACGAAACACAGATGTAACTCTGTGAGATGAATTAACAGAACACTAAGCAGTTTCTCTGAAAGCTTCTTTCCAGATTTCATCTGAGGATATTTCCTTTTTCACCATAGCCCTCTATGGGCTTCCAAATATCACTTTGCCAATTCCACAAGAACTGTCTTAGCGAAAGGCTTCTTGAGGGGAAAGCTGTAACTCTGTGAGATGATTTCACAGAACACAAAGAAGTTTCTCAGAAAGATTCTTTCTCTTTGTTATCGGAGGATATTTCCTTTGGCCCTATAGTCTTCAAAGGGATCCGAAATATCTGTTCTCAGATTCCACAGAAATAAGGCTAGCAAAGAGACCTACGAAACACAGATGTACCTCTGTGAGATGAATTCACAGAACACTAAGCAGTTTCTCAGAAAGCTTCTTTCCAGATTTCATCTGAGGGTATTTCCTTTTTCACCATAGCCCTCTAAGGGCTTCCAAATATCACTTTGCCAATTCCACAAGAACTGTCTTAGCGAAAGGCTTCTTGAGGGGAAAGCTGTAACTCTGTGAGATGATTTCACAGACCACAAAGAAGTTTCTCAGAAAGCTTCTTTCTCTTTGTTATCGGAGGATATTTCCTTTGGCCCTATAGTCTTCATAGGGATCCGAAATATCTGTTCTCAGATTCCACAGAAATAAGGCTAGCAAAGAGACGTACGAAACACATATGTAACTCTGTGAGATGAATACACAGAACACTAAGCAGTTTCTCTGAAAGCTTCTTTCCAGATTTCATCTGAGGATATTTCCTTTTTCACCATAGCCCTCTATGGGCTTCCAAATATCACTTTGCCAATTCCACAAGAACTGTCTTAGCGAAAGGCTTCTTGAGGGGAAAGCTGTAACTCTGTGAGATGATTTCACAGAACACAAAGAAGTTTCTCAGAAAGCTTCTTTCTCTTTGTTATCGGAGGATATTTCCTTTGGCCCTATAGTCTTCAAAGGGATCCGAAATATCTGTTCTTAGATTCCACAGAAATAAGGCTAGCAAAGAGACCTACGAAACACAGATGTAACTCTGTGAGATGAATTCACAGAACACTAAGCAGTTTCTCTGAAAGCTTCTTTCCAGATTTCATCTGAGGATATTTCCTTTTTCACCATAGCCCTCTAGGGGTTCCAAATATCACTTTGCCAATTCCACAAGAACTGTCTTAGCGAAATGCTTCTTGAGGGGAAAGCTGTAACTCTGTGAGATGATTTCACAGAACACAAAGAAGTTTCTCAGAAAGCTTCTTTCTCTTTGTTATCGGAGGATATTTCCTTTGGCCCTATAGTCTTCATAGGGATCCGAAATATCTGTTCTCAGATTCCACAGAAATAAGGCTAGCAAAGAGACGTACGAAACACAGATGTAACTCTGTGAGATGAATTCACAGAACACTAAGCAGTTTCTCTGAAAGCTTCTTTCCAGATTTCATCTGAGGATATTTCCTTTTTCACCATAGCCCTCTAAGGGCTTCCAAATATCACTTTGCCAATTCCACAAGAACTGTCTTAGAGAAAGGCTTCTTGAGGGGAAAGCTGTAACTCTGTGAGATGATTTCACAGAACACAAAGAAGTTTCTCAGAAAGCTTCTTTCTCTTTGTTATCGGAGGATATTTCCTTTGGCCCTATAGTCTTCAAAGGGATCCGAAATATCTGTTCTCAGATTCCACAGAAATAAGGCTAGCAAAGAGACGTACGAAACACAGATGTAACTCTGTGAGATGAATTCACAGAACACTAAGCAGTTTCTCAGAAAGCTTCTTTCCAGATTTCATCTGAGGATATTTCCTTTTTCACCATAGCCCTTTATGGGCTTCCAAATATCACTTTGCCAATTCCACAAGAACCTTCTTAGCGAAAGGCTTCTTGAGGAGAAAGCTGTAACTCTGTGAGATGATTTCACAGAACACAAAGAAGTTTCTCAGAAAGATTCTTTCTCTTTGTTATCGGAGGATATTTCCTTTGGCCTTATAGTCTTCAAAGGGATCCGAAATATCTCTTCTCAGATTCCACACATATAAGGCTAGCAAAGAGATCCACGAAATACAGATGTAACTCTGTGAGTGGAAGTCACACATCACAGAGCAGTTTCTCAGAAAGCTTCTTTAAAGATTTCATCTGAGGATATTTCCTTTTTCACCATAGCCCTCTATGGGCTTCCAAATATCACTTTGACAATTCCACAAGAACTGTCTTAGCGAAAGGCTTCTTGAGGGGAAAGCTGTAACTCTGTGAGATGATTTCACAGAACACAAAGAAGTTTCTCAGAAAGCTTCTTTCTCTTTGTTATCGGAGGATATTTCCTTTGGCCCTATAGTCTTCAAAGGGATCCGAAATATCTGTTCTCAGATTCCACAGAAAGAAGGCTAGCAAAGAGATCCACGAAATACAGATGTAACTCTGTGAGTGGAAGTAACACATCCCAGAGCAGTTTCTCAGAAAGCTTCTTTCCAGATTTCATCTGAGGATATATGCTTTTTCACCATAGCCCTCTATGGGCTTCCAAATATCACTTTGCCAATTCCACAAGAACTGTCTTAGCGAAAGGCTTCCTGAGGGGAAAGCTGTAACTCTGTGAGATGATTTCACAGAACACAAAGAAGTTTCTCAGAAAGCTTCTTTCTCTTTGTTATCGGAGGATATTTCCTTTGGCCCTATAGTCTTCAAAGCGATCCGAAATATCTGTTCTTAGATTCCACAGAAATAAGGCTAGCAAAGAGATCTATGAAACACAGATGTAACTCTGTGAGATGAATTCACAGAACACTAAGCAGTTTCTCAGAAAGCTTCTTTCCAGATTTCATCTGAGGATATTTCCTTTTTCACCATAGCCCTCTATGGGCTTCCAAATATCACTTTGCCAATTCCACAAGAACTGTCTTAGCGAAAGGCTTCTTGAGGGGAAAGCTGTAACTCTGTGAGATGATTTCACAGAACACAAAGAAGTTTCTCAGAAAGCTTCTTTCTCTTTATTATCGGAGGATATTTCCTTTGGCCCTATAGTCTTCAAAGGGATCCGAAATATCTGTTCTCAGATTCCACAGAAATAAGGCTAGCAAAGAGACGTACGAAACACAGATGTAACTCTGTGAGATGAATTCACAGAACACTAAGCAGTTTCTCTGAAAGCTTCTTTCCAGATTTCATCTGAGGATATTTCCTTTTTCACCATAGCCCTCTATGGGCTTCCAAATATCACTTTGCCAATTCCACAAGAACTGTCTTAGCGAAAGGCTTCTTGAGGGGAAAGCTGTAACTCTGTGAGATGATTTCACAGAACACAAAGAAGTTTCTCAGGAAGCTTCTTTCTCTTTGTTATCGAAGGATATTTCCTTTGGCCCTATAGTCTTCAAAGGGATCCGAAATATCTGTTCTCAGATTCCACAGAAATAAGGCTAGCAAAGAGATCCACGAAATACAGATGTAACTCTGTGAGTGGAAGTCACACATCTCAGAGCAGTTTCTCAGAAAGCTTCTTTAAAGATTTCATCTGAGGATATTTCCTTTTTCACCATAGCCCTCTATGGGCTTCCAAATATCACTTTGCCAATTCCACAAGAACTGTCTTAGCGAAAGGCTTCTTGAGGGGAAAGCTGTAACTCTGTGAGATGATTTCACAGAACACAAAGAAGTTTCTCAGAAAGCTTCTTTCTCTTTGTTATCGGAGGATATTTCCTTTGGCCCTATAGTCTTCAAAGGGATCCGAAATATCTGTTCTCAGATTCCACAGAAAGAAGGCTAGCAAAGAGACCCACGAAATACAGATGTAACTCTGTGAGTGGAAGTAACACATCACAGAGCAGTTTCTCAGAAAGCTTCTTTCAAGATTTCATCTGAGGATATATGCTTTTTCACCATAGCCCTCTATGGGCTTCCAAATATCACTTTGCCAATTCCACAAGAACTGTCTTAGCGAAAGGCTTCCTGAGGGGAAAGCTGTAACTCTGTGAGATGATTTCACAGAACACAAAGAAGTTTCTCAGAAAGCTTCTTTCTCTTTGTTATCGGAGGATATTTCCTTTGGCCCTATAGTCTTCAAAGGGATCCGAAATATCTGTTCTCAGATTCCACAGAAATTAGGCTAGCAAAGAGACTACGAAACACAGATGTAACTCTGTGAGATGAATTCACAGAACACTAAGCAGTTTCTCTGAAAGCTTCTTTCCAGATTTCATCTGAGGATATTTCCTTTTTCAACATAGCCCTCTATGGGCTTCCAAATATCACTTTGCCAATTCCACAAGAACTGTCTTAGCGAAAGGCTTCTTGAGGGGAAAGCTGTAACTCTGTGAGATGATTTCACAGAACACAAAGAAGTTTCTCAGAAAGCTTCTTTCTCTTTGTTATCGGAGGATATTTCCTTTGGCCCTATAGTCTTCAAAGGGATCCGAAATATCTGTTCTCAGATTCCACAGAAATAAGGCTAGCAAAGAGACCTACGAAACACAGATGTAACTCTGTGAGATGAATTCACAGAACACTAAGCAGTTTCTCTGAAAGCTTCTTTCCAGATTTCATCTGAGGATATTTCCTTTTTCACCATAGCCCTCTATGGGCTTCCAAATATCACTTTGCCAATTCCACAAGAACTGTCTTAGCGAAAGGCTTCTTGAGGGGAAAGCTGTAACTCTGTGAGATGATTTCACAGAACACAAAGAAGTTTCTCAAAGCTTCTTTCTCTTTGTTATCGGAGGATATTTCCTTTGGCCCTATAGTCTTCAAAGGGATCCGAAATATCTGTTCTCAGATTCCACATAAATAAGGCTAGCAAAGAGACTTACGAAACACAGATGTAACTCTGTGAGATGAATTAACAGAACACTAAGCAGTTTCTCTGAAAGCTTCTTTCCAGATTTCATCTGAGGATATTTCCTTTTTCACCATAGCCCTCTATGGGCTTCCAAATATCACTTTGCCAATTCCACAAGAACTGTCTTAGCGAAAGGCTTCTTGAGGGGAAAGCTGTAACTCTGTGAGATGATTTCACAGAACACAAAGAAGTTTCTCAGAAAGATTCTTTCTCTTTGTTATCGGAGGATATTTCCTTTGGCCCTATAGTCTTCAAAGGGATCCGAAATATCTGTTCTCAGATTCCACAGAAATAAGGCTAGCAAAGAGACCTACGAAACACAGATGTACCTCTGTGAGATGAATTCACAGAACACTAAGCAGTTTCTCAGAAAGCTTCTTTCCAGATTTCATCTGAGGGTATTTCCTTTTTCACCATAGCCCTCTAAGGGCTTCCAAATATCACTTTGCCAATTCCACAAGAACTGTCTTAGCGAAAGGCTTCTTGAGGGGAAAGCTGTAACTCTGTGAGATGATTTCACAGACCACAAAGAAGTTTCTCAGAAAGCTTCTTTCTCTTTGTTATCGGAGGATATTTCCTTTGGCCCTATAGTCTTCATAGGGATCCGAAATATCTGTTCTCAGATTCCACAGAAATAAGGCTAGCAAAGAGACGTACGAAACACATATGTAACTCTGTGAGATGAATACACAGAACACTAAGCAGTTTCTCTGAAAGCTTCTTTCCAGATTTCATCTGAGGATATTTCCTTTTTCACCATAGCCCTCTATGGGCTTCCAAATATCACTTTGCCAATTCCACAAGAACTGTCTTAGCGAAAGGCTTCTTGAGGGGAAAGCTGTAACTCTGTGAGATGATTTCACAGAACACAAAGAAGTTTCTCAGAAAGCTTCTTTCTCTTTGTTATCGGAGGATATTTCCTTTGGCCCTATAGTCTTCAAAGGGATCCGAAATATCTGTTCTTAGATTCCACAGAAATTAGGCTAGCAAAGAGACCTACGAAACACAGATGTAACTCTGTGAGATGAATTCACAGAACACTAAGCAGTTTCTCTGAAAGCTTCTTTCCAGATTTCATCTGAGGATATTTCCTTTTTCACCATAGCCCTCTAGGGGTTCCAAATATCACTTTGCCAATTCCACAAGAACTGTCTTAGCGAAATGCTTCTTGAGGGGAAAGCTGTAACTCTGTGAGATGATTTCACAGAACACAAAGAAGTTTCTCAGAAAGCTTCTTTCTCTTTGTTATCGGAGGATATTTCCTTTGGCCCTATAGTCTTCATAGGGATCCGAAATATCTGTTCTCAGATTCCACAGAAATAAGGCTAGCAAAGAGACGTACGAAACACAGATGTAACTCTGTGAGATGAATTCACAGAACACTAAGCAGTTTCTCTGAAAGCTTCTTTCCAGATTTCATCTGAGGATATTTCCTTTTTCACCATAGCCCTCTAAGGGCTTCCAAATATCACTTTGCCAATTCCACAAGAACTGTCTTAGAGAAAGGCTTCTTGAGGGGAAAGCTGTAACTCTGTGAGATGATTTCACAGAACACAAAGAAGTTTCTCAGAAAGCTTCTTTCTCTTTGTTATCGGAGGATATTTCCTTTGGCCCTATAGTCTTCAAAGGGATCCGAAATATCTGTTCTCAGATTCCACAGAAATAAGGCTAGCAAAGAGACGTACGAAACACAGATGTAACTCTGTGAGATGAATTCACAGAACACTAAGCAGTTTCTCAGAAAGCTTCTTTCCAGATTTCATCTGAGGATATTTCCTTTTTCACCATAGCCCTTTATGGGCTTCCAAATATCACTTTGCCAATTCCACAAGAACCTTCTTAGCGAAAGGCTTCTTGAGGAGAAAGCTGTAACTCTGTGAGATGATTTCACAGAACACAAAGAAGTTTCTCAGAAAGATTCTTTCTCTTTGTTATCGGAGGATATTTCCTTTGGCCTTATAGTCTTCAAAGGGATCCGAAATATCTCTTCTCAGATTCCACACATATAAGGCTAGCAAAGAGATCCACGAAATACAGATGTAACTCTGTGAGTGGAAGTCACACATCACAGAGCAGTTTCTCAGAAAGCTTCTTTAAAGATTTCATCTGAGGATATTTCCTTTTTCACCATAGCCCTCTATGGGCTTCCAAATATCACTTTGACAATTCCACAAGAACTGTCTTAGCGAAAGGCTTCTTGAGGGGAAAGCTGTAACTCTGTGAGATGATTTCACAGAACACAAAGAAGTTTCTCAGAAAGCTTCTTTCTCTTTGTTATCGGAGGATATTTCCTTTGGCCCTATAGTCTTCAAAGGGATCCGAAATATCTGTTCTCAGATTCCACAGAAAGAAGGCTAGCAAAGAGATCCACGAAATACAGATGTAACTCTGTGAGTGGAAGTAACACATCACAGAGCAGTTTCTCAGAAAGCTTCTTTCCAGATTTCATCTGAGGATATATGCTTTTTCACCATAGCCCTCTATGGGCTTCCAAATATCACTTTGCCAATTCCACAAGAACTGTCTTAGCGAAAGGCTTCCTGAGGGGAAAGCTGTAACTCTGTGAGATGATTTCACAGAACACAAAGAAGTTTCTCAGAAAGCTTCTTTCTCTTTGTTATCGGAGGATATTTCCTTTGGCCCTATAGTCTTCAAAGCGATCCGAAATATCTGTTCTTAGATTCCACAGAAATAAGGCTAGCAAAGAGATCTATGAAACACAGATGTAACTCTGTGAGATGAATTCACAGAACACTAAGCAGTTTCTCAGAAAGCTTCTTTCCAGATTTCATCTGAGGATATTTCCTTTTTCACCATAGCCCTCTATGGGCTTCCAAATATCACTTTGCCAATTCCACAAGAACTGTCTTAGCGAAAGGCTTCTTGAGGGGAAAGCTGTAACTCTGTGAGATGATTTCACAGAACACAAAGAAGTTTCTCAGAAAGCTTCTTTCTCTTTATTATCGGAGGATATTTCCTTTGGCCCTATAGTCTTCAAAGGGATCCGAAATATCTGTTCTCAGATTCCACAGAAATAAGGCTAGCAAAGAGACGTACGAAACACAGATGTAACTCTGTGAGATGAATTCACAGAACACTAAGCAGTTTCTCTGAAAGCTTCTTTCCAGATTTCATCTGAGGATATTTCCTTTTTCACCATAGCCCTCTATGGGCTTCCAAATATCACTTTGCCAATTCCACAAGAACTGTCTTAGCGAAAGGCTTCTTGAGGGGAAAGCTGTAACTCTGTGAGATGATTTCACAGAACACAAAGAAGTTTCTCAGGAAGCTTCTTTCTCTTTGTTATCGGAGGATATTTCCTTTGGCCCTATAGTCTTCAAAGGGATCCGAAATATCTGTTCTCAGATTCCACAGAAATAAGGCTAGCAAAGAGATCCACGAAATACAGATGTAACTCTGTGAGTGGAAGTCACACATCTCAGAGCAGTTTCTCAGAAAGCTTCTTTAAAGATTTCATCTGAGGATATTTCCTTTTTCACCATAGCCCTCTATGGGCTTCCAAATATCACTTTGCCAATTCCACAAGAACTGTCTTAGCGAAAGGCTTCTTGAGGGGAAAGCTGTAACTCTGTGAGATGATTTCACAGAACACAAAGAAGTTTCTCAGAAAGCTTCTTTCTCTTTGTTATCGGAGGATATTTCCTTTGGCCCTATAGTCTTCAAAGGGATCCGAAATATCTGTTCTCAGATTCCACAGAAAGAAGGCTAGCAAAGAGACCCACGAAATACAGATGTAACTCTGTGAGTGGAAGTAACACATCACAGAGCAGTTTCTCAGAAAGCTTCTTTCAAGATTTCATCTGAGGATATATGCTTTTTCACCATAGCCCTCTATGGGCTTCCAAATATCACTTTGCCAATTCCACAAGAACTGTCTTAGCGAAAGGCTTCCTGAGGGGAAAGCTGTAACTCTGTGAGATGATTTCACAGAACACAAAGAAGTTTCTCAGAAAGCTTCTTTCTCTTTGTTATCGGAGGATATTTCCTTTGGCCCTATAGTCTTCAAAGGGATCCGAAATATCTGTTCTCAGATTCCACAGAAATTAGGCTAGCAAAGAGACTACGAAACACAGATGTAACTCTGTGAGATGAATTCACAGAACACTAAGCAGTTTCTCTGAAAGCTTCTTTCCAGATTTCATCTGAGGATATTTCCTTTTTCAACATAGCCCTCTATGGGCTTCCAAATATCACTTTGCCAATTCCACAAGAACTGTCTTAGCGAAAGGCTTCTTGAGGGGAAAGCTGTAACTCTGTGAGATGATTTCACAGAACACAAAGAAGTTTCTCAGAAAGCTTCTTTCTCTTTGTTATCGGAGGATATTTCCTTTGGCCCTATAGTCTTCAAAGGGATCCGAAATATCTGTTCTCAGATTCCACAGAAATAAGGCTAGCAAAGAGACCTACGAAACACAGATGTAACTCTGTGAGATGAATTCACAGAACACTAAGCAGTTTCTCTGAAAGCTTCTTTCCAGATTTCATCTGAGGATATTTCCTTTTTCACCATAGCCCTCTATGGGCTTCCAAATATCACTTTGCCAATTCCACAAGAACTGTCTTAGCGAAAGGCTTCTTGAGGGGAAAGCTGTAACTCTGTGAGATGATTTCACAGAACACAAAGAAGTTTCTCAGAAAGCTTCTTTCTCTTTGTTATCAGAGGATATTTCCTTTGTCCCTATAGTCTTCAAAGGGATCCGAAATATCTGTTCTCAGATTCCACAGAAATAAGGCTAGCAAAGATACCTACGAAACACAGATGGAACTCTGTGAGATGAATTCACAGAACACTAAGCAGTTTCTCAGAAAGCTTCTTTCCAGATTTCATCTGAGGATATTTCCTTTTTCACCATAGCCCTCTATGGGCTTCCAAATATCACTTTGCCAATTCCACAAGAACTGTCTTAGCGAAAGGCTTCTTGAGGGGAAAGCTGTAACTCTGTGAGATGATTTCACAGAACACAAAGAAGTTTCTCAGAAAGCTTCTTTCTCTTTGTTATCGGAGGATATTTCCTTTGGCCCTATAGTCTACAAAGGGATCCGAAATATCTGTTCTCAGATTCCACAGAAATAAGGCTAGCAAAGATACGTACGAAACACAGATTTAACTCTGTGAGATGAATTCACAGAACACTGAGCAGTTTCTCTGAAAGCTTCTTTCCAAATTTCATCTGAGGATATTTCCTTTTTCACCATAGCCCTCTATGGGCTTCCAAATATCACTTTGCCAATTCCACAAGAACTGTCTTAGCGAAAGGCTTCTTGAGGGTAAAGCTGTAACTCTGTGAGATGATTTCAGAAAACACAAAGAAGTTTCTCAGAAAGCTTCTTTCTCTTTGTTATCGGAGGATATTTCCTTTGGTCCTATAGTCTTCAAAGGGATCCGAAATATCTGTTCTCAGATTCCACAGAAATAAGGCTAGCAAAGAGATCTACGAAACACAGATGTAACTCTGTGAGATGAATTCACAGAACACTAAGCAGTTTCTCAGAAAGCTTCTTTCCAGATTTCATCTGAGGATATTTCCTTTTTCACCATAGCCCTCTATGGGCTTCCAAATATCACTTTGCCAATTCCACAAGAACTGTCTTAGCGAAAGGCTTCTTGAGGGGAAAGCTGTAACTCTGTGAGATGATTTCACAGAACACAAAGAAGTTTCTCAGAAAGCTTCTTTCTCTTTGTTATCGGAGGATATTTCCTTTGGCCCTATAGTCTTCAAAGGGATCCGAAATATCTGTTCTCAGATTCCACACAAATAAGGCTAGCAAAGAGATCCACGAAATACAGATGTAACTCTGTGAGTGGAAGTCACACATCACAGAGCAGTTTCTCAGAAAGCTTCTTTAAAGATTTCATCTGAGGATATTTCCTTTTTCACCATAGCCCTCCACGGGCTTCCAAATATCACTTTGCCAATTCCACAAGAACTGTCTTAGCGAAAGGCTTCTTGAGGAGAAAGCTGTTCCTCTGTGAGATGATTTCACAGAACACAAAGAAGTTTCTCAGAAAGCTTCTTTCTCTTTGTTATCGGAGGATATTTCCTTTGGCCCTATAGTCTTCAAAGGGATCCGAAATATCTGTTCTCAGATTCCAGAGAAAGAAGGCTAGCAAAGAGATCCACGAAATACAGATGTAACTCTGTGAGTGGAAGTAACACATCACAGAGCAGTTTCTCAGAAAGCTTCTTTCCAGATTTCATCTGAGGATATATGCTTTTTCACCGTAGCCCTCTATGGGCTTCCAAATATCACTTTGCCAATTCCACAAGAACTGTCTTAGCGAAAGGCTTCCTGAGGGGAAAGCTGTAACTCTGTGAGATGATTTCACAGAACACAAAGAAGTTTCTCAGAAAGCTTCTTTCTCTTTGTTATCGGAGGATATTTCCTTTGGCACTATAGTCTTCAAAGGGATCCGAAATATCTGTTCTCAGATTCCACAGAAAGAAGGCTAGCAAGGAGATCCAAGAAATACAGATGTAACTCTGTGAGTGGAAGTAACACATCACAGAGCAGTTTCTCAGAAATCTTCTTTCCAGATTTCATCTGAGGATATATGCTTTTTCACCATAGCCCTCTACGGAATTCCAAATATCACTTTGCCAATTCCACAAGAACTGTCTTAGCGAAAGGCTACCTGAGGGGAAAGCTGTAACTCTGTGAGATGATTTCACAGAACACAAAGAAGTTTCTCAGAAAGCTTCTTTCTCTTTGTTATCGGAGGATATTTCCTTTGGCCCTATACTCTTCAAAGGGATCCGAAATATCTGTTCTCAAATTCCACAGAAATAAGGCTAGCAAAGAGACGTACGAAACACAGATGTAACTCTGTGAGATGAATTCACAGAACACTAAGCAGTTTCTCTGAAAGCTTCTTTCCAGATTTCATCTGAGGATATTTCCTTTTTCACCATAGCCCTCTATGGGCTTCCAAATATCACTTTGCCAATTCCACAAGAACTGTCTTACCGAAAGGCTTCTTGAGGGGAAAGCTGTAACTCTGTGAGATGATTTCACAGAACACAAAGAAGTTTCTCAGAAAGCTTCTTTCTCTTTGTTATCGGAGGATATTTCCTTTGGCCCTACAGTCTTCAAAGGGATCCGAAATATCTGTTCTCAGATTCCACAGAAAGAAGGCTAGCAAAGAGATCCACGAAATACAGATGTAACTCTGTGAGTGGAAGTAACACATCACAGAGCAGTTTCTCAGAAAGCTTCTTTCCAGATTTCATCTGAGGATATTTCCTTTTTCAACATAGCCCTCTATGGGCTTCCAAATATCACTTTGCCAATTCCACCAGAACTGTCCTAGCGAAGGACTTCTTGAGGGGAAAGCTGTAACTCTGTGAGAGGATTTCACAGAACACAAAGAAGTTTCTCAGAAAGCTTCTTTCTCTTTGTTATCGGAGGATATTTCCTTTGGCCCTATAGTCTTCAAAGGGATCCGAAATATCTGTTCTCAGATTCCACAGAAATAAGGCTAGCAAAGAGATCTACGAAACACAGATGTAACTCTGTGAGATGAATTGACAGAACACTAAGCAGTTTCTCAGAAAGCTTCTTTCCAGATTTCATCTGAGGATACTTCCTTTTTCACCATAGCCCTCTATGGGCTTCCAAATATCACTTTGCCAATTCCACAAGAACTGTCTTAGCGAAAGGCTTCTTGAGGGGAAAGCTGTAACTCTGTGAGATGATTTCACAGAACACAAAGAAGTTTCTCAGAAAGCTTCTTTCTCTTTGTTATCGGAGGATATTTCCTTTGGCCCTATAGTCTTCAAAGGGATCCGAAATATCTGTTCTCAGATTCCACAGAAATAAGGCTAGCAAAGAGATCCACGAAATACAGATGTAACTCTGTGAGTGGAATTCACACATCACAGACCAGTTTCTCAGAAAGCTTCTTTCCAGATTTCATCTGAGGATATTTGCTTTTTCACCATAGCCCTCTATGGGCTTCCAAATATCACTTTGCCAATTCCACAAGAACTGTCTTCGCGAAAGGCTTGTTGAGGGGAGAGCTGTAACTCTGTGAGATGATTTCAGAGAACACAAAGAAGTTTCTCAGAAAGCTTCTTTCTCTTTGTTATCGGAGGATATTTCCTTTGGACCTATAGTCTTCAAAGGGATCCGAAATATCTCTTCTCAGATTCCACAGAAATAAGGCTAGCAAAGAGACCTACGAAACACAGATGTAACTCTGTGAGATGAATTCACAGAACACTAAGCAGTTTCTCAGAAAGCTTCTTTCCAGATTTCATCTGAGGATATTTCCTTTTTCACCCTAGCCCTCTAAGGGCTTCCAAATATCACTTTGCCAATTCCACAAGAACTGTCTTAGCGAAAGGCTTCTTGAGGGGAAAGCTGTAACTCTGTGAGCTGATTTCACAGAACACAAAGAAGTTTCTCAGAAAGTTTCTTTCTCTTTGTTATCGGAGGATATTTCCTTTGGCCCTATAGTCTTCAAAGGGATCCGAAATATCTGTTCTCAGATTCCACAGAAATAAGGCTAGCAAAGAGATCCACGAAATACAGATATAACTCTGTGAGTGGAAGTCACACATCACAGAGCAGTTTCTCAGAAAGCTTCTTTCCAGATTTCATCTGAGGATATTTCCTTTTTCACCATAGCCCTCTATGCGCTTCCAAATATCACTTTGCCAATTCCACAAGAACTGTCTTAGCGAAAGGCTTCTTGAGGGGAAAGCTGTAACTCTGTGAGATGATTTCACAGAACACAAAGAAGTTTCTCAGAAAGCTTCTTTCTCTTTGTTATCGGAGGATATTTCCTTTGGCCCTATAGTCTTCAAAGGGATCCGAAATATCTGTTCTCAGATTCCACAGAAAGAAGGCTAGCAAGGAGATCCAAGAAATACAGATGTAACTCTGTGAGTGGAAGTGACACATCACAGAGCAGTTTCTCAGAAATCTTCTTTCCAGATTTCATCTGAGGATATATGCTTTTTCACCATAGCCCTCTATGGAATTCCAAATATCACCTTGCCAATTCCACAAGAACTGTCTTAGCGAAAGGCTTCCAGAGGGGAAAGCTGTAACTCTGTGAGATGATTTCACAAAACACAAAGAAGTTTCTCAGAAAGCTTCTTTCTCTTTGTTATCGGAGGATATTTCCTTTGGCCCTATACTCTTCAAAGGGATCCGAAATATCTGTTCTCAGATTCCACATAAATAAGGCTAGCAAAGAGACGTACGAAACACAGATGTAACTCTGTGAGATGAATTCACAGAACACTAAGCAGTTTCTCTGAAAGCTTCTTTCCAGATTTCATCTGAGGATATTTCCTTTTTCACCCTAGCCCTCTATGGGCTTCCAAATATCACTTTGCCAATTCCACAAGAACTGTCTTACCGAAAGGTTTCTTGAGGGGAAAGCTGTTACTCTGTGAGATGATTTCACAGAACACAAAGAAGTTTCTCAGAAAGCTTCTTTCTCTTTGTTATCGGAGGAAATTTCCTTTGGCCCTATAGTCTTCAAAGGGATCCGAAATATCTGTTCTTAGATTCCACAGAAATAAGGCTAGCAAAGAGATCCACGAAATACAGATGTAACTCTGTGAGTGGAAGTCACACATCACAGAGCAGTTTCTCAGAAAGCTTCTTTCCAGATTTCATCTGAGGATATTTCCTTTTTCACCATAGCCCTCTATGGTCTTCCAAATATCACTTTGCCAATTCCACAAGAACTGTCTTAGCGAAAGGCTTCTTGAGGGGAAAGCTGTAACTCTGTGAGATGATTTCACAGAACACAAAGAAGTTTCTCAGAAAGCTTCTTTCTCTTTGTTATCGGAGGATATTTCCTTTGGCCCTATAGTCTTCAAAGGGATCCGAAATATCTGTTCTCAGATTCCACAGAAAGAAGGCTAGCAAGGAGATCCAAGAAATACAGATGTAACTCTGTGAGTGGAAGTAACACATCACAGAGCAGTTTCTCAGAAATCTTCTTTCCAGATTTCATCTGAGGATATATGCTTTTTCACCATAGCCCTCTATGGAATTCCAAATATCACTTTGCCAATTCCACAAGAACTGTCTTAGCGAAAGGCTTCCTGAGGGGAAAGCTGTAACTCTGTGAGATGATTTCACAAAACACAAAGAAGTTTCTCAGAAAGCTTCTTTCTCTTTGTTATCGGAGGATATTTCCTTTGGCCCTATACTCTTCAAAGGGATCCGAAATATCTGTTCTCAGATTCCACATAAATAAGGCTAGCAAAGAGACGTACGAAACACAGATGTAACTCTGTGAGATGAATTCACAGAACACTAAGCAGTTTCTCTGAAAGCTTCTTTCCAGATTTCATCTGAGGATATTTCCTTTTTCACCATAGCCCTCTATGGGCTTCCAAATATCACTTTGCCAATTCCACAAGAACTGTCTTACCGAAAGGTTTCTTGAGGGGAAAGCTGTAACTCTGTGAGATGATTTCACAGAACACAAAGAAGTTTCTCAGAAAGCTTCTTTCTCTTTGTTATCGGAGGATATTTCCTTTGGCCCTACAGTCTTCAAAGGGATCCGAAATATCTGTTCTCAGATTCCACAGAAAGAAGGCTAGCAAAGAGATCCACGAAATACAGATGTAACTCTGTGAGATGAATTCACAGAACACTAAGCAGTTTCTCAGAAAGCTTCTTTCCAGATTTCATCTGAGGATATTTCCTTTTTCAACATAGCCCTCTATGGGCTTCCAAATATCACTTTGCCAATTCCACAAGAACTGTCTTAGCGAAGGACTTCTTGAGGGGAAAGCTGTAACTCTGTGAGATGATTTCACAGAACACAAAGAAGTTTCTCAGAAAGCTTCTTTCTCTTTGTTATCGGAGGATATTTCCTTTGGCGCTATAGTCTTCAAAGGGATCCGAAATATCTGTTCTCAGATTCCACAGAAATAAGGCTAGCAAAGAGATCTACGAAACACAGATGTAACTCTGTGAGATGAATTGACAGAACACTAAGCAGTTTCTCAGAAAGCTTCTTTCCAGATTTCATCTGAGGATACTTCCTTTTTCACCTTAGCCCTCTATGGGCTTCCAAATATCACTTTGCCAATTCCACAAGAACTGTCTTAGTGAAAGTCTTCTTGAGGGGAAAGCTGTAACTCTGTGAGATGATTTCACAGAACACAAAGAAGTTTCTCAGAAAGCTTCTTTCTCTTTGTTATCGGAGGATATTTCCTTTGGCCCTATAGTCTTCAAAGGGATCCGAAATATCTGTTCTCAGATTCCACAGAAATAAGGCTAGCAAAGAGATCCACGAAATACAGATGTAACTCTGTGAGTGGAATTCACACATCACAGATCAGTTTCTCAGAAAGCTTCTTTCCAGATTTCATCTGAGGATATTTGCTTTTTCACCATAGCCCTCTATGGGCTTCCAAATATCACTTTGCCAATTCCACAAGAACTGTCTTAGCGAAAGGCTTCTTGAGGGGAAAGCTGTAACTCTGTGAGATGATTTCAGAGAACACAAAGAAGTTTCTCAGAAAGCTTCTTTCTCTTTGTTATCGGAGGATATTTCCTTTGGACCTATAGTCTTCAAAGGGATCCGAAATATCTGTTCTTAGATTCCAAAGAAATAAGGCTAGCAAAGAGATCCACGAAATACAGATGTAAGTCTGTGAGTGAAAGTCACACATCACAGCACAGTTTCTCAGAAAGCTTCTTTCCAGATTTCATCTGAGGATATATGCTTTTTCACCATAGCCCTCTATGGGCTTCCAAATATCACTTTGCCAATTCCACAAGAACTGTCTTAGCGAAAGGCTTCTTGACGGGAAAGCTGTAACTCTGTGACATGATTTCACAGAACACAAAGAAGTTTCTCAGAAAGCTTCTTTCTCTTTGTTATCGGAGGATATTTCCTTTGGCCCTATAGACTTCAAAGGGATCCGAAATATCTGTTCTCAGATTCCACAGAAATAAGACTAGCAAAGAAATCCACGAAATACAGATGTAACTCTGTGAGTGGAAGTCACACATCACAGAGCAGTTTCTCAGAAAGCTTCTTTCCAGATTTCATATGAGGATATTTCCTTTTTCACCGTAGCCCTCTATGGGCTTCCAAATATCACTTTGCCAATTCCACAAGAACTGTCTTAGCGAAAGGCTTCTTGAGGGGAAAGCTGTAACTCTGTGAGATGATTTCACAGAACACAAAGAAGTTTCTCAGAAAGCTTCTTTCTCTTTGTTATCGGAGGATATTTCCTTTGGCCCTATAGTCTTCAAAGGGATCCGAAATATCTGTTCTCAGATTCCACAGAAATAAGGCTAGCAAAGAGATCTACGAAACACAGATGTAACTCTGTGAGATGAATTCACAGAACACTAAGCAGTTTCTCAGAAAGCTTCTTTCCAGATTTCATCTGAGGATATTTACTTTATCACCATAGCCCTCTATGGGCTTCCAAATATCACTTTGCCAATCCCACAAGAACTGTATTAGCGAAAGGCTTCTTGAGGGGAAAGCTGTAACTCTGTGAGATGATTTCACAGAACACAAAGAATTTTCTCAGAAAGCTTTCTTCTCTTTGTTATCGGAGGATATTTCCTTTGGCCCTATAGTCTTCAAAGGGATCCGAAATATCTGTTCTCAGATTCCACAGAAATAAGGGTAGCAAAGAGATCTACGAAACACAGATGTAACTCTGTGAGATGAATTCACAGAACACTAAGCAGTTTCTCAGAAAGCTTCTTTCCAGATTTCATCTGAGGATATTTCCTGTTTCACCATAGCCCTCTATGGGCTTCCAAATATCACTTTGCCAATTCCACAAGAACTGTCTTAGCGAAAGGCTTCTTGAGGGGAACGCTGTAACTCTGTGAGATGATTTCACAGAACACAGAGAAGTTTCTCAGAAAGCTTCCTTCTCTTTGTTATCGGAGGATATTTCCTTTGGCCCTATAGACTTCAAAGGGATCCGAAATATCTGTTCTCAGATTCCACAGAAATAAGGCTAGCAAAGAGACGTACGAAACACAGATGTAACTCTGTGAGATGAATTCACAGAACACTAAGCAGTTTCTCTGAAACCTTCTTTCCAGAGATCATCTGAGGATATTTCCCTTTTCACCATAGACCTCTATGGGCTTCCAAATATGACTTTGCCAATTCCACAAGAACTGTCTTAGCGAAAGGCTTCTTGAGGGGAAAGCTGTAACTCTGTGAGATGATTTCACAGAACACAAAGAAGTTTCTCAGAAAGCTTCTTTCTCTTTGTTATCGGAGGATATTTCCTTTGTCCCTACAGTCTTCAAAGGGATCCGAAATATCTGTTCTCAGATTCCACAGAAAGAAGGCTAGCAACGAGATTCACGAAATACAGATGTAACTCTGTGAGATGAATTAACAGAACACTAAGCAGTTTCTCAGAAAGCTTCTTTCCAGATTTCATCTGAGGATATTTCCTTTTTCAACATAGCCGTCTATGGGCTTCCAAATATCACTTTGCCAATTCCACAAGAACTGTCTTAGCGAAGGACTTCTTCAGGGGAAAGCTGTAACTCTGTGGGATGATTTCAGAAAACACCAAGGAGTTTCTCAGAAAGCTTCTTTCTCTTTGTTATCGGAGGATACTTCCTTTGGCCGTATAGTCTTCAAAGGGATCCGAAATATCTGTTCTCAGATTCCACAGAAATAAGGCTAGCAAAGAGATCTACGAAACACAGATGTAACTCTGTGAGATGAATTGACAGAACATTAAGCAGTTTCTCAGAAAGCCACTTTCCAGATTTCATCTGAGGATATTTCCTTTTTCACCATAGCCCTCTATGGGCTTCCAAATATCACTTTGCCAATTCCACAAGAACTGTCTTAGCGAAAGGCTTCTAGAGGGGAAAGCTGTAACTCCGTGAGATGATTTCACAGAACACAAAGAAGGTTCTCAGAAACCTTCTTTCTCTTTGTTAACGGAGGATATTTCCTTTGGCCCTATAGTCTTCAAAGGGATCCGAAATATCTGTTCTCAGATTCCACAGAAATAAGGCTAGCAAAGAGATCCACGAAATACAGATGTAACTCGGTGAGTGGAATTCACACATCACAGAGCAGTTTCTCAGAAAGCTTCTTTCAAGATTTCATCTGAGGATATTTGCTTTTTCACCATAGCCCTCTATGGGCTTCCAAATATCACTTTGCCAATTCCACAAGAACTGTCTAGAGTGAAAGGCTTCTTGAGGGGAAAGCTGTAACTCTGTGAGATGATTTCACAGAACACAAAGTAGTTTCTCAGAAAGCTTCTTTCTCTTTGTTATCGGAGGATATTTCCTTTGGCCCTATAGTCTTCAAAGGGATCCGAAATATCTGTTCTCAGATTCCACAGAAATAAGGCTAGCAAAGAGATCTACGAAACACAGATGTAACTCTGTGAGATGAATTCACAGAACACTAAGCAGTTTCTCAGAAAGCTTCTTTCCAGATTTCATCTGAGGATATTTCCTTTTTCACCACAGCCCTCTATGGGCTTCCAAATATCACTTTGCCAATTCCACAAGAACTGTCTTAGCGAAAGGCTTCTTGAGGGGAAAGATGTAACTCTGTGAGATGATTTCAGAAAACACAAAGAAGTTTCTCAGAAAGCTTCTTTCTCCTTGTTATCGGAGGATATTTCCTTTGGCCCTATAGTCTTCAAAGGGATCCGAAATATCTGTTCTCAGATTCCACAGAAAGAAGGCTAGCAAGGAGATCCACGAAATACAGATGTAACTCTGTGAGTGGAAGTAACACATCACAGAGCAGTTTCTCAGAAATCTTCTTTCCAGATTTCATCTGAGGATATATGCTTTTTCACCATAGCCCTCTATGGAATTCCAAATATCACTTTGTCAATTCCACAAGAACTGTCTTAGCGAAAGGCTTCCTGAGGGGAAGCTGTAACTCTGTGAGATGATTTCACAGAACACAAAGAAGTTTCTCAGAAAGATTCTTTCTCTTTGTTATCGTAGGATATTTCCTTTGGCCCTATAGTCTTCAAAGGGATCCGAAATATCTCTTCTCGGATTCCACAGAAATAAGGCTAGCAAAGAGATCTACGAAACACAGATGTAACTCTGTGAGATGAATTCACAGAACACTAAGCAGTTTCTCTGAAAGCTTCTTTCCAGATTTCATCTGAGGATATTTCCTTTTTCACCGTAGCCCTCTATGGGCTTCCAAATATCACTTTGCCAATTCCACAAGAACTGTCTTAGCGAAAGGCTTCTTGAGGGGAAGCTGTAACTCTGTGAGATGATTTCACAGAACACAAAGAAGTTTCTCAGAAAGCTTATTTCTCTTTGTTATCGGAGGATATTTCCTTTGGCCCTATAGTCTTCAAAGGGATCCGAAATATCTCTTCTCAGATTCCACAGAAATAAGGCTAGCAAAGAGACGTACGAAACACAGATGTAATTCTGTGAGATGAATTCACAGAACACTAAGCAGTTTCTCTGAAAGCTTCTTTCCAGATTTCATCTGAGGATATTTCCTTTTTCACCATAGCCCTCTATGGGCTTCCAAATATCACTTTGCCAATTCCACAAGAACTGTCTTAGCGAAAGGCTTCTTGAGGGGAAAGCTGTAACTCTGTGAGATGATTTCACAGAACACAAAGAAGTTTCTCAGAAAGCTTCTTTCTCTTTGTTATCGGAGGATATTTCCTTTGGCCCTATGGTCTTCAAAGGGATCCGAAATATCTGTTCTCAGATTCCACAGAAATAAGGCTAGCAAAGAGACGTAGAAACACAGATGTAACTCTGTGAGATGAATTCACAGAACACTAAGCAGTTTCTCTGAAAGCTTCTTTCCAGACATCATCTGAGGATATTTCCTTTTTCACCATAGCCCTCTATGGGCTTCCAAATATCACTTTGCCAATTCCACAAGAACTGTCTTACCGAAAGGCTTCTTGAGGGGAAAGCTGTAACTCTGTGAGATGATTTCACAGAACACAAAGAAGTTTCTCAGAAAGCTTCTTTCTCTTTGTTATCGGAGGATATTTCCTTTGTCCCTACAGTCTTCAAAGGGATCCGAAATATCTGTTCTCAGATTCCACAGAAAGAAGGCTAGCAACGAGATCCACGAAATACAGATGTAACTCTGTGAGATGAATTAACAGAACACTAAGCAGTTTCTCAGAAAGCTTCTTTCCAGATTTCATCTGAGGATATTTCCTTTTTCAACATAGCCCTCTATGGGCTTCCAAATATCACTTTGCCAATTCCACAAGAACTGTCTTAACGAAGGACTTCTTCAGGGGAAAGCTGTAACTCTGTGGGATGATTTCAGAAAACACCAAGGAGTTTCTCAGAAAGCTTCTTTCTCTTTGTTATCGGAGGATACTTCCTTTGGCCGTATAGTCTTCAAAGGGATCCGAAATATCTGTTCTCAGATTCCACAGAAATAAGGCTAGCAAAGAGATCTACGAAACACAGATGTAACTCTGTGTGATGAATTGACAGAACATTAAGCAGTTTCTCAGAAAGCTTCTTTCCAGATTTCATCTGAGGATATTTCCTTTTTCACCATAGCCCTCTATGGGCTTCCAAATATCACTTAGCCAATTCCACAAGAACTGTCTTAGCGAAAGGCTTCTTGAGGGGAAAGCTGTAACTCTGTGAGATGATTTCACAGAACACAAAGAAGTTTCTCAGAAAGCTTCTTTCTCTTTGTTATCGGAGGATATTTCCTTTGGCCCTATAGTCTTCAAAGGGATCCGAAATATCTGTTCTCAGATTCCACAGAAATAAGGCTAGCAAAGAGATCCATGAAATACAGATGTAACTCGGTGAGTGGAATTCACACATCACAGAGCAGTTTCTCAGAAACCTTCTTTCCAGATTTCATCTGAGGATATTTGCTTTTTCACCATAGCCCTCTATGGGCTTCCAAATTTCACTTTGCCAATTCCACAAGAACTGTCTAGAGCGAAAGGCTTCTTGAGGGGAAAGCTGTAACTCTGTGAGATGATTTCACAGAACACAAAGAAGTTTCTCAGAAAGCTTCTTTCTCTTTGTTATCGGAGGATATTTCCTTTGGCCCTATAGTCTTCAAAGGGATCCGAAATATCTGTTCTCAGATTCCACAGAAATAAGGCTAGCAAAGAGATCTAGGAAACACAGATGTAACTCTGTGAGATGAATTCACAGAACACTAAGCAGTTTCTCAGAAAGCTTCTTTCCAGATTTCATCTGAGGATATTTCCTTTTTCACCACAGCCCTCTATGGGCTTCCAAATATCACTTTGCCAATTCCACAAGAACTGTCTTAGCGAAAGGCTTCTTGAGGGGAAAGATGTAACTCTGTGAGATGATTTCAGAAAACACAAATAAGTTTCTCAGAAAGCTTCTTTCTCTTTCTTATCGTAGGATATTTCCTTTGGCCCTGTAGTCTTCAAAGGGATCCGAAATATCTGTTCTCAGATTCCACAGAAATAAGGCTAGCAAAGAGATCCACGAAATACAGATGTAACTCTGTGAGTGGAAGTCACACATCACAGAGCAGTTTCTCAGAAAGCTTCTTTCCAGATTTCATCTGAGGATATTTCCTTTTTCACCATAGCCCTCTATGGGCTTCCAAATATCACTTTGCCAATTCCACAAGAACTGTCTTAGCGAAACGCTTCTTGAGGGGAAAGCTGTAACTCTGTGAGATGATTTCACAGAACACAAAGAAGTTTCTCAGAAAGCTTCTTTCTCCTTGTTATCGGAGGATATTTCCTTTGGCCCTATAGTCTTCAAAGGGATCCGAAATATCTGTTCTCAGATTCCACAGAAAGAAGGCTAGCAAGGAGATCCACGAAATACAGATGTAACTCTGTGAGTGGAAGTAACACATCAAAGAGCAGTTTCTCAGAAATCTTCTTTCCAGATTTCATCTGAGGATATATGCTTTTTCACCATCGCCCTCTATGGAATTCCAAATATCACTTTGCCATTTCCACAAGAACTGTCTTAGCGAAAGACTTCCTGAGGGGAAAGCTGTAACTCTGTGAGATGATTTCACAGAACACAAAGAAGTTTCTCAGAAAGCTTCTTTCTCTTTGTTATCGTAGGATATTTCCTTTGGCCCTATAGTCTTCAAAGGGATCCGAAATATCTCTTCTCAGATTCCACAGAAATAAGACTAGCAAAGAGATCCACGAAACAGAGATGTAACTCTGTGAGATGAATTCACAGAACACTAAGCAGTTTCTCAGAAAGCTTCTTTCCAGATTTCATCTGAGGATATTTCCTTTTTCACCATAGCCCTCTATGGGCTTCCAAATATCACTTTGCCAATTCCATAAGAACTGTCTTAGCGAAAGGCTTCTTGAGGGGAAAGCTGTAACTCTGTGAGATGATTTCACAGAACACAAAGAAGTTTCTCAGAAACCTTCTTTCTCTTTGTTATCGGAGGATATTTCCTTTGGCCCTATAGTCTTCAAAGGGATCCGAAATATCTGTTCTCAGATTCCACATAAATAAGGCTAGCAAAGAGATCCACGAAACACACATGTAACTCTGTGAGATGAATTCACAGAACACTAAGCAGTTTCTCAGAAAGCTTCTTTCCAGATTTCATCTGAGGATATTTCCTTTTTCACCCTAGCCCTCTATGGGCTTCTAAATATCACTTTGCCAATTCCACAAGAACTGTCTTAGCGAAAGGCTTCTTGAGGGGAAAGCTGTAACTCTGTGAGATGATTTCACAGAACACAAGGAAGTTTCTCAGAAAGCTTCTTTCTCTTTGTTATCGGAGGATATTTCCTTTGGCCCTATAGTCTTCAAAGGCATCCGAAATATCTGTTCTCAGATTCCACAGAAATAAGGCTAGCAAAGAGACCTACGAAACACAGATGTAACTCTGTGAGATGAATTCACAGAACACTAAGCAGTTTCTCAGAAAGCTTCTTTCCAGATTTCATCTGAGGATATTTCCGTTTTCACCATAGCCCTCTATGGGCTTCCAAATATCACTTAGCCAATTCCACAAGAACTGTCTTAGCGAAAGGCTTCTTGAGGGGAAAGCTGTAACTCTGTGAGATGATTTCACAGAACACAAAGAAGTTTCTCAGAAAGCTTCTTTCTCTTTGTTATCGGAGGATATTTCCTTTCTCCCTATACTCTACAAAGGGATCCGAAATATCTGTTCTCAGATTCCACAGAAATAAGGCTAGTAAAGACATCCACGAAATACAGATGTAACTCTGTGAGTGGAAGTCACACATCACAGAGCAGTTTCTCAGAAAGCTTCTTTCCAGATTTCATCTGAGGATATTTCCTTTTTCACCATAACCCTCTAAGGGCTTCCAAATATCACTTTGCCAATTCCACAAGAACTGTCTTAGCGAAAGGCTTCTTGAGGGGAAAGCTGTAATTCTGTGAGATGATTTCAGAAAACACAAAGAAGTTTCTAAGAAAGCTTCTTTCTCTTTGCTATCGGAGAATATTTCCTTTGGCCCTACAGTCTTCAAAGGGATCCGAAATATCTGTTCTCAGATTCCACAGAAATAAGGCTAGCAAAGAGATCTACGAAACACAGATGTAACTCTGTGAGATGAATTCACAGAACACTAAGCAGTTTCTCAGAAAGCTTCTTTCCAAATTTCATCTGAGGATATTTCCTTTTTCACCCTAGCCCTCTATGGGCTTCCAAATATCACTTTGCCAATTCCACAAGAACTGTCTTAGCGAAAGGCTTCTTGAGGAGAAAGCTGTAACTCTGTGAGATGATTTCACAGAACACAAGGAAGTTTCTCAGAAAGCTTCTTTCTCTTTGTTATCGGAGGATATTTCCTTTGGCCCTATAGTCTTCAAAGGGATCCGAAATATCTGTTCTCAGATTCCACAGAAATAAGGCTAGCAAAGGGATCTACGAAACACAGATGTAACTCTGTGAGATGAATTCACAGAACACTAAGCAGTTTCTCAGAAAGCTTCTTTCCAGATTTCATCTGAGGATATTTCCTTTTTCACCATAGCCCTCTATGGGCTTCCAAATATCACTTTGCCAATTCCACAAGAACTGTCTTAGCGAAAGGCTTCTTGAGGGGAAAGCTGTAACTCTGTGAGATGATTTCACAGAACACAAAGAAGTTTCTCAGAAAGCTTCTTTCTCTTTGTTATCGGAGGATATTTCCTTTGGCCCTATAGTCTTCAAAGGGATCCGAAATATCTGTTCTCAGATTCCACAGAAATAAGGCCAGCAAAGAGACGTACGAAACACAGATGTAACTCTGTGAGATGAATTCACAGAACACTAAGCAGTTTCTCTGAAACCTTCTTTCCAGAGATCATCTGAGGATATTTCCCTTTTCACCATAGCCCTCTATGGGCTTCCAAATATGACTTTGCCAATTCCACAAGAACTGTCTTAGCGAAAGGCTTCTTGAGGGGAAAGCTGTAACTCTGTGAGATGATTTCACAGAACACAAAGAAGTTTCTCAGAAAGCTTCTTTCTCTTTGTTATCGGAGGATATTTCCTTTGGCTCTATAGTCTTCAAAGGGATCCGAAATATCTGTTCTCAGATTCCACAGAAAGAAGGCTAGCAAAGAGATCCACGAAATACAGATGTAACTCCGTGAGTGGAAGTCAAACATCACAGAGCGGTTTCTCAGAAAGCTTCTTTCCAAATTTCATCGGAGGATATTTCCTTTTTCACCATAGCTTCTATGGGCTTCCAAATATCACTTTGCCAATTCCACAAGAACCGTCTTAGCGAAAGGCTTCTTGAGGGGAAAGCTGTAACTCTGTGAGATCATTTCACAGAACACAAAGAAGTTTCTCAGAAAGCTTCTTTCTCTTTGATATCGGAGGATATTTCCTTTGGCCCTATAGTCTTCAAAGGGATCCGAAATATCTGTTCTCAGATTCCACAGAAATAAGGCTAGCAAAGAAACATATGAAACACAGATGGAACTCTGTGAGATGAATTCACAGAACACTAAGCAGTTTCTCAGAAAGCTTCTTTCCAGATTTCATCTGAGCATATTTCCTTTTTCACCATAGCCCTCTATGGGCTTCCAAATATCACTTTGCCAATTCCACAAGAACTGTCTTAGCGAAAGGCTTCTTGAGGAGAAAGCTGTAACTCTGTGAGATGATTTCACAGAACACAAAGAAGTTTCTCAGAAAGCTTCTTTCTCTTTGTTATCGGAGGATATTTCCTTGGGCCCTATAGTCTTCAAAGGGATCCGAAATATCTGTTCTCAGATTCCACAGAAATAAGGCTAGCAAAGAGATCTACGAAACACAGGTGTAACTCTGTGAGATGAATTCACAGAACACTAAGCAGTTTCTCAGAAAGCTTCTTTCCAGATTTCATCTGAGGATATTTCCTTTTTCACCGTAGCCCTCTATGGGCTTCCAAATATCACTTTGCCAATTCCACAAGAACTGTCTTAGCGAAAGGCTTCTTGAGGGGAAAGCTGTAACTCTGTGAGATGATTTCACAGAACACAAAGAAGTTTCTCAGAAAGCTTCTATCTCTTTGTTATCGGAGGATATTTCCTTTGGCACTATAGTCTTCAAACGGATCCGAAATATCTGTTCTCAGATTCCACAGAAATAAGGCTAGCAAAGAGATCTACGAAACACAGATGTAACTCTGTGAGATGAATTCACAGAACACTAAGCAGTTTCTCAGAAAGCTTCTTTCCAGATTTCATGTGAGGATATTTCCTTTTTCACCATAGCCCTCTATGGGCTTCCAAATATCACTTTGCCAATTCCACAAGAACTGTCTTAGCGAAAGGCTTCTTGAGGGCAAAGCTGTAACTCTGTGAGATGATTTCACAGAACACAAAGAAGTTTCTCAGAAAGCTTCTTTCTCTTTGTTATCGGAGGATATTTCCTTTGGCCCTATAGTCTTCAAAGGGATCCGAAATATCTGTTCTCAGATTCCACAGAAATAAGGCTAGCAAAGAGATCCACGAAATACAGATGTAACTCTGTGAGTGGAAGTCACACATCACAGAGCGGTTTCCAGAAAGCTTCTTTCCAGATTTCATCTGAGGATATTTGCTTTTTCACCATAGCTTCTATGGGCTTCCAAATATCACTTTGCCAATTCCACAAGAACTGTCTTAGCGAAAGGCTTCTTGAGGGGAAAGCTGTAACTCTTTGAGATGATTTCACAGAACACAAAGAAGTTTCTCAGAAAGCTTCTTTCTCTTTGTTATCGGAGGATATTTCCTTGGGCCCTATAGTCTTCATAGGGATCCGAAATATCTGTTCTCAGATTCCACAGAAATAAGGCTAGCAAAGAGATCTACGAAACACAGGTGTAACTCTGTGAGATGAATTCACAGAACACTAAGCAGTTTCTCAGAAAGCTTCTTTCCAGATTTCATCTGAGGATATTTCCTTTTTCACCGTAGCCCTCTATGGGCTTCCAAATATCACTTTACCAATTCCACAAGAACTGTCTTAGCGAAAGGCTTCTTGAGGGGAAAGCTGTAACTCTGTGAGATGATTTCACAGAACACAAAGAAGTTTCTCAGAAAGCTTCTTTCTCTTTGTTATCGGAGGATATTTCCTTTGGCCCTATAGTCTTCAAAGGGATCCGAAATATCTGTTCTCAGATTCCACAGAAACAAGGCTAGCAAAGACATCCACGAAATACAGATGTAACACTGTGAGTGGAAGTCACACATCACAGAGCAGTTTCTCAGAAAGCTTCTTTCCAGATTTCATCTGGGGATATATGCTTTTTCACCATAGCCCTCTATGGGCTTCTAAATATCACTTTGCCAATTCCACAAGAACTGTCTTAGCGAAAGGCTTCTTGAGGGGAAAGCTGTAACTCTGGGAGATGATTTCACAGAACACAAAGAAGTTTCTCAGAAAGCTTCTTTCTCTTTGTTATCGGAGGATATTTCCTTTCGCCCTATAGTCTTCAAAGGGATCCGAAATATCTGTTCTCAGATTCCACAGAAATAAGGCTAGCAAAGAGATCCACGAAATACAGATGTAACTCCGTGAGTGGAAGTCAAACATCACAGAGCGGTTTCTCAGAAAGCTTCTTTCCAAATTTCATCGGAGGATATTTCCTTTTTCACCATAGCTTCTATGGGCTTCCAAATATCACTTGGCCAATTCCACAAGAACCGTCTTAGCGAAAGGCTTCTTGAAGGGAAAGCTGTAACTCTGTGAGATCATTTCACAGAACACAAAGAAGTTTCTCAGAAAGCTTCTTTCTCTTTGTTATCGGAGGATATTTCCTTTGGCCCTATAGTCTTCAAAGGGATCCGAAATATCTGTTCTCAGATTCCACAGAAATAAGGCTAGCAAAGAAACCTATGAAACACAGATGGAACTCTGTGAGATGAATTCACAGAACACTAAGCAGTTTCTCAGAAAGCTTCTTTCCAGATTTCATCTGAGGATATTTCCTTTTTCACCATAGCCCTCTATGGGCTTCCAAATATCACTTTGCCAATTCCACAAGAACTGTCTTAGCGAAAGGCTTCTTGAGGAGAAAGCTGTAACTCTGTGAGATGATTTCACAGAACACGAAGAAGTTTCTCAGAAAGCTTCTTTCTCTTTGTTATCGGAGGATATTTCCTTGGGCCCCATAGTCTTCAAAGGGATCCGAAATATCTGTTCTCAGTTTCCACAGAAATAAGGCTAGCAAAGAGATCTACGAAACACAGGTGTAACTCTGTGAGATGAATTCACAGAACACTAAGCAGTTTCTCAGAAAGCTTCTTTCCAGATTTCATCTGAGGATATTTCCTTTTTCACCGTAGCCCTCTATGGGCTTCCAAATATCACTTTGCCAATTCCACAAGAACTGTCTTAGCGAAAGGCTTCTTGAGGGGAAAGCTGTAACTCTGTGAGATGATTTCACAGAACACAAAGAAGTTTCTCAGAAATCTTCTTTCTCTTTGTTATCGGAGGATATTTCCTTTGGCCCTATAGACTTCTAAGGGTTCCGAAATATCTGTTCTCAGATTCCACAGAAATAAGGCTAGCAAAGAGATCCACGAAATACAGATGTAACTCTGTGAGTGGAAGTCATACATCACAGAGCAGTTTCTCAGAAAGCTTCTTTCCAGATTTCCTCTGGGGATATATGCTTATTCACCATAGCCCTCTATGGGCTTCCAAATATCACTATGCCAATTCCACAAGAACTGTCTTAGCGAAAGGCTTCTTGAGGGGAAAGCTGTAACTCTGTGAGATGATTTCACAGAACACAAAGAAGTTTCTCAGAAAGCCTCTTTCTCTTTGTTATCGGAGGATATTTCCTTTGGCCCTATAGTCTTCAAAGGGATCCGAAATATCTGTTCTCAGATTCCACAGAAAGAAGGCTAGCTAAGAGATCCACGAAATACAGATGTAACTCTGTGAGTGGAAGTCACACATCACAGAGCGGTTTCCAGAAAGCTTCTTTCCAGATTTCATCTGAGGATATTTGCTTTTTCACCATAGCTTCTATGGGCTTCCAAATATCACTTTGCCAATTCCACAAGAACTGTCTTAGCGAAAGGCTTCTTGAGGGGAAAGCTGTAACTCTTTGAGATGATTTCACAGAACACAAAGAAGTTTCTCAGAAAGCTTCTTTCTCTTTGTTATCGGAGGATATTTCCTTGGGCCCTATAGTCTTCATAGGGATCCGAAATATCTGTTCTCAGATTCCACAGAAATAAGGCTAGCAAAGAGATCTACGAAACACAGGTGTAACTCTGTGAGATGAATTCACAGAACACTAAGCAGTTTCTCAGAAAGCTTCTTTCCAGATTTCATCTGAGGATATTTCCTTTTTCACCGTAGCCCTCTATGGGCTTCCAAATATCACTTTACCAATTCCACAAGAACTGTCTTAGCGAAAGGCTTCTTGAGGGGAAAGCTGTAACTCTGTGAGATGATTTCACAGAACACAAAGAAGTTTCTCAGAAAGCTTCTTTCTCTTTGTTATCGGAGGATATTTCCTTTGGCCCTATAGTCTTCAAAGGGATCCGAAATATCTGTTCTCAGATTCCACAGAAACAAGGCTAGCAAAGACATCCACGAAATACAGATGTAACACTGTGAGTGGAAGTCACACATCACAGAGCAGTTTCTCAGAAAGCTTCTTTCCAGATTTCATCTGGGGATATATGCTTTTTCACCATAGCCCTCTATGGGCTTCTAAATATCACTTTGCCAATTCCACAAGAACTGTCTTAGCGAAAGGCTTCTTGAGGGGAAAGCTGTAACTCTGGGAGATGATTTCACAGAACACAAAGAAGTTTCTCAGAAAGCTTCTTTCTCTTTGTTATCGGAGGATATTTCCTTTCGCCCTATAGTCTTCAAAGGGATCCGAAATATCTGTTCTCAGATTCCACAGAAATAAGGCTAGCAAAGAGATCCACGAAATACAGATGTAACTCCGTGAGTGGAAGTCAAACATCACAGAGCGGTTTCTCAGAAAGCTTCTTTCCAAATTTCATCGGAGGATATTTCCTTTTTCACCATAGCTTCTATGGGCTTCCAAATATCACTTGGCCAATTCCACAAGAACCGTCTTAGCGAAAGGCTTCTTGAAGGGAAAGCTGTAACTCTGTGAGATCATTTCACAGAACACAAAGAAGTTTCTCAGAAAGCTTCTTTCTCTTTGTTATCGGAGGATATTTCCTTTGGCCCTATAGTCTTCAAAGGGATCCGAAATATCTGTTCTCAGATTCCACAGAAATAAGGCTAGCAAAGAAACCTATGAAACACAGATGGAACTCTGTGAGATGAATTCACAGAACACTAAGCAGTTTCTCAGAAAGCTTCTTTCCAGATTTCATCTGAGGATATTTCCTTTTTCACCATAGCCCTCTATGGGCTTCCAAATATCACTTTGCCAATTCCACAAGAACTGTCTTAGCGAAAGGCTTCTTGAGGAGAAAGCTGTAACTCTGTGAGATGATTTCACAGAACACGAAGAAGTTTCTCAGAAAGCTTCTTTCTCTTTGTTATCGGAGGATATTTCCTTGGGCCCCATAGTCTTCAAAGGGATCCGAAATATCTGTTCTCAGTTTCCACAGAAATAAGGCTAGCAAAGAGATCTACGAAACACAGGTGTAACTCTGTGAGATGAATTCACAGAACACTAAGCAGTTTCTCAGAAAGCTTCTTTCCAGATTTCATCTGAGGATATTTCCTTTTTCACCGTAGCCCTCTATGGGCTTCCAAATATCACTTTGCCAATTCCACAAGAACTGTCTTAGCGAAAGGCTTCTTGAGGGGAAAGCTGTAACTCTGTGAGATGATTTCACAGAACACAAAGAAGTTTCTCAGAAATCTTCTTTCTCTTTGTTATCGGAGGATATTTCCTTTGGCCCTATAGACTTCTAAGGGTTCCGAAATATCTGTTCTCAGATTCCACAGAAATAAGGCTAGCAAAGAGATCCACGAAATACAGATGTAACTCTGTGAGTGGAAGTCATACATCACAGAGCAGTTTCTCAGAAAGCTTCTTTCCAGATTTCCTCTGGGGATATATGCTTATTCACCATAGCCCTCTATGGGCTTCCAAATATCACTATGCCAATTCCACAAGAACTGTCTTAGCGAAAGGCTTCTTGAGGGGAAAGCTGTAACTCTGTGAGATGATTTCACAGAACACAAAGAAGTTTCTCAGAAAGCCTCTTTCTCTTTGTTATCGGAGGATATTTCCTTTGGCCCTATAGTCTTCAAAGGGATCCGAAATATCTGTTCTCAGATTCCACAGAAAGAAGGCTAGCTAAGAGATCCACGAAATACAGATGTAACTCTGTGAGTGGAAGTCACACATCACAGAGCAGTTTCTCAGAAAGCTTCTTTCCAGATTTCATCTAAGGATATTTCCTTTTTCACCTTAGCCCTCTATGGGCTTCCAAATATCACTTTGCCAATTACACAAGAACTGTCTTAGCGAAAGGCTTCTTGAGGGGAAAGCTGTAACTCTGTGAGATGATTTCACAGAACACAAAGAAGTTTCTCAGAAAGCTTCTTTCTCTTTGTTATCGGAGGATATTTCCTTTGGCCCTATAGACTTCAAAGGGATCCGAAATATCTGTTCTCAGATTCCACAGAAATAAGGCTAGCAAAGAGACGTACGAAACACAGATGTAACTCTGTGAGATGAATTCACAGAACACTAAGCAGTTTCTCAGAAAGCTTCTTTCCAGATTTCATCTGAGGATATTTCCTTTTTCACCATAGCCCTCTACGGGCTTCCAAATATCACTTTGCCATTCCACAAGAACTGTCTTAGCGAAAGGCTTCTTGAAGGGAAAGCTGTAACTCTGTGAGATGATTTCACAGAACACAAAGAAGTTTCTCAGAAAGCTTCTTTCTCTTTGTTATCGGAGGATATTTCCTTTGGCCCTATAGTCTTCAATGGGATCCGAAATATCTGTTCTCAGATTCCACAGAAAGAAGGCTAGCAAAGATACGTACGAAACACAGATTTAACTCTGTGAGATGAATTCACAGAACACTAAGCAGTTTCTCTGAAAGCTTCTTTCCAGATTTCATCTGAGGATATTTCCTTTTTCACCATAGCCCTCTATGGGCTTCCAAATATCACTTTGCCAATTCCACAAGAACTGTCTTAGCGAAAGGCTTCTTGAGGGGAAAGCTGTAACTCTGTGAGATGATTTCACAGAACACAAAGACGTTTCTCAGAAAGCTTCTTTCTCTTTGTTATCGGAGGATATTTCCTTTGGCCCTATAGTCTTCAAAGGGATCCGAAATATCTGTTCTCAGATTCCACAGAAATAAGGCTAGCAAAGAGATCTACGAAACACAGGTGTAACTCTGTGAGATGAATTCACAGAACACTAAGCAGTTTCTCAGAAAGCTTCTTTCCAGATTTCATCTCAGGATATTTCCTTTTTCACCATAGCCCTCTATGGGCTTCCAAATATCACTTTGCCAATTCCACAAGAACTGTCTTAGCGAAAGGCTTCTTGAGGGTAAAGCTGTAACTCTGTGAGATGATTTCACAGAACACAAAGAAGTTTCTCAGAAAGCTTCTTTCTCTTTGTTATCGGAGGATATTTCCTTTGGCCCCATAGTCTTCAAAGGGATCCGAAATATCTGTTCTCAGATTCCACAGAAATAAGGCTAGCAAAGAGATCCACGAAATACAGAGGTAACTCTGTGAGTGGAAGTCACACATCACAGAGCAGTTTCTCAGAAAGCTTCTTTCCAGATTTCATCTGAAGATATATGCTTTTTCACCATAGCCCTCTATGGGCTTCCAAATATCACTTTGCCAATTCCACAAGAACTGTCTTAGCGAAAGGCTTCTTGAGGGGAAAGCTGTAAATCTGTGAGATGATTTCACAGAACACAAAGAAGTTTCTCAGAAAGCTTCTTTCTCTTTGTTATCGGAGGATATTTCCTTTGGCCCTATAGTCTTCAAAGGGATCCGAAATATCTGTTCTCAGATTCCACAGAAGGAAGGCTAGCTAAGAGATCCACGTAATACAGATGTAACTCTGTGAGTGGAAGTCACACATCACAGAGCAGTTTCTCAGAAAGCTTCTTTCCAGATTTCATCTGAGGATATTTCCTTTTTCACCATAGCCCTCTATGGGCTTCCAAATATCACTTTGCCAATTCCACAAGAACTGTCTTAGCGAAAGACTTCTTGAGGGGAAAGCTGTAACTCTGTGACATGATTTCACAGAACACAAAGAAGTTTCTCAGAAAGCTTCTTTCTCTTTGTTATCGGAGGATATTTCCTTTGGCCCTATAGTGTTCAAAGGGATCCGAAATATCTGTTCTCAGGTTCCACAGAAATAAAGCTAGCAAAGAGGTCTACGAAACACAGATGTAACTCTGTGAGATGAATTCACAGAACACAAAGCAGTTTCTCAGAAAGCTTCTTTCCAGATTTCATCTGAGGATATTTCCTTTTTCACCATAGCCCTCAATGGGCTTCCAAATATCACTTTGCCAATTCCACAAGAACTGTCTTAGCGAAAGGCTTCTTGAGGGGAAAGCTGTAACTCTGTGAGATGCTTTCGCAGAACACAAGGAAGTTTCTCAGAAGGCTTCTTTCTCTTTCTTATCGGAGGATATTTCCTTTGGCCCTATAGTCTTCAAAGGGATCCGAAATATCTGTTTTCAGATTCCACAGAAAGAAGGCTAGCAAAGAGATCCACGAAATACAGATGTAACACTGTGAGATGAATTAACAGAACACTAAGCAGTTTCTCAGAAAGCATCTTTCCAGATTTCATCTGAGGATATTTCCTTTTTCACCATAGCCCTCTACGGGCTTCCAAATTTCACTTTGCCAATTCCACAAGAACTGTCTTAGCGAAAGGCTTCTTGAGTGGAAAGCTGTAACTCTGTGAGATGATTTCACAGAACACAAAGAAGTTTCTCAGAAAGCTTCTTTCTCTTTGTTATCGGAGGATATTTCCTTTGGCCCTATAGTCTTCAAAGGGATCCGAAATATCTGTTCTCAGATTCCACAGAAATAAGGTTAGCAAAGAGATCTACGAAACACAGATGTAACTCTGTGAGATGAATTCACAGAACACTAAGCAGTTTCTCAGAAAGCTTCTTTCCAGATTTCATCTGAGGATATTTCCTTTTGCACCATAGCCCTGTATGGGCTTCCAAATATCACCTTGCCAATTCCACAAGAACTGTCTTAGCGAAAGGCTTCTTGAGGGGAAAGCTGTAACTCTGTGAGATGATTTCACAGAACACAAGGAAGTTTCTCAGAAACCTTCTTTCTCTTTGTTACCGGAGGATATTTCCTTTGGCCCTATAGTCTTCAAAGGGATCCGAAATATCTGTTCTCAGATTCCACAGAAATAAGGCTAGCAAAGAGACGTACGAAACACAGATGTAAATCTGTGAGATGAATTTACAGAACACTAAGCAGTTTCTCTGAAAGCTTCTTTCCAGATTTCATCTGAGGATATTTCCTTTTTCACCATAGCCCTCTATGGGCTTCCAAATATCACTTTGCCAATTCCATAAGGACTGTCTTAGCGAAAGGCTTCTTGAGAGGAAAGCTGTAACTCTGTGAGATGATTTCACAGAACACAAGGAAGTTTCGCAGAAAGCTTCTTTCTCTTTGTTATCGTAGGATATTTCCTTTGGCCCTATAGTCTACAAAGGGATCCGAAATATCTGTTCTCAGATTCCACAGAAATAAGGCTAGCAAAGAGATCTACGAAACACAGATGTAACTCTGTGAGATGAATTCACAGAACACTAAGCAGTTTCTCAGAAAGCTTCTTTCCTGATTTCATCTGAGGATATTTCCTTTTTCACCATAGCCCTCTATGGGCTTCCAAATATCACTTTGCCAATTCCACAAGAACTGTCTTAGCGAAAGGCTTCTTGAGGGGAAAGCTGTAACTCTGTGAGATGATTTCACAGAACACAAAGAAGTTTCTCAGAAAGCTTCTTTCTCTTTGTTATCGGAGGATATTTCCTTTGGCCCTATAGTCTTCAAAGGGATCCGAAATATCTGTTCTCAGATTCCACAGAAATAAGGCTAGCAAAGAGATCTACGAAACACAGATGTAACTCTGTGAGATGAATTCACAGAACACTAAGCAGTTTCTCTGAAAGCTTTTTTCCAGATTTCATCTGAGGATATTTCCTTTTTCACCCTAGCCCTCTATGGGCTTCCAAATATCACTTTGCCAATTCCACAAGAACTGTCTTAGCGAAAGACTTCTTGAGGGGAAAGCTGTATCTCTGTGAGATCATTTCACAGAACACAAAGAAGTTTCTCAGAAAGCTTCTTTCTCATTGTTATCGGAGGATATTTCCTTTGGCCGTATAGTCTTCAAAGGGATCCGAAATATCTGTTCTCAGATTCCACAGAAATAAGGCTAGCAAAGAGATCGACGAAACACAGATGTAACTCTGTGAGTGGAAGTCACACGTCACAGAGCAGTTTCTCAGAAAGCTTCTTTCCAGATTTCATCTGATGATATATGCTTTTTCACCATAGCCCTCTATGGGCTTCCAAATATCACTTTGCCAATTCCACAAGAACTGTCTTAGCGAAAGGCTTCTTCAGGGGAAAGCTGTAACTCTGTGAGATGATTTCACAGAACACAAAGAAGTTTCTCAGAAAGCTTCTTTCTCTTTGTTATCGGAGGATACTTCCTTTGGCCCTATAGTCTTCAAAGGGATCCGAAATATCTGTTCTCAGATTCCACAGAAAGAAGGCTAGCAAAGAGATCCACGAAATACAGATGTAACTCTGTGAGTGGAAGTCACACATCACAGAGCAGTTTCTCAGAAAGCTTCTTTCCAGATTTCATCTGAGGATATTTCCTTTTTCACCCTAGCCCTCTATGGGCTTCCACATATCACTTTGCCAATTCCACAAGAACTGTCTTTGCGAAAGGCTTCTTGAGGGGAAAGCTGTAACTCTGTGAGATGATTTCACAGAACACAAAGAAGTTTCTCAGAAAGCTTCTTTCTCTTTGTTATCGGAGGATATTTCCTTTGGCCCTATAGTCTTCAAAGGGATCCGAAATATCTGTTCTCAGATTCCACAGAAATAAGGCTAGCAAAGAGATCTACGAAACACAGATGTAACTCTGTGAGTGGAAGTCACACATCACAGAGCAGTTTCTCAGAAAGCTTCTTTCCAGATTTCATCTGGGGATATATGCTTTTTCACCATAGCCCTCTATGGGCTTCTAAATATCACTTTGCCAATTCCACAAGAACTGTCTTAGCGAAAGGCTTCTTGAGGGGAAAGCTGTAACTCTGGGAGATGATTTCACAGAACACAAAGAAGTTTCTCAGAAAGCTTCTTTCTCTTTGTTATCGGAGGATATTTCCTTTCGCCCTATAGTCTTCAAAGGGATCCGAAATATCTGTTCTCAGATTCCACAGAAATAAGGCTAGCAAAGAGATCCACGAAATACAGATGTAACTCCGTGAGTGGAAGTCAAACATCACAGAGCGGTTTCTCAGAAAGCTTCTTTCCAAATTTCATCGGAGGATATTTCCTTTTTCACCATAGCTTCTATGGGCTTCCAAATATCACTTTGCCAATTCCACAAGAACCGTCTTAGCGAAAGGCTTCTTGAAGGGAAAGCTGTAACTCTGTGAGATCATTTCACAGAACACAAAGAAGTTTCTCAGAAAGCTTCTTTCTCTTTGTTATCGGAGGATATTTCCTTTGGCCCTATAGTCTTCAAAGGGATCCGAAATATCTGTTCTCAGATTCCACAGAAATAAGGCTAGCAAAGAAACCTATGAAACACAGATGGAACTCTGTGAGATGAATTCACAGAACACTAAGCAGTTTCTCAGAAAGCTTCTTTCCAGATTTCATCTGAGGATATTTCCTTTTTCACCATAGCCCTCTATGGGCTTCCAAATATCACTTTGCCAATTCCACAAGAACTGTCTTAGCGAAAGGCTTCTTGAGGAGAAAGCTGTAACTCTGTGAGATGATTTCACAGAACACGAAGAAGTTTCTCAGAAAGCTTCTTTCTCTTTGTTATCGGAGGATATTTCCTTGGGCCCCATAGTCTTCAAAGGGATCCGAAATATCTGTTCTCAGTTTCCACAGAAATAAGGCTAGCAAAGAGATCTACGAAACACAGGTGTAACTCTGTGAGATGAATTCACAGAACACTAAGCAGTTTCTCAGAAAGCTTCTTTCCAGATTTCATCTGAGGATATTTCCTTTTTCACCGTAGCCCTCTATGGGCTTCCAAATATCACTTTGCCAATTCCACAAGAACTGTCTTAGCGAAAGGCTTCTTGAGGGGAAAGCTGTAACTCTGTGAGATGATTTCACAGAACACAAAGAAGTTTCTCAGAAATCTTCTTTCTCTTTGTTATCGGAGGATATTTCCTTTGGCCCTATAGTCTTCAAAGGGTTCCGAAATATCTGTTCTCAGATTCCACAGAAATAAGGCTAGCAAAGAGATCCACGAAATACAGATGTAACTCTGTGAGTGGAAGTCATACATCACAGAGCAGTTTCTCAGAAAGCTTCTTTCCAGATTTCCTCTGGGGATATATGCTTTTTCACCATAGCCCTCTATGGGCTTCCAAATATCACTATGCCAATTCCACAAGAACTGTCTTAGCGAAAGGCTTCTTGAGGGGAAAACTGTAACTCTGTGAGATGATTTCACAGAACACAAAGAAGTTTCTCAGAAAGCCTCTTTCTCTTTGTTATCGGAGGATATTTCCTTTGGCCCTATAGTCTTCAAAGGGATCCGAAATATCTGTTCTCAGATTCCACAGAAAGAGGCTAGCTAAGAGATCCACGAAATACAGATGTAACTCTGAGAGTGGAAGTCACACATCACAGAGCAGTTTCTCAGAAAGCTTCTTTCCAGATTTCATCTAAGGATATTTCCTTTTTCACCTTAGCCCTCTATGGGCTTCCAAATATCACTTTGCCAATTACACAAGAACTGTCTTAGCGAAAGGCTTCTTGAGGGGAAAGCTGTAACTCTGTGAGATGATTTCACAGAACACAAAGAAGTTTCTCAGAAAGCTTCTTTCTCTTTGTTATCGGAGGATATTTCCTTTGGCCCTATAGTCTTCAAAGGGATCCGAAATATCTGTTCTCAGATTCCACAGAAATAAGGCTAGCAAAGAGACGTACGAAACACAGATGTAACTCTGTGAGATGAATTCACAGAACACTAAGCAGTTTCTCAGAAAGCTTCTTTCCAGATTTCATCTAAGGATATTTCCTTTTTCACCTTAGCCCTCTATGGGCTTCCAAATATCACTTTGCCAATTACACAAGAACTGTCTTAGCGAAAGGCTTCTTGAGGGGAAGGCTGTAACTCTGTGAGATGATTTCACAGAACACAAAGAAGTTTCTCAGAAAGCTTCTTTCTCTTTGTTATCGGAGGATATTTCCTTTGGCCCTATAGTCTTCAAAGGGATCCGAAATATCTGTTCTTAGATTCCACAGAAATAAGGCTAGCAAAGACATCCACGAAACACAGATGTAACTCTGTGAGATGAATTCACAGAACACTGAGCAGTTTCTCTGAAAGCTTCTTTCCAGATTTCATCTGAGGATATTTCCTTTTTCACCATAGCCCTCTATGGGCTTCCAAATATCACTTTGCCAATTCCACAAGAACTGTCTTAGCGAAAGGCTTCTTGAGGGGAAAGCTGTAACTCTGTGAGATGATTTCACAGAACACAAAGAAGTTTCTCAGAAAGCTTCTTTCTCTTTGTTATCGGAGGATATTTCCTTTGGCCCTATAGTCTTCAAAGGGATCTGAAATATCTGTTCTCAGATTCCACAGAAAGAAGGCTAGCAAAGACATCCACGAAACACAGATGTAACTCTGTGAGATGAATTCACGGAACACTAAGCAGTTTCTCAGAAAGCTTCTTTACAGATTTCATCTGAGGATATTTCCTTTTTCACCATAGCCCTCTATGGGCTTCCAAATATCACTTTGCCAATTCCACAAGAACTGTCTTAGCGAAAGGCTTCTTGAGGGGAAAGCTGTAACTCTGTGAGATGATTTCACAGAACACAAAGAAATTTCTCAGAAAGCTTCTTTCTCTTTGTTATCGGAGGATATTTCCTTTTTCCCTATAGTCTTCAAAGGGATCCGAAATATCTGTTCTCAGATTCCACAGAAATAAGGCTAGCAAAGACATCCACGAAATACCGATGTAACTTTGTGAGATGAATTCACAGAACACTAAGCACTTTCTCTGAAAGCTTCTTTCCAGATTTCATCTGAGGATATTTCCTTTTTCACCCTAGCCCTCTATGGGCTTCCAAATATGACTTTGCCAATTCCACAAGAACTGTCTTAGCGAAAGGCTTCCTGAGGGGAAAGCTGTAACTCTGTGAGATGATTTCACAGAACACAAAGAAGTTTCTCAGAAAGCTTCTTTCTCTTTGTTATCGGAGGATATTTCCTTTGGCCCTATAGTCTTCAAAGGGATCCGAAATATCTGTTCTCAGATTCCACAGAAAGAAGGCTAGCAAAGAGATCCACGAAATACAGATGTAACTCTGTGAGATGAATTCACAGAACACTAAGCAGTTTCTCAGAAAGCTTCTTTCCAGATTTCATCTGAGGATATTTCCTTTTTCACCATAGCCCTCTATGGGCTTCCAAATACCACTTTGCCAATTCCACAAGAACTGTCTTAGCGAAAGGCTTCTTGAGGGGAAAGCTGTAACTCTGTGAGATGATTTCACAGAACACAAAGAAGTTTCTCAGAAGGATTCTTTCTCTTTGTTATCGGAGGATATTTCCTTTGGCCCTATAGTCTTCAAAGGGATCCGAAATATCTGTTCTCAGATTCCACAGAAATAAGGCTAGGAAAGACATCCACGAAATACAGATGTAACTCTGTGAGATGAATTCACAGAACACTAAGCAGTTTCTCTGAAAGCTTCTTTCCAGATTTCATCTGAGGATATTTCCTTTTTCACCATAGCCCTCTATGGGCTTCCAAATATCACTTTGCCAATTCCACAAGAACTGTCTTAGCGAAAGGCTTCTTGAGGGGAAAGCTGTAACTCTGTGAGATGATTTCACAGAACACAAAGAAGTTTCTCAGAAAGCTTCTTTCTCTTTGTTATCGGAGGATATTTCCTTTGGCCCTATAGTCTTCAAAGGGATCCGAAATATCTGTTCTCAGATTCCACAGAAAGAAGGCTAGCAAAGAGATCCACGAAATACAGATGTAACTCTGTGAGATGAATTCACAGAACACTAAGCAGTTTCTCAGAAAGCTTCTTTACAGATTTCATCTGAGGATATTTCCTTTTTCACCATAGCCCTCTAAGGGCTTCCAAATATCACTTTGCCAATTCCACAAGAACTGTCTTACCGAAAGGCTTCTTGAGGGGAAAGCTGTAACTCTGTGAGATGATTTCACAGAACCCAAAGAAGTTTCTCAGAAAGCTTCTTTCTCTTTGTTATCGGAGGATATTTCCTTTGGCCCTATAGTCTTCAAAGGGATCCGAAATATCTGTTCTCAGATTCCACAGAAATAAGGCTAGCAAAGACATCCACGAAATACAGATGTAACTTTGTGAGATGAATTCACAGAACACTAAGCACTTTCTCTGAAAGCTTCTTTCCAGATTTCATCTGAGGATATTTCCTTTTTCACCAGAGCCCTCTATGGGCTTCCAAATATCACTTTGCCAATTCCACAAGAACTGTCTTAGCGAAAGGCTTCTTGAGGGGAAAGCTGTAACTCTGTGAGATGATTTCACAGAACACAAAGAAGTTTCTCAGAAAGCTTCTTTCTCTTTGTTATCGGAGGATATTTCCTTTGGCCCTATAGTCTTCAAAGGGATCCGAAATATCTGTTCTCAGATTCCACAGAAATAAGGCTAGGAAAGACATCCACGAAATACAGATGTAACTCTGTGAGATGAATTCACAGAACACTAAGCAGTTTCTCTGAAAGCTTCTTTCCAGATTTCATCTGAGGATATTTCCTTTTTCACCATAGCCCTCTATGGGCTTCCAAATATCACTTTGCCAATTCCACAAGAACTGTCTTAGCGAAAGGCTTCTTGAGGGGAAAGCTGTAACTCTGTGAGATGATTTCACAGAACACAAAGAAGTTTCTCAGAAAGCTTCTTTCTCTTTGTTATCGGAGGATATTTGCTTTGGCCCTATAGTCTTCAAAGGGATCCGAAATATCTGTTCTCAGATTCCACAGAAATAAGGCTAGCAAAGAGATCCACGAAATACAGATGTAACTCTGTGAGAGGAATTCACAGAACACTAAGCAGTTTCTCAGAAAGCTTCTTTACAGATTTCATCTGAGGATATTTCCTTTTTCAACATAGTCCTCTAAGGGCTTCCAAATATCACTTTGCCAATTCCACAAGAACTGTCTTAGCGAAAGGCTTCTTGAGGGGAAAGCTGTAACTCTGTGAGATGATTTCACAGAACACAAAGAAGTTTCTCAGAAAGCTTCTTTCTCTTTGTTATCGGAGGATATTTCCTTTGGCCCTATAGTCTTCAAAGGGATCGGAAATATCTGTTCTCAGATTCCACAGAAATAAGGCTAGCAAAGAGACCTACGAAACACAGATGTAACTCTGTGAGATGAATTCACAGAGCACTGAGCAGTTTCTCTGAAAGCTTCTTTCCACATTTCATCTGAGGATATATGCTTTTTCACCATAGCCCTCTATGGGCTTCCAAATATCACTTTGCCAATTCCACAAGAACTGTCTTAGCGAAAGCCTTCTTGAGGGGAAAGCTGTAACTCTGTGAGATGATTTCACAGAACACAAAGAAGTTTCTCAGAAAGCTTCTTTCTCTTTGTTATCGGAGGATATTTCCTTTGGCCCTATAGTCTTCAAAGGGATCCGAAATATCTGTTCTCAGATTCCACAGAAATAAGGCTAGCAAAGAGATCCACGAAATACACATGTAGCTCTGTGAGATGAATTCACAGAACACTAAGCAGTTTCTCAGAAAGCTTCTTTCCAGATTTCATCTGAGGATATTTCCTTTTTCAACATAGCCCTCTAAGGGCTTCCAAATATCACTTTACCAATTCCACACGAACTGTCTTAGCGAAAGGCTTCTTGTAGGGAAAGATGTAACTCTGTGAGATGATTTCACAGAACACAAAGAAGTTTCTCAGAAAGCTTCTTTCTCTTTGTTATCGGAGGATATTTCCTTTGGCCCTATAGTCTTCAAAGGGATCCGAAATATCTGTTCTCAGATTCCACAGAAAGAAGGCTAGCAAAGAGATCCACGAAATACAGATGTAACTCTGTGAGATGAATTCACAGAACACTAAGCAGTTTCTCAGAAAGCTTCTTTACAGATTTCATCTGAGGATATTTCCTTTTTCAACATAGCCCTCTAAGGGCTTCCAAATATCACTTTGCCAATTCCACAAGAACTGTCTTAGCGAAAGGCTTCTTGAGGGGAAAGCTGTAACTCTGTGAGATGATTTCACAGAACACAAAGAAGTTTCTCAGAAAGCTTCTTTCTCTTTGTTATCGGAGGATATTTCCTTTGGCCCTATAGTCTTCAAAGGGATCCGAAATATCTGTTCTCAGATTCCACAGAAATAAGGCTAGCAAAGACATCCACGAAATACAGATGTAACTTTGTGAGATGAATTCACAGAACACTAAGCACTTTCTCTGAAAGCTTCTTTCCAGATTTCATCTGAGGATATTTCCTTTTTCACCATAGCCCTCTATGGGCTTCCAAATATGACTTTGCCAATTCCACAAGAACTGTCTTAGCGAAAGGCTTCTTGAGGGGAAAGCTGTAACTCTGTGAGATGATTTCACAGAACACAAAGAAGTTTCTCAGAAAGCTTCTTTCTCTTTGTTATCGGAGGATATTTCCTTTGGCCCTATAGTCTTCAAAGGGATCCGAAATATCTGTTCTCAGATTCCACAGAAATAAGGCTAGCAAAGAGACCTACGAAACACAGATGTAACTCTGTGAGATGAATTCACAGAACACTGAGCAGTTTCTGTGAAAGCTTCTTTCCACATTTCATCTGAGGATATATGCTTTTTCACCATAGCCCTCTATGGGCTTCCAAATATCACTTTGCCAATTCCACAAGAACTGTCTTAGCGAAAGCCTTCTTGAGGGGAAAGCTGTAACTCTGTGAGATGATTTCACAGAACACAAAGAAGTTTCTCAGAAAGCTTCTTTCTCTTTGTTATCGGAGGATATTTCCTTTGGCCCTATAGTCTTCAAAGGGATCCGAAATATCTGTTCTCAGATTCCACAGAAATATGGCTAGCAAAGAGATCCACGAAATACAGATGTAACTCTGTGAGATGAATTCACAGAACACTAAGCAGTTTCTCAGAAAGCTTCTTTCCAGATTTCATCTGAGGATATTTCCTTTTTCAACATAGCCCTCTAAGGGCTTCCAAATATCACTTTACCAATTCCACAAGAACTGTCTTAGCGAAAGGCTTCTTGTAGGGAAAGATGTAACTCTGTGAGATGATTTCGCAGAACACAAAGAAGTTTCTCAGAAAGCTTCTTTCTCTTTGTTATCGGAGGATATTTCCTTTGGCCCTATAGTCTTCAAAGGGATCCGAAATATCTGTTCTCAGATTCCACAGAAAGAAGGCTAGCAAAGAGATCCACGAAATACAGATGTAACTCTGTGAGATGAATTCACAGAACACTAAGCAGTTTCTCAGAAAGCTTCTTTACAGATTTCATCTGAGGATATTTCCTTTTTCAACATAGCCCTCTATGGGCTTCCAAATATCACTTTGCCAATTCCACAAGAACTGTCTTAGCGAAAGGCTTCTTGAGGGGAAAGCTGTAAGTCTGTGAGATGATTTCACAGAACACAAAGAAGTTTCTCAGAAAGCTTCTTTCTCTTTGTTATCGGAGGATATTTCCTTTGGCCCTATAGTCTTCAAAGGGATCGGAAATATCTGTTCTCAGATTCCACAGAAATAAGGCTAGCAAAGAGACCTACGAAACACAGATGTAACTCTGTGAGATGAATTCACAGAGCACTGAGCAGTTTCTCTGAAAGCTTCTTTCCACATTTCATCTGAGGATATATGCTTTTTCACCATAGCCCTCTATGGGCTTCCAAATATCACTTTGCCAATTCCACAAGAACTGTCTTAGCGAAAGCCTTCTTGAGGGGAAAGCTGTAACTCTGTGAGATGATTTCACAGAACACAAAGAAGTTTCTCAGAAAGCTTCTTTCTCTTTGTTATCGGAGGATATTTCCTTTGGCCCTATAGTCTTCAAAGGGATCCGAAATATCTGTTCTCAGATTCCACAGAAATAAGGCTAGCAAAGAGATCCACGAAATACAGATGTAGCTCTGTGAGATGAATTCACAGAACACTAAGCAGTTTCTCAGAAAGCTTCTTTCCAGATTTCATCTGAGGATATTTCCTTTTTCAACATAGCCCTCTAAGGGCTTCCAAATATCACTTTACCAATTCCACACGAACTGTCTTAGCGAAAGGCTTCTTGTAGGGAAAGATGTAACTCTGTGAGATGATTTCACAGAACACAAAGAAGTTTCTCAGTAAGCTTCTTTCTCTTTGTTATCGGAGGATATTTCCTTTGGCCCTATAGTCTTCAAAGGGATCCGAAATATCTGTTCTCAGATTCCACAGAAAGAAGGCTAGCAAAGAGATCCACGAAATACAGATGTAACTCTGTGAGATGAATTCACAGAACACTAAGCAGTTTCTCAGAAAGCTTCTTTACAGATTTCATCTGAGGATATTTCCTTTTTCAACATAGCCCTCTAAGGGCTTCCAAATATCACTTTGCCAATTCCACAAGAACTGTCTTAGCGAAAGGCTTCTTGAGGGGAAAGCTGTAACTCTGTGAGATGATTTCACAGAACACAAAGAAGTTTCTCAGAAAGCTTCTTTCTCTTTGTTATCGGAGGATATTTCCTTTGGCCCTATAGACTTCAAAGGGATCCGAAATATCTGTTCTCAGATTCCACAGAAATAAGGCTAGCAAAGACATCCACGAAATACAGATGTAACTTTGTGAGATGAATTCACAGAACACTAAGCACTTTCTCTGAAAGCTTCTTTCCAGATTTCATCTGAGGATATTTCCTTTTTCACCATAGCCCTCTATGGGCTTCCAAATATGACTTTGCCAATTCCACAAGAACTGTCTTAGCGAAAGGCTTCTTGAGGGGAAAGCTGTAACTTTGTGAGATGATTTCACAGAACACAAAGAAGTTTCTCAGAAAGCTTCTTTCTCTTTGTTATCGGAGGATATTTCCTTTGGCCCTATAGTCTTCAAAGGGATCCGAAATATCTGTTCTCAGATTCCACAGAAATAAGGCTAGCAAAGAGACCTACGAAACACAGATGTAACTCTGTGAGATAAATTCACAGAACACTGAGCAGTTTCTCTGAAAGCTTCTTTCCACATTTCATCTGAGGATATATGCTTTTTCACCATAGCCCTCTATGGGCTTCCAAATATCACTTTGCCAATTCCACAAGAACTGTCTTAGCTAAAGCCTTCTTGAGGGGAAAGCTGTAACTCTGTGAGATGATTTCACAGAACACAAAGAAGTTTCTCAGAAAGCTTCTTTCTCTTTGTTATCGGAGGATATTTCCTTTGGCCCTATAGTCTTCAAAGGGATCCGAAATATCTGTTCTCAGATTCCACAGAAATAAGGCTAGCAAAGAGATCCACGAAATACAGATGTAACTCTGTGAGATGAATTCACAGAACACTAAGCAGTTTCTCAGAAAGCTTCTTTCCAGATTTCATCTGAGGATATTTCCTTTTTCAACATAGCCCTCTAAGGGCTTCCAAATATCACTTTACCAATTCCACAAGAACTGTCTTAGCGAAAGGCTTCTTGTAGGGAAAGATGTATCTCTGTGAGATGATTTCGCAGAACACAAAGAAGTTTCTCAGAAAGCTTCTTTCTCTTTGTTATCGGAGGATATTTCCTTTGGCCCTATAGTCTTCAAAGGGATCCGAAATATCTGTTCTCAGATTCCACAGAAATAAGGCTAGCAAAGAGATCCACGAAATACAGATGTAACTCTGTGAGATGAATTCACAGAACACTAAGCAGTTTCTCAGAAAGCTTCTTTACAGATTTCATCTGAGGATATTTCCTTTTTCAACATAGCCCTCTATGGGCTTCCAAATATCACTTTGCCAATTCCACAAGAACTGTCTTAGCGAAAGGCTTCTTGAGGGGAAAGCTGTAACTCTGTGAGATGATTTCACAGAACACAAAGAAGTTTCTCAGAAAGCTTCTTTCTCTTTGTTATCGGAGGATATTTCCTTTGGCCCTATAGTCTTCAAAGGGATCCGAAATATCTGTTCTCAGATTCCACAGAAAGAAGGCTAGCAAAGAGATCCACGAAATACAGATGTAACTCTGTGAGATGAATTCACAGAACACTAAGCAGTTTCTCAGGAAGCTTCTTTCCAGATTTCATCTGAGGATATTTCCTTTTTCACCCTAGCCCTCTATGGGCTTCCAAATATCACTTTGCCAATTCCACAAGAACTGTCTTAGCGAAAGGCTTCTTGAGGGGAAAGCTGTAACTCTGTGAGATGATTTCACAGAACACAAAGAAGTTTCTTAGAAAGCTTCTTTCTCTTTGTTATCGGAGGATATTTCCTTTGGCCCTATAGTCTTCAAAGGGATCCGAAATATCTGTTCTCAGATTCCACAGAAATAAGGCTAGCAAAGACATCCACGAAATACAGATGTAACTCTGTGAGATGAATTCACAGAACACTAAGCAGTTTCACTGAAAGCTTCTTTCCAGATTTCATCTGAGGATATTTCCTTTTTCACCATAGCCCTCTATGGGCTTCCAAATATCACTTTGCCAATTCAACAAGAACTGTCTTAGCGAAAGGCTTCTTGAGGGGAAAGCTGTAACTCTGTGAGATGATTTCACAGAACACAAAGAAGTTTCTCAGAAAGCTTCTTTCTCTTTGTTATCGGAGGATATTTCCTTTGGTCTTCAAAGGGATCCGAAATATCTGTTCTCAGATTCCACAGAAAGAAGGCTAGCAAAGAGATCCACGAAATACAGATGTAACTGTGTGAGATGAATTCACAGAACACTAAGCAGTTTCTCAGAAAGCTTCTTTACAGATTTCATCTGAGGATATTTCCTTTTTCAACATAGCCCTCTAAGGGCTTCCAAATATCACTTTGCCAATTCCACAAGAACTGTCTGAGCGAAAGGCTTCTTGAGGGGAAAGCTGTAACTCTGTGAGATGATTTGACAGAACACAAAGAAGTTTCTCAGAAAGCTTCTTTCTCTTTGTTATCGGAGGATATTTCCTTTGGCCCTATAGTCTTCAAAGGGATCCGAAATATCTGTTCTCAGATTCCACAGAAATAAGGCTAGCAAAGAGACCTACGAAACACAGATGTAACTCTGTGAGATGAATTCACAGAACACTGAGCAGTTTCTCTGAAAGCTTCTTTCCACATTTCATCTGAGGATATTTCCTTTTTCACCATAGCCCTCTATGGGCTTAAAAATATCACTTTGCCAATTCCACAAGAAATGTCTTAGCGAAAGGCTTCTTGAGGGGAAAGCTGTGACTCTGTGAGATGATTTCACAGAACACAAAGAAGTTTCTCAGAAAGCTTCTTTCTCTTTGTTATCGGAGGATATTTCCTTTGTCCCTATAGTCTTCAAAGGGATCCGAAATATCTGTTCTCAGATTCCACAGAAAGAAGGCTAGCAAAGAGATCCACGAAATACAGATGTAACTCTGTGAGATGAATTCACAGAACACTAAGCAGTTTCTCAGAAACCTTCTTTACAGATTTCATCTGAGGATATTTCCTTTTTCAACATAGCCCTCTTAGGGCTTCCAAATATCACTTTGCCAATTCCACAAGAACTGTCTTAGCGAAAGGCTTCTTGAGGGGAAAGCTGTAACTCTGTGAGATGATTTCACAGAACACAAAGAAGTTTCTCAGAAAGCTTCTTTCTCTTTGTTATCGGAGGATATTTCCTTTGGCCCTATAGTCTTCAAAGGGATCCGATATATCTGTTCTCAGATTCCACAGAAATAAGGCTAGCAAAGACATCCACGAAATACAGATGTAACTTTGTGAGATGAATTCACAGAACACTAAGCACTTTCTCTGAAAGCTTCTTTCCAGATTTCATCTGAGGATATTTCCTTTTTCACCATAGCCCTCTATGGGCTTCCAAATATGACTTTGCCAATTCCACAAGAACTGTCTTAGCGAAAGGCTTCTTGAGGGGAAAGCTGTAACTCTGTGAGATGATTTCACAGAACACAAAGAAGTTTCTCAGAAAGCTTCTTTCTCTTTGTTATCGGAGGATATTTCCTTTGGCCCTATAGGCTTCAAAGGGATCCGAAATATCTGTTCTCAGATTCCACAGAAATAAGGCTAGCAAAGAGACCTACGAAACACAGATGTAACTCTGTGAGATGAATTCACAGAACACTGAGCAGTTTCTCTGAAAGCTTCTTTCCACATTTCATCTGAGGATATATGCTTTTTCACCATAGCCCTCTATGGGCTTCCAAATATCACTTTGCCAATTCCACAAGAACTGTCTTAGCGAAAGCCTTCTTGAGGGGAAAGCTGTAACTCTGTGAGATGATTTCACAGAACACAAAGAAGTTTCTCAGAAAGCTTCTTTCTCTTTGTTATCGGAGGATATTTCCTTTGGCCCTATAGTCTTCAAAGGGATCCGAAATATCTGTTCTCAGATTCCACAGAAATAAGGCTAGCAAAGAGAACCACGAAATACAGATGTAACTCTGTGAGATGAATTCACAGAACACTAAGCAGTTTCTCAGAAAGCTTCTTTCCAGATTTCATCTGAGGATATTTCCTTTTTCAACATAGCCCTCTAAGGGCTTCCAAATATCACTTTACCAATTCCACAAGAACTGTCTTAGCGAAAGGCTTCTTGTAGGGAAAGATGTAACTCTGTGAGATGATTTCACAGAACACAAAGAAGTTTCTCAGAAAGCTTCTTTCTCTTTGTTATCGGAGGATATTTCCTTTGGCCCTATAGTCTTCAAAGGGATCCGAAATATCTGTTCTCAGATTCCACAGAAAGAAGGCTAGCAAAGAGATCCACGAAATACAGATGTAACTCTGTGAGAAGAATTCACAGAACACTAAGCAGTTTCTCAGAAAGCTTCTTTACAGATTTCATCTGAGGATATTTCCTTTTTCAACATAGCCCTCTAAGGGCTTCCAAATATCACTTTGCCAATTCCACAAGAACTGTCTTAGCGAAAGGCTTCTTGAGGGGAAAGCTGTAACTCTGTGAGATGATTTCACAGAACACAAAGAAGTTTCTCAGAAAGCTTCTTTCTCTTTGTTATCGGAGGATATTTCCTTTGGCCCTATAGTCTTCAAAGGGATCCGAAATATCTGTTCTCAGATTCCACAGAAAGAAGGCTAGCAAAGAGATCCACGAAACACAGATGTAACTCTGTGAGATGAATTCACAGAACACTAAGCAGTTTCTCAGAAAGCTTCTTTCCAGATTTCATCTGAGGATATTTCCTTTTTCACCCTAGCCCTCTATGGGCTTCCAAATATCACTTTGCCAATTCCACAAGAACTGTCTTAGCGAAAGGCTTCTTGAGGGGAAAGCTGTAACTCTGTGAGATGATTTCACAGAATACAAAGAAGTTTCTCAGAAAGCTTCTTTCTCTTTGTTATCGGAGGATATTTCCTTTGGTCTTCAAAGGGATCCGAAATATCTGTTCTCAGATTCCACAGAAATAAGGCTAGCAAAGAGATCCACGAAATACAGATGTAACTGTGTGAGATGAATTCACAGAACACTAAGCAGTTTCTCAGAAAGCTTCTTTACAGATTTCATCTGAGGATATTTCCTTTTTCAACATAGCCCTCTAAGGGCTTCCAAATATCACTTTGCCAATTCCACAAGAACTGTCTGAGCGAAAGGCTTCTTGAGGGGAAAGCTGTAACTCTGTGAGATGATTTGAGAGAACACAAAGAAGTTTCTCAGAAAGCTTCTTTCTCTTTGTTATCGGAGGATATTTCCTTTGGCCCTATAGTCTTCAAAGGGATCCGAAATATCTGTTCTCAGATTCCACAGAAAGAAGGCTAGCAAAGAGACCTACGAAACACAGATGTAACTCTGTGAGATGAATTCACAGAACACTGAGCAGTTTCTCTGAAAGCTTCTTTCCACATTTCATCTGAGGATATTTCCTTTTTCACCATAGCCCTCTATGGGCTTAAAAATATCACTTTGCCAATTCCACAAGAAATGTCTTAGCGAAAGGCTTCTTGAGGGGAAAGCTGTAACTCTGTGAGATGATTTCACAGAACACAAAGAAGTTTCTCAGAAAGCTTCTTTCTCTTTGTTATCGGAGGATATTTCCTTTGTCCCTATAGTCTTCAAAGGGATCCGAAATATCTGTTCTCAGATTCCACAGAAATAAGGCTAGCAAAGAGATCTTCGAAACACAGATGTAACTCTGTGAGATGAATTCACAGAACACTAAGCAGTTTCTCAGAAAGCTTCTTTCCAGATTTCATCTGAGGATATTTCCTTTTTCACCATAGTCCTCTATGGGCTTCCAAATATCACTTTGCCAATTCCACAAGAACTGTCTTAGCGAAAGGCTTCTTGAGGGGAAAGCTGTAACTCTGTGAGATGATTTCACAGAACACAAAGAAGTTTCTCAGAAAGCTTCTTTCTCTTTGTTATCGGAGGATATTTCCTTTGGCCCTATAGTCTTCAAAGGGATCTGAAATATCTGTTCTCAGATTCCACAGAAATAAGGCTAGCAAAGAGATCTACGAAACACAGATGTAACTCTGTGAGATAAATTCACAGAACACTAAGCAGTTTCTCAGAAAGCTTCTTTCCAGATTTCATCTGAGGATATTTCCTTTTTCACCATAGCCCTCTATGGGCTTCCAAATATCACTTTGCCAATTCCACAAGAACTGTCTTAGCGATAGGCTTCTTCAGGGGAAAGCTGTAACTCTGTGAGATGATTTCACAGAACACAAAGAAGTTTCTCAGAAAGCTTCTTTCTCTGTGTTATCGGAGGATATTTCCTTTGGCCCTATAGTCTTCAAAGGGATCCGAAATATCTGTTCTCAGATTCCACAGAAATAATGCTAGCAAAGAGATCTACGAAACACAGATGTAACACTGTGAGATGAATTCACAGAACACTAAGCAGTTTCTCAGAAAGCTTCTTCCCAGATTTCATCTGAGGATATTTCCTTTTTCACCCTAGCCCTCTATGGGCTTCCAAATATCACTTTGCCAATTCCACAAGAACTGTCTTAGCGAAAGGCTTCTTGAGCGGAAAGCTGTATCTCTGTGAGATGATTTCACAGAACACAAAGAAGTTTCTCAGAAAGCTTCTTTCTCTTTGTTATCTTAGGATATTTCCTTTGGCCCTATAGTCTTCAAAGGGATCCGAAATATCTGTTCTCAGATTCCACAGAAATAAGGCTAGCAAAGAGACCTACGAAACACAGAAGTAACTCTGTGAGATGAATTCAAAGAACACTAAGCAGTTTCTCTGAAAGCTTCTTTCCAGATTTCATCTGAGGATATTTCCTTTTTCACCATAGCCCTCTAAGGGCTTCGAAATATCACTTTGCCAATTCCACAAGAACTGTCTTAGCCAAAGGCTTCTTAAGGCGAAAGCTGTAACTCTGTGAGATGATTTCACAGAACACAAAGAAGTTTCTCAGAAATCTTCTTTCTCTTTGTTATCGGAGGATATTTCCTTTGGCCCTATAGTCTTCAAAGGGATCCGAAATATCTCTTCTCAGATTCCACAGAAATAAGGCTAGCAAAGAGATCTACGAAATGCAGATGTAACTCTGTGAGGGGAAGTCACACATCACAGAGCAGTTTCTCAGAAAGCTTCTTTCCAGATTTCATCTGAGGGTATGGCTCTTTCACCATAGCCCTCTATGGGCTTCCAAATATCACTTTGCCAATTCCACAAGAACTGTCTTAGCGAAAGGCTTCTTGAGGGGAAAGCTGTAACTCTGTGAGATGATTTCACAGAACACAAAGAAGTTTCTCAGAAAGCTTCTTTCTCTTTGTTATCGGAGGATATTTCCTTGGCCCTAGAGACTTCAAAGGGATCTGAAATATCTGTTCTCAGATTCCACAGAAATAAGGCTTGCAAGGAGATCTACGAAACACACATGTAATTCTGTGAGATGAATTCACAGAACACTAAGCAGTTTCTCAGAAAGCTTCTTTCCAGATTTCATCTGAGGATATTTCCTTTTTCACCATAGCCCTCTATGGGCTTCCAAATATCACTTTGCCAATTCCACAAGAACTGTCTTAGCGAAAGGCTTCTTGAGAGGAAAGCTGTTACTCTGTGAGATGATTTCACAGAACACAAAGAAGTTTCTCAGAAAGCTTCTTTCTCTTTGTTATCGGAGGATATTTCCTTTGGCCCTATAGTCTTCAAAGGGATCCGAAATATCTGTTCTCAGATTCCACAGAAATAAGGCTAGCAAAGAGATTCACGAAATACAGATGTAACTCTGTGAGTGGAAGTCACACATTACAGAGCAGTTTCTCAGAAAGCTTCTTTCCAGATTTCATCTGAGGATATTGCTTTTTCACCATAGCAGTCTATGGGCTTCCAAATATCACTTTGCCAATTCCACAAGAACTGTCTTAGCGAAAGGCTTCTTGAGGGGAAAGCTGTAACTCTGTGAGATGATTTCACAGAACACAAAGAAGTTTCTCAGAAAGCTTCTTTCTCTTTGTTATCGGAGGATATTTCCTTTGGCCCTATAGTCTTCAAAGGGATCTGAAATATCTGTTCTCAGATTCCACAGAAATAAGGCTAGCAAAGAGATCTACGAAACACACATGTAACTCTCTGAGATGAATTCACAGAACACTAAGCAGTTTCTCAGAAAGCTTCTTTCCAGATTTCATCTGAGGATATTTCCTTTTTCACCCTAACCCTCTTTGGGCTTCCAAATATCACTTTGCCAATTCCACAAGAACTGTCTTAGCGAAAGGCTTCTTGACGGGAAAGCTGTAACTCTGTGAGATGATTTCACAGAACACAAAGAAGTTTCTCAGAAAGCTTCTTTCTCTTTGTTATCGGAGGATATTTCCTTTGGCCCCATAGCCTTCAAAGGGATCCGAAATATCTGTTCTCAGATTCCACAGAAATAAGGCTAGCAAAGAGATTCACGAAATACAGATGTAACTCTGTGAGTGGAAGTCACACATCACAGAGCAGTTTCTCAGAAAGCTTCTTTCCAGATTTCATCTGAGGATATTGCTTTTTCACCATAGCCCTCTATGGGCTTCCAAATATCACTTTGCCAATTCCACAAGAACTGTCTTAGCGAAAGGCTTCTAGAGGGGAAAGCTGTAACTCTGTGAGATGATTTCACAGAACACAAAGAAGTTTCTCAGAAAGCTTCTTTCTCTTTGTTATCGGAGGATATTTCCTTTGGCCCTATAGTCTTCAAAGGGATCTGAAATATCTGTTCTCAGATTCCACAGAAATAAGGCTAGCAAAGAGATCTACGAAACACAGATGTAACTCTGTGAGATAAATTCACAGAACACTAAGCAGTTTCTCAGAAAGCTTCTTTCCAGATTTCATCTGAGGATATTTCCTTTTTCACCATAGCCCTCTATGGGCTTCCAAATATCACTTTGCCAATTCCACAAGAACTGTCTTAGCGATAGGCTTCTTCAGGGGAAAGCTGTAACTCTGTGAGATGATTTCACAGAACACAAAGAAGTTTCTCAGAAAGCTTCTTTCTCTGTGTTATCGGAGGATATTTCCTTTGGCCCTATAGTCTTCAAAGGGATCCGAAATATCTGTTCTCAGATTCCACAGAAATAATGCTAGCAAAGAGATCTACGAAACACAGATGTAACACTGTGAGATGAATTCACAGAACACTAAGCAGTTTCTCAGAAAGCTTCTTCCCAGATTTCATCTGAGGATATTTCCTTTTTCACCCTAGCCCTCTATGGGCTTCCAAATATCACTTTGCCAATTCCACAAGAACTGTCTTAGCGAAAGGCTTCTTGAGCGGAAAGCTGTATCTCTGTGAGATGATTTCACAGAACACAAAGAAGTTTCTCAGAAAGCTTCTTTCTCTTTGTTATCTTAGGATATTTCCTTTGGCCCTATAGTCTTCAAAGGGATCCGAAATATCTGTTCTCAGATTCCACAGAAATAAGGCTAGCAAAGAGACCTACGAAACACAGAAGTAACTCTGTGAGATGAATTCAAAGAACACTAAGCAGTTTCTCTGAAAGCTTCTTTCCAGATTTCATCTGAGGATATTTCCTTTTTCACCATAGCCCTCTAAGGGCTTCGAAATATCACTTTGCCAATTCCACAAGAACTGTCTTAGCCAAAGGCTTCTTAAGGCGAAAGCTGTAACTCTGTGAGATGATTTCACAGAACACAAAGAAGTTTCTCAGAAATCTTCTTTCTCTTTGTTATCGGAGGATATTTCCTTTGGCCCTATAGTCTTCAAAGGGATCCGAAATATCTCTTCTCAGATTCCACAGAAATAAGGCTAGCAAAGAGATCTACGAAATGCAGATGTAACTCTGTGAGGGGAAGTCACACATCACAGAGCAGTTTCTCAGAAAGCTTCTTTCCAGATTTCATCTGAGGGTATGGCTCTTTCACCATAGCCCTCTATGGGCTTCCAAATATCACTTTGCCAATTCCACAAGAACTGTCTTAGCGAAAGGCTTCTTGAGGGGAAAGCTGTAACTCTGTGAGATGATTTCACAGAACACAAAGAAGTTTCTCAGAAAGCTTCTTTCTCTTTGTTATCGGAGGATATTTCCTTGGCCCTAGAGACTTCAAAGGGATCTGAAATATCTGTTCTCAGATTCCACAGAAATAAGGCTTGCAAGGAGATCTACGAAACACACATGTAATTCTGTGAGATGAATTCACAGAACACTAAGCAGTTTCTCAGAAAGCTTCTTTCCAGATTTCATCTGAGGATATTTCCTTTTTCACCATAGCCCTCTATGGGCTTCCAAATATCACTTTGCCAATTCCACAAGAACTGTCTTAGCGAAAGGCTTCTTGAGAGGAAAGCTGTTACTCTGTGAGATGATTTCACAGAACACAAAGAAGTTTCTCAGAAAGCTTCTTTCTCTTTGTTATCGGAGGATATTTCCTTTGGCCCTATAGTCTTCAAAGGGATCCGAAATATCTGTTCTCAGATTCCACAGAAATAAGGCTAGCAAAGAGATTCACGAAATACAGATGTAACTCTGTGAGTGGAAGTCACACATTACAGAGCAGTTTCTCAGAAAGCTTCTTTCCAGATTTCATCTGAGGATATTGCTTTTTCACCATAGCAGTCTATGGGCTTCCAAATATCACTTTGCCAATTCCACAAGAACTGTCTTAGCGAAAGGCTTCTTGAGGGGAAAGCTGTAACTCTGTGAGATGATTTCACAGAACACAAAGAAGTTTCTCAGAAAGCTTCTTTCTCTTTGTTATCGGAGGATATTTCCTTTGGCCCTATAGTCTTCAAAGGGATCTGAAATATCTGTTCTCAGATTCCACAGAAATAAGGCTAGCAAAGAGATCTACGAAACACACATGTAACTCTCTGAGATGAATTCACAGAACACTAAGCAGTTTCTCAGAAAGCTTCTTTCCAGATTTCATCTGAGGATATTTCCTTTTTCACCCTAACCCTCTTTGGGCTTCCAAATATCACTTTGCCAATTCCACAAGAACTGTCTTAGCGAAAGGCTTCTTGACGGGAAAGCTGTAACTCTGTGAGATGATTTCACAGAACACAAAGAAGTTTCTCAGAAAGCTTCTTTCTCTTTGTTATCGGAGGATATTTCCTTTGGCCCCATAGCCTTCAAAGGGATCCGAAATATCTGTTCTCAGATTCCACAGAAATAAGGCTAGCAAAGAGATTCACGAAATACAGATGTAACTCTGTGAGTGGAAGTCACACATCACAGAGCAGTTTCTCAGAAAGCTTCTTTCCAGATTTCATCTGAGGATATTGCTTTTTCACCATAGCCCTCTATGGGCTTCCAAATATCACTTTGCCAATTCCACAAGAACTGTCTTAGCGAAAGGCTTCTAGAGGGGAAAGCTGTAACTCTGTGAGATGATTTCACAGAACACAAAGAAGTTTCTCAGAAAGCTTCTTTCTCTTTGTTATCGGAGGATATTTCCTTTGGCCCTATAGTCTTCAAAGGGATCCGAAATATCTGTTCTCAGATTCCACAGAAATAAGGCTAGCAAAGAGATTCACGAAATACAGATGTAACTCTGTGAGAGGAAGTCACACATTACAGAGCAGTTTCTCAGAAAGCTTCTTTCCAGATTTCCTCGGAGGATATTGCTTTTTCACCATAGCCCTCTATGGGCTTCCAAATATCACTTTGCCAATTCCACAAGAACTGTCTTAGCGAAAGGCTTCTTGACGGGAAAGCTGTAACTCTGTGAGATGATTTCACAGAACACAAAGAAGTTTCTCAGAAAGCTTCTTTCTCTTTGTTATAGGAGGTTATTTCCTTTGGACCTATAGTCTTCAAAGGGATCCGAAATATCTGTTCTCAGATTCCACAGAAATAAGGCTAGCAAAGAGATCTACGAAACACAGATGTAACATTGTGAGATGAATTCACAGAACACCAAGCAGTTTCTCAGAAAGCTTCTTTCCTGATTTCATCTGAGGATATTTCCTTTTTCACCATAGCCCTCTACGGGCTTCCAAATATCACTTTGCCAATTCCACAAGAACAGTCTTAGCGAAAGGCTTCTTGAGGGGAAAGCTGTAACTCTGTGAGATGATTTCACAGAACACAAAGAAGTTTCGCAGAAAGCTTCTTTCTCTTTGTTATCGGAGGATATTTCCTTTGGCCCTATAGTCTTCAAAGGGATCCGAAATATCTGTTCTCAGATTCCACAGAAATAAGGCTAGCAAAGAGATCCACGAAATACAGATGTAACTCTGTGAGATGAATTAACAGGACACTAAGCAGTTTCTCAGAAATCTTCTTTCCAGATTTCATCTGAGGATATTTCCTATTTCACCATAGACCTCTATGGGCTTCCAAATATCACTTTGCCAATTCCACAAGAACTGTCTTACCGAAAGGCTTCTTGTGGGGAAAGCTATAACTCTGTGAGATGATTTCACAGAACACAAAGAATTTTCTCAGAAAGCTTCTTTCTCTTTGTTATCGGAGGATATTTCCTTTGGCCCTATAGTCTTCAAAGGGATCCGAAATATCTTTTCTCAGATTCCACAGAAATAAGGCTAGCAAAGAGATCTACGAAACACAGATGTAACTCTGTGAGATGAATTCACAGAACACTAAGCAGTTTCTCAGAAAGCTTCTTTCCAGATTTCATCTGAGGATATTTCCTTTTTCACCATAGCCCTCTATGGGCTTCCAAATATCACTTTGCCAATTCCACAAGAACTGTCTTAGCGAAAGGCTTCTTGAGGGGAAAGCTGTAACTCTGTGAGATGATTTCACAGAACACAAAGAAGTTTCTCAGAAAGCTTCTTTCTCTTTGTTATCGGAGGATATTTCCTTTGGCCCTATAGTCTTCAAAGGGATCCGAAATATCTGTTCTCAGATTCCACAGAAATAAGGCTAGCAAAGAGATCTACGAAACACAAATGTAACTCTGTGAGATGAATTCACAGAACACTAAGCAGTTTCTCAGAAAGCTTCTTTCCAGATTTCATCTGATGATATTTCCTTTTACACCATAGCCCTCTATGGGCTTCCAAATATCACTTTGCCAATTCCAAAAGAACTGTCTTAGCGAAAGGCTTCTTGAGGGGAAAGCTGTAACTCTGTGAGATGATTTCACAGAACACAAAGAAGTTTCTCAGAAAGCTTCTTTCTCTTTGCTATCGGAGGATATTTCCTTTGGCCCTATAGTCTTCAACGGGATCCGAAATATCTGTTCTCAGATTCCACAGAAATAAGGCTAGCAAAGAGATCTACGAAACACAGATGTAACTCTGTGAGATGAATTCACAGAACACTAAGCAGTTTCTCAGAAAGCTTCTTTCCAGATTTCATCTGAGGATATTTCCTTTTTCACCATAGCCCTCTTTGGGCTTCCAAATATCACTTTGCCAATTCCACAAGAATTGTCTTAGCGAAAGGCTTCTTGAGGGGAAAGCTGTAACTCTGTGAGATGATTTCACAGAACACAAAGAAGTTTCTCAGAAAGCTTCTTTCTCTTTGTTATCGGAGGATATTTCCTTTGGCCCTGTAGTCTTCAAAGGGATCCGAAATATCTGTTCTCAGATTCCACAGAAATAAGGCTAGCAAAGAGATCTACGAAACACAGATGTAACTCTGTGAGATGGATTCACTGAATACTAAGCAGTTTCTCAGAAAGCTTCTTTCCAGATTTCATCTGAGGATATTTCTTTTTTCACCCTAGCCCTCTATGGGCTTCCAAATATCACTTTGCCAATTCCACAAGAACTGTCTTAGCGAAAGGCTTCTTGAGCGGAAAGCTGTATCTCTGTGAGATGATTTCACAGAACACAAAGAAGTTTCTCAGAAAGCTTCTTTCTCTTTGTTATCTTAGGATATTTCCTTTGGCCCTATAGTCTTCAAAGGGATCCGAAATATCTGTTCTCAGATTCCACAGAAATAAGGCTAGCAAAGAGACCTACGAAACACAGAAGTAACTCTGTGAGATGAATTCAAAGAACCCTAAGCAGTTTCTCTGAAAGCTTCTTTCCAGATTTCATCTGAGGATATTTCCTTTTTCACCATAGCCCTCTAAGGGCTTCGAAATATCACTTTGCCAATTCCACAAGAACTGTCTTAGCCAAAGGCTTCTTAAGGGGAAAGCTGTAACTCTGTGAGATGATTTCACAGAACACAAAGAAGTTTCTCAGAAAGCTTCTTTCTCTTTGTTATCGGAGGGTATTTCCTTTGGCCCTATAGTCTTCAAAGGGATCCGAAATATCTGTTCTCAGATTCCACAGCAATAAGGCTAGCAAAGAGATCTACGAAACACAGATGTAACTCTGTGAGATGAATTCACAGAACACTAAGCAGTTTCTCAGAAAGCTTCTTTCCAGATTTCATCTGAGGATATTTCCTTTTTCACCCTAGCCCTCTATGGGCTTCCAAATATCACTTTGACAATTCCACAAGAACTGTCTTAGCGAAAGGCTTCTTGAGGGGAAAGCTGTAACTCTGTGAGATGATTTCACAGAACACAAGGAAGTTTCTCAGAAAGCTTCTTTCTCTTTGTTATCGGAGGATATTTCCTTTAGCCCTATAGTCTTCAAAGGGATCCGAAATATCTCTTCTCAGATTCCACAGAAATAAGGCTAGCAAAGAGATCTACGAAATACAGATGTAACTCTGTGAGGGGAAGTCACACATCACAGAGCAGTTTCTCAGAAAGCTTCTTTCCAGATTTCATCTGAGGGTATGGCTCTTTCACCATAGCCCTCTATGGGCTTCCAAATATCACTTTGCCAATTCCACAAGAACTGTCTTAGCGAAAGGCTTCTTGAGGGGAAAGCTGTAACTCTGTGAGATGATTTCACAGAACACAAAGAAGTTTCTCAGAAAGCTTCTTTCTCTTTGTTATCGGAGGATATTTCCTTGGCCCTAGAGACTTCAAAGGGATCTGAAATATCTGTTCTCAGATTCCACAGAAATAAGGCTTGCAAGGAGATCTACGAAACACACATGTAATTCTGTGAGATGAATTCACAGAACACTAAGCAGTTTCTCAGAAAGCTTCTTTCCAGATTTCATCTGAGGATATTGCTTTTTCACCATAGCAGTCTATGGGCTTCCAAATATCACTTTGCCAATTCCACAAGAACTGTCTTAGCGAAAGGCTTCTTGAGGGGAAAGCTGTAACTCTGTGAGATGATTTCACAGAACACAAAGAAGTTTCTCAGAAAGCTTCTTTCTCTTTGTTATCGGAGGATATTTCCTTTGGCCCTATAGTCTTCAAAGGGATCCGAAATATCTGTTCTCAGATTCCACAGAAATAAGGCTAGCAAAGAGACCTACGAAACACAGATGTAACTCTGTGAGATAAATTCACAGAACACTGAGCAGTTTCTCTGAAAGCTTCTTTCCACATTTCATCTGAGGATATATGCTTTTTCACCATAGCCCTCTATGGGCTTCCAAATATCACTTTGCCAATTCCACAAGAACTGTCTTAGCTAAAGCCTTCTTGAGGGGAAAGCTGTAACTCTGTGAGATGATTTCACAGAACACAAAGAAGTTTCTCAGAAAGCTTCTTTCTCTTTGTTATCGGAGGATATTTCCTTTGGCCCTATAGTCTTCAAAGGGATCCGAAATATCTGTTCTCAGATTCCACAGAAATAAGGCTAGCAAAGAGATCCACGAAATACAGATGTAACTCTGTGAGATGAATTCACAGAACACTAAGCAGTTTCTCAGAAAGCTTCTTTCCAGATTTCATCTGAGGATATTTCCTTTTTCAACATAGCCCTCTAAGGGCTTCCAAATATCACTTTACCAATTCCACAAGAACTGTCTTAGCGAAAGGCTTCTTGTAGGGAAAGATGTATCTCTGTGAGATGATTTCGCAGAACACAAAGAAGTTTCTCAGAAAGCTTCTTTCTCTTTGTTATCGGAGGATATTTCCTTTGGCCCTATAGTCTTCAAAGGGATCCGAAATATCTGTTCTCAGATTCCACAGAAATAAGGCTAGCAAAGAGATCCACGAAATACAGATGTAACTCTGTGAGATGAATTCACAGAACACTAAGCAGTTTCTCAGAAAGCTTCTTTACAGATTTCATCTGAGGATATTTCCTTTTTCAACATAGCCCTCTATGGGCTTCCAAATATCACTTTGCCAATTCCACAAGAACTGTCTTAGCGAAAGGCTTCTTGAGGGGAAAGCTGTAACTCTGTGAGATGATTTCACAGAACACAAAGAAGTTTCTCAGAAAGCTTCTTTCTCTTTGTTATCGGAGGATATTTCCTTTGGCCCTATAGTCTTCAAAGGGATCCGAAATATCTGTTCTCAGATTCCACAGAAAGAAGGCTAGCAAAGAGATCCACGAAATACAGATGTAACTCTGTGAGATGAATTCACAGAACACTAAGCAGTTTCTCAGGAAGCTTCTTTCCAGATTTCATCTGAGGATATTTCCTTTTTCACCCTAGCCCTCTATGGGCTTCCAAATATCACTTTGCCAATTCCACAAGAACTGTCTTAGCGAAAGGCTTCTTGAGGGGAAAGCTGTAACTCTGTGAGATGATTTCACAGAACACAAAGAAGTTTCTTAGAAAGCTTCTTTCTCTTTGTTATCGGAGGATATTTCCTTTGGCCCTATAGTCTTCAAAGGGATCCGAAATATCTGTTCTCAGATTCCACAGAAATAAGGCTAGCAAAGACATCCACGAAATACAGATGTAACTCTGTGAGATGAATTCACAGAACACTAAGCAGTTTCACTGAAAGCTTCTTTCCAGATTTCATCTGAGGATATTTCCTTTTTCACCATAGCCCTCTATGGGCTTCCAAATATCACTTTGCCAATTCAACAAGAACTGTCTTAGCGAAAGGCTTCTTGAGGGGAAAGCTGTAACTCTGTGAGATGATTTCACAGAACACAAAGAAGTTTCTCAGAAAGCTTCTTTCTCTTTGTTATCGGAGGATATTTCCTTTGGTCTTCAAAGGGATCCGAAATATCTGTTCTCAGATTCCACAGAAAGAAGGCTAGCAAAGAGATCCACGAAATACAGATGTAACTGTGTGAGATGAATTCACAGAACACTAAGCAGTTTCTCAGAAAGCTTCTTTACAGATTTCATCTGAGGATATTTCCTTTTTCAACATAGCCCTCTAAGGGCTTCCAAATATCACTTTGCCAATTCCACAAGAACTGTCTGAGCGAAAGGCTTCTTGAGGGGAAAGCTGTAACTCTGTGAGATGATTTGACAGAACACAAAGAAGTTTCTCAGAAAGCTTCTTTCTCTTTGTTATCGGAGGATATTTCCTTTGGCCCTATAGTCTTCAAAGGGATCCGAAATATCTGTTCTCAGATTCCACAGAAATAAGGCTAGCAAAGAGACCTACGAAACACAGATGTAACTCTGTGAGATGAATTCACAGAACACTGAGCAGTTTCTCTGAAAGCTTCTTTCCACATTTCATCTGAGGATATTTCCTTTTTCACCATAGCCCTCTATGGGCTTAAAAATATCACTTTGCCAATTCCACAAGAAATGTCTTAGCGAAAGGCTTCTTGAGGGGAAAGCTGTGACTCTGTGAGATGATTTCACAGAACACAAAGAAGTTTCTCAGAAAGCTTCTTTCTCTTTGTTATCGGAGGATATTTCCTTTGTCCCTATAGTCTTCAAAGGGATCCGAAATATCTGTTCTCAGATTCCACAGAAAGAAGGCTAGCAAAGAGATCCACGAAATACAGATGTAACTCTGTGAGATGAATTCACAGAACACTAAGCAGTTTCTCAGAAACCTTCTTTACAGATTTCATCTGAGGATATTTCCTTTTTCAACATAGCCCTCTTAGGGCTTCCAAATATCACTTTGCCAATTCCACAAGAACTGTCTTAGCGAAAGGCTTCTTGAGGGGAAAGCTGTAACTCTGTGAGATGATTTCACAGAACACAAAGAAGTTTCTCAGAAAGCTTCTTTCTCTTTGTTATCGGAGGATATTTCCTTTGGCCCTATAGTCTTCAAAGGGATCCGATATATCTGTTCTCAGATTCCACAGAAATAAGGCTAGCAAAGACATCCACGAAATACAGATGTAACTTTGTGAGATGAATTCACAGAACACTAAGCACTTTCTCTGAAAGCTTCTTTCCAGATTTCATCTGAGGATATTTCCTTTTTCACCATAGCCCTCTATGGGCTTCCAAATATGACTTTGCCAATTCCACAAGAACTGTCTTAGCGAAAGGCTTCTTGAGGGGAAAGCTGTAACTCTGTGAGATGATTTCACAGAACACAAAGAAGTTTCTCAGAAAGCTTCTTTCTCTTTGTTATCGGAGGATATTTCCTTTGGCCCTATAGTCTTCAAAGGGATCCGAAATATCTGTTCTCAGATTCCACAGAAATAAGGCTAGCAAAGAGACCTACGAAACACAGATGTAACTCTGTGAGATGAATTCACAGAACACTGAGCAGTTTCTCTGAAAGCTTCTTTCCACATTTCATCTGAGGATATATGCTTTTTCACCATAGCCCTCTATGGGCTTCCAAATATCACTTTGCCAATTCCACAAGAACTGTCTTAGCGAAAGCCTTCTTGAGGGGAAAGCTGTAACTCTGTGAGATGATTTCACAGAACACAAAGAAGTTTCTCAGAAAGCTTCTTTCTCTTTGTTATCGGAGGATATTTCCTTTGGCCCTATAGTCTTCAAAGGGATCCGAAATATCTGTTCTCAGATTCCACAGAAATAAGGCTAGCAAAGAGAACCACGAAATACAGATGTAACTCTGTGAGATGAATTCACAGAACACTAAGCAGTTTCTCAGAAAGCTTCTTTCCAGATTTCATCTGAGGATATTTCCTTTTTCAACATAGCCCTCTAAGGGCTTCCAAATATCACTTTACCAATTCCACAAGAACTGTCTTAGCGAAAGGCTTCTTGTAGGGAAAGATGTAACTCTGTGAGATGATTTCACAGAACACAAAGAAGTTTCTCAGAAAGCTTCTTTCTCTTTGTTATCGGAGGATATTTCCTTTGGCCCTATAGTCTTCAAAGGGATCCGAAATATCTGTTCTCAGATTCCACAGAAAGAAGGCTAGCAAAGAGATCCACGAAATACAGATGTAACTCTGTGAGAAGAATTCACAGAACACTAAGCAGTTTCTCAGAAAGCTTCTTTACAGATTTCATCTGAGGATATTTCCTTTTTCAACATAGCCCTCTAAGGGCTTCCAAATATCACTTTGCCAATTCCACAAGAACTGTCTTAGCGAAAGGCTTCTTGAGGGGAAAGCTGTAACTCTGTGAGATGATTTCACAGAACACAAAGAAGTTTCTCAGAAAGCTTCTTTCTCTTTGTTATCGGAGGATATTTCCTTTGGCCCTATAGTCTTCAAAGGGATCCGAAATATCTGTTCTCAGATTCCACAGAAAGAAGGCTAGCAAAGAGATCCACGAAACACAGATGTAACTCTGTGAGATGAATTCACAGAACACTAAGCAGTTTCTCAGAAAGCTTCTTTCCAGATTTCATCTGAGGATATTTCCTTTTTCACCCTAGCCCTCTATGGGCTTCCAAATATCACTTTGCCAATTCCACAAGAACTGTCTTAGCGAAAGGCTTCTTGAGGGGAAAGCTGTAACTCTGTGAGATGATTTCACAGAATACAAAGAAGTTTCTCAGAAAGCTTCTTTCTCTTTGTTATCGGAGGATATTTCCTTTGGTCTTCAAAGGGATCCGAAATATCTGTTCTCAGATTCCACAGAAATAAGGCTAGCAAAGAGATCCACGAAATACAGATGTAACTGTGTGAGATGAATTCACAGAACACTAAGCAGTTTCTCAGAAAGCTTCTTTACAGATTTCATCTGAGGATATTTCCTTTTTCAACATAGCCCTCTAAGGGCTTCCAAATATCACTTTGCCAATTCCACAAGAACTGTCTGAGCGAAAGGCTTCTTGAGGGGAAAGCTGTAACTCTGTGAGATGATTTGAGAGAACACAAAGAAGTTTCTCAGAAAGCTTCTTTCTCTTTGTTATCGGAGGATATTTCCTTTGGCCCTATAGTCTTCAAAGGGATCCGAAATATCTGTTCTCAGATTCCACAGAAAGAAGGCTAGCAAAGAGACCTACGAAACACAGATGTAACTCTGTGAGATGAATTCACAGAACACTGAGCAGTTTCTCTGAAAGCTTCTTTCCACATTTCATCTGAGGATATTTCCTTTTTCACCATAGCCCTCTATGGGCTTAAAAATATCACTTTGCCAATTCCACAAGAAATGTCTTAGCGAAAGGCTTCTTGAGGGGAAAGCTGTAACTCTGTGAGATGATTTCACAGAACACAAAGAAGTTTCTCAGAAAGCTTCTTTCTCTTTGTTATCGGAGGATATTTCCTTTGTCCCTATAGTCTTCAAAGGGATCCGAAATATCTGTTCTCAGATTCCACAGAAATAAGGCTAGCAAAGAGATCTTCGAAACACAGATGTAACTCTGTGAGATGAATTCACAGAACACTAAGCAGTTTCTCAGAAAGCTTCTTTCCAGATTTCATCTGAGGATATTTCCTTTTTCACCATAGTCCTCTATGGGCTTCCAAATATCACTTTGCCAATTCCACAAGAACTGTCTTAGCGAAAGGCTTCTTGAGGGGAAAGCTGTAACTCTGTGAGATGATTTCACAGAACACAAAGAAGTTTCTCAGAAAGCTTCTTTCTCTTTGTTATCGGAGGATATTTCCTTTGGCCCTATAGTCTTCAAAGGGATCTGAAATATCTGTTCTCAGATTCCACAGAAATAAGGCTAGCAAAGAGATCTACGAAACACAGATGTAACTCTGTGAGATAAATTCACAGAACACTAAGCAGTTTCTCAGAAAGCTTCTTTCCAGATTTCATCTGAGGATATTTCCTTTTTCACCATAGCCCTCTATGGGCTTCCAAATATCACTTTGCCAATTCCACAAGAACTGTCTTAGCGATAGGCTTCTTCAGGGGAAAGCTGTAACTCTGTGAGATGATTTCACAGAACACAAAGAAGTTTCTCAGAAAGCTTCTTTCTCTGTGTTATCGGAGGATATTTCCTTTGGCCCTATAGTCTTCAAAGGGATCCGAAATATCTGTTCTCAGATTCCACAGAAATAATGCTAGCAAAGAGATCTACGAAACACAGATGTAACACTGTGAGATGAATTCACAGAACACTAAGCAGTTTCTCAGAAAGCTTCTTCCCAGATTTCATCTGAGGATATTTCCTTTTTCACCCTAGCCCTCTATGGGCTTCCAAATATCACTTTGCCAATTCCACAAGAACTGTCTTAGCGAAAGGCTTCTTGAGCGGAAAGCTGTATCTCTGTGAGATGATTTCACAGAACACAAAGAAGTTTCTCAGAAAGCTTCTTTCTCTTTGTTATCTTAGGATATTTCCTTTGGCCCTATAGTCTTCAAAGGGATCCGAAATATCTGTTCTCAGATTCCACAGAAATAAGGCTAGCAAAGAGACCTACGAAACACAGAAGTAACTCTGTGAGATGAATTCAAAGAACACTAAGCAGTTTCTCTGAAAGCTTCTTTCCAGATTTCATCTGAGGATATTTCCTTTTTCACCATAGCCCTCTAAGGGCTTCGAAATATCACTTTGCCAATTCCACAAGAACTGTCTTAGCCAAAGGCTTCTTAAGGGGAAAGCTGTAACTCTGTGAGATGATTTCACAGAACACAAAGAAGTTTCTCAGAAAGCTTCTTTCTCTTTGTTATCGGAGGATATTTCCTTTGGCCGTATAGTCTTCAAAGGGATCCGAAATATCTCTTCTCAGATTCCACAGAAATAAGGCTAGCAAAGAGATCTACGAAATGCAGATGTAACTCTGTGAGGGGAAGTCACACATCACAGAGCAGTTTCTCAGAAAGCTTCTTTCCAGATTTCATCTGAGGGTATGGCTCTTTCACCATAGCCCTCTATGGGCTTCCAAATATCACTTTGCCAATTCCACAAGAACTGTCTTAGCGAAAGGCTTCTTGAGGGGAAAGCTGTAACTCTGTGAGATGATTTCACAGAACACAAAGAAGTTTCTCAGAAAGCTTCTTTCTCTTTGTTATCGGAGGATATTTCCTTGGCCCTAGAGACTTCAAAGGGATCTGAAATATCTGTTCTCAGATTCCACAGAAATAAGGCTTGCAAGGAGATCTACGAAACACACATGTAATTCTGTGAGATGAATTCACAGAACACTAAGCAGTTTCTCAGAAAGCTTCTTTCCAGATTTCATCTGAGGATATTTCCTTTTTCACCATAGCCCTCTATGGGCTTCCAAATATCACTTTGCCAATTCCACAAGAACTGTCTTAGCGAAAGGCTTCTTGAGAGGAAAGCTGTTACTCTGTGAGATGATTTCACAGAACACAAAGAAGTTTCTCAGAAAGCTTCTTTCTCTTTGTTATCGGAGGATATTTCCTTTGGCCCTATAGTCTTCAAAGGGATCCGAAATATCTGTTCTCAGATTCCACAGAAATAAGGCTAGCAAAGAGATTCACGAAATACAGATGTAACTCTGTGAGTGGAAGTCACACATTACAGAGCAGTTTCTCAGAAAGCTTCTTTCCAGATTTCATCTGAGGATATTGCTTTTTCACCATAGCAGTCTATGGGCTTCCAAATATCACTTTGCCAATTCCACAAGAACTGTCTTAGCGAAAGGCTTCTTGAGGGGAAAGCTGTAACTCTGTGAGATGATTTCACAGAACACAAAGAAGTTTCTCAGAAAGCTTCTTTCTCTTTGTTATCGGAGGATATTTCCTTTGGCCCTATAGTCTTCAAAGGGATCTGAAATATCTGTTCTCAGATTCCACAGAAATAAGGCTAGCAAAGAGATCTACGAAACACACATGTAACTCTCTGAGATGAATTCACAGAACACTAAGCAGTTTCTCAGAAAGCTTCTTTCCAGATTTCATCTGAGGATATTTCCTTTTTCACCCTAACCCTCTATGGGCTTCCAAATATCACTTTGCCAATTCCACAAGAACTGTCTTAGCGAAAGGCTTCTTGACGGGAAAGCTGTAACTCTGTGAGATGATTTCACAGAACACAAAGAAGTTTCTCAGAAAGCTTCTTTCTCTTTGTTATCGGAGGATATTTCCTTTGGCCCCATAGCCTTCAAAGGGATCCGAAATATCTGTTCTCAGATTCCACAGAAATAAGGCTAGCAAAGAGATTCACGAAATACAGATGTAACTCTGTGAGTGGAAGTCACACATCACAGAGCAGTTTCTCAGAAAGCTTCTTTCCAGATTTCATCTGAGGATATTGCTTTTTCACCATAGCCCTCTATGGGCTTCCAAATATCACTTTGCCAATTCCACAAGAACTGTCTTAGCGAAAGGCTTCTAGAGGGGAAAGCTGTAACTCTGTGAGATGATTTCACAGAACACAAAGAAGTTTCTCAGAAAGCTTCTTTCTCTTTGTTATCGGAGGATATTTCCTTTGGCCCTATAGTCTTCAAAGGGATCCGAAATATCTGTTCTCAGATTCCACAGAAATAAGGCTAGCAAAGAGATTCACGAAATACAGATGTAACTCTGTGAGAGGAAGTCACACATTACAGAGCAGTTTCTCAGAAAGCTTCTTTCCAGATTTCCTCGGAGGATATTGCTTTTTCACCATAGCCCTCTATGGGCTTCCAAATATCACTTTGCCAATTCCACAAGAACTGTCTTAGCGAAAGGCTTCTTGACGGGAAAGCTGTAACTCTGTGAGATGATTTCACAGAACACAAAGAAGTTTCTCAGAAAGCTTCTTTCTCTTTGTTATAGGAGGTTATTTCCTTTGGACCTATAGTCTTCAAAGGGATCCGAAATATCTGTTCTCAGATTCCACAGAAATAAGGCTAGCAAAGAGATCTACGAAACACAGATGTAACATTGTGAGATGAATTCACAGAACACCAAGCAGTTTCTCAGAAAGCTTCTTTCCTGATTTCATCTGAGGATATTTCCTTTTTCACCATAGCCCTCTACGGGCTTCCAAATATCACTTTGCCAATTCCACAAGAACAGTCTTAGCGAAAGGCTTCTTGAGGGGAAAGCTGTAACTCTGTGAGATGATTTCACAGAACACAAAGAAGTTTCGCAGAAAGCTTCTTTCTCTTTGTTATCGGAGGATATTTCCTTTGGCCCTATAGTCTTCAAAGGGATCCGAAATATCTGTTCTCAGATTCCACAGAAATAAGGCTAGCAAAGAGATCCACGAAATACAGATGTAACTCTGTGAGATGAATTAACAGGACACTAAGCAGTTTCTCAGAAATCTTCTTTCCAGATTTCATCTGAGGATATTTCCTATTTCACCATAGACCTCTATGGGCTTCCAAATATCACTTTGCCAATTCCACAAGAACTGTCTTACCGAAAGGCTTCTTGTGGGGAAAGCTATAACTCTGTGAGATGATTTCACAGAACACAAAGAATTTTCTCAGAAAGCTTCTTTCTCTTTGTTATCGGAGGATATTTCCTTTGGCCCTATAGTCTTCAAAGGGATCCGAAATATCTTTTCTCAGATTCCACAGAAATAAGGCTAGCAAAGAGATCTACGAAACACAGATGTAACTCTGTGAGATGAATTCACAGAACACTAAGCAGTTTCTCAGAAAGCTTCTTTCCAGATTTCATCTGAGGATATTTCCTTTTTCACCATAGCCCTCTATGGGCTTCCAAATATCACTTTGCCAATTCCACAAGAACTGTCTTAGCGAAAGGCTTCTTGAGGGGAAAGCTGTAACTCTGTGAGATGATTTCACAGAACACAAAGAAGTTTCTCAGAAAGCTTCTTTCTCTTTGTTATCGGAGGATATTTCCTTTGGCCCTATAGTCTTCAAAGGGATCCGAAATATCTGTTCTCAGATTCCACAGAAATAAGGCTAGCAAAGAGATCTACGAAACACAAATGTAACTCTGTGAGATGAATTCACAGAACACTAAGCAGTTTCTCAGAAAGCTTCTTTCCAGATTTCATCTGATGATATTTCCTTTTACACCATAGCCCTCTATGGGCTTCCAAATATCACTTTGCCAATTCCAAAAGAACTGTCTTAGCGAAAGGCTTCTTGAGGGGAAAGCTGTAACTCTGTGAGATGATTTCACAGAACACAAAGAAGTTTCTCAGAAAGCTTCTTTCTCTTTGCTATCGGAGGATATTTCCTTTGGCCCTATAGTCTTCAACGGGATCCGAAATATCTGTTCTCAGATTCCACAGAAATAAGGCTAGCAAAGAGATCTACGAAACACAGATGTAACTCTGTGAGATGAATTCACAGAACACTAAGCAGTTTCTCAGAAAGCTTCTTTCCAGATTTCATCTGAGGATATTTCCTTTTTCACCATAGCCCTCTTTGGGCTTCCAAATATCACTTTGCCAATTCCACAAGAATTGTCTTAGCGAAAGGCTTCTTGAGGGGAAAGCTGTAACTCTGTGAGATGATTTCACAGAACACAAAGAAGTTTCTCAGAAAGCTTCTTTCTCTTTGTTATCGGAGGATATTTCCTTTGGCCCTGTAGTCTTCAAAGGGATCCGAAATATCTGTTCTCAGATTCCACAGAAATAAGGCTAGCAAAGAGATCTACGAAACACAGATGTAACTCTGTGAGATGGATTCACTGAATACTAAGCAGTTTCTCAGAAAGCTTCTTTCCAGATTTCATCTGAGGATATTTCTTTTTTCACCCTAGCCCTCTATGGGCTTCCAAATATCACTTTGCCAATTCCACAAGAACTGTCTTAGCGAAAGGCTTCTTGAGCGGAAAGCTGTATCTCTGTGAGATGATTTCACAGAACACAAAGAAGTTTCTCAGAAAGCTTCTTTCTCTTTGTTATCTTAGGATATTTCCTTTGGCCCTATAGTCTTCAAAGGGATCCGAAATATCTGTTCTCAGATTCCACAGAAATAAGGCTAGCAAAGAGACCTACGAAACACAGAAGTAACTCTGTGAGATGAATTCAAAGAACCCTAAGCAGTTTCTCTGAAAGCTTCTTTCCAGATTTCATCTGAGGATATTTCCTTTTTCACCATAGCCCTCTAAGGGCTTCGAAATATCACTTTGCCAATTCCACAAGAACTGTCTTAGCCAAAGGCTTCTTAAGGGGAAAGCTGTAACTCTGTGAGATGATTTCACAGAACACAAAGAAGTTTCTCAGAAAGCTTCTTTCTCTTTGTTATCGGAGGGTATTTCCTTTGGCCCTATAGTCTTCAAAGGGATCCGAAATATCTGTTCTCAGATTCCACAGCAATAAGGCTAGCAAAGAGATCTACGAAACACAGATGTAACTCTGTGAGATGAATTCACAGAACACTAAGCAGTTTCTCAGAAAGCTTCTTTCCAGATTTCATCTGAGGATATTTCCTTTTTCACCCTAGCCCTCTATGGGCTTCCAAATATCACTTTGACAATTCCACAAGAACTGTCTTAGCGAAAGGCTTCTTGAGGGGAAAGCTGTAACTCTGTGAGATGATTTCACAGAACACAAGGAAGTTTCTCAGAAAGCTTCTTTCTCTTTGTTATCGGAGGATATTTCCTTTAGCCCTATAGTCTTCAAAGGGATCCGAAATATCTCTTCTCAGATTCCACAGAAATAAGGCTAGCAAAGAGATCTACGAAATACAGATGTAACTCTGTGAGGGGAAGTCACACATCACAGAGCAGTTTCTCAGAAAGCTTCTTTCCAGATTTCATCTGAGGGTATGGCTCTTTCACCATAGCCCTCTATGGGCTTCCAAATATCACTTTGCCAATTCCACAAGAACTGTCTTAGCGAAAGGCTTCTTGAGGGGAAAGCTGTAACTCTGTGAGATGATTTCACAGAACACAAAGAAGTTTCTCAGAAAGCTTCTTTCTCTTTGTTATCGGAGGATATTTCCTTGGCCCTAGAGACTTCAAAGGGATCTGAAATATCTGTTCTCAGATTCCACAGAAATAAGGCTTGCAAGGAGATCTACGAAACACACATGTAATTCTGTGAGATGAATTCACAGAACACTAAGCAGTTTCTCAGAAAGCTTCTTTCCAGATTTCATCTGAGGATATTGCTTTTTCACCATAGCAGTCTATGGGCTTCCAAATATCACTTTGCCAATTCCACAAGAACTGTCTTAGCGAAAGGCTTCTTGAGGGGAAAGCTGTAACTCTGTGAGATGATTTCACAGAACCCAAAGAAGTTTCTCAGAAAGCTTCTTTCTCTTTGTTATCGGAGGATATTTCCTTTGGCCCTATAGTCTTCAAAGGGATCTGAAATATCTGTTCTCAGATTCCACAGAAATAAGGGTAGCAAAGAGATCTACGAAACACACATGTAACTCTCTGAGATGAATTCACAGAACACTAAGCAGTTTCTCAGAAAGCTTCTTTCCAGATTTCATCTGAGGATATTTCCTTTTTCACCCTAACCCTCTATGGGCTTCCAAATATCACTTTGCCAATTCCACAAGAACTGTCTTAGCGAAAGGCTTCTTGACGGGAAAGCTGTAACTCTGTGAGATGATTTCACAGAACACAAAGAAGTTTCCCAGAAAGCTTCTTTCTCTTTGTTATCGGAGGATATTTCCTTTGGCCCCATAGCCTTCAAAGGGATCCGAAATATCTGTTCTCAGATTCCACAGAAATAAGGCTAGCAAAGAGATTCACGAAATACAGATGTAACTCTGTGAGTGGAAGTCACACATCACAGAGCAGTTTCTCAGAAAGCTTCTTTCCAGATTTCATCTGAGGATATTGCTTTTTCACCATAGCCCTCTATGGGCTTCCAAATATCACTTTGCCAATTCCACAAGAACTGTCTTAGCGAAAGGCTTCTAGAGGGGAAAGCTGTAACTCTGTGAGATGATTTCACAGAACACAAAGAAGTTTCTCAGAAAGCTTCTTTCTCTTTGTTATCGGAGGATATTTCCTTTGGCCCTATAGTCTTCAAAGGGATCCGAAATATCTGTTCTCAGATTCCACAGAAATAAGGCTAGCAAAGAGATTCACGAAATACAGATGTAACTCTGTGAGAGGAAGTCACACATTACAGAGCAGTTTCTCAGAAAGCTTCTTTCCAGATTTCCTCTGAGGATATTGCTTTTTCACCATAGCCCTCTATGGGCTTCCAAATATCACTTTGCCAATTCCACAAGAACTGTCTTAGCGAAAGGCTTCTTGACGGGAAAGCTGTAACTCTGTGAGATGATTTCACAGAACACAAAGAAGTTTCTCAGAAAGCTTCTTTCTCTTTGTTATAGGAGGTTATTTCCTTTGCACCTATAGTCTTCAAAGGGATCCGAAATATCTGTTCTCAGATTCCACAGAAATAAGGCTAGCAAAGAGATCTACGAAACACAGATGTAACATTGTGAGATGAATTCACAGAACACCAAGCAGTTTCTCAGAAAGCTTCTTTCCTGATTTCATCTGAGGATATTTCCTTTTTCACCATAGCCCTCTACGGGCTTCCAAATATCACTTTGCCAATTCCACAAGAACAGTCTTAGCGAAAGGCTTCTTGAGGGGAAAGCTGTAACTCTGTGAGATGATTTCACAGAACACAAAGAAGTTTCGCAGAAAGCTTCTTTCTCTTTGTTATCGGAGGATATTTCCTTTGGCCCTACAGTCTTCAAAGGGATCCGAAATATCTGTTCTCAGATTCCACAGAAATAAGGCTAGCAAAGAGATCCACGAAATACAGATGTAACTCTGTGAGATGAATTAACAGGACACTAAGCAGTTTCTCAGAAATCTTCTTTCCAGATTTCATCTGAGGATATTTCCTATTTCACCATAGACCTCTATGGGCTTCCAAATATCACTTTGCCAATTCCACAAGAACTGTCTTACCGAAAGGCTTCTTGTGGGGAAAGCTATAACTCTGTGAGATGATTTCACAGAACACAAAGAATTTTCTCAGAAAGCTTCTTTCTCTTTGTTATCGGAGGATATTTCCTTTGGCCCTATAGTCTTCAAAGGGATCCGAAATATCTGTTCTCAGATTCCACAGAAATAAGGCTAGCAAAGAGATCTACGAAACACAGATGTAACTCTGTGAGATGAATTCACAGAACACTAAGCAGTTTCTCAGAAAGCTTCTTTCCAGATTTCATCTGAGGATATTTCCTTTTTCACCATAGCCCTCTATGGGCTTCCAAATATCACTTTGCCAATTCCACAAGAACTGTCTTAGCGAAAGGCTTCTTGAGGGGAAAGCTGTAACTCTGTGAGATGATTTCACAGAACACAAAGAAGTTTCTCCGAAAGCTTCTTTCTCTTTGTTATCGGAGGATATTTCCTTTGGCCCTATAGTCTTCAAAGGGATCCGAAATATCTGTTCTCAGATTCCACAGAAATAAGGCTAGCAAAGAGATCTACGAAACACAAATGTAACTCTGTGAGATGAATTCACAGAACACTAAGCAGTTTCTCAGAAAGCTTCTTACCAGATTTCATCTGATGATATTTCCTTTTACACCATAGCCCTCTATGGGCTTCCAAATATCACTTTGCCAATTCCAAAAGAACTGTCTTAGCGAAAGGCTTCTTGAGGGGAAAGCTGTAACTCTGTGAGATGATTTCACAGAACACAAAGAAGTTTCTCAGAAAGCTTCTTTCTCTTTGCTATCGGAGGATATTTCCTTTGGCCCTATAGTCTTCAACGGGATCCGAAATATCTGTTCTCAGATTCCACAGAAATAAGGCTAGCAAAGAGATCTACGAAACACAGATGTAACTCTGTGAGATGAATTCACAGAACACTAAGCAGTTTCTCAGAAAGCTTCTTTCCAGATTTCATCTGAGGATATTTCCTTTTTCACCATAGCCCTCTATGGGCTTCCAAATATCACTTTGCCAATTCCACAAGAATTGTCTTAGCGAAAGGCTTCTTGAGGGGAAAGCTGTAACTCTGTGAGATGATTTCACAGAACACAAAGAAGTTTCTCAGAAAGCTTCTTTCTCTTTGTTATCGGAGGATATTTCCTTTGGCCCTGTAGTCTTCAAAGGGATCCGAAATATCTGTTCTCAGATTCCACAGAAATAAGGCTAGCAAAGAGATCTAAGAAACACAGATGTAACTCTGTGAGATGGATTCACTGAATACTAAGCAGTTTCTCAGAAAGCTTCTTTCCAGATTTCATCTGAGGATATTTCTTTTTTCACCATAGCCCTCTATGGGCTTCCAAATATCACTTTGCCAATTCCACAAGAACTGTCTTAGCGAAAGGCTTCTTGAGGGGAAAGCTGTAACTCTGTGAGATGATTTCACAGAACACAAAGAAGTTTCTCAGAAAGCTTCTTTCTCTTTGTTATAGGAGGATATTTCCTTTGGCCCTGTAGTCTTCAACGGGATCCGAAATATCTGTTCTCAGATTCCACAGAAATAAGGCTAGCAAAGAGATCTACGAAACACAGATGTAACTCTGTGAGATGAATTCACACAACACTAAGCAGTTTCTCAGAAAGCTTCTTTCCAGATTTCATCTGAGGATATTTCCTTTTTCACCATTGCCCTCTAGGGGCTTCCAAATATCACTTTGCCAATTCCACAAGAACTGTCTTACCGAAAGGCTTCTTGAGGGGAAAGCTATAACTCTGTGAGATGATTTCACAGAACACAAAGAAGTTTCTCAGAAAGCTTCTTTCTCTTTGTTATCGGAGGATATTTCCTTTGACCCTATAGTCTTCAAAGGGATCCGAAATATCTGTTCTCAGATTCCACAGAAATAAGGCCAGCAAAGATATCTACGAAACACAGATGTAACTCTGTGAGATGAATTCACAGAACACTAAGCAGTTTCTCAGAAAGCTTCTTTCCAGATTTCATCTGAGGATATTTCCTTTTTCACCATAGCCCTCTATGGGCTTCCAAATATCACTTTGCCAATTCCACAAGAACTGTCTTAGCGAAAGGCTTCTTGAGGGGAAAGCTGTAACTCTGTGAGATGATTTCACAGAACACAAAGAAGTTTCACAGAAAGCTTCTTTCTCTTTGTTATCGGAGGATACTACCTTTGGCCCTATAGTCTTCAAAGGGATCCGAAATATGTGTTCTCAGATTCCACTGAAATAAGGCTAGCAAAGAGACCTATGAAACACAGATGTAACTCTGTGAGATGAATTCAAAGAACACTAAGCAGTTTCTCTGAAAGCTTCTTTCCAGATTTCATCTGAGGATATTTCCTTTTTCACCATAGCCCTCTACGGGCTTCCAAATATCACTTTGCCAATTCCACAAGAAGTGTCTTAGCGAAAGGCTTCTTGAGGGGAAAGCTGTAACTCTGTGAGATGATTTCACAGAACACAAAGAAGTTTCTCAGAAAGCTTCTTTCTCTTTGTTATCGGAGGATATTTCCTTTGGCCCTATAGTCTTCAAAGGGATCCGAAATATCTGTTCTCAGATTCCACAGAAATAAGGCTAGCAAAGAGATCCACGAAATACAGATGTAACTCTGTGAGTGGAAGTCACACATCACAGAGCAGTTTCTCAGAAAGCTTCTGTCCAGATTCCATCTGAGGATATTTCTTTTTCAACATAGCCCTCTATGGGCTTCCAAATATCACTTTGCCAATTCCACAAGAACTGTCTTAGCGAAAGGCTTCTTGAGGGGAAAGCTGTAACTCTGTGAGATGATTTCACGGAACACAAAGAAGTTTCTCAGAAAGCTTCTTTCTCTTTGTTTTCGGAGGATATTTCCTTTGGCCCTCTAGTCTTCAAAGGGATCCGAAATATCTGTTCTCAGATTCCACAGAAATAAGGCTAGCAAAGAGATCTACGAAACACAGATGTAACTCTGTGAGATGAATTCACAGAACACTAAGCAGTTTCTCAGAAAGCTTCTTTCCAGATTTCATGTGAGGATATTTCCTTTTTCACCATAGCCCTCTATGGGCTTCCAAATATCACTTTGCCAATTCCACAAGAACTGTCTTAGCGAAAGGCTTCTTGAGGGGAAAGCTGTAACTCTGTGAGATGATTTCACAGAACACAAAGAAGTTTCTCAGAAAGCTTCTTTCTCTTTGTTATCGGAGGATATTTCCTTTGGCCCTATAGTCTTCAAAAGGATCCGAAACATCTGTACTCAGTTTCCACAGAAATAAGGCTAGCAAAGAGATCCACGAAATAGAGATGTAACTCTGTGAGATGAATTCACAGAACACTAAGCAGTTTCTCTGAAAGCTTCTTTCCAGACTTCATCTCAGGATATTTCCTATTTCACCATAGCCCTCTAGGGGCTTCCAAATATCACTTTGCCAATTCCACAAGAACTGTCTTAGCGAAAGGCTTCTAGAGGGGAAAGCTGTAACTCTGTGAGATGATTTCACAGAACACAAAGAAGTTTCTCAGAAAGCTTCTTTCTCTTTGTTATCGGAGGATATTTCCTTTGTCCCTATAGTCTTCAAAGGGATCCGAAATATCTGTTCTCAGATTCCACAGAAAAAAGGCTACCAAAGAGATCCACGAATTACAGATGTAACTCTGTGAGATGAATTAACAGGACACTAAGCAGTTTCTCAGAAAGCTTCTTTCCAGATTTCATCTGAGGATATTTCCTATTTCACCATAGACCTCTATGGGCTTCCAAATGTCACTTTGCCAATTCCACAAGAACTGTCTTACCGAAAGGCTTCTTGTGGGGAAAGCTATAACTCTCTGAGATGATTTCACAGAACACAAAGAATTTTCTCAGAAAGCTTCTTTCTCTTTGTTATCGGAGGATATTTCCTTTGGCCCTATAGTCTTCAAAGGGATTCGAAATATCTGTTCTCAGATTCCACAGAAATAAGGCTAGCAAAGAGATCTACGAAACACAGATGTAACTCTGTGAGATGAATTCAGAGAACACTAAGCAGTTTCTCAGAAAGCTTCTTTCCAGATTTCATCTGAGGATATTTCCTATTTCACCATAGACCTCTATGGGCTTCCAAATATCACTTTGCCAATTCCACAAGAACTGTCTTACCGAAAGGCTTCTTGTGGGGAAAGCTATAACTCTGTGAGATGATTTCACAGAACACAAAGAAGTTTCTCAGAAAGCTTCTTTCTCTTTGTTATCGGAGCATATTTCCTTTGGACCTATAGTCTTCAAAGGGATCCGAAATATCTGTTCTCAGATTCCACAGAAATAAGGCTAGCAAAGAGATCTACGAAACACAGATGTAACTCTGTGAGATGAATTCACGGAACATTAGGCAGTTTCTCAGAAAGCTTCTTTCCAGATTTCATCTGAGGATATTTCCTTTTTCACCATAGCCCTCTATGGGCTTCCAAATATCACTGTGCCAATTCCACAAGAACTGTCGTAGCGAAAGGCTTCTTGAGGGGAAAGCTGTAACTCTGTGAGATGATTTCAGAGAACACAAAGAAGTTTCTCAGAAAGCTTCTTTCTCTTTGTTATCGGAGGATATTTCCTTTGGCCCTATAGTCTTCAAAGGGATCCGAAATATTTGTTCTCAGATTCCACAGAAATAAGGCTAGCAAAGAGATCTACGAAACACAAATGTAACTCTGTGAGATGAATTCACAGAACACTAAGCAGTTTCTCAGAAAGCTTCTTTCCTGATTTCATCTGAGGATATTTCCTTTTACACCATAGCCCTCTATGGTCTTCCAAATATCACTTTGCCAATTCCACAAGAACTGTCTTAGCGAAAGGCTTCTTGAGGGGAAAGCTGTAACTCTGTGAGATGATTTCACAGAACACAAAGAAGTTTCTCAGAAAGCTTCTTTCTCTTTGTTATCGGAGGATATTTCCTTTGGCCCTATAGTCTTCAACGGGATCCGAAATATTTGTTCTCAGATTCCACAGAAATAAGGCTAGCAAACAGATCTACGAAACACAGATGTAACTCTGTGAGATGAATTCACAGAACACTAAGCAGTTTCTCAGAAAGCTTCTTTCCAGATTTCATCTGACGATATTTCCTTTTTCACCATAGCCCTCTATGGGCTTCCAAATATCACTTTGCAAATTCCACAAGAATTGTCTTAGCGAAAGGCTTCTTGAGGGGAAAGCTGTAACTCTGTGAGATGATTTCACAGAACACAAAGAAGTTTCTCACACAGCTTCTTTCTCTTTGTTATCGTAGGATATTTCCTTTGGCCCTATAGTCTTCAAAGGGATCCGAAATATCTGTTCTCAGATTCCACAGAAATAAGGCTAGCAAAGAGATCTACGAAACACAGATGTAACTCTGTGAGATGAATTCACAGAACACTAAGCAGTTTCTCAGAAAGCTTCTTTCCAGATTTCATCTGAGGATATTTCCTATTTCACCATAGACCTCTATGGGCTTCCAAATAATACTTTGCCAATTCCACAAGAACTATCTTACCGAAAGGCTTCTTGTGGGGAAAGCTATAACTCTGTGAGATGATTTCACAGAACACAAAGAAGTTTCTCAGAAAGCTTCTTTCTCTTTGTTATCGGAGCATATTTCCTTTGGCCCTATAGTCTTCAAAGGGATCCGAAATATCTGTTCTCAGATTCCACAGAAATAAGGCTAGCAAAGAGATCTACGAAACACAGATGTAACTCTGTGAGATGAATTCACGGAACATTAAGCAGTTTCTCAGAAAGCTTCTTTCCCGATTTCATCTGAGGATATTTCCTTTTTCACCATAGCCCTCTATGGGCTTCCAAATATCACTTTGCCAATTCCACAAGAACTGTCTTAGCGAAAGGCTTCTTGAGGGGAAAGCTGTAACTCTGTGAGATGATTTCACAGAACACAAAGAAGTTTCTCAGAAAGCTTCTTTCTCTTTGTTATCGGAGGATATTTCCTTTGGCCCTATAGTCTTCAAAGGGATCCGAAATATCTGTTCTCAGATTCCACAGAAATAAGGCTAGCAAAGAGATCTACGAAACACAAATGTAACTCTGTGAGATGAATTCACAGAACACTAAGCAGTTTCTCAGAAAGCTTCTTTCCTGATTTCATCTGATGATATTTCCTTTTACACCATAGCCCTCTATGGGCTTCCAAATATCACTTTGCCAATTCCACAAGAACTGTCTTAGCGAAAGGCTTCTTGAGGGGAAAGCTGTAACTCTGTGAGATGATTTCACAGAACACAAAGAAGTTTCTCAGAAAGCTTCTTTCTCTTTGTTATCGGAGGATATTTCCTTTGGCCCTATAGTCTTCAACGGGATCCGAAATATCTGTTCTCAGATTCCACAGAAATAAGGCTAGCAAAGAGATCTTCGAAACACAGATGTAACTCTGTGAGATGAATTCACAGAACACTAAGCAGTTTCTCAGAAAGCTTCTTTCCAGATTTCATCTGAGGATATTTCCTTTTTCACCATAGCCCTCTATGGGCTTCCAAATATCACTTTGCAAATTCCACAAGAATTGTCTTAGCGAAAGGCTTCTTGAGGGGAAAGCTGTAACTCTGTGAGATGATTTCAGAGAACACAAAGAAGTTTCTCACACAGCTTCTTTCTCTTTGTTATCGTAGGATATTTCCTTTGGCCCTATAGTCTTCAAAGGGATCCGAAATATCTGTTCTCAGATTCCACAGAAATAAGGCTAGCAAAGAGATCTACGAAACACGGATGTAACTCTGTGAGATGAATTCACAGAACACTAAGCAGTTTCTCAGAAAGCTTCTTTCCATATTTCATCTGAGGATATTTCCTATTTCACCATAGACCTCTATGGACTTCCAAATAATACTTTGCCAATTCCACAAGAACTATCTTACCGAAAGGCTTCTTGTGGGGAAACCTATAACTCTGTGAGATGATTTCACAGAACACAAAGAAGTTTCTCAGAAAGCTTCTTTCTCTTTGTTATCGGAAGATATTTCCTTTGGCCCTATAGTCTTCAAAGGGATCCGAAATATCTGTTCTCAGATTCCACAGAAATAAGGCTAGCAAAGAGATCTACGAAACACAGACGTAACTCTGTGAGATGAATTCACAGAACACTAAGCAGTTTCTCAGAAAGCTTCTTTCCAGATTTCATCTGAGGATATTTCCTATTTCACCATAGACCTCTATGGGCTTCCAAATATCACTTTGCCAATTCCACAAGAACTGTCTTACCGATAGGCTTCTTGAGGGGAAAGCTGTAACTCTGTGAGATGATTTCACAGAACACAAAGAAGTTTCTCAGAAAGCTTCTTTCTCTTTGTTATCGGAGGATATTTCCTTTGGCCCTATAGTCTTCAAAGGGATCCGAAATATCTGTTCTCAGATTCCACAGAAATAAAGCTAGCAAAGAGATTCACGAAATACAGATGTAACTCTGTGAGAGGAAGTCACACATTACAGAGCAGTTTCTCAGAAAGCTTCTTTCCAGATTTCATCTGAGGATATTGCTTTTTCACCATAGCCGTCTATGGGCTTCCAAATATCACTTTGCCAATTCCACAAGAACTGTCTTAGCGAAAGGCTTCTTGACGGGAAAGCTGTAACTCTGTGAGATGATTTCACAGAACACAAAGAAGTTTCTCAGAAAGCTTCTTTCTCTTTGTTATAGGAGGTTATTTCCTTTGGACCTATAGTCTTCAAAGGGATCCGAAATATCTGTTCTCAGATTCCACAGAAATAAGGCTAGCAAAGAGATCTACGAAACACAGATGTAACTTTGTGAGATGAATTCACAGAACACCAAGCAGTTTCTCAGAAAGCTTCTTTCCTGATTTCATCTGAGGATATTTCCTTTTTCACCATAGCCCTCTATGGGCTTCCAAATATCACTTTGCCAATTCCACAAGAACAGTCTTAGCGAAAGGCTTCTTGAGGGGAAAGCTGTAACTCTGTGAGATGATTTCACAGAACACAAAGAAGTTTCTCAGAAAGCTTCTTTCTCTTTGTTGTCGGAGGGTATTTCCTTTGGCCCTATAGTCTTCAAAGGGATCCGAAATATCTGTTCTCAGATTCCACAGAAATAAGGCTAGCAAAGAGATCCACGAAATACAGATGTAACTCTGTGAGATGAATTAACAGGACACTAAGCAGTTTCTCAGAAAGCTTCTTTCCAGATTTCATCTGAGGATATTTCCTATTTCACCATAGACCTCTATGGGCTTCCAAATGTCACTTTGCCAATTCCACAAGAACTGTCTTACCGAAAGGCTTCTTGTGGGGAAAGCTATAACTCTGTGAGATGATTTCACAGAACACAGAGAATTTTCTCAGAAAGCTTCTTTCTCTTTGTTATCGGAGGATATTTCCTTTGGCCCTATAGTCTTCAAAGGGATCCGAAATATCTGTTCTCAGATTCCACAGAAATAAGGCTAGCAAAGAGATCTAAGAAACACAGATGTAACTCTGTGAGATGGATTCACAGAATACTAAGCAGTTTCTCAGAAAGCTTCTTTCCAGATTTCATCTGAGGATATTTCTTTTTTCACCATAGCCCTCTATGGGCTTCCAAATATCACTTTGCCAATTCCACAAGAACTGTCTTAGCGAAAGGCTTCTTGAGGGGAAAGCTGTAACTCTGTGAGATGATTTCACAGAACACAAAGAAGTTTCTCAGAAAGCTTCTTTCTCTTTGTTATCGGAGGATATTTCCTTTGGCCCTATAGTCTTCAACGGGATCCGAAATATCTGTTCTCAGATTCCACAGAAATAAGGCTAGCAAAGAGATCAACGAAACACAGATGTAACTCTGTGAGATGAATTCACAGAACACTAAGCAGTTTCTCAGAAAGCTTCTTTCCAGATTTCATCTGAGGATATTTCCTATTTCACCATAGACCTCTATGGGCTTCCAAATATCACTTTGCCAATTCCACAAGAACTGTCTTACCGAAAGGCTTCTTGAGGGGAAAGCTATAACTCTGTGAGATGATTTCACAGAACACAAAGAAGTTTCTCAGAAAGCTTCTTTCTCTTTGTTATCGGAAGATATTTCCTTTGGCCCTATAGTCTTCAAAGGGATCCGAAATATCTGTTCTCAGATTCCACAGAAATAAGGCTAGCAAAGAGATCTACGAAACACAGATGTAACTCTGTGAGATGAATTCACGGAACATTAAGCAGTTTCTCAGAAAGCTTCTTTCCAGATTTCATCTGAGGATATTTCCTTTTTCACCATAGCCCTCTATGGGCTTCCAAATATCACTTTGCCAATTCCACAAGAACTGTCTTAGCGAAAGGCTTCTTGAGGGGAAAGCTGTAACTCTGTGAGATGATTTCACAGAACACAAAGAAGTTTCTCACACAGCTTCTTTCTCTTTGTTATCGGAGGATATTTCCTTTGGCCCTATAGTCTTCAAAGGGATCCGAAATATCTGTTCTCAGATTCCACAGAAATAAGGCTAGCAAAGAGATCTACGAAACACGGATGTAACTCTGTGAGATGAATTCACAGAACACTAAGCAGTTTCTCAGAAAGCTTCTTTCCAGATTTCATCTGAGGATATTTCCTATTTCACCATAGACCTCTAAGGGCTTCCAAATATCACTTTGCCAATTCCACAAGAACTGTCTTACCGAAAGGCTTCTTGTGGGGAAAGCTATAACTCTGTGAGATGATTTCACAGAAGTCAAAGAAGTTTCTCAGAAAGCTTCTTTCTCTTTGTTATCGGAGGATATTTCCTTTGGCCCTATAGTCTTCAAAGGGATCCGAAATATCTGTTCTCAGATTCCACAGAAATAAGGCTAGCAAAGATATTTACGAAACACAGATGTAACTCTGTGAGATGAATACACAGAACACTAAGCAGTTTCTCAGAAAGCTTCTTTCCAGATTTCATCTGAGGATATTTCCTATTTCACCATAGACCTCTATGGGCTTCCAAATATCACTTTGCCAATTCCACAAGAACTGTCTTAGCGAAAGGCTTCTTGAGGGGAACGCTGTAACTCTGTGAGATGATTTCACAGAACACAAAGAAGTTTCTCAGAAAGCTTCTTTCTCTTTGTTATCGGAGAATATTTCCTTTGGCCCTATAGTCTTCAAAGGGATCCGAAATATCTGTTCTCAGATTCCACAGAAATAAGGCTAGCAAAGAGATCCACGAAATACAGATGTAACTCTGTGAGATGAATTAACAGGACACTAAGCAGTTTCTCAGAAAGCTTCTTTCCAGATTTCATCTGAGGATATTTCCTATTTCACCATAGACCTCTATGGGCTTCCAAATATCACTTTGCCAATTCCACAAGAACTGTCTTACCGAAAGGCTTCTTGTGGGGAAAGCTATAACTCTGTGAGATGATTTCACAGAACACAAAGAAGTTTCTCAGAAAGCTTCTTTCTCTTTGTTATCGGAGGATATTTCCTTTGGCCCTATAGTCTTCAAAGGGATCCGAAATATCTGTTGTCAGATTCCACAGAAATAAGGGTAGCAAAGAGATCTACGAAACACAGATGTAACTCTGTGAGATGAATTCACAGAACACTAAGCAGTTTCTCAGAAAGCTTCTTTCCAGATTTCATCTGAGGATATTTCCTATTTCACCATAGACCTCTATGGGCTTCCAAATATCACTTTGCCAATTCCACAAGAACAGTCTTAGCGAAAGGCTTCTTGAGGGGAAAGCTGTAACTCTGTGAGATGATTTCACAGAACACAAAGAAGTTTCTCAGAAAGCTTCTTTCTCTTTGTTATCGGAGGATATTTCCTTTGGCCCTATAGTCTTCAAAGGGATCCGAAATATCTGTTCTCAGATTCCACAGAAATAAGGCTAGCAAAGAGATCCACGAAATACAGATGTAACTCTGTGAGATGAATTAACAGGACACTAAGCAGTTTCTCAGAAAGCTTCTTTCCAGATTTCATCTGAGGATATTTCCTATTTCACCATAGACCTCTATGGGCTTCCAAATATCACTTTGCCAATTCCACAAGAACTGTCTTACCGAAAGGCTTCTTGTGGGGAAAGCTATAACTCTGTGAGATGATTTCACAGAACACAAAGAAGTTTCTCAGAAAGCTTCTTTCTCTTTGTTATAGGAGGTTATTTCCTTTGGACCTATAGTCTTCAAAGGGATCCGAAATATCTGTTCTCAGATTCCACAGAAATAAGGCTAGCACAGAGATCTACGAAACACAGATGTAACTTTGTGAGATGAATTCACAGAACACCAAGCAGTTTCTCAGAAAGCTTCTTTCCTGATTTCATCTGAGGATATTTCCTTTTTCACCATAGCCCTCTATGGGCTTCCAAATATCACTTTGCCAATTCCACAAGAACAGTCTTAGCGAAAGGCTTCTTGAGGGGAAAGCTGTAACTCTGTGAGATGATTTCACAGAACACAAAGAAGTTTCTCAGAAAGCTTCTTTCTCTTTGTTGTCGGAGGGTATTTCCTTTGGCCCTATAGTCTTCAAAGGGATCCGAAATATCTGTTCTCAGATTCCACAGAAATAAGGCTAGCAAAGAGATCCACGAAATACAGATGTAACTCTATGAGATGAATTAACAGGACACTAAGCAGTTTCTCAGAAAGCTTCTTTCCAGATTTCATCTGAGGATATTTCCTATTTCACCATAGACCTCTATGGGCTTCCAAATGTCACTTTGCCAATTCCACAAGAACTGTCTTACCGAAAGGCTTCTTGTGGGGAAAGCTATAACTCTGTGAGATGATTTCACAGAACACAGAGAATTTTCTCAGAAAGCTTCTTTCTCTTTGTTATCGGAGGATATTTCCTTTGGCCCTATAGTCTTCAAAGGGATCCGAAATATCTCTTCTCAGATTCCACAGAAATAAGGCTAGCAAAGAGATCTACGAAACACAGATGTAACTCTGTGAGATGAATTCACAGAACACTAAGCAGTTTCTCAGAAAGCTTCTTTCCAGATTTCATGTGAGGATATTTCCTATTTCACCATAGACCTCTAGGGGTTCCAAATATCACTTTGCCAATTCCACAAGAACTGTCTTACCGAAAGGCTTCTTGAGGGGAAAGCTATAACTCTGTGAGATGATTTCACAGAACACAAAGAAGTTTCTCAGAAAGCTTCTTTCTCTTTGTTATCGGAAGATATTTCCTTTGGCCCTATAGTCTTCAAAGGGATCCGAAATATCTGTTCTCAGATTCCACAGAAATAAGGCTAGCAAAGAGATCTACGAAACACAGATGTAACTCTGTGAGATGAATTCACGGAACATTAAGCAGTTTCTCAGAAAGCTTCTTTCCAGATTTCATCTGAGGATATTTCCTTTTTCACCATAGCCCTCTATGGGCTTCCAAATATCACTTTGCCAATTCCACAAGAACTGTCTTAGCGAAAGGCTTCTGGAGGGGAAAGCTGTAACTCTGTGAGATGATTTCACAGAACACAAAGAAGTTTCTCAGAAAGCTTCTTTCTCTTTGTTATCGGAGGATATTTCCTTTGGCCCTATAGTCTTCAAAGGGATCCGAAATATCTGTTCTCAGATTCCACAGAAATAAGGCTAGCAAAGAGATCTAAGAAACACAGATGTAACTCTGTGAGATGGATTCACAGAATACTAAGCAGTTTCTCAGAAAGCTTCTTTCCAGATTTCATCTGAGGATATTTCTTTTTTCACCATAGCCCTCTATGGGCTTCCAAATATCACTTTGCCAATTCCACAAGAACTGTCTTAGCGAAAGGCTTCTTGAGGGGAAAGCTGTAACTCTGTGAGATGATTTCACAGAACACAAAGAAGTTTCTCAGAAAGCTTCTTTCTCTTTGTTATCGGAGGATATTTCCTTTGGCCCTATAGTCTTCAACGGGATCCGAAATATCTGTTCTCAGATTCCACAGAAATAAGGCTAGCAAAGAGATCTACGAAACACAGATGTAACTCTGTGAGATGAATTCACAGAACACTAAGCAGTTTCTCAGAAAGCTTCTTTCCAGATTTCATCTGAGGATATTTCCTATTTCACCATAGACCTCTATGGGCTTCCAAATGTCACTTTGCCAATTCCACAAGAACTGTCTTACCGAAAGGCTTCTTGAGGGGAAAGCTATAACTCTGTGAGATGATTTCACAGAACACAAAGAAGTTTCTCAGAAAGCTTCTTTCTCTTTGTTATCGGAAGATATTTCCTTTGGCCCTATAGTCTTCAAAGGGATCCGAAATATCTGTTCTCAGATTCCACAGAAATAAGGCTAGCAAAGAGATCTACGAAACACAGATGTAACTCTGTGAGATGAATTCACGGAACATTAAGCAGTTTCTCAGAAAGCTTCTTTCCAGATTTCATCTGAGGATATTTCCTTTTTCACCATAGCCCTCTATGGGCTTCCAAATATCACTTTGCCAATTCCACAAGAACTGTCTTAGCGAAAGGCTTCTTGAGGGGAAAGCTGTAACTCTGTGAGATGATTTCACAGAACACAAAGAAGTTTCTCAGAAAGCTTCTTTCTCTTTGTTATCGGAGGATATTTCCTTTGGCCCTATAGTCTTCAAAGGGATCCGAAATATCTGTTCTCAGATTCCACAGAAATAAGGCTAGCAAAGAGATCTAAGAAACACAGATGTAACTCTGTGAGATGGATTCACAGAATACTAAGCAGTTTCTCAGAAAGCTTCTTTCCAGATTTCATCTGAGGATATTTCCTTTTTCACCATAGCCCTCTATGGGCTTCCAAATATCACTTTGCCAATTCCACAAGAACTGTCTTAGCGAAAGGCTTCTTGAGGGGAAAGCTGTAACTCTGTGAGATGATTTCACAGAACACAAAGAAGTTTCTCAGAAAGCTTCTTTCTCTTTGTTATCGGAGGATATTTCCTTTGGCCCTATAGTCTTCAACGGGATCCGAAATATCTGTTCTCAGATTCCACAGAAATAAGGCTAGCAAAGAGATCTACGAAACACAGATGTAACTCTGTGAGATGAATTCACAGAACACTAAGCAGTTTCTCAGAAAGCTTCTTTCCAGATTTCATCTGAGGATATTTCCTTTTTCACCATAGCCCTCTATGGGCTTCCAAATATCACTTTGCAAATTCCACAAGAACTGTCTTACCGAAAGGCTTCTTGTGGGGAAAGCTATAACTCTGTGAGATGATTTCACAGAAGTCAAAGAAGTTTCTCAGAAAGCTTCTTTCTCTTTGTTATCGGAGGATATTTCCTTTGGCCCTATAGTCTTCAAAGGGATCCGAAATATCTGTTCTCAGATTCCACAGAAATAAGGCTAGCAAAGATATCTACGAAACACAGATGTAACTCTGTGAGATGAATACACAGAACACTAAGCAGTTTCTCAGAAAGCTTCTTTCCAGATTTCATCTGAGGATATTTCCTATTTCACCATAGACCTCTATGGGCTTCGAAATATCACTTTGCCAATTCCACAAGAACTGTCTTAGCGAAAGGCTTCTTGAGGGGAAAGCTGTAACTCTGTGAGATGATTTCACAGAACACAAAGAAGTTTCTCAGAAAGCTTCTTTCTCTTTGTTATCGGAGAATATTTCCTTTGGCCCTATAGTCTTCAAAGGGATCCGAAATATCTGTTCTCAGATTCCACAGAAATAAGGCTAGCAAAGAGATCCACGAAATACAGATGTAACTCTGTGAGATGAATTAACAGGACACTAAGCAGTTTCTCAGAAAGCTTCTTTCCAGATTTCATCTGAGGATATTTCCTATTTCACCATAGCCCTCTATGGGCTTCCAAATATCACTTTGCCAATTCCACAAGAACAGTCTTACCGAAAGGCTTCTTGTGGGGAAAGCTATAACTCTGTGAGATGATTTCACAGAACACAAAGAAGTTTCTCAGAAAGCTTCTTTCTCTTTGTTATCGGAGGATATTTCCTTTGGCCCTATAGTCTTCAAAGGGATCCGAAATATCTGTTGTCAGATTCCACAGAAATAAGGGTAGCAAAGAGATCTACGAAACACAGATGTAACTCTGTGAGATGAATTCACAGAACACTAAGCAGTTTCTCAGAAAGCTTCTTTCCAGATTTCATCTGAGGATATTTCCTATTTCACCATAGACCTCTATGGGCTTCCAAATATCACTTTGCCAATTCCACAAGAACAGTCTTAGCGAAAGGCTTCTTGAGGGGAAAGCTGTAACTCTGTGAGATGATTTCACAGAACACAAAGAAGTTTCTCAGAAAGCTTCTTTCTCTTTGTTATCGGAGGATATTTCCTTTGGCCCTATAGTCTTCAAAGGGATCCGAAATATCTGTTCTCAGATTCCACAGAAATAAGGCTAGCAAAGAGATCCACGAAATACAGATGTAACTCTGTGAGATGAATTAACAGGACACTAAGCAGTTTCTCAGAAAGCTTCTTTCCAGATTTCATCTGAGGATATTTCCTATTTCACCATAGCCCTCTATGGGCTTCCAAATATCACTTTGCCAATTCCACAAGAACTGTCTTACCGAAAGGCTTCTTGTGGGGAAAGCTATAACTCTGTGAGATGATTTCACAGAACACAAAGAAGTTTCTCAGAAAGCTTCTTTCTCTTTGTTATCGGAAGATATTTCCTTTGGCCCTATAGTCTTCAAAGGGATCCGAAATATCTGTTCTCAGATTCCACAGAAATAAGGCTAGCAAAGAGATCTACGAAACACAGATGTAACTCTGTGAGATGAATTCACGGAACATTAAGCAGTTTCTCAGAAATCTTCTTTCCAGATTTCATCTGAGGATATTTCCTTTTTCACCATAGCCCTCTATGGGCTTCCAAATATCACTTTGCCAATTCCACAAGAACTGTCTTAGCGAAAGGCTTCTTTAGGGGAAAGCTGTAACTCTGTGAGATGATTTCACAGAACACAAAGAAGTTTCTCAGAAATCTTCTTTCTCTTTGTTATCGGAGGATATTTCCTTTGGCCCTATAGTCTTCAAAGGGATCCGAAATATCTGTTCTCAGATTCCACAGAAATAAGGCTAGCAAAGAGATCTACGAAACACAGATGTAACTCTGTGAGATGAATTCACAGAACACTAAGCAGTTTCTCAGAAAGCTTCTTTCCAGATTTCATCTGAGGATATTTCCTTTTTCACCATAGCCCTCTATGGGCTTCCAAATATCACTTTGCAAATTCCACAAGAATTGTCTTAGCGAAAGGCTTCTTGAGGGGAAAACTGTAACTCTGTGAGATGATTTCACAGAACACAAAGAAGTTTCTCACACAGCTTCTTTCTCTTTGTTATCGTAGTATATTTCCTTTGGCCCTATAGTCTTCAAAGGGATCCGAAATATCTGTTCTCAGATTCCACAGAAATAAGGCTAGCAAAGAGATCTACGAAACACAGATATAACTCTGTGAGATGAATTTACAGAACACTAAGCAGTTTCTCAGAAAGCTTCTTTCCAGATTTCATCTGAGGATATTTCCTTTTTCACCATAGCCCTCTAAGGGCTTCCAAATATCACTTTGCCAATTCCACAAGAACTGTCTTAGCGAAAGGCTTCTTGAGGGGAAAGCTGTAACTCTGTGAGATGATTTCACAGAACACAAAGAAGTTTCTCAGAAAGCTTCTTTCTCTTTGTTATCGGAGGATATTTCCTTTGGCCCTATAGTCTTCAAAGGGATCCGGAATATCTGTTCTCAGATTCCACAGAAATAAGGCTAGCAAAGAGATCTAAGAGACACAGATGTAACACTGTGAGATGGATTCACAGAATACTAAGCAGTTTCTCAGAAAGCTTCTTTCCAGATTTCATCTGAGGATATTTCTTTTTTCACCATAGCCCTCTAAGGGCTTCCAAATATCACTTTGCCAATTCCACAAGAACTGTCTTAGCGAAAGGCTTCTTGAGGGGAAAGCTGTAACTCTGTGAGATGATTTCACAGAACACAAAGAAGTTTCTCAGAAAGCTTCTTTCTCTTTGTTATCGGAGGATATTTCCTTTGGCCCTATAGTCTTCAAAGGGATCCGAAATATCTGTTCTCAGATTCCACAGAAATAAGGCTAGCAAAGAGATTCACGAAATACAGATGTAACTCTGTGAGAGGAAGTCACACATTACAGAGCAGTTTCTCAGAAAGCTTCTTTCCAGATTTCCTCTGAGGATATTGCTTTTTCACCATAGCCGTCTATGGGCTTCCAAATATCACTTTGCCAATTCCACAAGAACTGTCTTAGCGAAAGGCTTCTTGAGGGGAAAGCTGTAACTCTGTGAGATGATTTCACAGAACAGAAAGAATTTTCGCAGAAATCTTCTTTTTCTTTGTTATCGGAGGATATTTCCTTTGGCCCTATAGTCTTCAAAGGGATCCGAAATATCTGTTCTCAGATTCCACAGAAATAAGGCTAGCAAAGAGATCCACGAAATACAGATGTAACTCTGTGAGATGAATTAACAGGACACTAAGCAGTTTCTCAGAAAGCTTCTTTCCAGATTTCATCTGAGGATATTTCAAATTTCACCATAGACCTCTATGGGCTTCCAAATATCACTTTGCCAATTCCACAAGAACTGTCTTACCGAAAGGCTTCTTGTGGGGAAAGCTATAACTCTGAGAGATGATTTCACAGAACACAAAGAAGTTTCTCAGAAAGCTTCTTTCTCTTTGTTATCGGAAGATATTTCCTTTGGCCCTATAGTCTTCAAAGGGATCCGAAATATCTGTTCTCAGATTCCACAGAAATAAGGCTAGCAAAGAGATCTACGAAACACAGATGTAACTCTGTGAGATGAATTCACAGAACACTAAGCAGTTTCTCAGAAAGCTTCTTTCCAGATTTCATCTGAGGATATTTCCTATTTCACCTTAGACCTCTATGGGCTTCCAAATATCACTTTGCCAATTCCACAAGAACTGTCTTACCGATAGGCTTCTTGAGGGGAAAGCTGTAACTCTGTGAGATGATTTCACAGAACACCAAGAAGTTTCTCAGAAAGCTTCTTTCTCTTTGTTATCGGAGGATATTTCCTTTGGCCCTATAGTCTTCAAAGGGATCCGAAATATCTGTTCTCAGATTCCACAGAAATAAGGCTAGCAAAGAGATTCACGAAATACAGATGTATCTCTGTGAGAGGAAGTCACACATTACAGAGCAGTTTCTCAGAAAGCTTCTTTCCAGATTTCATCTGAGGATATTGCTTTTTCACCATAGCCATCTATGGGCTTCCAAATATCACTTTGCCAATTCCACAAGAACTGTCTTAGCGAAAGGCTTCTTGACGGGAAAGCTGTAACTCTGTGAGATGATTTCACAGAACACAAAGAAGTTTCTCAGAAAGCTTCTTTCTCTTTGTTATAGGAGGTTTTTTCCTTTGGACCTATAGTCTTCAAAGGGATCCGAAATATCTGTTCTCAGATGCCACAGAAATAAGGCTAGCAAAGAGATCTACGAAACACAGATGTAACTTTGTGAGATGAATTCACAGAACACCAAGCAGTTTCTCAGAAAGCTTCTTTCCTGATTTCATCTGAGGATATTTCCTTTTTCACCATAGCCCTCTATGGGCTTCCAAATATCACTTTGCCAATTCCACAAGAACAGTCTTAGCGAAAGGCTTCTTGAGGGGAAAGCTGTAACTCTGTGAGATGATTTCACAGAACAGAAAGAAGTTTCTCAGAAAGCTTCTTTCTCTTTGTTATCGGAGGATATTTCCTTTGGCCCTATAGTCTTCAAAGGGATCCGAAATATCTGTTCTCAGATTCCACAGAAATAAGGCTAGCAAAGAGATTCACGAAATACAGATGTAACTCTGTGAGAGGAAGTCACACATTACAGAGCAGTTTCTCAGAAAGCTTCTTTCCAGATTTCATCTGAGGATATTGCTTTTTCACCATAGCCGTCTATGGGCTTCCAAATATCACTTTGCCAATTCCACAAGAACTGTCTTAGCGAAACGCTTCTTGACGGGAAAGCTGTAACTCTGTGAGATGATTTCACAGAACACAAAGAAGTTTCTCAGAAAGCTTCTTTCTCTTTGTTATAGGAGGTTATTTCCTTTGGACCTATAGTCTTCAAAGGGATCCGAAATATCTGTTCTCAGATTCCACAGAAATAAGGCAAGGAAAGAGATCCAGGAAACACAGATGTAACTTTGTGAGATGAATTCACAGAACACCAAGCAGTTTCTCAGAAAGCTTCTTTCATGATTTCATCTGAGGATATTTCCTTTTTCACCATAGCCCTTATGGGCTTCCAAATATCACTTTGCCAATTCCACAAGAACAGTCTTAGCGAAAGGCTTCTTGAGGGGAAAGCTGTAACTCTGTGAGATGATTTCACAGAACACAAAGAAGTTTCTCAGAAAGCTTCTTTCTCTTTGTTATCGGAGGATATTTCCTTTGGCCGTATAGTCTTTAAAGGGATCCGAAATATCTGTTCTCAGATTCCACAGAAATAACGCTAGCAAAGAGATCTACGAAACGCAAATGTAACTCTGTGAGATGAATTCACAGAACACTAAGCAGTTTCTCAGAAAGCTTCTTTCCAGATTTCATCTGATGATATTTCCTTTTACACCATAGCCGTCTATGGGCTTCCAAATATCACTTTGCCAATTCCACAAGAACTGTCTTAGCGAAAGGCTTCTTGAGGGGAAAGCTGTAACTCTGTGAGATGATTTCACAGAACACAAAGAAGTTTCTCAGAAAGCTTCTTTCTCTTTGTTATCGGAGGATATTTCCTTTGGCCCTATAGTCTTCAACGGGATCCGAAATATCTGTTCTCAGATTCCACAGAAATAAGGCTAGCAAAGAGATCTAAGAAACACAGATGTAACTCTGTGAGATGAATTCACAGAACACTAAGCAGTTTCTCAGAAAGCTTCTTTCCAGATTTCATCTGAGGATATTTCCTTTTTCACCATAGCCCTCTATGGGCTTCCAAATATCACTTTGCAAATTCCACAAGAATTGTCTTAGCGAAAGGCTTCTTGAGGGGAAAGCTGTAACTCTGTGAGATGATTTCACAGAACACAAAGAAGTTTCTCACACAGCTTCTTTCTCTTTGTTATCGTAGGATATTTCCTTTGGCCCTATAGTCTTCAAAGGGATCCGAAATATCTGTTCTCAGATTCCACAGAAATAAGGCTAGCAAAGAGATCTACGAAACACAGATGTAACTCTGTGAGATGAATTCACAGAACACTAAGCAGTTTCTCAGAAAGCTTCTTTCCAGATTTCATCTGAGGATATTTCCTTTTTCACCATAGCCCTCTATGGGCTTCCAAATATCACTTTGCCAATTCCACAAGAACTGTCTTAGCGAAAGGCTTCTTGAGGGGAAAGCTGTAACTCTGTGAGATGATTTCACAGAACACAAAGAAGTTTCTCAGAAAGCTTCTTTCTCTTTGATATCGGAGGATATTTCCTTTGGCCCTATAGTCTTCAAAGGGATCCGAAATATCTGTTCTCAGATTCCACAGAAATAAGGCTAGCAAAGAGATCTAAGAAACACAGATGTAACTCTGTGAGATGGATTCACAGAATACTAAGCAGTTTCTCAGAAAGCTTCTTTCCAGATTTCATCTGAGGATATTTCTTTTTTCACCATAGCCCTCTATGGGCTTCCAAATATCACTTTGCCAATTCCACAAGAACTGTCTTAGCGAAAGGCTTCTTGAGGGGAAAGCTGTAACTCTGTGAGATGATTTCACAGAACACAAAGAAGTTTCTCAGAAATCTTCTTTCTCTTTGTTATCGGAGGATATTTCCTTTGGCCCTATAGTCTTCAACGGGATCCGAAATATCTGTTCTCAGATTCCACAGAAATAAGGCTATCAAGAGATCTACGAAACACAGATGTAACTCTGTGAGATGAATTCACAGAACACTAAGCAGTTTCTCAGAAAGCTTCTTTCCAGATTTCATCTGAGGATATTTCCTTTTTCACCATAGCCCTCTATGGGCTTCCAAATATCACTTTGCAAATTCCACAAGAATTGTCTTAGCGAAAGGCTTCTTGAGGGGAAAGCTGTAACTCTGTGAGATGATTTCACAGAACACAAAGAAGTTTCTCACACAGCTTCTTTCTCTTTGTTATCGGAGGATATTTCCTTTGGCCCTATAGTCTTCAAAGGGATCCGAAATATCTGTTCTCAGATTCCACAGAAATAAGGCTAGCAAAGAGATCTACGAAACACAGATGTAACTCTGTGAGGTGAATTCACAGAACACTAAGCAGTTTCTCAGAAAGCTTCTTTCCAGATTTCATCTGAGGATATTTCCTATTTCACCATAGACCTCTATGGGCTTCCAAATATCACTTTGCCAATTCCACAAGAACTGTCTTACCGAAAGGCTTCTTGTGGGGAAAGCTATAACTCTGTGAGATGATTTCACAGAAGTCAAAGAAGTTTCTCAGAAAGCTTCTTTCTCTTTGTTATCGGAGGATATTTCCTTTGGCCCTATAGTCTTCAAAGGGATCCGAAATATCTGTTCTCAGATTCCACAGAAATAAGGCTAGCAAAGAGATCTACGAAACACAGATGTAACTCTGTGAGATGAATACACAGAACACTAAGCAGTTTCTCAGAAAGCTTCTTTCCAGATTTCATCTGAGGATATTTCCTATTTCACCATAGACCTCTATGGGCTTCCAAATATCACTTTGCCAATTCCACAAGAACTGTCTTAGCGAAAGGCTTCATGAGGGGAAAGCTGTAACTCTGTGAGATGATTTCACAGAACACAAAGAAGTTTCTCAGAAAGCTTCTTTCTCTTTGTTATCGGAGAATATTTCCTTTGGCCCTATAGTCTTCAAAGGGATCCGAAATATCTGTTCTCAGATTCCACAGAAATAAGGCTAGCAAGGAGATCCACGAAATACAGATGTAACTCTGTGAGATGAATTAACAGGACACTAAGCAGTTTCTCAGAAAGCTTCTTTCCAGATTTCATCTGAGGATATTTCCTTTTTCACCATAGACCTCTATGGGCTTCCAAATATCACTTTGCCAATTCCACAAGAACTGTCTTACCGAAAGGCTTCTTGTGGGGAAAGCTATAACTCTGTGAGATGATTTCACAGAACACGAAGAAGTTTCTCAGAAAGCTTCTTTCTCTTTGTTATCGGAGGATATTTCCTTTGGCCCTATAGTCTTCAAAGGGATCCGAAATATCTGTTCTCAGATTCCACAGAAATAAGGCTAGCAAAGAGATCTAAGAAACACAGATGTAACTCTGTGAGATGAATTCACAGAACACTAAGCAGTTTCTCAGAAAGCTTCTTTCCAGATTTCATCTGAGGATATTTCCTATTTCACCATAGCCCTCTATGGGCTTCCAAATATCACTTTGCCAATTCCACAAGAACAGTCTTAGCGAAAGGCTTCTTGAGGGGAAAGCTGTAACTCTGTGAGATGATTTCACAGAACACAAGAAGTTTCGCAGAAAGCTTCTTTCTCTTTGTTATCGGAGGATATTTCCTTTGGCCCTATAGTCTTCAAAGGGATCCGAAATATCTGTTCTCAGATTCCACAGAAATAAGGCTAGCAAAGAGATCTACGAAACACAGATGTAACTCTGTGAGATGAATTCACGGAACACTAAGCAGTTTCTCAGAAAGCTTCTTTCCAGATTTCATCTGAGGATATTTCCTTTTTCACCATAGCCCTCTGTGGGCTTCCAAATATCACTTTGCCAATTCCACAAGAACTGTCTTAGCGAAAGGCTTCTTGAGGGGAAAGCTGTAACTCTGTGAGATGATTTCACAGAACACAAAGAAGTTTCTCACAAAGCTTCTTTCTCTTTGTTATCGGAGGATATTTCCTTTGGCCCTATAGTCTTCAAAGGGATCCGAAATATCTGTTCTCAGATTCCACAGAAATAAGGCTAGCAAAGAGATTCACGAAATACAGATGTAACTCTGTGAGAGGAAGTCACACATTACAGAGCAGTTTCTCAGAAAGCTTCTTTTCAGATTTCATCTGAGGATATTGCTTTTTCACCGTAGCCGTCTATGGGCTTCCAAATATCACTTTGCCAATTCCACAAGAACTGTCTTAGCGAAAGGCTTCTTGACGGGAAAGCTGTAACTCTGTGAGATGATTTCACAGAACACAAAGAAGTTTCTCAGAAAGCTTCTTTCTCTTTGTTATAGGAGGTTATTTCCTTTGGACCTATAGTCTTCAAAGGGATCCGAAATATCTGTTCTCAGATTCCACAGAAATAAGGCAAGCAAAGAGATCTACGAAACACAGATGTAACTTTGTGAGATGAATTCACAGAACACCAAGCAGTTTCTCAGAAAGCTTCTTTCCTGATTTCATCTGAGGATATTTCCTTTTTCACCATAGCCCTCTATGGGCTTCCAAATATCACTTTGCCAATTCCACAAGAACAGTCTTAGCGAAAGGCTTCTTGAGGGGAAAGCTGTAACTCTGTGAGATGATTTCACAGAACACAAAGAAGTTTCTCAGAAAGCTTCTTTCTCTTTGTTATCGGAGGATATTTCCTTTGGCCGTATAGTCTTTAAAGGGATCCGAAATATCTGTTCTCAGATTCCACAGAAATAAGGCTAGCAAAGAGGTCTACGAAACACAAATGTAACTCTGTGAGATGAATTCACAGAACACTAAGCAGTTTCTCAGAAAGCTTCTTTCCAGATTTCATCTGATGATATTTCCTTTTACACCATAGCCGTCTAAGGGCTTCCAAATATCACTTTGCCAATTCCACAAGAACTGTCTTAGCGAAAGGCTTCTTGAGGGGAAAGCTGTAACTCTGTGAGATGATTTCACAGAACACAAAGAAGTTTCTCAGAAAGCTTCTTTCTCTTTGTTATCGGAGGATATTTCCTTTGGCCCTATAGTCTTCAACGGGATCCGAAATATCTGTTCTCAGATTCCACAGAAATAAGGCTAGCAAAGAGATCTACGAAACACAGATGTAACTCTGTGAGATGAATTCACAGAACACTAAGCAGTTTCTCAGAAAGCTTCTTTCCAGATTTCATCTGAGGATATTTCCTTTTTCACCATAGCCCTCTATGGGCTTCCAAATATCACTTTGCAAATTCCACAAGAATTGTCTTAGCGAAAGGCTTCTTGAGGGGAAAGCTGTAACTCTGTGAGATGATTTCACAGAACACAAAGAAGTTTCTCACACAGCTTCTTTCTCTTTGTTATCGTAGGATATTTCCTTTGGCCCTATAGTCTTCAAAGGGATCCGAAATATCTGTTCTCAGATTCCACAGAAATAAGGCTAGCAAAGAGATCTACGAAACACAGATGTAACTCTGTGAGATGAATTCACAGAACACTAAGCAGTTTCTCAGAAAGCTTCTTTCCAGATTTCATCTGAGGATATTTCCTTTTTCACCATAGCCCTCTATGGGCTTCCAAATATCACTTTGCCAATTCCACAAGAACTGTCTTAGCGAAAGGCTTCTTGAGGGGAAAGCTGTAACTCTGTGAGATGATTTCACAGAACACAAAGAAGTTTCTCAGAAAGCTTCTTTCTCTTTGATATCGGAGGATATTTCCTTTGGCCCTATAGTCTTCAAAGGGATCCGAAATATCTGTTCTCAGATTCCACAGAAATAAGGCTAGCAAAGAGATTCACGAAATACAGATGTAACTCTGTGAGAGGAAGTCACACATTACAGAGCAGTTTCTCAGAAAGCTTCTTTTCAGATTTCATCTGAGGATATTGCTTTTTCACCATAGCCGTCTATGGGCTTCCAAATATCACTTTGCCAATTCCACAAGAACTGTCTTAGCGAAAGGCTTCTTGACGGGAAAGCTGTAACTCTGTGAGATGATTTCACAGAACACAAAGAAGTTTCTCAGAAAGCTTCTTTCTCTTTGTTATAGGAGGTTATTTCCTTTGGACCTATAGTCTTCAAAGGGATCCGAAATATCTGTTCTCAGATTCCACAGAAATAAGGCAAGCAAAGAGATCTACGAAACACAGATGTAACTTTGTGAGATGAATTCACAGAACACCAAGCAGTTTCTCAGAAAGCTTCTTTCCTGATTTCATCTGAGGATATTTCCTTTTTCACCATAGCCCTCTATGGGCTTCCAAATATCACTTTGCCAATTCCACAAGAACAGTCTTAGCGAAAGGCTTCTTGAGGGGAAAGCTGTAACTCTGTGAGATGATTTCACAGAACACAAAGAAGTTTCTCAGAAAGCTTCTTTCTCTTTGTTATCGGAGGATATTTCCTTTGGCCGTATAGTCTTTAAAGGGATCCGAAATATCTGTTCTCAGATTCCACAGAAATAAGGCTAGCAAAGAGGTCTACGAAACACAAATGTAACTCTGTGAGATGAATTCACAGAACACTAAGCAGTTTCTCAGAAAGCTTCTTTCCAGATTTCATCTGATGATATTTCCTTTTACACCATAGCCGTCTAAGGGCTTCCAAATATCACTTTGCCAATTCCACAAGAACTGTCTTAGCGAAAGGCTTCTTGAGGGGAAAGCTGTAACTCTGTGAGATGATTTCACAGAACACAAAGAAGTTTCTCAGAAAGCTTCTTTCTCTTTGTTATCGGAGGATATTTCCTTTGGCCCTATAGTCTTCAACGGGATCCGAAATATCTGTTCTCAGATTCCACAGAAATAAGGCTAGCAAAGAGATCTACGAAACACAGATGTAACTCTGTGAGATGAATTCACAGAACACTAAGCAGTTTCTCAGAAAGCTTCTTTCCAGATTTCATCTGAGGATATTTCCTTTTTCACCATAGCCCTCTATGGGCTTCCAAATATCACTTTGCAAATTCCACAAGAATTGTCTTAGCGAAAGGCTTCTTGAGGGGAAAGCTGTAACTCTGTGAGATGATTTCACAGAACACAAAGAAGTTTCTCACACAGCTTCTTTCTCTTTGTTATCGTAGGATATTTCCTTTGGCCCTATAGTCTTCAAAGGGATCCGAAATATCTGTTCTCAGATTCCACAGAAATAAGGCTAGCAAAGAGATCTACGAAACACAGATGTAACTCTGTGAGATGAATTCACAGAACACTAAGCAGTTTCTCAGAAAGCTTCTTTCCAGATTTCATCTGAGGATATTTCCTTTTTCACCATAGCCCTCTATGGGCTTCCAAATATCACTTTGCCAATTCCACAAGAACTGTCTTAGCGAAAGGCTTCTTGAGGGGAAAGCTGTAACTCTGTGAGATGATTTCACAGAACACAAAGAAGTTTCTCAGAAAGCTTCTTTCTCTTTGATATCGGAGGATATTTCCTTTGGCCCTATAGTCTTCAAAGGGATCCGAAATATCTGTTCTCAGATTCCACAGAAATAAGGCTAGCAAAGAGATCTAAGAAACACAGATGTAACTCTGTGAGATGGATTCACAGAATACTAAGCAGTTTCTCAGAAAGCTTCTTTCCAGATTTCATCTGAGGATATTTCTTTTTTCACCATAGCCCTCTATGGGCTTCCAAATATCACTTTGCCAATTCCACAAGAACTGTCTTAGCGAAAGGCTTCTTGAGGGGAAAGCTGTAACTCTGTGAGATGATTTCACAGAACACAAAGAAGTTTCTCAGAAAGCTTCTTTCTCTTTGTTATCGGAGGATATTTCCTTTGGCCCTATAGTCTTCAACGGGATCCGAAATATCTGTTCTCAGATTCCACAGAAATAAGGCTAGCAAAGAGATCTACGAAACACAGATGTAACTCTGTGAGATGAATTCACAGAACACTAAGCAGTTTCTCAGAAAGCTTCTTTCCAGATTTCATCTGAGGATATTTCCTTTTTCACCATAGCCCTCTATGGGCTTCCAAATATCACTTTGCCAATTCCACAAGAACTGTCTTAGCGAAAGGCTTCTTGAGGGGAAAGCTGTAACTCTGTGAGATGATTTCACACAACACAAAGAAGTTTCTCACACAGCTTCTTTCTCTTTGTTATCGGAGGATATTTCCTTTGGCCCTATAGTCTTCAAAGGGATCCGAAATATCTGTTCTCAGATTCCACAGAAATAAGGCTAGCAAAGAGATCTACGAAACACAGATGTAACTCTGTGAGATGAATTCACAGAACACTAAGCAGTTTCTCAGAAAGCTTCTTTCCAGATTTCATCTGAGGATATTTCCTATTTCACCATAGACCTCTATGGGCTTCCAAATATCACTTTGCCAATTCCACAAGAACTGTCTTACCGAAAGGCTTCTTGTGGGGAAAGCTATAACTCTGTGAGATGATTTCACAGAAGTCAAAGAAGTTTCTCAGAAAGCTTCTTTCTCTTTGTTATCGGAGGATATTTCCTTTGGCCCTATAGTCTTCAAAGGGATCCGAAATATCTGTTCTCAGATTCCACAGAAATAAGGCTAGCAAGGAGATCCACGAAATACAGATGTAACTCTGTGAGATGAATTAACAGGACACTAAGCAGTTTCTCAGAAAGCTTCTTTCCAGATTTCATCTGAGGATATTTCCTATTTCACCATAGACCTCTATGGGCTTCCAAATATCACTTTGCCAATTCCACAAGAACTGTCTTACCGAAAGGCTTCTTGTGGGGAAAGCTGAAACTCTGTGAGATGATTTCACAGAACACGAAGAAGTTTCTCAGAAAGCTTCTTTCTCTTTGTTATCGGAGGATATTTCCTTTGGCCCTATAGTCTTCAAAGGGATCCGAAATATCTGTTCTCAGATTCCACAGAAATAAGGCTAGCAAAGAGATCTAAGAAACACAGATGTAACTCTGTGAGATGAATTCACAGAACACTAAGCAGTTTCTCAGAAAGCTTCTTTCCAGATTTCATCTGAGGATATTTCCTATTTCACCATAGCCCTCTATGGGCTTCCAAATATCACTTTGCCAATTCCACAAGAACAGTCTTAGCGAAAGGCTTCTTGAGGGGAAAGCTGTAACTCTGTGAGATGATTTCACAGAACACAAGAAGTTTCTCAGAAAGCTTCTTTCTCTTTGTTATCGGAGGATATTTCCTTTGGCCCTATAGTCTTCAACGGGATCCGAAATATCTGTTCTCAGATTCCACAGAAATAAGGCTAGCAAAGAGATCTACAAAACACAGATGTAACTCCGTGAGATGAATTCACAGAACACTAAGCAGTTTCTCAGAAAGCTTCTTTCCAGATTTCATCTGAGGATATTTCCTTTTTCACCATAGCCCTCTATGGGCTTCCAAATATCACTTTGCAAATTCCACAAGAATTGTCTTAGCGAAAGGCTTCTTGAGGGGAAAGCTGTAACTCTGTGAGATGATTTCACAGAACACAAAGAAGTTTCTCACACAGCTTCTTTCTCTTTGTTATCGGAGGATATTTCCTTTGGCCCTATAATCTTCAAAGGGATCCGAAATATCTGTTCTCAGATTCCACAGAAATAAGGCTAGCAAAGAGATCTACGAAACACGGATGTAACTCTGTGAGATGAATTCACAGAACACTAAGCAGTTTCTCAGAAAGCTTCTTTCCAGATTTCATCTGAGGATATTTCCTATTTCACCATAGACCTCTATGGGCTTCCAAATATCACTTTGCCAATTCCACAAGAACTGTCTTACCGAAAGGCTTCTTGTGGGGAAAGCTATAACTCTGTGAGATGATTTCACAGAAGTCAAAGAAGTTTCTCAGAAAGCTTCTTTCTCTTTGTTATCGGAGGATATTTCCTTTGGCCCTATAGTCTTCAAAGGGATCCGAAATATCTGTTCTCAGATTCCACAGAAATAAGGCTAGCAAAGATATCTACGAAACACAGATGTAACTCTGTGAGATGAATACACAGAACACTAAGCAGTTTCTCAGAAAGCTTCTTTCCAGATTTCATCTGAGGATATTTCCTATTTCACCATAGACCTCTATGGGCTTCCAAATATCACTTTGCCAATTCCACAAGAACTGTCTTAGCGAAAGGCTTCTTGAGGGGAAAGCTGTAACTCTGTGAGATGATTTCACAGAACACAAAGAAGTTTCTCAGAAAGCTTCTTTCTCTTTGTTATCGGAGAATATTTCCTTTGGCCCTATAGTCTTCAAAGGGATCCGAAATATCTGTTCTCAGATTCCACAGAAATAAGGCTAGCAAAGAGATCCACGAAATACAGATGTAACTCTGTGAGATGAATTAACAGGACACTAAGCAGTTTCTCAGAAAGCTTCTTTCCAGATTTCATCTGAGGATATTTCCTATTTCACCATAGACCTCTATGGGCTTCCAAATATCACTTTGCCAATTCCACAAGAACTGTCTTACCGAAAGGCTTCCTGTGGGGAAAGCTATAACTCTGTGAGATGATTTCACAGAACACAAAGAAGTTTCTCAGAAAGCTTCTTTCTCTTTGTTATCGGAGGATATTTCCTTTGGCCCTATAGTCTTCAAAGGGATCCGAAATATCTGTTGTCAGATTCCACAGAAATAAGGGTAGCAAAGAGATCTACGAAACACAGATGTAACTCTGTGAGATGAATTCACAGAACACTAAGCAGTTTCTCAGAAAGCTTCTTTCCAGATTTCATCTGAGGATATTTCCTATTTCACCATAGCCCTCTATGGGCTTCCAAATATCACTTTGCCAATTCCACAAGAACAGTCTTAGCGAAAGGCTTCTTGAGGGGAAAGCTGTAACTCTGTGAGATGATTTCACAGAACACAAAGAAGTTTCTCAGAAAGCTTCTTTCTCTTTGTTATCGGAGGATATTTCCTTTGGCCCTATAGTCTTCAAAGGGATCCGAAATATCTGTTCTCAGATTCCACAGAAATAAGGCTAGCAAAGAGATCCACGAAATACAGATGTAACTCTGTGAGATGAATTAACAGGACACTAAGCAGTTTCTCAGAAAGCTTCTTTCCAGATTTCATCTGAGGATATTTCCTATTTCACCATAGACCTCTATGGGCTTCCAAATAACACTTTGCCAATTCCACAAGAACTGTCTTACCGAAAGGCTTCTTGTGGGGAAAGCTATAACTCTGTGAGATGATTTCACAGAACACAAAGAAGTTTCTCAGAAAGCTTCTTTCTCTTTGTTATCGGAAGATATTTCCTTTGGCCCTATAGTCTTCAAAGGGATCCGAAATATCTGTTCTCAGATTCCACAGAAATAAGGCTAGCAAAGAGATCTACGAAACACAGATGTAACTCTGTGAGATGAATTCACGGAACATTAAGCAGTTTCTCAGAAATCTTCTTTCCAGATTTCATCTGAGGATATTTCCTTTTTCACCATAGCCCTCTATGGGCTTCCAAATATCACTTTGCCAATTCAACAAGAACTGTCTGAGCGAAAGGCTTCTTGAGGGGAAAGCTGTAACTCTGTGAGATGATTTCACAGAACACAAAGAAGTTTCTCAGAAATCTTCTTTCTCTTTGTTATCGGAGGATATTTCCTTTGGCCCTATAGTCTTCAAAGGGATCCGAAATATCTGTTCTCAGATTCCACAGAAATAAGGCTAGCAAAGAGATCTACGAAACACAGATGTAACTCTGTGAGATGAATTCACAGAACACTAAGCAGTTTCTCAGAAAGCTTCTTTCCAGATTTCATCTGAGGATATTTCCTTTTTCACCATAGCCCTCTATGGGCTTCCAAATATCACTTTGCAAATTCCACAAGAATTGTCTTAGCGAAAGGTTTCTTGAGGGGAAAGCTGTAACTCTGTGAGATGATTTCACAGAACACAAAGAAGTTTCTCACACAGCTTCTTTCTCTTTGTTATCGTAGTATATTTCCTTTGGCCCTATAGTCTTCAAAGGGATCCGAAATATCTGTTCTCAGATTCCACAGAAATAAGGCTAGCAAAGAGATCCACGAAATACAGATGTAACTCTGTGAGATGAATTAACAGGACACTAAGCAGTTTCTCAGAAAGCTTCTTTCCAGATTTCATCTGAGGATATTTCCTATTTCACCATAGACCTCTATGGGCTTCCAAATATCACTTTGCCAATTCCACAAGAACTGTCTTACCGAAAGGCTTCTTGTGGGGAAAGCTATAACTCTGTGAGATGATTTCACAGAACACAAAGAAGTTTCTCAGAAAGCTTCTTTCTCTTTGTTATCGGAAGATATTTCCTTTGGCCCTATAGTCTTCAAAGGGATCCGAAATATCTGTTCTCAGATTCCACAGAAATAAGGCTAGCAAAGAGATCTACGAAACACAGATGTAACTCTGTGAGATGAATTCACGGAACACTAAGCAGTTTCTCAGAAAGCTTCTTTCCAGATTTCATCTGAGGATATTTCCTTTTTCACCATAGCCCTCTGTGGGCTTCCAAATATCACTTTGCCAATTCCACAAGAACTGTCTTAGCGAAAGGCTTCTTGAGGGGAAAGCTGTAACTCTGTGAGATGATTTCACAGAACACAAAGAAGTTTCTCACAAAGCTTCTTTCTCTTTGTTATCGGAGGATATTTCCTTTGGCCCTATAGTCTTCAAAGGGATCCGAAATATCTGTTCTCAGATTCCACAGAAATAAGGCTAGAAAAGAGATTCACGAAATACAGATGTAACTCTGTGAGAGGAAGTCACACATTACAGAGCAGTTTCTCAGAAAGCTTCTTTCCAGATTTCATCTGAGGATATTGCTTTTTCACCATAGCCGTCTATGGGCTTCCAAATATCACTTTGCCAATTCCACAAGAACTGTCTTAGCGAAAGGCTTCTTGACGGGAAAGCTGTAACTCTGTGAGATGATTTCACAGAACACAAAGAAGTTTCTCAGAAAGCTTCTTTCTCTTTGTTATAGGAGGTTATTTCCTTTGGACCTATAGTCTTCAAAGGGATCCGAAATATCTGTTCTCAGATTCCACAGAAATAAGGCAAGCAAAGAGATCTACGAAACACAGATGTAACTTTGTGAGATGAATTCACAGAACACCAAGCAGTTTCTCAGAAAGCTTCTTTCCTGATTTCATCTGAGGATATTTCCTTTTTCACCATAGCCCTCTATGGGCTTCCAAATATCACTTTGCCAATTCCACAAGAACAGTCTTAGCGAAAGGCTTCTTGAGGGGAAAGCTGTAACTCTGTGAGATGATTTCACAGAACACAAAGAAGTTTCTCAGAAAGCTTCTTTCTCTTTGTTATCGGAGGATATTTCCTTTGGCCGTATAGTCTTTAAAGGGATCCGAAATATCTGTTCTCAGATTCCACAGAAATAAGGCTAGCAAAGAGATCTACGAAACACAAATGTAACTCTGTGAGATGAATTCACAGAACACTAAGCAGTTTCTCAGAAAGCTTCTTTCCAGATTTCATCTGATGATATTTCCTTTTACACCATAGCCGTCTATGGGCTTCCAAATATCACTTTGCCAATTCCACAAGAACTGTCTTAGCGAAAGGCTTCTTGAGGGGAAAGCTGTAACTCTGTGAGATGATTTCACAGAACACAAAGAAGTTTCTCAGAAAGCTTCTTTCTCTTTGTTATCGGAGGATATTTCCTTTGGCCCTATAGTCTTCAACGGGATCCGAAATATCTGTTCTCAGATTCCACAGAAATAAGGCTAGCAAAGAGATCTACGAAACACAGATGTAACTCTGTGAGATGAATTCACAGAACACTAAGGAGTTTCTCAGAAAGCTTCTTTCCAGATTTCATCTGAGGATATTTCCTTTTTCACCATAGCCCACTATGGGCTTCCAAATATCACTTTGCAAATTCCACAAGAATTGTCTTAGCGAAAGGCTTCTTGAGGGGAAAGCTGTAACTCTGTGAGATGATTTCACAGAACACAAAGAAGTTTCTCACACAGCTTCTTTCTCTTTGTTATCGTAGGATATTTCCTTTGGCCCTATAGTCTTCAAAGGGATCCGAAATATCTGTTCTCAGATTCCACAGAAATAAGGCTAGCAAAGAGATCTACGAAACACAGATGTAACTCTGTGAGATGAATTCACAGAACACTAAGCAGTTTCTCAGAAAGCTTCTTTCCAGATTTCATCTGAGGATATTTCCTTTTTCACCATAGCCCTCTATGGGCTTCCAAATATCACTTTGCATATTCCACAAGAATTGTCTTAGCGAAAGGCTTCTTGAGGGGAAAGCTGTAACTCTGTGAGATGATTTCACCGAACACAAAGAAGTTTCTCACACAGCTTCTTTCTCTTTGTTATCGGAGGATATTTCCTTTGGCCCTATAGTCTTCAAAGGGATCCGAAATATCTGTTCTCAGATTCCACAGAAATAAGGCTAGCAAATAGATCTACGAAACACAGATGTAACTCTGTGAGATGAATTCACAGAACACTAAGCAGTTTCTCAGAAAGCTTCTTTCCAGATTTCATCTGAGGATATTTCCTATTTCACCATAGACCACTATGGGCTTCCAAATATCACTTTGCCAATTCCACAAGAACTGTCTTACCGAAAGGCTTCTTGTGGGGAAAGCTATAACTCTGTGAGATGATTTCACAGAAGTCAAAGAAGTTTCTCAGAAAGCTTCTTTCTCTTTGTTATCGGAGGATATTTCCTTTGGCCCTATAGTCTTCAAAGGGATCCGAAATATCTGTTCTCAGATTCCACAGAAATAAGGCTAGCAAAGAGATCTACGAAACACAGATGTAACTCTGTGAGATGAATACACAGAACACTAAGCAGTTTCTCAGAAAGCTTCTTTCCAGATTTCATCTGAGGATATTTCCTATTTCACCATAGACCTTTATGGGCTTCCAAATATCACTTTGCCAATTCCACAAGAACTGTCTTAGCGAAAGGCTTCTTGAGGGGAAAGCTGTAACTCTGTGAGATGATTTCACAGAACACAAAGAAGTTTCTCGGAAAGCTTCTTTCTCTTTGTTATCGGAGAATATTTCCTTTGGCCCTATAGTCTTCAAAGGGATCCGAAATATCTGTTCTCAGATTCCACAGAAATAAGGCTAGCAAGGAGATCCACGAAATACAGATGTAACTCTGTGAGATGAATTAACAGGACACTAAGCAGTTTCTCAGAAAGCTTCTTTCCAGATTTCATCTGAGGATATTTCCTATTTCACCATAGACCTCTATGGGCTTCCAAATATCACTTTGCCAATTCCACAAGAACTGTCTTACCGAAAGGCTTCTTGTGGGGAAAGCTGTAACTCTGTGAGATGATTTCACAGAACACGAAGAAGTTTCTCAGAAAGCTTCTTTCTCTTTGTTATCGGAGGATATTTCCTTTGGCCCTATAGTCTTCAAAGGGATCCGAAATATCTGTTCTCAGATTCCACAGAAATAAGGCTAGCAAAGAGATCTAAGAAACACAGATGTAACTCTGTGAGATGAATTCACAGAACACTAAGCAGTTTCTCAGAAAGCTTCTTTCCAGATTTCATCTGAGGATATTTCCTATTTCACCATAGCCCTCTATGGGCTTCCAAATATCACTTTGCCAATTCCACAAGAACAGTCTTAGCGAAAGGCTTCTTGAGGGGAAAGCTGTAACTCTGTGAGATGATTTCACAGAACACAAGAAGTTTCGCAGAAAGCTTCTTTCTCTTTGTTATCGGAGGATATTTCCTTTGGCCCTATAGTCTTCAAAGGGATCCGAAATATCTGTTCTCAGATTCCACAGAAATAAGGCTAGCAAAGAGATCCACGAAATACAGATGTAACTCTGTGAGATGAATTAACAGGACACTAAGCAGTTTCTCAGAAAGCTTCTTTCCAGATTTCATCTGAGGATATTTCCTATTTCACCATAGACCTCTATGGGCTTCCAAATATCACTTTGCCAATTCCACAAGAACTGTCTTACCGAAAGGCTTCTTGTGGGGAAAGCTATAACTCTGTGAGATGATTTCACAGAACACAAAGAAGTTTCTCAGAAAGCTTCTTTCTCTTTGTTATCGGAAGATATTTCCTTTGGCCCTATAGTCTTCAAAGGGATCCGAAATATCTGTTCTCAGATTCCACAGAAATAAGGCTAGCAAAGAGATCTACGAAACACAGATGTAACTCTGTGAGATGAATTCACGGAACACTAAGCAGTTTCTCAGAAAGCTTCTTTCCAGATTTCATCTGAGGATATTTCCTTTTTCACCATAGCCCTCTGTGGGCTTCCAAATATCACTTTGCCAATTCCACAAGAACTGTCTTAGCGAAAGGCTTCTTGAGGGGAAAGCTGTAACTCTGTGAGATGATTTCACAGAACACAAAGAAGTTTCTCAGAAAGCTTCTTTCTCTTTGTTATCGGAGGATATTTCCTTTGGCCCTATAGTCTTCAAAGGGATCCGAAATATCTGTTCTCAGATTCCACAGAAATAAGGCTAGCAAAGAGATCTACGAAACACAAATGTAACACTATGAGATGAATTCACAGAACACTAAGCAGTTTCTCAGAAAGCTTCTTTCCAGATTTCATCTGATGATATTTCCTTTTACACCATAGCCCTCTATGGGCTTCCAAATATCACTTTGCCAATTCCACAAGAACTGTCTTAGCGAAAGGCTTCTTGAGGGGAAAGCTGTAACTCTGTGAGATGATTTCACAGAACACAAAGAAGTTTCTCAGAAAGCTTCTTTCTCTTTGTTATCGGAGGATATTTCCTTTGGCCCTATAGTCTTCAACGGGATCCGAAATATCTGTTCTCAGATTCCACAGAAATAAGGCTAGCAAAGAGATCTACGAAACACAGATGTAACTCTGTGAGATGAATTCACAGAACACTAAGCAGTTTCTCAGAAAGCTTCTTTCCAGATTTCATCTGAAGATATTTCCTTTTTCACCATAGCCCTCTATGGGCTTCCAAATATCACTTTGCAAATTCCACAAGAATTGTCTTAGCGAAAGGCTTCTTGAGGGGAAAGCTGTAACTCTGTGAGATGATTTCACAGAACACAAAGAAGTTTCTCACACAGCTTCTTTCTCTTTGTTATCGGAGGATATTTCCTTTGGCCCTATAGTCTTCAAAGGGATCCGAAATATCTGTTCTCAGATTCCACAGAAAAAAGGCTAGCAAAGTGATCTACGAAACCCAGATGTAACTCTGTGAGATGAATTTGCAGAACACTAAACAGTTTCTCAGAAAGCTTCTTTCCAGATTTCATCTGAGGATATTTCCTTTTTCACCATAGCCCTCTATGGGCTTCCAAATATCACTTTGCCAATTCCACAACAACAGTCTTAGCGAAAGGCTTCTTGAGGGGAAAGCTGTAACTCTGTGAGATGATTTCACAGAACACAAAGAAGTTTCTCAGAAAGCTTCTTTCTCTTTGTTATCGGAGGATATTTCCTTTGGCCCTATAGTCTTCAAAGGGATCCGAAATATCTGTTCTCAGATTCCACAGAAATAAGGCTAGCAAAGAGATCTAAGAAACACAGATGTAACTCTGTGAGATGGATTCACAGAATACTAAGCAGTTTCTCAGAAAGCTTCTTTCCAGATTTCATCTGAGGATATTTCTTTTTTCACCATAGCCCTCTATGGGCTTCCAAATATCACTTTGCCAATTCCACAAGAACTGTCTTAGCGAAAGGCTTCTTGAGGGGAAAGCTGTAACTCTGTGAGATGATTTCACAGAACACAAAGAAGTTTCTCAGAAAGCTTCTTTCTCTTTGTTATCGGAGGATATTTCCTTTGGCCCTATAGTCTTCAAAGGGATCCGAAATATCTGTTCTCAGATTCCACAGAAATAAGGCTAGCAAAGAAACCTATGAAACACAGATGTAACTCTGTGAGATGAATTAACAGGACACTAAGCAGTTTCTCTGAAAGCTTCTTTCCAGATTTCATCTGAGGATATTTCCTTTTTCACCATAGCCCTCTATGGGCTTCCAAATATCACTTTGCCAATTCCACAAGAACTGTCTTAGCGAAAGGCTTCCTGAGGGGAAAGCTGTAACTCTGTGAGATGATTTCACAGAACACAAAGAAGTTTCTCAGAAAGCTTCTTTCTCTTTGTTATCGGAGGATATTTCCTTTGGCCCTATAGTCTTCAAAGGGATCTGAAAAATCTGTTCTCAGATTCCACAGAAATAAGGCTAGCAAAGAGATTCACGAAATACAGATGTAACTCTGTGAGAGGAAGTCACACATTACAGAGCAGTTTCTCAGAAAGCTTCTTTCCAGATTTCATCTGAGGATATTGCTTTTTCACCATAGCCGTCTATGGGCTTCCAAATATCACTTTGCCAATTCCACAAGAACTGTCTTAGCGAAAGGCTTCTTGACGGGAAAGCTGTAACTCTGTGAGATGATTTCACAGAACACAAAGAAGTTTCTCAGAAAGCTTCTTTCTCTTTGTTATAGGAGGTTATTTCCTTTGGACCTATAGTCTTCAAAGGGATCCGAAATATCTGTTCTCAGATTCCACAGAAATAAGGCAAGCAAAGAGATCTACGAAACACAGATGTAACTTTGTGAGATGAATTCACAGAACACCAAGCAGTTTCTCAGAAAGCTTCTTTCCAGATTTCATCTGAGGATATTTCCTTTTTCACCATAGCCCTCTATGGGCTTCCAAATATCACTTTGCCAATTCCACAAGAACAGTCTTAGCGAAAGGCTTCTTGAGGGGAAAGCTGTAACTCTGTGAGATGATTTCACAGAACACAAAGAAGTTTCTCAGAAAGCTTCTTTCTCTTTGTTATCGGAGGATATTTCCTTTGGCCCTATAGTCTTCAAAGGGATCCGAAATATCTGTTCTCAGATTCCACAGAAATAAGGCTAGCAAAGAGATCCACGAAATACAGATGTAACTCTGTGAGATGAATTAACAGGACACTAAGCAGTTTCTCAGAAAGCTTCTTTCCAGATTTCATCTGAGGATATTTCCTATTTCACCATAGACCTCTATGGGCTTCCAAATGTCACTTTGCCAATTCCACAAGAACTGTCTTACCGAAAGGCTTCTTGTGGGGAAAGCTATAACTCTGTGAGATGATTTCACAGAACACAAAGAATTTTCTCTGAAAGCTTCTTTCTCTTTGTTATCGGAGGATATTTCCTTTGGCCCTATAGTCTTCAAAGGGATCTGAAATATCTGTTCTCAGATTCCACAGAAATAAGGCTAGCAAAGAGATCTACGAAACACAGATGTAACTCTGTGAGATGAATTCACAGAACACTAAGCAGTTTCTCAGAAAGCTTCTTTCCAGATTTCATCTGAGGATATTTCCTTTTTCACCATAGCCCTCTATGGGCTTCCAAATATCACTTTGCCAATTCCACAAGAACTGTCTTAGCGAAAGGCTTCTTGAGGGGAAAGCTGTAACTCTGTGAGATGATTTCACAGAACACAAAGAAGTTTCTCAGAAAGCTTCTTTCTCTTTGTTATCGGAGGATATTTCCTTTGGCCCTATAGTCTTCAACGGGATCCGAAATATCTGTTCTCAGATTCCACAGAAATAAGGCTAGCAAAGAGATCTACGAAACACAGATGTAACTCTGTGAGATGAATTCACAGAACACTAAGCAGTTTCTCAGAAAGCTTCTTTCCAGATTTCATCTGAGGATATTTCCTTTTTCACCATAGCCCTCTATGGGCTTCCAAATATCACTTTGCAAATTCCAAGAGAATTGTCTTAGCGAAAGGCTTCTTGAGGGGAAAGCTGTAACTCTGTGAGATGATTTCACAGAACACAAAGAAGTTTCTCACACAGCTTCTTTCTCTTTGTTATCGGAGGATATTTCCTTTGGCCCTATAGTCTTCAAAGGGATCCGAAATATCTGTTCTCAGATTCCACAGAAATAAGGCTAGCAAAGAGATCTACGAACACAGATGTAACTCTGTGAGATGAATTCACAGAACACTAAGCAGTTTCTCAGAAATCTTCTTTCCAGATTTCATCTGAGGATATTTCCTATTTCACCATAGACCTCTATGGGCTTCCAAATATCACTTTGCCAATTCCACAAGAACTGTCTTACCGAAAGGCTTCTTGTGGGGAAAGCTATAACTCTGTGAGATGATTTCACAGAAGTCAAAGAAGTTTCTCAGAAAGCTTCTTTCTCTTTGTTATCGGAGGATATTTCCTTTGGCCCTATAGTCTTCAAAGGGATCCGAAATATCTGTTCTCAGATTCCACAGAAATAAGGCTAGCAAAGAGATCTACGAAACACAGATGTAACTCTGTGAGATGAATTCACAGAACACTAAGCAGTTTCTCAGAAAGCTTCTTTCCAGATTTCATCTGAGGATATTTCCTATTTCACCATAGACCTCTATGGGCTTCCAAATATCACTTTGCCAATTCCACAAGAACTGTCTTAGCGAAAGGCTTCTTGAGGGGAAAGCTGTAACTCTGTGAGATGATTTCACAGAACACAAAGAAGTTTCTCAGAAAGCTTCTTTCTCTTTGTTATCGGAGAATATTTCCTTTGGCCCTATAGTCTTCAAAGGGATCCGAAATATCTGTTCTCAGATTCCACAGAAATAAGGCTAGCAAAGAGATCCACGAAATACAGATGTAACTCTGTGAGATGAATTAACAGGACACTAAGCAGTTTCTCAGAAAGCTTCTTTCCAGATTTCATCTGAGGATATTTCCTATTTCACCATAGACCTCTATGGGCTTCCAAATATCACTTTGCCAATTCCACAAGAACTGTCTTACCGAAAGGCTTCTTGTGGGGAAAGCTATAACTCTGTGAGATGATTTCACAGAACACAAAGAAGTTTCTCAGAAAGCTTCTTTCTCTTTGTTATTGGAGGATATTTCCTTTGGCCCTATAGTCTTCAAAGGGATCCGAAATATCTGTTCTCAGATTCCACAGAAATAAGGCTAGCAAAGAGATCTAAGAAACACAGATGTAACTCTGTGAGATGAATTCACAGAACACTAAGCAGTTTCTCAGAAAGCTTCTTTCCAGATTTCATCTGAGGATATTTCCTATTTCACCATAGCCCTCTATGGGCTTCCAAATATCACTTTGCCAATTCCACAAGAACAGTCTTAGCGAAAGGCTTCTTGAGGGGAAAGCTGTAACTCTGTGAGATGATTTCACAGAACACAAGAAGTTTCGCAGAAAGCTTCTTTCTCTTTGTTATCGGAGGATATTTCCTTTGGCCCTATAGTCTTCAAAGGGATCCCAAATATCTGTTCTCAGATTCCACAGAAATAAGGCTAGCAAAGAGATCAACGAAATACAGATGTAACTGTGTGAGATGAATTAACAGGACACTAAGCAGTTTCTCAGAAAGCTTCTTTCCAGATTTCATCTGAGGATATTTCCTATTTCACCATAGACCTCTATGGGCTTCCAAATATCACTTTGCCAATTCCACAAGAACTGTCTTACCGAAAGGCTTCTTGTGGGGAAAGCTATAACTCTGTGAGATGATTTCACAGAACACAAAGAAGTTTCTCAGAAAGCTTCTTTCTCTTTGTTATCGGAAGATATTTCCTTTGGCCCTATAGTCTTCAAAGGGATCCGAAATATCTGTTCTCAGATTCCACAGAAATAAGGCTAGCAAAGAGATCTACGAAACACAGATGTAACTCTGTGAGATGAATTCACGGAACATTAAGCAGTTTCTCAGAAAGCTTCTTTCCAGATTTCATCTGAGGATATTTCCTTTTTCACCACAGCCCTCTATGGGCTTCCAAATATCACTTTGCCAATTCCACAAGAACTGTCTTAGCGAAAGGCTTCTTGAGGGGAAAGCTGTAACTCTGTGAGATGATTTCACAGAACACAAAGAAGTTTCTCAGAAAGCTTCTTTCTCTTTGTTATCGGAGGATATTTCCTTTGGCCCTATAGTCTTCAAAGGGATCCGAAATATCTGTTCTCAGATTCCACAGAAATAAGGCTAGCAAAGAGATCTACGAAACACAAATGTAACTCTATGAGATGAATTCACAGAACACTAAGCAGTTTATCAGAAAGCTTCTTTCCAGATTTCATCTGATGATATTTCCTTTTACACCATAGCCCTCTATGGGCTTCCAAATATCACTTTGCCAATTCCACAAGAACTGTCTTAGCGAAAGGCTTCTTGAGGGGAAAGCTGTAACTCTGTGAGATGATTTCACAGAACACAAAGAAGTTTCTCAGAAAGCTTCTTTCTCTTTGTTATCGGAGGATATTTCCTTTGGCCCTATAGTCTTCAACGGGATCCGAAATATCTGTTCTCAGATTCCACAGAAATAAGGCTAGCAAATAGATCTACGAAACACAGATGTAACTCTGTGAGATGAATTCACAGAACACTAAGCAGTTTCTCAGAAAGCTTCTTTCCAGATTTCATCTGAGGATATTTCCTTTTTCACCATAGCCCTCTATGGGCTTCCAAATATCACTTTGCAAATTCCACAAGAATTATCTTAGCGAAAGGCTTCTTGAGGGGAAAGCTGTAACTCTGTGAGATGATTTCACAGAACACAAAGAAGTTTCTCACACAGCTTCTTTCTCTTTGTTATCGGAGGATATTTCCTTTGGCCCTATAGTCTTCAAAGGGATCCGAAATATCTGTTCTCAGATTCCACAGAAATAAGGCTAGCAAAGAGATCTACGAAACACAGATGTAACTCTGTGAGATGAATTTACAGAACACTAAGCAGTTTCTCAGAAAGCTTCTTTCCAGATTTCATCTGAGGATATTTCCTTTTTCACCATAGCCCTCTATGGGCTTCCAAATATCACTTTGCCAATTCCACAAGAACTGTCTTAGCGAAAGGCTTCTTGAGGGGAAAGCTGTAACTCTGTGAGATGATTTCACAGAACACAAAGAAGTTTCTCAGAAAGCTTCTTTCTCTTTGTTATCGGAGGATATTTCCTTTGGCCCTATAGTCTTCAAAGGGATCCGAAATATCTGTTCTCAGATTCCACAGAAATAAGGCTAGCAAAGAGATCTAAGAAACACAGATGTAACTCTGTGAGATGAATTCACAGAACACTAAGCAGTTTCTCAGAAAGCTTCTTTCCAGATTTCATCTGAGGATATTTCCTATTTCACCATAGCCCTCTATGGGCTTCCAAATATCACTTTGCCAATTCCACAAGAACAGTCTTAGCGAAAGGCTTCTTGAGGGGAAAGCTGTAACTCTGTGAGATGATTTCACAGAACACAAGAAGTTTCGCAGAAAGCTTCTTTCTCTTTGTTATCGGAGGATATTTCCTTTGGCCCTATAGTCTTCAAAGGGATCCGAAATATCTGTTCTCAGATTCCACAGAAATAAGGCTAGCAAAGAGATCCACGAAATACAGATGTAACTCTGTGAGATGAATTAACAGGACACTAAGCAGTTTCTCAGAAAGCTTCTTTCCAGATTTCATCTGAGGATATTTCCTATTTCACCATAGACCTCTATGGGCTTCCAAATATCACTTTGCCAATTCCACAAGAACTGTCTTACCGAAAGGCTTCTTGTGGGGAAAGCTATAACTCTGTGAGATGATTTCACAGAACACAAAGAAGTTTCTCAGAAAGCTTCTTTCTCTTTGTTATCGGAGGATATTTCCTTTGGCCCTATAGTCTTCAAAGGGATCCGAAATATCTGTTCTCAGATTCCACAGAAATAAGGCTAGCAAAGAGATCTACGAAACACAAATGTAACTCTATGAGATGAATTCACAGAACACTAAGCAGTTTATCAGAAAGCTTCTTTCCAGATTTCATCTGATGATATTTCCTTTTACACCATAGCCCTCTATGGGCTTCCAAATATCACTTTGCCAATTCCACAAGAACTGTCTTAGCGAAAGGCTTCTTGAGGGGAAAGCTGTAACTCTGTGAGATGATTTCACAGAACACAAAGAAGTTTCTCAGAAAGCTTCTTTCTCTTTGTTATCGGAGGATATTTCCTTTGGCCCTATAGTCTTCAACGGGATCCGAAATATCTGTTCTCAGATTCCACAGAAATAAGGCTAGCAAATAGATCTACGAAACACAGATGTAACTCTGTGAGATGAATTCACAGAACACTAAGCAGTTTCTCAGAAAGCTTCTTTCCAGATTTCATCTGAGGATATTTCCTTTTTCACCATAGCCCTCTATGGGCTTCCAAATATCACTTTGCAAATTCCACAAGAATTGTCTTAGCGTAAGGCTTCTTGAGGGGAAAGCTGTAACTCTGTGAGATGATTTCACAGAACACAAAGAAGTTTCTCACACAGCTTCTTTCTCTTTGTTATCGTAGGATATTTCCTTTGGCCCTATAGTCTTCAAAGGGATCCGAAATATCTGTTCTCAGATTCCACAGAAATAAGGCTAGCAAAGAGATCTACGAAACACAGATGTAACTCTGTGAGATGAATTTACAGAACACTAAGCAGTTTCTCAGAAAGCTTCTTTCCAGATTTCATCTGAGGATATTTCCTTTTTCACCATAGCCCTCTATGGGCTTCCAAATATCACTTTGCCAATTCCACAAGAACTGTCTTAGCGAAAGGCTTCTTGAGGGGAAAGCTGTAACTCTGTGAGATGATTTCACAGAACACAAAGAAGTTTCTCAGAAAGCTTCTTTCTCTTTGTTATCGGAGGATATTTCCTTTGGCCCTATAGTCTTCAACGGGATCCGAAATATCTGTTCTCAGATTCCACAGAAAGAAGGCTAGCAAAGAGATCTACGAAACACAGATGTAACTCTGTGAGATGAATTCACAGAACACTAAGCAGTTTCTCAGAAAGCTTCTTTCCAGATTTCATCTGAGGATATTTCCTTTTTCACCATAGCCCTCTATGGGCTTCCAAATATCACTTTGCAAATTCCACAAGAATTGTCTTAGCGAAAGGCTTCTTGAGGGGAAAGCTGTAACTCTGTGAGATGATTTCACAGAACACAAAGAAGTTTCTCACACAGCTTCTTTCTCTTTGTTATCGGAGGATATTTCCTTTGGCCCTATAGTCTTCAAAGGGATCCGAAATATCTGTTCTCAGATTCCACAGAAATAAGGCTAGCAAAGAGATCTACGAAACACAGATGTAACTCTGTGAGATGAATTTACGGAACACTAAACAGTTTCTCAGAAAGCTTCTTTCCAGATTTCATCTGAGGATATTTCCTTTTTCACCATAGCCCTCTATGGGCTTCCAAATATCACTTTGCCAATTCCACAAGAACTGTCTTAGCGAAAGGCTTCTTGAGGGGAAAGCTGTAACTCTGTGAGATGATTTCACAGAACACAAAGAAGTTTCTCAGAAAGCTTCTTTCTCTTTGTTATCGGAGGATATTTCCTTTGGCCCTATAGTCTTCAAAGGGATCCGAAATATCTGTTCTCAGATTCCACAGAAATAAGGCTAGCAAAGAGATCTAATTAACACAGATGTAACTCTGTGAGATGGATTCACAGAATACTAAGCAGTTTCTCAGAAAGCTTCTTTCCAGATTTCATCTGAGGATATTTCTTTTTTCACCATAGCCCTCTATGGGCTTCCAAATATCACTTTGCCAATTCCACAAGAACTGTCTTAGCGAAAGGCTTCTTGAGGGGAAAGCTGTAACTCTGTGAGATGATTTCACAGAACACAAAGAAGTTTCTCAGAAAGCTTCTTTCTCTTTGTTATCGGAGGATATTTCCTTTGGCCCTATAGTCTTCAAAGGGATCCGAAAAATCTGTTCTCAGATTCCACAGAAATAAGGCTAGCAAAGAGATTCACGAAATACAGATGTAACTCTGTGAGAGGAAGTCACACATTACAGAGCAGTTTCTCAGAAAGCTTCTTTCCAGATTTCCTCTGAGGATATTGCTTTTTCACCATAGCCGTCTATGGGCTTCCAAATATCACTTTGCCAATTCCACAAGAACTGTCTTAGCGAAAGGCTTCTTGAGGGGAAAGCTGTAACTCTGTGAGATGATTTCACAGAACAGAAAGAAGTTTCGCAGAAAGCTTCTTTCTCTTTGTTATCGGAGGATATTTCCTTTGGCCCTATAGTCTTCAAAGAGATCCGAAATATCTGTTCTCAGATTCCACAGAAATAAGGCTAGCAAAGAGATCCACGAAATACAGATGTAACTCTGTGAGATGAATTAACAGGACACTAAGCAGTTTCTCAGAAAGCTTCTTTCCAGATTTCATCTGAGGATATTTCCTATTTCACCATATACCTCTATGGGCTTCCAAATATCACTTTGCCAATTCCACAAGAACTGTCTTACCGAAAGGCTTCTTGTGGAGAAAGCTATAACTCTGTGAGATGATTTCACAGAACACAAAGAAGTTTCTCAGAAAGCTTCTTTCTCTTTGTTATCGGAAGATATTTCCTTTGGCCCTATAGTCTTCAAAGGGATCCGAAATATCTGTTCTCAGATTCCACAGAAACAAGGCTAGCAAAGAGATCTACGAAACACAGATGTAACTCTGTGAGATGAATTCACAGAACACTAAGCAGTTTCTCAGAAAGCTTCTTTCCAGATTTCATCTGAGGATATTTCCTATTTCACCATAGACCTCTATGGGCTTCCAAATATCACTTTGCCAATTCCACAAGAACTGTCTTACCGATAGGCTTCTTGAGGGGAAAGCTGTAACTCTGTGAGATGATTTCACAGAACACAAAGAAGTTTCTCAGAAAGCTTCTTTCTCTTTGTTATCGGAGGATATTTCCTTTGGCCCTATAGTCTTCAAAGGGATCCGAAATATCTGTTCTCAGATTCCACAGAAATAAGGCTAGCAAAGAGATTCACGAAAAACAGATGTAACTCTGTGAGAGGAAGTCACACATTACAGAGCAGTTTCTCAGAAAGCTTCTTTCCAGATTTCATCTGAGGATATTGCTTTTTCACCATAGCCCTCTATGGGCTTCCAAATATCACTTTGCCAATTCCACAAGAACTGTCTTAGCGAAAGGCTTCTTGACGGGAAAGCTGTAATTCTGTGAGATGATTTCACAGAACACAAAGAAGTTTCTCAGAAAGCTTCTTTCTCTTTGTTATCGGAGGTTATTTCCTTTGGACCTATAGTCTTCAAAGGGATCCGAAATATCTGTTCTCAGATTCCACAGAAATAAGGCTAGCAAAGAGATCTACGAAACACAGATGTAACTTTGTGAGATGAATTCACAGAACACCAAGCAGTTTCTCAGAAAGCTTCTTTCCTGATTTCATCTGAGGATATTTCCTTTTTCACCATAGCCCTCTATGGGCTTCCAAATATCACTTTGCCAATTCCACAAGAACAGTCTTAGCGAAAGGCTTCTTGAGGGGAAAGCTGTAACTCTGTGAGATGATTTCACAGAACACAAAGAAGTTTCTCAGAAAGCTTCTTTCTCTTTGTTATCGTAGGATATTTCCTTTGGCCCTATAGTCTTCAAAGGGATCCGAAATATCTGTTCTCAGATTCCACAGAAATAAGGCTAGCAAAGAGATCCACGAAATACAGATGTAACTCTGTGAGATGAATTAACAGGACACTAAGCAGTTTCTCAGAAAGCTTCTTTCCAGATTTCATCTGAGGATATTTCCTATTTCACCAAAGACCTCTATGGGCTTCCAAATATCACTTTGCCAATTCCACAAGAACTGTCTTACCGAAAGGCTTCTTGTGGGGAAAGCTATAACTCTGTGAGATGATTTCACAGAACACAAAGAAGTTTCTCAGAAAGCTTCTTTCTCTTTGTTATCGGAAGATATTTCCTTTGGCCCTATTGTCTTCAAAGGGATCCGAAATATCTGTTCTCAGATTCCACAGAAATAAGGCTAGCAAAGAGATCTACGAAACACAGATGTAACTCTGTGAGATGAATTCACAGAACACCAAGCAGTTTCTCAGAAAGCTTCTTTCCAGATTTCATCTGAGGATATTTCCTATTTCACCATAGCCCTCTATGGGCTTCCAAATATCACTTTGCAAATTCCACAAGAATTGTCTTAGCGAAAGGCTTCTTGAGGGGAAAGCTGTAACTCTGTGAGATGATTTCACAGAACACAAAGAAGTTTCTCACACAGCTTCTTTCTCTTTGTTATCGGAGGATATTTCCTTTGGCCCTATAGTCTTCAAAGGGATCCGAAATATCTGTTCTCAGATTCCACAGAAATAAGGCTAGCAAAGAGATCTACGAAACACAGATGTAACTCTGTGAGATGAATTTACAGAACACTAAGCAGTTTCTCAGAAAGCTTCTTTCCAGATTTCATCTGAGGATATTTCCTTTTTCACCATAGCCCTCTATGGGCTTCCAAATATCACTTTGCCAATTCCACAAGAACTGTCTTAGCGAAAGGCTTCTTGAGGGGAAAGCTGTAACTCTGTGAGATGATTTCACAGAACACAAAGAAGTTTCTCAGAAAGCTTCTTTCTCTTTGTTATCGGAGGATATTTCCTTTGGCCCTATAGTCTTCAACGGGATCCGAAATATCTGTTCTCAGATTCCACAGAAATAAGGCTAGCAAAGAGATCTACGAAACACAGATGTAACTCTGTGAGATGAATTCACAGAACACTAAGCAGTTTCTCAGAAAGCTTCTTTCCAGATTTCATCTGAGGATATTTCCTTTTTCACCATAGCCCTCTATGGGCTTCCAAATATCACTTTGCAAATTCCACAAGAATTGTCTTAGCGAAAGGCTTCTTGAGGGGAAAGCTGTAACTCTGTGAGATGATTTCACAGAACACAAAGAAGTTTCTCACACAGCTTCTTTCTCTTTGTTATCGGAGGATATTTCCTTTGGCCCTATAGTCTTCAAAGGGATCCGAAATATCTGTTCTCAGATTCCACAGAAAAAAGGCTAGCAAGGTGATCTACGAAACCCAGATGTAACTCTGTGAGATGAATTTGCAGAACACTAAACAGTTTCTCAGAAAGCTTCTTTCCAGATTTCATCTGAGGATATTTCCTTTTTCACCATAGCCCTCTATGGGCTTCCAAATATCACTTTGCCAATTCCACAAGAACAGTCTTAGCGAAAGGCTTCTGGAGGGGAAAGCTGTAACTCTGTGAGATGATTTCACAGAACACAAAGAAGTTTCTCAGAAAGCTTCTTTCTCTTTGTTATCGGAGGATATTTCCTTTGGCCCTATAGTCTTCAAAGGGATCCGAAATATCTGTTCTCAGATTCCACAGAAATAAGGCTAGCAAAGAGATCTAAGAAACACAGATGTAACTCAGTGAGATGGATTCACAGAATACTAAGCAGTTTCTCAGAAAGCTTCTTTCCAGATTTCATCTGAGGATATTTCTTTTTTCACCATAGCCCTCTATGGGCTTCCAAATATCACTTTGCCAATTCCACAAGAACTGTCTTAGCGAAAGGCTTCTTGAGGGGAAAGCTGTAACTCTGTGAGATGATTTCACAGAACACAAAGAAGTTTCTCAGAAAGCTTCTTTCTCTTTGTTATCGGAGGATATTTCCTTTGGCCCTATAGTCTTCAAAGGGATCCGAAATATCTGTTCTCAGATTCCACAGAAATAAGGCTAGCAAAGAAACCTATGAAACACAGATGTAACTCTGTGAGATGAATTAACAGGACACTAAGCAGTTTCTCTGAAAGCTTCTTTCCAGATTTCATCTGAGGATATTTCCTTTTTCACCATAGCCCTCTATGGGCTTCCAAATATCACTTTGCCAATTCCACAAGAACTGTCATAGCGAAAGGCTTCTTGAGGGGAAAGCTGTAACTCTGTGAGATGATTTCACAGAACACAAAGAAGTTTCTCAGAAAGCTTCTTTCTCTTTGTTATCGGAGGATATTTCCTTTGGCCCTATAGTCTTCAAAGGGATCTGAAAAATCTGTTCTCAGATTCCACAGAAATAAGGCTAGCAAAGAGATTCACGAAATACAGATGTAACTCTGTGAGAGGAAGTCACACATTACAGAGCAGTTTCTCAGAAAGCTTCTTTCCAGATTTCATCTGAGGATATTGCTTTTTCACCATAGCCGTCTATGGGCTTCCAAATATCACTTTGCCAATTCCACAAGAACTGTCTTAGCGAAAGGCTTCTTGACGGGAAAGCTGTAACTCTGTGAGATGATTTCACAGAACACAAAGAAGTTTCTCAGAAAGCTTCTTTCTCTTTGTTATAGGAGGTTATTTCCTTTGGACCTATAGTCTTCAAAGGGATCCGAAATATCTGTTCTCAGATTCCACAGAAATAAGGCAAGCAAAGAGATCTACGAAACACAGATGTAACTTTGTGAGATGAATTCACAGAACACCAAGCAGTTTCTCAGAAAGCTTCTTTCCAGATTTCATCTGAGGATATTTCCTTTTTCACCATAGCCCTCTATGGGCTTCCAAATATCACTTTGCCAATTCCACAAGAACAGTCTTAGCGAAAGGCTTCTTGAGGGGAAAGCTGTAACTCTGTGAGATGATTTCACAGAACACAAAGAAGTTTCTCAGAAAGCTTCTTTCTCTTTGTTATCGGAGGATATTTCCTTTGGCCCTATAGTCTTCAAAGGGATCCGAAATATCTGTTCTCAGATTCCACAGAAATAAGGCTAGCAAAGAGATCCACGAAATACAGATGTAACTCTGTGAGATGAATTAACAGGACACTAAGCAGTTTCTCAGAAAGCTTCTTTCCAGATTTCATCTGAGGATATTTCCTATTTCACCATAGACCTCTATGGGCTTCCAAATGTCACTTTGCCAATTCCACAAGAACTGTCTTACCGAAAGGCTTCTTGTGGGGAAAGCTATAACTCTGTGAGATGATTTCACAGAACACAAAGAATTTTCTCTGAAAGCTTCTTTCTCTTTGTTATCGGAGGATATTTCCTTTGGCCCTATAGTCTTCAAAGGGATCTGAAATATCTGTTCTCAGATTCCACAGAAATAAGGCTAGCAAAGAGATCTACGAAACACAGATGTAACTCTGTGAGATGAATTCACAGAACACTAAGCAGTTTCTCAGAAAGCTTCTTTCCAGATTTCATCTGAGGATATTTCCTTTTTCACCATAGCCCTCTATGGGCTTCCAAATATCACTTTGCCAATTCCACAAGAACTGTCTTAGCGAAAGGCTTCTTGAGGGGAAAGCTGTAACTCTGTGAGATGATTTCACAGAACACAAAGAAGTTTCTCTGAAAGCTTCTTTCTCTTTGTTATCGGAGGATATTTCCTTTGGCCCTATAGTCTTCAACGGGATCCGAAATATCTGTTCTCAGATTCCACAGAAATAAGGCTAGCAAAGAGATCTACGAAACACAGATGTAACTCTGTGAGATGAATTCACAGAACACTAAGCAGTTTCTCAGAAAGCTTCTTTCCAGATTTCATCTGAGGATATTTCCTTTTTCACCATAGACCTCTATGGGCTTCCAAATATCACTTTGCCAATTCCAAGAGAATTGTCTTAGCGAAAGGCTTCTTGAGGGGAAAGCTGTAACTCTGTGAGATGATTTCACAGAACACAAAGAAGTTTCTCACACAGCTTCTTTCTCTTTGTTATCGGAGGATATTTCCTTTGGCCCTATAGTCTTCAAAGGGATCCGAAATATCTGTTCTCAGATTCCACAGAAATAAGGCTAGCAAAGAGATCTACGAAACACAGATGTAACTCTGTGAGATGAATTCACAGAACACTAAGCAGTTTCTCAGAAATCTTCTTTCCAGATTTCATCTGAGGATATTTCCTATTTCACCATAGACCTCTATGGGCTTCCAAATATCACTTTGCCAATTCCACAAGAACTGTCTTACCGAAAGGCTTCTTGTGGGGAAAGCTATAACTCTGTGAGATGATTTCACAGAAGTCAAAGAAGTTTCTCAGAAAGCTTCTTTCTCTTTGTTATCGGAGGATATTTCCTTTGGCCCTATAGTCCTCAAAGGGATCCGAAATATCTGTTCTCAGATTCCACAGAAATAAGGCTAGCAAAGAGATCTACGAAACACAGATGTAACTCTGTGAGATGAATTCACAGAACACTAAGCAGTTTCTCAGAAAGCTTCTTTCCAGATTTCATCTGAGGATATTTCCTATTTCACCATAGACCTCTATGGGCTTCCAAATATCACTTTGCCAATTCCACAAGAACTGTCTTAGCGAAAGGCTTCTTGAGGGGAAAGCTGTAACTCTGTGAGATGATTTCACAGAACACAAAGAAGTTTCTCAGAAAGCTTCTTTCTCTTTGTTATCGGAGAATATTTCCTTTGGCCCTATAGTCTTCAAAGGGATCCGAAATATCTGTTCTCAGATTCCACAGAAATAAGGCTAGCAAAGAGATCCACGAAATACAGATGTAACTCTGTGAGATGAATTAACAGGACACTAAGCAGTTTCTCAGAAAGCTTCTTTCCAGATTTCATCTGAGGATATTTCCTATTTCACCATAGACCTCTATGGGCTTCCAAATATCACTTTGCCAATTCCACAAGAACTGTCTTACCGAAAGGCTTCTTGTGGGGAAAGCTATAACTCTGTGAGATGATTTCACAGAACACAAAGAAGTTTCTCAGAAAGCTTCTTTCTCTTTGTTATCGGAGGATATTTCCTTTGGCCCTATAGTCTTCAAAGGGATCCGAAATATCTGTTCTCAGATTCCACAGAAATAAGGCTAGCAAAGAGATCTAAGAAACACAGATGTAACTCTGTGAGATGAATTCACAGAACACTAAGCAGTTTCTCAGAAAGCTTCTTTCCAGATTTCATCTGAGGATATTTCCTATTTCACCATAGCCCTCTATGGGCTTCCAAATATCACTTTGCCAATTCCACAAGAACAGTCTTAGCGAAAGGCTTCTTGAGGGGAAAGCTGTAACTCTGTGAGATGATTTCACAGAACACAAGAAGTTTCGCAGAAAGCTTCTTTCTCTTTGTTATCGGAGGATATTTCCTTTGGCCCTATAGTCTTCAAAGGGATCCGAAATATCTGTTCTCAGATTCCACAGAAATAAGGCTAGCAAAGAGATCCACGAAATACAGATGTAACTCTGTGAGATGAATTAACAGGACACTAAGCAGTTTCTCAGAAAGCTTCTTTCCAGATTTCATCTGAGGATATTTCCTATTTCACCATAGACCTCTATGGGCTTCCAAATATCACTTTGCCAATTCCACAAGAACTGTCTTACCGAAAGGCTTCTTGTGGGGAAAGCTATAACTCTGTGAGATGATTTCACAGAACACAAAGAAGTTTCTCAGAAAGCTTCTTTCTCTTTGTTATCGGAAGATATTTCCTTTGGCCCTATAGTCTTCAAAGGGATCCGAAATATCTGTTCTCAGATTCCACAGAAATAAGGCTAGCAAAGAGATCTACGAAACACAGATGTAACTCTGTGAGATGAATTCACGGAACATTAAGCAGTTTCTCAGAAAGCTTCTTTCCAGATTTCATCTGAGGATATTTCCTTTTTCACCATAGCCCTCTATGGGCTTCCAAATATCACTTTGCCAATTCCACAAGAACTGTCTTAGCGAAAGGCTTCTTGAGGGGAAAGCTGTAACTCTGTGAGATGATTTCACAGAACACAAAGAAGTTTCTCAGAAAGCTTCTTTCTCTTTGTTATCGGAGGATATTTCCTTTGGCCCTATAGTCTTCAAAGGGATCCGAAATATCTGTTCTCAGATTCCACAGAAATAAGGCTAGCAAAGAGATCTAAGAAACACAGATGTAACTCTGTGAGATGAATTCACAGAACACTAAGCAGTTTCTCAGAAAGCTTCTTTCCAGATTTCATCTGAGGATATTTCCTATTTCACCATAGCCCTCTGTGGGCTTCCAAATATCACTTTGCCAATTCCACAAGAACAGTCTTAGCGAAAGGCTTCTTGAGGGGAAAGCTGTAACTCTGTGAGATGATTTCACAGAACACAAGAAGTTTCGCAGAAAGCTTCTTTCTCTTTGTTATCGGAGGATATTTCCTTTGGCCCTATAGTCTTCAAAGGGATCCGAAATATCTGTTCTCAGATTCCACAGAAATAAGGCTAGCAAAGAGATCCACGAAATACAGATGTAACTCTGTGAGATGAATTAACAGGACACTAAGCAGTTTCTCAGAAAGCTTCTTTCCAGATTTCATCTGAGGATATTTCCTATTTCACCATAGACCTCTATGGGCTTCCAAATATCACTTTGCCAATTCCACAAGAACTGTCTTACCGAAAGGCTTCTTGTGGGGAAAGCTATAACTCTGTGAGATGATTTCACAGAACACAAAGAAGTTTCTCAGAAAGCTTTTTTCTCTTTGTTATCGGAGGATATTTCCTTTGGCCCTATAGTCTTCAAAGGGATCCGAAATATCTGTTCTCAGATTCCACAGAAATAAGGCTAGCAAAGAGATCTACGAAACACAAATGTAACTCTATGAGATGAATTCACAGAACACTAAGCAGTTTATCAGAAAGCTTCTTTCCAGATTTCATCTGATGATATTTCCTTTTACACCATAGCCCTCTATGGGCTTCCAAATATCACTTTGCCAATTCCACAAGAACTGTCTTAGCGAAAGGCTTCTTGAGGGGAAAGCTGTAACTCTGTGAGATGATTTCACAGAACACAAAGAAGTTTCTCAGAAAGCTTCTTTCTCTTTGTTATCGGAGGATATTTCCTTTGGCCCTATAGTCTTCAACGGGATCCGAAATATCTGTTCTCAGATTCCACAGAAATAAGGCTAGCAAATAGATCTACGAAACACAGATGTAACTCTGTGAGATGAATTCACAGAACACTAAGCAGTTTCTCAGAAAGCTTCTTTCCAGATTTCATCTGAGGATATTTCCTTTTTCACCATAGCCCTCTATGGGCTTCCAAATATCACTTTGCAAATTCCACAAGAATTGTCTTAGCGAAAGGCTTCTTGAGGGGAAAGCTGTAACTCTGTGAGATGATTTCACAGAACACAAAGAAGTTTCTCACACAGCTTCTTTCTCTTTGTTATCGGAGGATATTTCCTTTGGCCCTATAGTCTTCAAAGGGATCCGAAATATCTGTTCTCAGATTCCACAGAAATAAGGCTATCAAAGAGATCTACGAAACCCAGATGTAACTCTGTGAGATGAATTTACAGAACACTAAGCAGTTTCTCAGAAAGCTTCTTTCCAGATTTCATCTGAGGATATTTCCTTTTTCACCATAGCCCTCTATGGGCTTCCAAATATCACTTTGCCAATTCCACAAGAACAGTCTTAGCGAAAGGCTTCTTGAGGGGAAAGCTGTAACTCTGTGAGATGATTTCACAGAACACAAAGAAGTTTCTCAGAAAGCTTCTTTCTCTTTGTTATCGGAGGATATTTCCTTTGGCCCTATAGTCTTCAACGGGATCCGAAATATCTGTTCTCAGATTCCACAGAAAGAAGGCTAGCAAAGAGATCTACGAAACACAGATGTAACTCAGTGAGATGAATTCACAGAACACTAAGCAGTTTCTCAGAAAGCTTCTTTCCAGATTTCATCTGAGGATATTTCCTTTTTCACCATAGCCCTCTATGGGCTTCCAAATATCACTTTGCAAATTCCACAAGAACTGTCTTAGCGAAAGGCTTCTTGAGGGGAAAGCTGTAACTCTGTGAGATGATTTCACAGAACACAAAGAAGTTTCTCACACAGCTTCTTTCTCTTTGTTATCGGAGGATATTTCCTTTGGCCCTATAGTCTTCAAAGGGATCCGAAATATCTGTTCTCAGATTCCACAGAAATAAGGCTAGCAAAGAGATCTACGAAACACAGATGTAACTCTGTGAGATGAATTTACGGAACACTAAACAGTTTCTCAGAAAGCTTCTTTCCAGATTTCATCTGAGGATATTTCCTTTTTCACCATAGCCCTCTATGGGCTTCCAAATATCACTTTGCCAATTCCACAAGAACTGTCTTAGCGAAAGGCTTCTTGAGGGGAAAGCTGTAACTCTGTGAGATGATTTCACAGAACACAAAGAAGTTTCTCAGAAAGCTTCTTTCTCTTTGTTATCGGAGGATATTTCCTTTGGCCCTATAGTCTTCAAAGGGATCCGAAATATCTGTTCTCAGATTCCACAGAAATAAGGCTAGCAAAGAGATCTAATTAACAGAGATGTAACTCTGTGAGATGGATTCACAGAATACTAAGCAGTTTCTCAGAAAGCTTCTTTCCAGATTTCATCTGAGGATATTTCTTTTTTCACCATAGCCCTCTATGGGCTTCCAAATATCACTTTGCCAATTCCACAAGAACTGTCTTAGCGAAAGGCTTCTTGAGGGGAAAGCTGTAACTCTGTGAGATGATTTCACAGAACACAAAGAAGTTTCTCAGAAAGCTTCTTTCTCTTTGTTATCGGAGGATATTTCCTTTGGCCCTATAGTCTTCAAAGGGATCCGAAAAATCTGTTCTCAGATTCCACAGAAATAAGGCTAGCAAAGAGATTCACGAAATACAGATGTAACTCTGTGAGAGGAAGTCACACATTACAGAGCAGTTTCTCAGAAAGCTTCTTTCCAGATTTCCTCTGAGGATATTGCTTTTTCACCATAGCCGTCTATGGGCTTCCAAATATCACTTTGCCAATTCCACAAGAACTGTCTTAGCGAAAGGCTTCTTGAGGGGAAAGCTGTAACTCTGTGAGATGATTTCACAGAACAGAAAGAAGTTTCGCAGAAAGCTTCTTTCTCTTTGTTATCGGAGGATATTTCCTTTGGCCCTATAGTCTTCAAAGAGATCCGAAATATCTGTTCTCAGATTCCACAGAAATAAGGCTAGGAAAGAGATCCACGAAATACAGATGTAACTCTGTGAGATTAATTAACAGGACACTAAGCAGTTTCTCAGAAAGCTTCTTTCCAGATTTCATCTGAGGATATTTCCTATTTCACCATATACCTCTATGGGCTTCCAAATATCACTTTGCCAATTCCACAAGAACTGTCTTACCGAAAGGCTTCTTGTGGAGAAAGCTATAACTCTGTGAGATGATTTCACAGAACACAAAGAAGTTTCTCAGAAAGCTTCTTTCTCTTTGTTATCGGAAGATATTTCCTTTGGCCCTATAGTCTTCAAAGGGATCCGAAATATCTGTTCTCAGATTCCACAGAAACAAGGCTAGCAAAGAGATCTACGAAACACAGATGTAACTCTGTGAGATGAATTCACAGAACACTAAGCAGTTTCTCAGAAAGCTTCTTTCCAGATTTCATCTGAGGATATTTCCTATTTCACCATAGACCTCTATGGGCTTCCAAATATCACTTTGCCAATCCACAAGAACTGTCTTACCGATAGGCTTCTTGAGGGGAAAGCTGTAACTCTGTGAGATGATTTCACAGAACACAAAGAAGTTTCTCAGAAAGCTTCTTTCTCTTTGTTATCGGAGGATATTTCCTTTGGCCCTATAGTCTTCAAAGGGATCCGAAATATCTGTTCTCAGATTCCACAGAAATAAGGCTAGCAAAGAGATTCACGAAAAACAGATGTAACTCTGTGAGAGGAAGTCACACATTACAGAGCAGTTTCTCAGAAAGCTTCTTTCCAGATTTCATCTGAGGATATTGCTTTTTCACCATAGCCCTCTATGGGCTTCCAAATATCACTTTGCCAATTCCACAAGAACTGTCTTAGCGAAAGGCTTCTTGACGGGAAAGCTGTAATTCTGTGAGATGATTTCACAGAACACAAAGAAGTTTCTCAGAAAGCTTCTTTCTCTTTGTTATCGGAGGTTATTTCCTTTGGACCTATAGTCTTCAAAGGGATCCGAAATATCTGTTCTCAGATTCCACAGAAATAAGGCTAGCAAAGAGATCTACGAAACACAGATGTAACTTTGTGAGATGAATTCACAGAACACCAAGCAGTTTCTCAGAAAGCTTCTTTCCTGATTTCATCTGAGGATATTTCCTTTTTCACCATAGCCCTCTATGGGCTTCCAAATATCACTTTGCCAATTCCACAAGAACAGTCTTAGCGAAAGGCTTCTTGAGGGGAAAGCTGTAACTCTGTGAGATGATTTCACAGAACACAAAGAAGTTTCTCAGAAAGCTTCTTTCTCTTTGTTATCGTAGGATATTTCCTTTGGCCCTATAGTCTTCAAAGGGATCCGAAATATCTGTTCTCAGATTCCACAGAAATAAGGCTAGCAAAGAGATCCACGAAATACAGATGTAACTCTGTGAGATGAATTAACAGGACACTAAGCAGTTTCTCAGAAAGCTTCTTTCCAGATTTCATCTGAGGATATTTCCTATTTCACCAAAGACCTCTATGGGCTTCCAAATATCACTTTGCCAATTCCACAAGAACTGTCTTACCGAAAGGCTTCTTGTGGGGAAAGCTATAACTCTGTGAGATGATTTCACAGAACACAAAGAAGTTTCTCAGAAAGCTTCTTTCTCTTTGTTATCGGAAGATATTTCCTTTGGCCCTATTGTCTTCAAAGGGATCCGAAATATCTGTTCTCAGATTCCACAGAAATAAGGCTAGCAAAGAGATCTACGAAACACAGATGTAACTCTGTGAGATGAATTCACAGAACACCAAGCAGTTTCTCAGAAAGCTTCTTTCCAGATTTCATCTGAGGATATTTCCTATTTCACCATAGCCCTCTATGGGCTTCCAAATATCACTTTGCAAATTCCACAAGAATTGTCTTAGCGAAAGGCTTCTTGAGGGGAAAGCTGTAACTCTGTGAGATGATTTCACAGAACACAAAGAAGTTTCTCACACAGCTTCTTTCTCTTTGTTATCAGAGGATATTTCCTTTGGCCCTATAGTCTTCAAAGGGATCCGAAATATCTGTTCTCAGATTCCAGAGAAATAAGGCTAGCAAAGAGATCTACGAAACACAGATGTAACTCTGTGAGATGAATTTACAGAACACTAAGCAGTTTCTCAGAAAGCTTCTTTCCAGATTTCATCTGAGGATATTTCCTTTTTCACCATAGCCCTCTATGGGCTTCCAAATATCACTTTGCCAATTCCACAAGAACTGTCTTAGCGAAAGGCTTCTTGAGGGGAAAGCTGTAACTCTGTGAGATGATTTCACAGAACACAAAGAAGTTTCTCAGAAAGCTTCTTTCTCTTTGTTATCGGAGGATATTTCCTTTGGCCCTATAGTCTTCAACGGGATCCGAAATATCTGTTCTCAGATTCCACAGAAATAAGGCTAGCAAAGAGATCTACGAAACACAGATGTAACTCTGTGAGATGAATTCACAGAACACTAAGCAGTTTCTCAGAAAGCTTCTTTCCAGATTTCATCTGAGGATATTTCCTTTTTCACCATAGCCCTCTATGGGCTTCCAAATATCCCTTTGCAAATTCCACAAGAATTGTCTTAGCGAAAGGCTTCTTGAGGGGAAAGCTGTAACTCTGTGAGATGATTTCACAGAACACAAAGAAGTTTCTCACACAGCTTCTTTCTCTTTGTTATCGGAGGATATTTCCTTTGGCCCTATAGTCTTCAAAGGGATCCGAAATATCTGTTCTCAGATTCCACAGAAATAAGGCTAGCAAAGAGATCTACGAAACACAGATGTAACTCTGTGAGATGAATTTACGGAACACTAAACAGTTTCTCAGAAAGCTTCTTTCCAGATTTCATCTGAGGATATTTCCTTTTTCACCATAGCCCTCTATGGGCTTCCAAATATCACTTTGCCAATTCCACAAGAACTGTCTTAGCGAAAGGCTTCTTGAGGGGAAAGCTGTAACTCTGTGAGATGATTTCACAGAACACAAAGAAGTTTCTCAGAAAGCTTCTTTCTCTTTGTTATCGGAGGATATTTCCTTTGGCCCTATAGTCTTCAAAGGGATCCGAAATATCTGTTCTCAGATTCCACAGAAATAAGGCTAGCAAAGAGATCTACGAAACACAGATGTAACTCTGTGAGATGGATTCACAGAATACTAAGCAGTTTCTCAGAAAGCTTCTTTCCAGATTTCATCTGAGGATATTTCTTTTTTCACCATAGCCCTCTATGGGCTTCCAAATATCACTTTGCCAATTCCACAAGAACTGTCTTAGCGAAAGGCTTCTTGAGGGGAAAGCTGTAACTCTGTGAGATGATTTCACAGAACACAAAGAAGTTTCTCAGAAAGCTTCTTTCTCTTTGTTATCGGAGGATATTTCCTTTGGCCCTATAGTCTTCAAAGGGATCCGAAAAATCTGTTCTCAGATTCCACAGAAATAAGGCTAGCAAAGAGATTCACGAAATACAGATGTAACTCTGTGAGAGGAAGTCACACATTACAGAGCAGTTTCTCAGAAAGCTTCTTTCCAGATTTCCTCTGAGGATATTGCTTTTTCACCATAGCCGTCTATGGGCTTCCAAATATCACTTTGCCTATTCCACAAGAACTGTATTAGCGAAAGGCTTCTTGAGGGGAAAGCTGTAACTCTGTGAGATGATTTCACAGAACAGAAAGAAGTTTCGCAGAAAGCTTCTTTCTCTTTGTTATCGGAGGATATTTCCTTTGGCCCTATAGTCTTCAAAGAGATCCGAAATATCTGTTCTCAGATTCCACAGAAATAAGGCTAGCAAAGAGATCCACGAAATACAGATGTAACTCTGTGAGATGAATTAACAGGACACTAAGCAGTTTCTCAGAAAGCTTCTTTCCAGATTTCATCTGAGGATATTTCCTATTTCACCATATACCTCTATGGGCTTCCAAATATCACTTTGCCAATTCCACAAGAACTGTCTTACCGAAAGGCTTCTTGTGGGGAAACCTATAACTCTGTGAGATGATTTCACAGAACACAAAGAAGTTTCTCAGAAAGCTTCTTTCTCTTTGTTATCGGAAGATATTTCCTTTGGCCCTATAGTCTTCAAAGGGATCCGAAATATCTGTTCTCAGATTCCACAGAAACAAGGCTAGCAAAGAGATCTACGAAACACAGATGTAACTCTGTGAGATGAATTCACAGAACACTAAGCAGTTTCTCAGAAAGCTTCTTTCCAGATTTCATCTGAGGATATTTCCTATTTCACCATAGACCTCTATGGGCTTCCAAATATCACTTTGCCAATTCCACAAGAACTGTCTTACCGATAGGCTTCTTGAGGGGAAAGCTGTAACTCTGTGAGATGATTTCACAGAACACAAAGAAGTTTCTCAGAAAGCTTCTTTCTCTTTGTTATCGGAGGATATTTCCTTTGGCCCTATAGTCTTCAAAGGGATCCGAAATATCTGTTCTCAGATTCCACAGAAATAAGGCTAGCAAAGAGATTCACGAAATACAGATGTAACTCTGTGAGAGGAAGTCACACATTACAGAGCAGTTTCTCAGAAAGCTTCTTTCCAGATTTCATCTGAGGATATTGCTTTTTCACCATAGCCGTCTATGGGCTTCCAAATATCACTTTGCCAATTCCACAAGAACTGTCTTAGCGAAAGGCTTCTTGACGGGAAAGCTGTAATTCTGTGAGATGATTTCACAGAACACAAAGAAGTTTCTCAGAAAGCTTCTTTCTCTTTGTTATCGGAGGTTATTTCCTTTGGACCTATAGTCTTCAAAGGGATCCGAAATATCTGTTCTCAGATTCCACAGAAATAAGGCTAGCAAAGAGATCTACGAAACACAGATGTAACTTTGTGAGATGAATTCACAGAACACCAAGCAGTTTCTCAGAAAGCTTCTTTCCTGATTTCATCTGAGGATATTTCCTTTTTCACCATAGCCCTCTATGGGCTTCCAAATATCACTTTGCCAATTCCACAAGAACAGTCTTAGCGAAAGGCTTCTTGAGGGGAAAGCTGTAACTCTGTGAGATGATTTCACAGAACACAAAGAAGTTTCTCAGAAAGCTTCTTTCTCTTTGTTATCGTAGGATATTTCCTTTGGCCCTATAGTCTTCAAAGGGATCCGAAATATCTGTTCTCAGATTCCACAGAAATAAGGCTAGCAAAGAGATCCACGAAATACAGATGTAACTCTGTGAGATGAATTAACAGGACACTAAGCAGTTTCTCAGAAAGCTTCTTTCCAGATTTCATCTGAGGATATTTCCTATTTCACCAAAGACCTCTATGGGCTTCCAAATATCACTTTGCCAATTCCACAAGAACTGTCTTACCGAAAGGCTTCTTCTGGGGAAAGCTATAACTCTGTGAGATGATTTCACAGAACACAAAGAAGTTTCTCAGAAAGCTTCTTTCTCTTTGTTATCGGAAGATATTTCCTTTGGCCCTATTGTCTTCAAAGGGATCCGAAATATCTGTTCTCAGATTCCACAGAAATAAGGCTAGCAAAGAGATCTACGAAACACAGATGTAACTCTGTGAGATGAATTCACAGAACACCAAGCAGTTTCTCAGAAAGCTTCTTTCCAGATTTCATCTGAGGATATTTCCTATTTCACCATAGACCTCTAAGGGCTTCCAAACATCACTTTGCCAATTCCACAAGAACTGTCTTACCGATAGGCTTCTTGAGGGGAAAGCTGTAACTCTGTGAGATGATTTCACAGAACACAAAGAAGTTTCTCAGAAAGCTTCTTTCTCTTTGTTATCGGAGGATATTTCCTTTGGCCCTAGAGTCTTCAAAGGGATCCGAAATATCTGTTCTCAGATTCCACAGAAATAAGGCTAGCAAAGAGATCCACGAAATACAGATGTAACTCTGTGAGATGAATTAACAGGACACTAAGCAGTTTCTCAGAAAGCTTCTTTCCAGATTTCATCTGAGGATATTTCCTATTTCACCATAGACCTCTATGGGCTTCCAAATATCACTTTGCCAATTCCACAAGAACTGTCTTACCGAAAGGCTTCTTGTGGGGAAAGCTATAACTCTGTAAGATGATTTCACAGAACTCAAAGAAGTTTCTCAGAAAGCTTCTTTCTCTTTGTTATCGGAAGATATTTCCTTTGGCCCTATAGTCTTCAAAGGGATCCGAAATATCTGTTCTCAGTTTCCACAGAAATAAGGCTAGCAAAGAGATCTGCGAAACACAGATGTAACTCTGTGAGATGAATTCACAGAACACTAAGCAGTTTCTCAGAAAGCTTCTTTCCAGATTTCATCTGAGGATATTTCCTATTTCACCATAGACCTCTATGGGCTTCCAAATATCACTTTGCCAATTCCACAAGAACTGTCTTACCGATAGGCTTCTTGAGGGGAAAGCTGTAACTCTGTGAGATGATTTCACAGAACACAAAGAAGTTTCTCAGAAAGCTTCTTTCTCTTTGTTATAGGAGGATATTTCCTTTGGCCCTACAGTCTTCAAAGGGATCCGAAATATCTGTTCTCAGATTCCACAGAAATAAGGCTAGCAAAGAGATTCACGAAATACAGATGTAACTCTGTGAGAGGAAGTCACACATTACAGAGCAGTTTCTCAGAAAGCTTCTTTCCAGATTTCCTCTGAGGATATTGCTTTTTCACCATAGCCGTCTATGGGCTTCCAAATATCACTTTGCCAATTCCACAAGAACTGTCTTAGCGAAAGGCTTCTTGACGGGAAAGCTGTAACTCTGTGAGATGATTTCACAGAACACAAAGAAGTCTCTCAGAAAGCTTCTTTCTCTTTGTTATCGGAGGTTATTTCCTTTGGCCCTATAGTCTTCAAAGGGATCCGAAATATCTGTTCTCAGATTCCACAGAAATAAGGCTTGCAAAGAGATATACGAAACACAGATGTAACTTTGTGAGATGAATTCACAGAACACCAAGCAGTTTCTCAGAAAGCTTCTTTCCTGATTTCATCTGAGGATATTTCCTTTTTCACCATAGCCCTCTATGGGCTTCCAAATATCACTTTGCCAATTCCACAAGAACAGTCTTAGCGAAAGGCTTCTTGAGGGGAAAGCTGTAACTCTGTGAGATGATTTCACAGAACACAAAGAATTTTCTCAGAAAGCTTCTTTCTCTTTGTTATCGGAGGATATTTCCTTTGGCCCTATAGTCTTCAAAGGGATCCGAAATATCTGTTCTCAGATTCCACAGAAATAAGGCAAGCAAAGATATCCACGAAATACAGATGTAACTCTGTGAGATGAATTAACAGGACACTAAGCAGTTTCTCAGAAAGCTTCTTTCCAGATTTCATCTGAGGATATTTCCTATTTCACCATAGACCTCTATGGGCTTCCAAAAATCACTTTGCCAATTCCACAAGAACTGTCTTACCGAAAGGCTTCTTGAGGGGAAAGCTATAACTCTGTGAGATGATTTCACAGAACACAAAGAAGTTTCTCAGAAAGCTTCCTTCTCTTTGTTATCGGAGGATATTTCCTTTGGCCCTATAGTCTTCAAAGGGATCCGAAATATCTGTTCTCAGATTCCACAGAAATAAGGCTAGCAAAGAGATCTACGAAACACAGATGTAACTCTGTGAGATGAATTCACAGAACATTAAGCAGTTTCTCAGAAAGCTTCTTTCCAGATTTCATCTGAGGATATTTCCTTTTTCACCATAGCCCTCTATGGGCTTCCAAATATCACTTTGCCAATTCCACAAGAACTGTCTTAGCGAAAGGCTTCTTGAGGGGAAAGCTGTAACTCTGTGAGATGATTTCACAGAACACAAAGAAGTTTCTCAGAAAGCTTCTTTCTCTTTGTTATCGGAGGATATTTCCTTTGGCCCTATAGTCTTCAAAGGGATCCGAAATATCTGTTCTCAGATTCCACAGAAATAAGGCTAGCAAAGAGATCTACGAAACACAGATGTAACTCTGTGAGATGAATTCACAGAACACTAAGCAGTTTCTCAGAAAGCTTCTTTCCAGATTTCATCTGAGGATATTTCCTTTTTCACTATAGTCCTCTATGGGCTTCCAAATATCACTTTGCCAATTCCACAAGAACTGTCTTAGCGAAAGGCTTCTTGAGGGGAAAACTGTAACTCTGTGAGATGATTTCACAGAACACAAAGAAGTTTCTCAGAAAGCTTCTTTCTCTTTGTTATCGGAGGATATTTCCTTTGGCCCTATAGTCTTCAAAGGGATCCGAAATATCTGTTCACATATTCCACAGAAATAAGGCTAGCAAAGAGATCCACGAAATACAGATGTAACTCTGTGAGTGGAAGTCACACATCACAGAGCAGTTTCTCAGAAAGCTTCTTTCCAGATTTCATCTGAGGATATTTCCTTTTTCACCATAGCCCTCTATGGGCTTCCAAATATCACTTTGCCAATTCCACAAGAACTGTCTTAGCGAAAGGCTTCTTGAGGGGAAAGCTGTAACTCTGTGAGATGATTTCACAGAACACAAAGAAGTTTCTCAGAAAGCTTCTTTCTCTTTGTTATCGGAGGATATTTCCTTTGGCCCTATAGTCTTCAAAGGGATCCGAAATATCTGTTCTCAGATTCCACAGAAATAAGGCTAGCAAAGAGATCTACGAAACACAGATGTAACTCTGTGAGATGAATTCACAGAACACTAAGCAGTTTCTCAGAAAGCTTCTTTCCAGATTTCATCTGAGGATATTTCCTTTTTCACCATAGTCCTCTATGGGCTTCCAAATATCACTTTGCCAATTCCACAAGAACTGTCTTAGCGAAAGGCTTCTTGAGGGGAAAACTGTAACTCTGTGAGATGATTTCACAGAACACAAAGAAGTTTCTCAGAAAGCTTCTTTCTCTTTGTTATCGGAGGATATTTCCTTTGGCCCTATAGTCTTCAAAGGGATCCGAAATATCTGTTCACATATTCCACAGAAATAAGGCTAGCAAAGAGATCCACGAAATACAGATGTAACTCTGTGAGTGGAAGTCACACATCACAGAGCAGTTTCTCAGAAAGCTTCTTTCCAGATTTCATCTGAGGATATTTCCTTTTTCACCATAGCCCTCTATGGGCTTCCAAATATCACTTTGCCAATTCCACAAGAACTGTCTTAGCGAAAGGCTTCTTGAGGGGAAAGCTGTAACTCTGTGAGATGATTTCACAGAACACAAAGAAGTTTCTCAGAAAGCTTCTTTCTCTTTGTTATCGGAGGATATTTCCTTTGGCCCTATAGTCTTCAAAGGGATCCGAAATATCTGTTCTCAGATTCCACAGAAATAAGGCTAGCAAAGATATCCACGAAATACAGATGTAACTCTGTGAGATGAATTAACAGGACACTAAGCAGTTTCTCAGAAAGCTTCTTTCCAGATTTCATCTGAGGATATTTCCTATTTCACCATAGACCTCTATGGGCTTCCAAATATCACTTTGCCAATTCCACAAGAACTGTCTTACCGAAAGGCTTCTTGTGGGGAAAGCTATAACTCTGTGAGATGATTTCACAGAACACAAAGAAGTTTCTCAGAAACTTCTTTCTCTTTGTTATCGGAGGATATTTCCTTTGGCCCTATAGTCTTCAAAGGGATCCGAAATATCTGTTCTCAGATTCCACAGAAAAAAGGCTAGCAAAGAGATCTACGAAACACAGATGTAACTCTGTGATATGAATACACAGAACACTAAGCAGTTTCTCAGAAAGCTTCTTTCCAGATTTCATCTGAGGATATTTCCTATTTCACCATAGACCTCTATGGGCTTCCAAATATCACTTTGCCAATTCCACAAGAACTGTCTTACCGAAAGGCTTCTTGAGGGGAAAGCTATAACTCTGTGAGATGATTTCACAGAACACAAAGAAGTTTCTCAGAAAGCTTCTTTCTCTTTGTTATCGGAGGATATTTCCTTTGGCCCTATAGTCTTCAAAGGGATCCGAAATATCTGTTCTCAGATTCCACAGAAATAAGGCTAGCCAAGAGATCTACGAATCACAGACGTAACTCTGTGAGATGAATTCACGGAACATTAAGCAGTTTCTCAGAAAGCTTCTTTCCAGATTTCATCTGAGGATATTTCCTTTTTCACCATAGCCCTCTATGGGCTTCCATATATCACTTTGCCAATTCCACAAAACTGTCTTAGCGAAAGGCTTCTTGAGGGGAAAGCTGTAACTCTGTGAGATGATTTCACAGAACACAAAGAAGTTTCTCAGAAAGCTTCTTTCTCTTTGTTATCGGAGGATATTTCCTTTGGCCCTGTACTCCTCAAAGGGATCCGAAATATCTGTTCTCAGATTCCACAGAAATAAGGCTAGCAAAGAGATCTACGAAACAGAAATGTACCTCTGTGAGATGAATTCACAGAACACTAAGCAGTTTCTCAGAAAGCTTCTTTCCAGATTTCATCTGAGGATATTTCCTTTTACACCATAGCCCTCTATGGGCTTCCAAATATCACTTTGCCAATTCCACAAGAACTGTCTTAGCGAAAGGCTTCTTGAGGGGAAAGCTGTACCTCTGTGAGATGATTTCACAGAACACAAAGAAGTTTCTCAGAAAGCTTCTTTCTCTTTGTTATCGGAGGATATTTCCTTAGGCTCTATAGTCTTCAAAGGGATCCGAAATATCTGTTCTCAGATTCCACAGAAATAAGGCTAGCAAAGAGATCTACGAAACACAGATGTAACTCTGTGAGATGAATTCACAGAACACTAAGCAGTTTCTCAGAAAGCTTCTTTCCAAATTTCATCTGAGGATATTTCCTTTTTCACCATAGCCCTCTATGGGCTTCCAAATATCACTTTGCCAATTCCACAAGAACTGTCTTAGCGAAAGGCTTCTTGAGGGGAAAGCTGTAACTCTGTGAGATGATTTCACAGAACACAAAGAAGTTTCCCAGAAAGCTTCTTTCTCTTTGTTATCGGAGGATATTTCCTTTGGCCCTATAGTCTTCAAAGGGATCCGAAATATCTGTTCTCAGATTCCACAGAAATAAGGCTAGCAAAGAGATCTACGAAACACAGATGAAACTCTGTGAGATGGATTCACAGAACACTAAGCAGTTTCTCAGAAAGCTTCTTTCCAGATTTCATCTGAGGATATTTCTTTTTTCACCATAGCCCTCTATGGGCTTCCAAATATCACTTTGCCAATTACACAAGAACTGTCTTACCGAAAGGCTTCTTGAGGGGAAAGCTGTAACTCTGTGAGATGATTTCACAGAACACAAAGAAGTTTCTCAGAAAGCTTCTTTCTCTTTGTTATCGGAGGATATTTCCTTTGGCCCTATAGTCTTCAACGGGATCCGAAATATCTGTTCTCAGATTCCACAGAAATAAGGCTAGCAAAGAGATCTACGAAACACAGATGTAACTCTGTGAGATGAATTCACAGAACACTAAGCAGTTTCTCAGAAAGCTTCTTTCCAGATTTCATCTGAGGATATTTCCTTTTTCACCATAGCCCTCTATGGGCTTCCAAATATCACTTTGCCAATTCCACAAGAACTGTCTTAGCGAAAGGCTTCTTGAGGGGAAAGCTGTAACTCTGTGAGATGATTTCACAGAACACAAAGAAGTTTCTCAGAAAGCTTCTTTCTCTTTGTTATCGGAGGATATTTCCTTTGGCCCTATAGTCTTCAAAGGGATCCGAAATATCTGTTCTCAGATTCCACAGAAATAAGGCTAGCAAAGAGATCTACGAAACACAGATGTAACTCTGTGAGATGAATTCACAGAACACTAAGCAGTTTCTCAGAAAGCTTCTTTCCAGATTTCATCTGAGGATATTTCCTTTTTCACTATAGTCCTCTATGGGCTTCCAAATATCACTTTGCCAATTCCACAAGAACTGTCTTAGCGAAAGGCTTCTTGAGGGGAAAACTGTAACTCTGTGAGATGATTTCACAGAACACAAAGAAGTTTCTCAGAAAGCTTCTTTCTCTTTGTTATCGGAGGATATTTCCTTTGGCCCTATAGTCTTCAAAGGGATCCGAAATATCTGTTCACATATTCCACAGAAATAAGGCTAGCAAAGAGATCCACGAAATACAGATGTAACTCTGTGAGTGGAAGTCACACATCACAGAGCAGTTTCTCAGAAAGCTTCTTTCCAGATTTCATCTGAGGATATTTCCTTTTTCACCATAGCCCTCTATGGGCTTCCAAATATCACTTTGCCAATTCCACAAGAACTGTCTTAGCGAAAGGCTTCTTGAGGGGAAAGCTGTAACTCTGTGAGATGATTTCACAGAACACAAAGAAGTTTCTCAGAAAGCTTCTTTCTCTTTGTTATCGGAGGGTATTTCCTTTGGCCCTATAGTCTTCAAAGGGATCCGAAATATCTGTTCTCAGATTCCACAGAAATAAGGCTAGCAAAGATATCCACGAAATACAGATGTAACTCTGTGAGATGAATTAACAGGACACTAAGCAGTTTCTCAGAAAGCTTCTTTCCAGATTTCATCTGAGGATATTTCCTATTTCACCATAGACCTCTATGGGCTTCCAAATATCACTTTGCCAATTCCACAAGAACTGTCTTAGCGAAAGGCTTCTTGAGGGGAAAGCTGTAACTCTGTGAGATGATTTCACAGAACACAAAGAAGTTTCTCAGAAAGCTTCTTTCTCTTTGTTATCGGAGGATATTTCCTTTGGCCCTATAGTCTTCAAAGGGATCCGAAATATCTGTTGTCAGATTCCACAGAAATAAGGCTAGCAAAGAGATCTACGAAACACAGATGTAACTCTGTGAGATGAATTCACAGAACACTAAGCAGTTTCTCAGAAAGCTTCTTTCCAGATTTCATCTGAGGATATTTCCTTTTTCACCATAGTCCTCTATGGGCTTCCAAATATCACTTTGCCAATTCCACAAGAACTGTCTTAGCGAAAGGCTTCTTGAGGGGAAAACTGTAACTCTGTGAGATGATTTCACAGAACACAAAGAAGTTTCTCAGAAAGCTTCTTTCTCTTTGTTATCGGAGGATATTTCCTTTGGCCCTATAGTCTTCAAAGGGATCCGAAATATCTGTTCACATATTCCACAGAAATAAGGCTAGCAAAGAGATCCACGAAATACAGATGTAACTCTGTGAGTGGAAGTCACACATCACAGAGCAGTTTCTCAGAAAGCTTCTTTCCAGATTTCATCTGAGGATATTTCCTTTTTCACCATAGCCCTCTATGGGCTTCCAAATATCACTTTGCCAATTCCACAAGAACTGTCTTAGCGAAAGGCTTCTTGAGGGGAAAGCTGTAACTCTGTGAGATGATTTCACAGAACACAAAGAAGTTTCTCAGAAAGCTTCTTTCTCTTTGTTATCGGAGGATATTTCCTTTGGCCCTATAGTCTTCAAAGGGATCCGAAATATCTGTTCTCAGATTCCACAGAAATAAGGCTAGCAAAGATATCCACGAAATACAGATGTAACTCTGTGAGATGAATTAACAGGACACTAAGCAGTTTCTCAGAAAGCTTCTTTCCAGATTTCATCTGAGGATATTTCCTATTTCACCATAGACCTCTATGGGCTTCCAAATATCACTTTGCCAATTCCACAAGAACTGTCTTACCGAAAGGCTTCTTGTGGGGAAAGCTATAACTCTGTGAGATGATTTCACAGAACACAAAGAAGTTTCTCAGAAACTTCTTTCTCTTTGTTATCGGAGGATATTTCCTTTGGCCCTATAGTCTTCAAAGGGATCCGAAATATCTGTTCTCAGATTCCACAGAAAAAAGGCTAGCAAAGAGATCTACGAAACACAGATGTAACTCTGTGATATGAATACACAGAACACTAAGCAGTTTCTCAGAAAGCTTCTTTCCAGATTTCATCTGAGGATATTTCCTATTTCACCATAGACCTCTATGGGCTTCCAAATATCACTTTGCCAATTCCACAAGAACTGTCTTACCGAAAGGCTTCTTGAGGGGAAAGCTATAACTCTGTGAGATGATTTCACAGAACACAAAGAAGTTTCTCAGAAAGCTTCTTTCTCTTTGTTATCGGAGGATATTTCCTTTGGCCCTATAGTCTTCAAAGGGATCCGAAATATCTGTTCTCAGATTCCACAGAAATAAGGCTAGCCAAGAGATCTACGAATCACAGACGTAACTCTGTGAGATGAATTCACGGAACATTAAGCAGTTTCTCAGAAAGCTTCTTTCCAGATTTCATCTGAGGATATTTCCTTTTTCACCATAGCCCTCTATGGGCTTCCATATATCACTTTGCCAATTCCACAAAACTGTCTTAGCGAAAGGCTTCTTGAGGGGAAAGCTGTAACTCTGTGAGATGATTTCACAGAACACAAAGAAGTTTCTCAGAAAGCTTCTTTCTCTTTGTTATCGGAGGATATTTCCTTTGGCCCTGTAGTCCTCAAAGGGATCCGAAATATCTGTTCTCAGATTCCACAGAAATAAGGCTAGCAAAGAGATCTACGAAACAGAAATGTACCTCTGTGAGATGAATTCACAGAACACTAAGCAGTTTCTCAGAAAGCTTCTTTCCAGATTTCATCTGAGGATATTTCCTTTTACACCATAGCCCTCTATGGGCTTCCAAATATCACTTTGCCAATTCCACAAGAACTGTCTTAGCGAAAGGCTTCTTGAGGGGAAAGCTGTACCTCTGTGAGATGATTTCACAGAACACAAAGAAGTTTCTCAGAAAGCTTCTTTCTCTTTGTTATCGGAGGATATTTCCTTAGGCTCTATAGTCTTCAAAGGGATCCGAAATATCTGTTCTCAGATTCCACAGAAATAAGGCTAGCAAAGAGATCTACGAAACACAGATGTAACTCTGTGAGATGAATTCACAGAACACTAAGCAGTTTCTCAGAAAGCTTCTTTCCAAATTTCATCTGAGGATATTTCCTTTTTCACCATAGCCCTCTATGGGCTTCCAAATATCACTTTGCCAATTCCACAAGAACTGTCTTAGCGAAAGGCTTCTTGAGGGGAAAGCTGTAACTCTGTGAGATGATTTCACAGAACACAAAGAAGTTTCCCAGAAAGCTTCTTTCTCTTTGTTATCGGAGGATATTTCCTTTGGCCCTATAGTCTTCAAAGGGATCCGAAATATCTGTTCTCAGATTCCACAGAAATAAGGCTAGCAAAGAGATCTACGAAACACAGATGAAACTCTGTGAGATGGATTCACAGAACACTAAGCAGTTTCTCAGAAAGCTTCTTTCCAGATTTCATCTGAGGATATTTCTTTTTTCACCATAGCCCTCTATGGGCTTCCAAATATCACTTTGCCAATTTCACAAGAACTGTCTTACCGAAAGGCTTCTTGAGGGGAAAGCTGTAACTCTGTGAGATGATTTCACAGAACACAAAGAAGTTTCTCAGAAAGCTTCTTTCTCTTTGTTATCGGAGGATATTTCCTTTGGCCCTATAGTCTTCAACGGGATCCGAAATATCTGTTCTCAGATTCCACAGAAATAAGGCTAGCAAAGAGATCTACGAAACACAGATGTAACTCTGTGAGATGAATTCACAGAACACTAAGCAGTTTCTCAGAAAGCTTCTTTCCAGATTTCATCTGAGGATATTTCCTTTTTCACCATAGCCCTCTATGGGCTTCCAAATATCACTTTGCCAATTCCACAAGAACTGTCTTAGCGAAAGGCTTCTTGAGGGGAAAGCTGTAACTCTGTGAGATGATTTCACAGAACACAAAGAAGTTTCTCAGAAAGCTTCTTTCTCTTTGTTATCGGAGGATATTTCCTTTGGCCCTATAGTCTTCAAAGGGATCCGAAATATCTGTTCTCAGATTCCACAGAAATAAGGCTAGCAAAGAGATCTACGAAACACAGATGTAACTCTGTGAGATGAATTCACAGAACACTAAGCAGTTTCTCAGAAAGCTTCTTTCCAGATTTCATCTGAGGATATTTCCTTTTTCACTATAGTCCTCTATGGGCTTCCAAATATCACTTTGCCAATTCCACAAGAACTGTCTTAGCGAAAGGCTTCTTGAGGGGAAAACTGTAACTCTGTGAGATGATTTCACAGAACACAAAGAAGTTTCTCAGAAAGCTTCTTTCTCTTTGTTATCGGAGGATATTTCCTTTGGCCCTATAGTCTTCAAAGGGATCCGAAATATCTGTTCACATATTCCACAGAAATAAGGCTAGCAAAGAGATCCACGAAATACAGATGTAACTCTGTGAGTGGAAGTCACACATCACAGAGCAGTTTCTCAGAAAGCTTCTTTCCAGATTTCATCTGAGGATATTTCCTTTTTCACCATAGCCCTCTATGGGCTTCCAAATATCACTTTGCCAATTCCACAAGAACTGTCTTAGCGAAAGGCTTCTTGAGGGGAAAGCTGTAACTCTGTGAGATGATTTCACAGAACACAAAGAAGTTTCTCAGAAAGCTTCTTTCTCTTTGTTATCGGAGGGTATTTCCTTTGGCCCTATAGTCTTCAAAGGGATCCGAAATATCTGTTCTCAGATTCCACAGAAATAAGGCTAGCAAAGATATCCACGAAATACAGATGTAACTCTGTGAGATGAATTAACAGGACACTAAGCAGTTTCTCAGAAAGCTTCTTTCCAGATTTCATCTGAGGATATTTCCTATTTCACCATAGACCTCTATGGGCTTCCAAATATCACTTTGCCAATTCCACAAGAACTGTCTTAGCGAAAGGCTTCTTGAGGGGAAAGCTGTAACTCTGTGAGATGATTTCACAGAACACAAAGAAGTTTCTCAGAAAGCTTCTTTCTCTTTGTTATCGGAGGATATTTCCTTTGGCCCTATAGTCTTCAAAGGGATCCGAAATATCTGTTGTCAGATTCCACAGAAATAAGGCTAGCAAAGAGATCTACGAAACACAGATGTAACTCTGTGAGATGAATTCACAGAACACTAAGCAGTTTCTCAGAAAGCTTCTTTCCAGATTTCATCTGAGGATATTTCCTTTTTCACCATAGTCCTCTATGGGCTTCCAAATATCACTTTGCCAATTCCACAAGAACTGTCTTAGCGAAAGGCTTCTTGAGGGGAAAACTGTAACTCTGTGAGATGATTTCACAGAACACAAAGAAGTTTCTCAGAAAGCTTCTTTCTCTTTGTTATCGGAGGATATTTCCTTTGGCCCTATAGTCTTCAAAGGGATCCGAAATATCTGTTCACATATTCCACAGAAATAAGGCTAGCAAAGAGATCCACGAAATACAGATGTAACTCTGTGAGTGGAAGTCACACATCACAGAGCAGTTTCTCAGAAAGCTTCTTTCCAGATTTCATCTGAGGATATTTCCTTTTTCACCATAGCCCTCTATGGGCTTCCAAATATCACTTTGCCAATTCCACAAGAACTGTCTTAGCGAAAGGCTTCTTGAGGGGAAAGCTGTAACTCTGTGAGATGATTTCACAGAACACAAAGAAGTTTCTCAGAAAGCTTCTTTCTTTTTGTTATCGGAGGATATTTCCTTTGGCCCTATAGTCTTCAAAGGGATCCGAAATATCTGTTCTCAGATTCCACAGAAATAAGGCTAGCAAAGATATCCACGAAATAGAGATGTAACTCTGTGAGATGAATTAACAGGACACTAAGCAGTTTCTCAGAAAGCTTCTTTCCAGATTTCATCTGAGGATATTTCCTATTTCACCATAGACCTCTATGGGCTTCCAAATATCACTTTGCCAATTCCACAGGAACTGTCTTACCGAAAGGCTTCTTGTGGGGAAAGCTATAACTCTGTGAGATGATTTCACAGAACACAAAGAAGTTTCTCAAAAACTTCTTTCTCTTTGTTATCGGAGGATATTTCCTTTGGCCCTATAGTCTTCAAAGGGATCCGAAATATCTGTTCTCAGATTCCACAGAAAAAAGGCTAGCAAAGAGATCTACGAAACACAGATGTAACTCTGTGATATGAATACACAGAACACTAAGCAGTTTCTCAGAAAGCTTCTTTCCAGATTTCATCTGAGGATATTTCCTATTTCACCATAGACCTCTATGGGCTTCCAAATATCACTTTGCCAATTCCACAAGAACTGTCTTACCGAAAGGCTTCTTGAGGGGAAAGCTATAACTCTGTGAGATGATTTCACAGAACACAAAGAAGTTTCTCAGAAAGCTTCTTTCTCTTTGTTATCGGAGGATATTTCCTTTGGCCCTATAGTCTTCAAAGGGATCCGAAATATCTGTTCTCAGATTCCACAGAAATAAGGCTAGCCAAGAGATCTACGAAACACAGACGTAACTCTGAGATGAATTCACGGAACATTAAGCAGTTTCTCAGAAAGCTTCTTTCCAGATTTCATCTGAGGATATTTCCTTTTTCACCATAGCCCTCTATGGGCTTCCAAATATCACTTTGCCAATTCCACAAAACTGTCTTAGCGAAAGGCTTCTTGAGGGGAAAGCTGTAACTCTGTGAGATGATTTCACAGAACACAAAGAAGTTTCTCAGAAAGCTTCTTTCTCTTTGTTATCGGAGGATATTTCCTTTGGCCCTGTACTCCTCAAAGGGATCCGAAATATCTGTTCTCAGATTCCACAGAAATAAGGCTAGCAAAGAGATCTACGAAACAGAAATGTACCTCTGTGAGATGAATTCACAGAACACTAAGCAGTTTCTCAGAAAGCTTCTTTCCAGATTTCATCTGAGGATATTTCCTTTTACACCATAGCCCTCTATGGGCTTCCAAATATCACTTTGCCAATTCCACAAGAACTGTCTTAGCGAAAGGCTTCTTGAGGGGAAAGCTGTACCTCTGTGAGATGATTTCACAGAACACAAAGAAGTTTCTCAGAAAGCTTCTTTCTCTTTGTTATCGGAGGATATTTCCTTTGGCCCTATAGTCTTCAAAGAGATCCGAAATATCTGTTCTCAGATTCCACAGAAATAAGGCTAGCAAAGAGATCTACGAAACACAGATGTAACTCTGTGAGATGAATTCACAGAACACTAAGCAGTTTCTCAGAAAGCTTCTTTCCAAATTTCATCTGAGGATATTTCCTTTTTCACCATAGCCCTCTATGGGCTTCCAAATATCACTTTGCCAATTCCACAAGAACTGTCTTAGCGAAAGGCTTCTTGAGGGGAAAGCTGTAACTCTGTGAGATGATTTCACAGAACACAAAGAAGTTTCTCAGAAAGCTTCTTTCTCTTTGTTATCGGAGGATATTTCCTTTGGCCCTATAGTCTTCAAAGGGATCCGAAATATCTGTTCTCAGATTCCACAGAAATAAGGCTAGCAAAGAGATCTACGAAACACAGATGAAACTCTGTGAGATGGATTCACAGAACACTAAGCAGTTTCTCAGAAAGCTTCTTTCCAGATTTCATCTGAGGATATTTCTTTTTTCACCATAGCCCTCTATGGGCTTCCAAATATCACTTTGCCAATTTCACAAGAACTGTCTTACCGAAAGGCTTCTTGAGGGGAAAGCTGTAACTCTGTGAGAAGATTTCACAGAACACAAAGAAGTTTCTCAGAAAGCTTCTTTCTCTTTGTTATCGGAGGATATTTCCTTTGGCCCTATAGTGTTCAACGGGATCCGAAATATCTGTTCTCAGATTCCACAGAAATAAGGCTAGCAAAGAGATCTACGAAACACAGATGTAACTCTGTGAGTGGAAGTCACACATCACAGAGCAGTTTCTCAGAAAGCTTCTTTCCAGATTTCATCTGAGGATATTTCCTTTTTCACCATAGCCCTCTATGGGCTTCCAAATATCACTTTGCCAATTCCACAAGAACTGTCTTAGCGAAAGGCTTCTTGAGGGGAAAGCTGTAACTCTGTGAGATGATTTCAGAGAACACAAAGAAGTTTCTCAGAAAGCTTCTTTCTCTTTGTTAGCGGAGGATATTTCCTTTGGCCCTATAGTCTTCAAAGGGATCCGAAATATCTGTTCTCAGATTCCACAGAAATAAGGCTAGCAAACAGACCTACGAAACACAGATGTAACTCTGTGAGATGAATTCACAGAACACTAAGCAGTTTCTCTGAAAGCTTCTTTCCAGATTTCATCTGAGGATATTTCCTTTTTCACCATAGCCCTCTATGGGCTTCCAAATATCACTTTGCCAATTCCACAAAGAACTGCCTTAGCGAAAGGCTTCTTGAGGGGAAAGCTGTAACTCTGTGAGATGATTTCACAGAACACAAAGAAGTTTCTCAGAAAGCTTCTTTCTCTTTGTTATCGGAGGATATTTCCTTTGGCCCTATAGTCTTCAAAGGGATCCGAAATATCTGTTCTCAGATTCCACAGAAATAAGGCTAGCAAAGAGATCCACGAAATACAGATGTAACTCTGTGAGTGGAAGTCACACATCACAGAGCAGTTTCTCTGAAAGCTTCTTTCCAGATTCCATCTGAGGATATTGCTTTTTCACCATAGCCCTCTATCGGCTTCCAAATATCACTTTGCCAATTCCACAAGAACTGTCTTAGCGAAAGGCGTCTTGAGGGGAAAGCTGTAACTCTGTGAGATGTATTCACAGAACACAAAGAAGTTTCTCAGAAAGGTTCTTTCTCTTTGTTATCGGAGGATATTTTTTTTGGCCCTAAAGTCTTCAAAGGGATCCGAAATATCTGTTCTCAGATTCCACAGAAATAAGGCTAGCAAAGAGATCTGCGAAACACAGATGTAACTCTGTGAGATGAATTCACAGAACACTAAGCAGTTTCTCAGAAAGCTTCTTTCCTGATTTCATCTGAGGATATTTCCTTTTTCACCATAGCCCTCTATGGGCTTCCAAATATCACTTTGCCAATTCCACAAGAACTGTCTTAGCGAAAGGCTTCTTGAGGGGAAAGCTGAAACTCTGTGAGATGATTTCACAGAACACAAAGAAGTTTCTCAGAAAGCTTCTTTCTCTTTGTTATCGGAGGATATTCCTTTGGCCCTATAGTCTTCAAAGGGATCCGAAATATCTGTTCTCAGATTCCACAGAAATAAGGCTAGCAAAGAGATCCACGAAATACAGACGTAACTCTGTGAGATGAATTAACAGAACACTAAGCAGTTTCTCAGAAAGCTTCTTTCCAGATTTCATCTGAGGATATTTCCTATTTCACCATAGCCCTCTATGGGCTTCCAAATATCACTTTGCCAATTCCACAAGAACTGTCTTACCGAAAGGCTTCTTGAGGGGAAAGCTATAACTCTGTGAGATGATTTCACAGAACACAAAGAAGTTTCTCAGAAAGCTTCTTTCTCTTTCTTATCGGAGGATATTTCCTTTGTCCCTATAGTCTTCAAAGGGATCCGAAATATCTGTTCTCAGATTCCACAGAAATAAGGCTAGCAAAGAGATCTACGAAACACAGATGTAACTCTGTGAGATGAATTCACAGAACACTAAACAGTTTCTCGGAAAGCTTCTTTCCAGATTTCATCTGAGGATATTTCCTTTTTTACCATAGCCCTCTATTTGCTTCCAAATATCACTTTGCCAATTCCACAAGAACTGTCTTATCGAAACGCTTCTGGATGGGAAAGCTATAACTCTGTGAGATGATTTCACAGAACACAAAGAAGTTTCTCAGAAAGCTTCTTTCTCTTTGTTATCGGAAGATATTTCCTTTGGCAGTATAGTCTTCAAAGGGATCCGAAATATCTGTTCTCAGATTCCACAGAAATAAGGCTAGGAAAGAGATGTACGAAACACAGATGTAACTCTGTGAGATGAATTCACAGAACACTAAGCAGTTTCTCAGAAAGCTTCTTTAAAGATTTCATCTGAGGATATTTCCTTTTTCACCATAGCCCTCTATGGGCTTCCAAATATCATTTTGCCAATTCCACAAGAACTGTCTTAGCGAAAGGCTTCTTGAGGGGAAAGCTTTAACTCTGTGAGATGATTTCACAGAACACAAAGAAGTTTCTCAGAAAGCTTCTTTCTCTTTGTTATCGGAGGATATTTCCTTTGGCCCTATAGTCTTCAAAGGGATCCGAAATATCTGTTCTCAGATTCCACAGAAATAAGGCTAGCAAAGAGATCTACGAAACACAGATGTAACTCTGTGAGAAGAATTCACAGAACACTAAGCAGTTTCTTAGAAAGCTTCTTTCCAGATTTCATCTGAGGATATTTCCTTTTTCACCATAGCCCTCTATGGGCTCCCAAATATCACTTTGCCAATTCCACAAGAACTGTCTTAGCGAAAGGCTTCTTGAGGGGAAAGCTGTAACTCTGTTAGATGATTCCACAGAACACAAAGAAGTTTCTCAGAAAGCTTCTTTCTCTTTGGTATCGGAGGATATTTCCTTTGGCCCTATACTCTTCAAAGGGATCCGAAATATCTGTTCTCAGATTCCACAGATATAAGGCTAGCAAAGAGATCTACGAAACAGAGATGTAACTCTCTGAGATGAATTCACAGGACAGTAAGCAGTTTCTCAGAAAGCTTCTTTCCGGATTTCATCTGAGGATATTTCCTTTTTCACCATAGCCCTCTATGGGCTTCCAAATATCACTTTGCCAATTCCACAAGAACTGTCTTAGCGAAAGGCTTCTTCAGGGGAAAGCTGTAACTCTGTGAGATGATTTCACAGAACACAAAAAAGTTTCTCAGAAAGCTTCTTTCTCTTTGTTATCGGAGGATATTTCCTTTGGCCCTATAGTCTTCAAAGGGATCCGAAATATCGGTTCTCAGATTACACAGAAATAAGGCTAGCAAAGAGCACCACGAAATACAGATGTAACTCTGTGAGTGGAAGTCACACATCACAGAGCAGTTTCTCAGAAAGCTTCTTTCCAGATTTCATCTGAGGATATTTCCTTTTCACGGTAGCGCTCTATGGGCTTCCAAATATCACTTTGCCAATTCCACAAGAACTGTCTTAGCCAAAGGCTTCTTCAGGGGAAAGCTGTAACTCTGTGAGATGATTTCACAGAACACAAAGAAGTTTCTCAGAAAGCTTCTTTCTCTTTGTTATCGGAGGATATTTCCTTTGGCCCCATAGTCTTCAAAGGGATCCGAAATATCTGTTCTCAGACTCCACAGAAATAAGGCTAGCAAAGAGATCCACGAAATACAGATATAACTCTGTGAGATGAATTCACAGAACACTAAGCAGTTTCTTAGAAAGCTTCTTTCCAGATTTCATCTGAGGAGATTTCCTTTTTCACCATAGCCCTCTATGGGCTCCCAAATATCACTTTGCCAATTCCACAAGAACTGTCTTAGCGAAAGGCTTCTTGAGGGGAAAGCTGTAACTCTGTGAGATGATTTCACAAAACACAAAGAAGTTTCTCAGAAAGCTTCTTTCTCTTTGGTATCGGAGGATATTTCCTTTGGCCCTATAGTCTTCAAAGGGATCCGAAATATCTGTTCTCAGATTCCACAGATATAAGGCTAGCAAAGAGATCTACGAAACACAGATGTAACTCGGTGAGATAAATTCACAGAACACTAAGCAGTTTCTCAGAAAGCTTCTTTCCAAATTTCATCTGAGGATATTTCCTTTTTCACCATAGCCCTCTATGGGCTTCCAAATATCACTTTGCCAATTCCACAAGAACTTTCTTAGCGAAAGGCTTCTTCAGGGGAAAGCTGTAACTATGTGAGATGATTTCAGAGAACACAAAGAAGTTTCTCAGAAAGCTTCTTTCTCTTTGTTATTGGAGGATATTTCCTTTGGCCCTATAGTCTTCAAAGGGATCCGAAATATCTGTTTTCAGATTCCAGAGAAATAAGGCTAGCGAAGCGATCTACGAAACAGAGATGTAACTCTGTGAGATGAATTCACAGAACAGTAAGCAGTTTCTCAGAAAGCTTCTTTCCGGATTTCATCTGAGGATATTTCCTTTTTCACCATAGCCCTCTATGGGCTTCCAAATATCACTTTGCCAATTCCACAAGAACTGTCTTAGCGAAAGGCTTCTTGAGGGGAAAGCTGTAACTCTGTGAGATGATTTCACAGAACACAAAGAAGTTTCTCAGAAAGCTTCTTTCTCTTTGTTATCGGAGGATATTTCCTTTGGCCCTATAGTCTTCAAAGGGATCCGAAATATCGGTTCTCAGATTACACAGAAATAAGGCTAGCAAAGAGAACCACGAAATATAGATGTACCTCTGTGAGTGGAAGTCACACATCACAGAGCAGTTTCTCAGAAAGCTTCTTTCCAGATTTCATCTGAGGATATTTCCTTTTCAACATAGCCCTCTATGGGCTTCCAAATATCACTTTGCCAATTCCACAAGAACTGTCTTATCGAAAGGCTTCTTGAGGGGAAAGCTGTAACTCTGTGAGATGATTTCACAGAACACAAAGAAGTTTCTCAGAAAGCCTCTTTCTCTTTGTTATCGGAGGATATTTCCTTTGGCCCTATAGTCTTCAAAGGGATCCGAAATATCTGTTCTCAGATTCCACAGAAATAAGGCTAGCAAAGAGATCTACCAAACACAGATGTAACTCTGTGAGATGAACTAACAGAACACTAAGCAGTTTCTCCAAAAGCTTCTTTCCAGATTTCATCTGAGGATATTTCCTTTTTCACCATAGCCCTCTATGGGCTTCCAAATATCACTTTGCCAATTCCACAAGAACTCTCTTAGCGAAAGGCTTCTTGAGGGGAAAGCTGTATCTCTGTGAGATGATTTCACAGAACACAAAGAAGTTTCTCAGAAAGCTTCTTTCTCTTTGTTATCGGAGGATATTTCCTTTGGCCCCATAGTCTTCAAAGGGATCCGAAATATCTGTTCTCAGACTCCACAGAAATAAGGCTAGCAAAGAGATCCACGAAATACAGATATAACTCTGTGAGATGAATTCACAGAACACTAAGCAGTTTCTTAGAAAGCTTCTTTCCAGATTTCATCTGAGGAGATTTCCTTTTTCACCATAGCCCTCTATGGGCTCCCAAATATCACTTTGCCAATTCCACAAGAACTGTCTTAGCGAAAGGCTTCTTGAGGGGAAAGCTGTAACTCTGTTAGATGATTTCACAAAACACAAAGAAGTTTCTCAGAAAGCTTCTTTCTCTTTGGTATCGGAGGATATTTCCTTTGGCCCTATAGTCTTCAAAGGGATCCGAAATATCTGTTCTCAGATTCCACAGATATAAGGCTAGCAAAGAGATCTACGAAACACAGATGTAACTCGGTGAGATGAATTCACAGAACACTAAGCAGTTTCTCAGAAAGCTTCTTTCCAAATTTCATCTGAGGATATTTCCTTTTTCACCATAGCCCTCTATGGGCTTCCAAATATCACTTTGCCAATTCCACAAGAACTTTCTTAGCGAAAGGCTTCTTCAGGGGAAAGCTGTAACTATGTGAGATGATTTCAGAGAACACAAAGAAGTTTCTCAGAAAGCTTCTTTCTCTTTGTTATTGGAGGATATTTCCTTTGGCCCTATAGTCTTCAAAGGGATCCGAAATATCTGTTTTCAGATTCCAGAGAAATAAGGCTAGCGAAGCGATCTACGAAACAGAGATGTAACTCTGTGAGATGAATTCACAGAACAGTAAGCAGTTTCTCAGAAAGCTTCTTTCCGGATTTCATCTGAGGATATTTCCTTTTTCACCATAGCCCTCTATGGGCTTCCAAATATCACTTTGCCAATTCCACAAGAACTGTCTTAGCGAAAGGCTTCTTCAGGGGAAAGCTGTAAGTCTGTGAGATGATTTCACAGAACACAAAGAAGTTTCTCAGAAAGCTTCTTTCTCTTTGTTATCGGAGGATATTTCCTTTGGCCCTATAGTCTTCAAAGGGATCCGAAATATCGGTTCTCAGATTACACAGAAATAAGGCTAGCAAAGAGCACCACGAAATACAGATGTAACTCTGTGAGTGGAAGTCACACATCACAGAGCAGTTTCTCAGAAAGCTTCTTTCCAGATTCCATCTGAGGATATTTCCTTTTCACGGTAGCGCACTATGTGCTTCCAAATATCACTTTGCCAATTCCACAAGAAATGTCTTAGCCAAAGGCTTCTTCAGGGGAAAGCTGTAACTCTGTGAGATGATTTCACAGAACACAAAGAAGTTTCTCAGAAAGCTTCTTTCTCTTTGTTATCGGAGGATATTTCCTTTGGCCCTATAGTCTTCAAAGGGATCCGAAATATCTGTTCTCAGATTCCACAGAAATAAGGCTAGCAAAGAGATCTACGAAACACAGATGTAACTCTGTGAGATGAATTAACAGAACACTAAGCAGTTTCTCAGAAAGCTTCTTTCCAGATTTCATCTGAGGATATTTCCTTTTTCACCGTAGCCCTCTATGGGCTTCCAAATATCACTTTGCCAATTCCACAAGAACTGTCTTAGCGAAAGGCTTCTTGAGGGGAAAGCTGTAACTCTGTGAGATTATTTCACTGAACACAAAGAAGTTTCTCAGAAAGCTTCTTTCTCTTTGTTATCGGAGGATATTTCCTTTGGCCCTATAGTCTTCAAATGGATTCGCAATATCTGTTCTCAGATTCCACAGAAAGAATGCTGGCAATGAGATCCACGAAATACAGATGTAACTCTGTGAGTGGAAGTCACACATCACAGAGCAGTTTCTCAGAAAGCTTCTTTCTCTTTGTTATCGGAGGATATTTCCTTTGGCCCTATAGTCTTCAAAGGGATCCGAAATATCTGTTCTCAGATTCCACAGAAAGAAGGCTAGCAAAGAGATCTACGAAACAGAGATGTAACTCTGTGAGATGAATTCACAGAACACTAAGCAGTTTCTCAGAAAGCTTCTTTCCAGATTTCATATGAGGATATTTCCTTTTTCAACATAGCCCACTATAGGCTTCCAAATATCACTTTGACAATTCCACAAGAACTGTCTTAGCGAAAGGCTTCTTGAGGGGAAAGCTGTAACTCTGTGAGATGATATGACAGAACACAAAGAAGTCTCTCAGAAAGCTTCTTTCTCTTTGTTATCGGAGGATATTTCCTTTGGCCCTATAGTCTTCAAAGGGATCTGAAATATGTCTTCGCTGATTCCACAGAAATAAGGCTAGCAAAGAGATCTACGAAACACAGATGTAACTCTGTGAGATGAATTCACAGAACACTAAGCAGTTTCTCAGAAAGCTTCTTTCCAGATTTCATCTGAGGATATTTCCTTTTTCACCATAGCCCTCTATGGGCTTCCAAATATCACTTTGCCAATTCCACAAGAACTGTCTTAGCGAAAGGCTTCTTCAGGGGAATGCTGTAACTCCGTGAGATGATTTCACAGAACACAAAGAAGTTTCTCAGAAAGCTTCTTTCTCTTTGTTATAGGAGGATATTTCCTTTGGCCCTATAGTCTTCAAAGGGATCCGAAATATCGGTTCTCAGATTACACAGAAATAAGGCTAGCCAAGAGAACCACGAAATACAGATGTAACTCTGTGAGTGGAAGTCACACATCACAGAGCAGTTTCTCAGAAAGCTTTTTTCCAGATTTCATCTGAGGATATTTCCTTTTCACGGTAGCGCACTATGGGCTTCCAAATATCACTTTGCAAATTCCACAAGAACTGTCTTCGCCAAAGGCTTCTTCAGGGGAAAGCTGTAACTCTGTGAGATGATTTCACAGAACACAAAGAAGTTTCTCAGAAAGCTTCTTTCTCTTTGTTATCGGAGGATATTTCCTTAGGCCCTATAGTCTTCAAAGGGATCCGAAATATCTGTTCTCAGACTCCACAGAAATAAGGCTAGCAAAGAGATCTACGAAACACAGATGTAACTCTGTGAGATGAATTAACAGAACACTAAGCAGTTTCTCAGAAAGCTTCTTTCCAGATTTCATCTGAGGATATTTCCTTTTTCACAATAGCCCTCTATGGGCTTCCAAATATCACTTTGCCAATTCCACAAGAACTGTCTTAGCGAAAGGCTTCTTGAGGGGAAAGCTGTAACTCTGTGAGATTATTTCACAGAACACAAAGAAGTTTCTCAGAAAGCTTCTTTCTCTTTGTTATCGGAGGATATTTCCTTTGGCCCTATAGGCTGCAAAGGGATTCGAAATATCTGTTCTCAGATTCCACAGAAAGAATGCTAGCAATGAGATCCACGAAATACGGATGTAACTCTGTGAGTGGAAGTCACACATCACAGAGCAGTTTCTTAGAAAGCTTTTTTCTCTTTGTTATCGGAGGATATTTCCTTTGGCCCTATAGTCTTCAAAGGGATCCGAAATATCTGTTCTCAGATTCCACAGATATAAGGCTAGCAAAGAGATCTACGAAACACAGATGTATCTCGGTGAGATGAATTCACAGAACACTAAGCAGTTTCTCAGAAAGCTTCTTTCCAAATTTCATCTGAGGATATTTCCTTTTTCACCATAGCCCTCTATGGGCTTCCAAATATCACTTTGCCAATTCCACAAGAACTTTCTTAGCGAAAGGCTTCTTAAGGGGAAAGCTGTAACTATGTGAGATGATTTCAGAGAACACAAAGAAGTTTCTCAGAAAGCTTCTTTCTGTTTGTTATTGGAGGATATTTCCTTTGGCCCTATAGTCTTCAATGGGATCCGAAATATCTGTTCTCAGATTCCACAGAAATAAGGCTAGCAAAGAGATCTACGAAACAGAGATGTAACTCTGTGAGATGAATTCACAGAACACTAAGCAGTTTCTCAGAAAGCTTCTTTCCAGATTTCATATGAGGATATTTCCTTTTTCAACATAGCCCACTATAGGCTTCCAAATATCACTTTGACAATTCCACAAGAACTGTCTTAGCGAAAGGCTTCTTGAGGGGAAAGCTGTAACTCTGTGAGATGATATGACAGAACACAAAGAAGTCTCTCAGAAAGCTTCTTTCTCTTTGTTATCGGAGGATATTTCCTTTGGCCCTATAGTCTTCAAAGGGATCTGAAATATGTCTTCGCTGATTCCACAGAAATAAGGCTAGCAAAGAGATCTACGAAACACAGATGTAACTCTGTGAGATGAATTCACAGAACACTAAGCAGTTTCTCAGAAAGCTTCTTTCCAGATTTCATCTGAGGATATTTCCTTTTTCACCATAGCCCTTTATGGGCTTCCAAATATCACTTTGCCAATTCCACAAGAACTGTCTTAGCGAAGGGCTTCTTCAGGGGAAAGCTGTAACTCTGTGAGATGATTTCACAGAACACAAAGAAGTTTCTCAGAAAGCCTCTTTCTCTTTGTTATCGGAGGATATTTCCTTTGGCCCTATAGTCTTCAAAGGGATCCGAAATATCTGTTCTCAGATTCCACAGAAATAAGGCTAGCAAAGAGATCTACCAAACACAGATGTAACTCTGTGAGATGAACTAACAGAACACTAAGCAGTTTCTCAAAAAGCTTCTTTCCAGATTTCATCTGAGGATATTTCCTTTTTCACCATAGCCCTCTATGGGCTTCCAAATATCACTTTGCCAATTCCACACGAACTCTCTTAGCGAAAGGCTTCTTGAGGGGAAAGCTGTAACTCTGTGAGATGATTTCACAGAACACAAAGAAGTTTCTCAGAAAGCTTCTTTCTCTTTGTTATCAGAGGATATTTCCTTTGGCCCTATAGTCTTCAAAGGGATCCGAAGTATCTGTTCTCAGACTCCACAGAAAAAAGGCTAGCAAAAGAGATCCACGAAATACAGATATAACTCTGTGAGATGAATTCACAGAACACTAAGCAGTTTCTTAGAAAGCTTCTTTCCAGATTTCATCTGAGGATATTTCCTTTTTCACCATAGCCCTCTATGGGCTCCCAAATATCACTTTGCCAATTCCACAAGAACTGTCTTAGCGAAAGGCTTCTTGAGGGGAAAGCTGTAACTCTGTTAGATGATTCCACAGAACACAAAGAAGTTTCTCAGAAAGCTTCTTTCTCTTTGGTATCGGAGGATATTTCCTTTGGCCCTATACTCTTCAAAGGGATCCGAAATATCTGTTCTCAGATTCCACAGATATAAGGCTAGCAAAGAGATCTACGAAACAGAGATGTAACTCTCTGAGATGAATTCACAGGACAGTAAGCAGTTTCTCAGAAAGCTTCTTTCCGGATTTCATCTGAGGATATTTCCTTTTTCACCATAGCCCTCTATGGGCTTCCAAATATCACTTTGCCAATTCCACAAGAACTGTCTTAGCGAAAGGCTTCTTCAGGGGAAAGCTGTAACTCTGTGAGATGATTTCACAGAACACAAAGAAGTTTCTCAGAAAGCTTCTTTCTCTTTGTTATCGGAGGATATTTCCTTTGGCCCTATAGTCTTCAAAGGGATCCGAAATATCGGTTCTCAGATTACACAGAAATAAGGCTAGCAAAGAGCACCACGAAATACAGATGTAACTCTGTGAGTGGAAGTCACACATCACAGAGCAGTTTCTCAGAAAGCTTCTTTCCAGATTTCATCTGAGGATATTTCCTTTTCACGGTAGCGCTCTATGGGCTTCCAAATATCACTTTGCCAATTCCACAAGAACTGTCTTAGCCAAAGGCTTCTTCAGGGGAAAGCTGTAACTCTGTGAGATGATTTCACAGAACACAAAGAAGTTTCTCAGAAAGCTTCTTTCTCTTTGTTATCGGAGGATATTTCCTTTGGCCCCATAGTCTTCAAAGGGATCCGAAATATCTGTTCTCAGACTCCACAGAAATAAGGCTAGCAAAGAGATCCACGAAATACAGATATAACTCTGTGAGATGAATTCACAGAACACTAAGCAGTTTCTTAGAAAGCTTCTTTCCAGATTTCATCTGAGGAGATTTCCTTTTTCACCATAGCCCTCTATGGGCTCCCAAATATCACTTTGCCAATTCCACAAGAACTGTCTTAGCGAAAGGCTTCTTGAGGGGAAAGCTGTAACTCTGTGAGATGATTTCACAAAACACAAAGAAGTTTCTCAGAAAGCTTCTTTCTCTTTGGTATCGGAGGATATTTCCTTTGGCCCTATAGTCTTCAAAGGGATCCGAAATATCTGTTCTCAGATTCCACAGATATAAGGCTAGCAAAGAGATCTACGAAACACAGATGTAACTCGGTGAGATAAATTCACAGAACACTAAGCAGTTTCTCAGAAAGCTTCTTTCCAAATTTCATCTGAGGATATTTCCTTTTTCACCATAGCCCTCTATGGGCTTCCAAATATCACTTTGCCAATTCCACAAGAACTTTCTTAGCGAAAGGCTTCTTCAGGGGAAAGCTGTAACTATGTGAGATGATTTCAGAGAACACAAAGAAGTTTCTCAGAAAGCTTCTTTCTCTTTGTTATTGGAGGATATTTCCTTTGGCCCTATAGTCTTCAAAGGGATCCGAAATATCTGTTTTCAGATTCCAGAGAAATAAGGCTAGCGAAGCGATCTACGAAACAGAGATGTAACTCTGTGAGATGAATTCACAGAACAGTAAGCAGTTTCTCAGAAAGCTTCTTTCCGGATTTCATCTGAGGATATTTCCTTTTTCACCATAGCCCTCTATGGGCTTCCAAATATCACTTTGCCAATTCCACAAGAACTGTCTTAGCGAAAGGCTTCTTGAGGGGAAAGCTGTAACTCTGTGAGATGATTTCACAGAACACAAAGAAGTTTCTCAGAAAGCTTCTTTCTCTTTGTTATCGGAGGATATTTCCTTTGGCCCTATAGTCTTCAAAGGGATCCGAAATATCGGTTCTCAGATTACACAGAAATAAGGCTAGCAAAGAGAACCACGAAATATAGATGTACCTCTGTGAGTGGAAGTCACACATCACAGAGCAGTTTCTCAGAAAGCTTCTTTCCAGATTTCATCTGAGGATATTTCCTTTTCAACATAGCCCTCTATGGGCTTCCAAATATCACTTTGCCAATTCCACAAGAACTGTCTTATCGAAAGGCTTCTTGAGGGGAAAGCTGTAACTCTGTGAGATGATTTCACAGAACACAAAGAAGTTTCTCAGAAAGCCTCTTTCTCTTTGTTATCGGAGGATATTTCCTTTGGCCCTATAGTCTTCAAAGGGATCCGAAATATCTGTTCTCAGATTCCACAGAAATAAGGCTAGCAAAGAGATCTACCAAACACAGATGTAACTCTGTGAGATGAACTAACAGAACACTAAGCAGTTTCTCCAAAAGCTTCTTTCCAGATTTCATCTGAGGATATTTCCTTTTTCACCATAGCCCTCTATGGGCTTCCAAATATCACTTTGCCAATTCCACAAGAACTCTCTTAGCGAAAGGCTTCTTGAGGGGAAAGCTGTATCTCTGTGAGATGATTTCACAGAACACAAAGAAGTTTCTCAGAAAGCTTCTTTCTCTTTGTTATCGGAGGATATTTCCTTTGGCCCCATAGTCTTCAAAGGGATCCGAAATATCTGTTCTCAGACTCCACAGAAATAAGGCTAGCAAAGAGATCCACGAAATACAGATATAACTCTGTGAGATGAATTCACAGAACACTAAGCAGTTTCTTAGAAAGCTTCTTTCCAGATTTCATCTGAGGAGATTTCCTTTTTCACCATAGCCCTCTATGGGCTCCCAAATATCACTTTGCCAATTCCACAAGAACTGTCTTAGCGAAAGGCTTCTTGAGGGGAAAGCTGTAACTCTGTTAGATGATTTCACAAAACACAAAGAAGTTTCTCAGAAAGCTTCTTTCTCTTTGGTATCGGAGGATATTTCCTTTGGCCCTATAGTCTTCAAAGGGATCCGAAATATCTGTTCTCAGATTCCACAGATATAAGGCTAGCAAAGAGATCTACGAAACACAGATGTAACTCGGTGAGATGAATTCACAGAACACTAAGCAGTTTCTCAGAAAGCTTCTTTCCAAATTTCATCTGAGGATATTTCCTTTTTCACCATAGCCCTCTATGGGCTTCCAAATATCACTTTGCCAATTCCACAAGAACTTTCTTAGCGAAAGGCTTCTTCAGGGGAAAGCTGTAACTATGTGAGATGATTTCAGAGAACACAAAGAAGTTTCTCAGAAAGCTTCTTTCTCTTTGTTATTGGAGGATATTTCCTTTGGCCCTATAGTCTTCAAAGGGATCCGAAATATCTGTTTTCAGATTCCAGAGAAATAAGGCTAGCGAAGCGATCTACGAAACAGAGATGTAACTCTGTGAGATGAATTCACAGAACAGTAAGCAGTTTCTCAGAAAGCTTCTTTCCGGATTTCATCTGAGGATATTTCCTTTTTCACCATAGCCCTCTATGGGCTTCCAAATATCACTTTGCCAATTCCACAAGAACTGTCTTAGCGAAAGGCTTCTTGAGGGGAAAGCTGTAACTCTGTGAGATGATTTCACAGAACACAAAGAAGTTTCTCAGAAAGCTTCTTTCTCTTTGTTATCGGAGGATATTTCCTTTGGCCCTATAGTCTTCAAAGGGATCCGAAATATCGGTTCTCAGATTACACAGAAATAAGGCTAGCAAAGAGAACCACGAAATATAGATGTACCTCTGTGAGTGGAAGTCACACATCACAGAGCAGTTTCTCAGAAAGCTTCTTTCCAGATTTCATCTGAGGATATTTCCTTTTCAACATAGCCCTCTATGGGCTTCCAAATATCACTTTGCCAATTCCACAAGAACTGTCTTATCGAAAGGCTTCTTGAGGGGAAAGCTGTAACTCTGTGAGATGATTTCACAGAACACAAAGAAGTTTCTCAGAAAGCCTCTTTCTCTTTGTTATCGGAGGATATTTCCTTTGGCCCTATAGTCTTCAAAGGGATCCGAAATATCTGTTCTCAGATTCCACAGAAATAAGGCTAGCAAAGAGATCTACCAAACACAGATGTAACTCTGTGAGATGAACTAACAGAACACTAAGCAGTTTCTCCAAAAGCTTCTTTCCAGATTTCATCTGAGGATATTTCCTTTTTCACCATAGCCCTCTATGGGCTTCCAAATATCACTTTGCCAATTCCACAAGAACTCTCTTAGCGAAAGGCTTCTTGAGGGGAAAGCTGTATCTCTGTGAGATGATTTCACAGAACACAAAGAAGTTTCTCAGAAAGCTTCTTTCTCTTTGTTATCGGAGGATATTTCCTTTGGCCCCATAGTCTTCAAAGGGATCCGAAATATCTGTTCTCAGACTCCACAGAAATAAGGCTAGCAAAGAGATCCACGAAATACAGATATAACTCTGTGAGATGAATTCACAGAACACTAAGCAGTTTCTTAGAAAGCTTCTTTCCAGATTTCATCTGAGGAGATTTCCTTTTTCACCATAGCCCTCTATGGGCTCCCAAATATCACTTTGCCAATTCCACAAGAACTGTCTTAGCGAAAGGCTTCTTGAGGGGAAAGCTGTAACTCTGTTAGATGATTTCACAAAACACAAAGAAGTTTCTCAGAAAGCTTCTTTCTCTTTGTTATCGGAGGATATTTCCTTTGGCCCTATAGTCTTCAAAGGGATCCGAAATATCTGTTCTCAGATTCCACAGAAATAAGGCTAGCAAAGAGATCTACGAAACACAGATGTAACTCTGTGAGATGAATTAACAGAACACTAAGCAGTTTCTCAGAAAGCTTCTTTCCAGATTTCATCTGAGGATATTTCCTTTTTCACCGTAGCCCTCTATGGGCTTCCAAATATCACTTTGCCAATTCCACAAGAACTGTCTTAGCGAAAGGCTTCTTGAGGGGAAAGCTGTAACTCTGTGAGATTATTTCACTGAACACAAAGAAGTTTCTCAGAAAGCTTCTTTCTCTTTGTTATCGGAGGATATTTCCTTTGGCCCTATAGTCTTCAAATGGATTCGCAATATCTGTTCTCAGATTCCACAGAAAGAATGCTGGCAATGAGATCCACGAAATACAGATGTAACTCTGTGAGTGGAAGTCACACATCACAGAGCAGTTTCTCAGAAAGCTTCTTTCTCTTTGTTATCGGAGGATATTTCCTTTGGCCCTATAGTCTTCAAAGGGATCCGAAATATCTGTTCTCAGATTCCACAGAAAGAAGGCTAGCAAAGAGATCTACGAAACAGAGATGTAACTCTGTGAGATGAATTCACAGAACACTAAGCAGTTTCTCAGAAAGCTTCTTTCCAGATTTCATATGAGGATATTTCCTTTTTCAACATAGCCCACTATAGGCTTCCAAATATCACTTTGACAATTCCACAAGAACTGTCTTAGCGAAAGGCTTCTTGAGGGGAAAGCTGTAACTCTGTGAGATGATATGACAGAACACAAAGAAGTCTCTCAGAAAGCTTCTTTCTCTTTGTTATCGGAGGATATTTCCTTTGGCCCTATAGTCTTCAAAGGGATCTGAAATATGTCTTCGCTGATTCCACAGAAATAAGGCTAGCAAAGAGATCTACGAAACACAGATGTAACTCTGTGAGATGAATTCACAGAACACTAAGCAGTTTCTCAGAAAGCTTCTTTCCAGATTTCATCTGAGGATATTTCCTTTTTCACCATAGCCCTCTATGGGCTTCCAAATATCACTTTGCCAATTCCACAAGAACTGTCTTAGCGAAAGGCTTCTTCAGGGGAATGCTGTAACTCCGTGAGATGATTTCACAGAACACAAAGAAGTTTCTCAGAAAGCTTCTTTCTCTTTGTTATAGGAGGATATTTCCTTTGGCCCTATAGTCTTCAAAGGGATCCGAAATATCGGTTCTCAGATTACACAGAAATAAGGCTAGCCAAGAGAACCACGAAATACAGATGTAACTCTGTGAGTGGAAGTCACACATCACAGAGCAGTTTCTCAGAAAGCTTTTTTCCAGATTTCATCTGAGGATATTTCCTTTTCACGGTAGCGCACTATGGGCTTCCAAATATCACTTTGCAAATTCCACAAGAACTGTCTTCGCCAAAGGCTTCTTCAGGGGAAAGCTGTAACTCTGTGAGATGATTTCACAGAACACAAAGAAGTTTCTCAGAAAGCTTCTTTCTCTTTGTTATCGGAGGATATTTCCTTAGGCCCTATAGTCTTCAAAGGGATCCGAAATATCTGTTCTCAGACTCCACAGAAATAAGGCTAGCAAAGAGATCTACGAAACACAGATGTAACTCTGTGAGATGAATTAACAGAACACTAAGCAGTTTCTCAGAAAGCTTCTTTCCAGATTTCATCTGAGGATATTTCCTTTTTCACAATAGCCCTCTATGGGCTTCCAAATATCACTTTGCCAATTCCACAAGAACTGTCTTAGCGAAAGGCTTCTTGAGGGGAAAGCTGTAACTCTGTGAGATTATTTCACAGAACACAAAGAAGTTTCTCAGAAAGCTTCTTTCTCTTTGTTATCGGAGGATATTTCCTTTGGCCCTATAGGCTGCAAAGGGATTCGAAATATCTGTTCTCAGATTCCACAGAAAGAATGCTAGCAATGAGATCCACGAAATACGGATGTAACTCTGTGAGTGGAAGTCACACATCACAGAGCAGTTTCTTAGAAAGCTTTTTTCTCTTTGTTATCGGAGGATATTTCCTTTGGCCCTATAGTCTTCAAAGGGATCCGAAATATCTGTTCTCAGATTCCACAGATATAAGGCTAGCAAAGAGATCTACGAAACACAGATGTATCTCGGTGAGATGAATTCACAGAACACTAAGCAGTTTCTCAGAAAGCTTCTTTCCAAATTTCATCTGAGGATATTTCCTTTTTCACCATAGCCCTCTATGGGCTTCCAAATATCACTTTGCCAATTCCACAAGAACTTTCTTAGCGAAAGGCTTCTTAAGGGGAAAGCTGTAACTATGTGAGATGATTTCAGAGAACACAAAGAAGTTTCTCAGAAAGCTTCTTTCTGTTTGTTATTGGAGGATATTTCCTTTGGCCCTATAGTCTTCAATGGGATCCGAAATATCTGTTCTCAGATTCCACAGAAATAAGGCTAGCAAAGAGATCTACGAAACAGAGATGTAACTCTGTGAGATGAATTCACAGAACACTAAGCAGTTTCTCAGAAAGCTTCTTTCCAGATTTCATATGAGGATATTTCCTTTTTCAACATAGCCCACTATAGGCTTCCAAATATCACTTTGACAATTCCACAAGAACTGTCTTAGCGAAAGGCTTCTTGAGGGGAAAGCTGTAACTCTGTGAGATGATATGACAGAACACAAAGAAGTCTCTCAGAAAGCTTCTTTCTCTTTGTTATCGGAGGATATTTCCTTTGGCCCTATAGTCTTCAAAGGGATCTGAAATATGTCTTCGCTGATTCCACAGAAATAAGGCTAGCAAAGAGATCTACGAAACACAGATGTAACTCTGTGAGATGAATTCACAGAACACTAAGCAGTTTCTCAGAAAGCTTCTTTCCAGATTTCATCTGAGGATATTTCCTTTTTCACCATAGCCCTTTATGGGCTTCCAAATATCACTTTGCCAATTCCACAAGAACTGTCTTAGCGAAGGGCTTCTTCAGGGGAAAGCTGTAACTCTGTGAGATGATTTCACAGAACACAAAGAAGTTTCTCAGAAAGCCTCTTTCTCTTTGTTATCGGAGGATATTTCCTTTGGCCCTATAGTCTTCAAAGGGATCCGAAATATCTGTTCTCAGATTCCACAGAAATAAGGCTAGCAAAGAGATCTACCAAACACAGATGTAACTCTGTGAGATGAACTAACAGAACACTAAGCAGTTTCTCAAAAAGCTTCTTTCCAGATTTCATCTGAGGATATTTCCTTTTTCACCATAGCCCTCTATGGGCTTCCAAATATCACTTTGCCAATTCCACACGAACTCTCTTAGCGAAAGGCTTCTTGAGGGGAAAGCTGTAACTCTGTGAGATGATTTCACAGAACACAAAGAAGTTTCTCAGAAAGCTTCTTTCTCTTTGTTATCAGAGGATATTTCCTTTGGCCCTATAGTCTTCAAAGGGATCCGAAGTATCTGTTCTCAGACTCCACAGAAAAAAGGCTAGCAAAAGAGATCCACGAAATACAGATATAACTCTGTGAGATGAATTCACAGAACACTAAGCAGTTTCTTAGAAAGCTTCTTTCCAGATTTCATCTGAGGATATTTCCTTTTTCACCATAGCCCTCTATGGGCTCCCAAATATCACTTTGCCAATTCCACAAGAACTGTCTTAGCGAAAGGCTTCTTGAGGGGAAAGCTGTAACTCTGTTAGATGATTCCACAGAACACAAAGAAGTTTCTCAGAAAGCTTCTTTCTCTTTGGTATCGGAGGATATTTCCTTTGGCCCTATACTCTTCAAAGGGATCCGAAATATCTGTTCTCAGATTCCACAGATATAAGGCTAGCAAAGAGATCTACGAAACAGAGATGTAACTCTCTGAGATGAATTCACAGGACAGTAAGCAGTTTCTCAGAAAGCTTCTTTCCGGATTTCATCTGAGGATATTTCCTTTTTCACCATAGCCCTCTATGGGCTTCCAAATATCACTTTGCCAATTCCACAAGAACTGTCTTAGCGAAAGGCTTCTTCAGGGGAAAGCTGTAACTCTGTGAGATGATTTCACAGAACACAAAGAAGTTTCTCAGAAAGCTTCTTTCTCTTTGTTATCGGAGGATATTTCCTTTGGCCCTATAGTCTTCAAAGGGATCCGAAATATCGGTTCTCAGATTACACAGAAATAAGGCTAGCAAAGAGCACCACGAAATACAGATGTAACTCTGTGAGTGGAAGTCACACATCACAGAGCAGTTTCTCAGAAAGCTTCTTTCCAGATTTCATCTGAGGATATTTCCTTTTCACGGTAGCGCTCTATGGGCTTCCAAATATCACTTTGCCAATTCCACAAGAACTGTCTTAGCCAAAGGCTTCTTCAGGGGAAAGCTGTAACTCTGTGAGATGATTTCACAGAACACAAAGAAGTTTCTCAGAAAGCTTCTTTCTCTTTGTTATCGGAGGATATTTCCTTTGGCCCCATAGTCTTCAAAGGGATCCGAAATATCTGTTCTCAGACTCCACAGAAATAAGGCTAGCAAAGAGATCCACGAAATACAGATATAACTCTGTGAGATGAATTCACAGAACACTAAGCAGTTTCTTAGAAAGCTTCTTTCCAGATTTCATCTGAGGAGATTTCCTTTTTCACCATAGCCCTCTATGGGCTCCCAAATATCACTTTGCCAATTCCACAAGAACTGTCTTAGCGAAAGGCTTCTTGAGGGGAAAGCTGTAACTCTGTGAGATGATTTCACAAAACACAAAGAAGTTTCTCAGAAAGCTTCTTTCTCTTTGGTATCGGAGGATATTTCCTTTGGCCCTATAGTCTTCAAAGGGATCCGAAATATCTGTTCTCAGATTCCACAGATATAAGGCTAGCAAAGAGATCTACGAAACACAGATGTAACTCGGTGAGATAAATTCACAGAACACTAAGCAGTTTCTCAGAAAGCTTCTTTCCAAATTTCATCTGAGGATATTTCCTTTTTCACCATAGCCCTCTATGGGCTTCCAAATATCACTTTGCCAATTCCACAAGAACTTTCTTAGCGAAAGGCTTCTTCAGGGGAAAGCTGTAACTATGTGAGATGATTTCAGAGAACACAAAGAAGTTTCTCAGAAAGCTTCTTTCTCTTTGTTATTGGAGGATATTTCCTTTGGCCCTATAGTCTTCAAAGGGATCCGAAATATCTGTTTTCAGATTCCAGAGAAATAAGGCTAGCGAAGCGATCTACGAAACAGAGATGTAACTCTGTGAGATGAATTCACAGAACAGTAAGCAGTTTCTCAGAAAGCTTCTTTCCGGATTTCATCTGAGGATATTTCCTTTTTCACCATAGCCCTCTATGGGCTTCCAAATATCACTTTGCCAATTCCACAAGAACTGTCTTAGCGAAAGGCTTCTTGAGGGGAAAGCTGTAACTCTGTGAGATGATTTCACAGAACACAAAGAAGTTTCTCAGAAAGCTTCTTTCTCTTTGTTATCGGAGGATATTTCCTTTGGCCCTATAGTCTTCAAAGGGATCCGAAATATCGGTTCTCAGATTACACAGAAATAAGGCTAGCAAAGAGAACCACGAAATATAGATGTACCTCTGTGAGTGGAAGTCACACATCACAGAGCAGTTTCTCAGAAAGCTTCTTTCCAGATTTCATCTGAGGATATTTCCTTTTCAACATAGCCCTCTATGGGCTTCCAAATATCACTTTGCCAATTCCACAAGAACTGTCTTATCGAAAGGCTTCTTGAGGGGAAAGCTGTAACTCTGTGAGATGATTTCACAGAACACAAAGAAGTTTCTCAGAAAGCCTCTTTCTCTTTGTTATCGGAGGATATTTCCTTTGGCCCTATAGTCTTCAAAGGGATCCGAAATATCTGTTCTCAGATTCCACAGAAATAAGGCTAGCAAAGAGATCTACCAAACACAGATGTAACTCTGTGAGATGAACTAACAGAACACTAAGCAGTTTCTCCAAAAGCTTCTTTCCAGATTTCATCTGAGGATATTTCCTTTTTCACCATAGCCCTCTATGGGCTTCCAAATATCACTTTGCCAATTCCACAAGAACTCTCTTAGCGAAAGGCTTCTTGAGGGGAAAGCTGTATCTCTGTGAGATGATTTCACAGAACACAAAGAAGTTTCTCAGAAAGCTTCTTTCTCTTTGTTATCGGAGGATATTTCCTTTGGCCCCATAGTCTTCAAAGGGATCCGAAATATCTGTTCTCAGACTCCACAGAAATAAGGCTAGCAAAGAGATCCACGAAATACAGATATAACTCTGTGAGATGAATTCACAGAACACTAAGCAGTTTCTTAGAAAGCTTCTTTCCAGATTTCATCTGAGGAGATTTCCTTTTTCACCATAGCCCTCTATGGGCTCCCAAATATCACTTTGCCAATTCCACAAGAACTGTCTTAGCGAAAGGCTTCTTGAGGGGAAAGCTGTAACTCTGTTAGATGATTTCACAAAACACAAAGAAGTTTCTCAGAAAGCTTCTTTCTCTTTGGTATCGGAGGATATTTCCTTTGGCCCTATAGTCTTCAAAGGGATCCGAAATATCTGTTCTCAGATTCCACAGATATAAGGCTAGCAAAGAGATCTACGAAACACAGATGTAACTCGGTGAGATGAATTCACAGAACACTAAGCAGTTTCTCAGAAAGCTTCTTTCCAAATTTCATCTGAGGATATTTCCTTTTTCACCATAGCCCTCTATGGGCTTCCAAATATCACTTTGCCAATTCCACAAGAACTTTCTTAGCGAAAGGCTTCTTCAGGGGAAAGCTGTAACTATGTGAGATGATTTCAGAGAACACAAAGAAGTTTCTCAGAAAGCTTCTTTCTCTTTGTTATTGGAGGATATTTCCTTTGGCCCTATAGTCTTCAAAGGGATCCGAAATATCTGTTTTCAGATTCCAGAGAAATAAGGCTAGCGAAGCGATCTACGAAACAGAGATGTAACTCTGTGAGATGAATTCACAGAACAGTAAGCAGTTTCTCAGAAAGCTTCTTTCCGGATTTCATCTGAGGATATTTCCTTTTTCACCATAGCCCTCTATGGGCTTCCAAATATCACTTTGCCAATTCCACAAGAACTGTCTTAGCGAAAGGCTTCTTGAGGGGAAAGCTGTAACTCTGTGAGATGATTTCACAGAACACAAAGAAGTTTCTCAGAAAGCTTCTTTCTCTTTGTTATCGGAGGATATTTCCTTTGGCCCTATAGTCTTCAAAGGGATCCGAAATATCGGTTCTCAGATTACACAGAAATAAGGCTAGCAAAGAGAACCACGAAATATAGATGTACCTCTGTGAGTGGAAGTCACACATCACAGAGCAGTTTCTCAGAAAGCTTCTTTCCAGATTTCATCTGAGGATATTTCCTTTTCAACATAGCCCTCTATGGGCTTCCAAATATCACTTTGCCAATTCCACAAGAACTGTCTTATCGAAAGGCTTCTTGAGGGGAAAGCTGTAACTCTGTGAGATGATTTCACAGAACACAAAGAAGTTTCTCAGAAAGCCTCTTTCTCTTTGTTATCGGAGGATATTTCCTTTGGCCCTATAGTCTTCAAAGGGATCCGAAATATCTGTTCTCAGATTCCACAGAAATAAGGCTAGCAAAGAGATCTACCAAACACAGATGTAACTCTGTGAGATGAACTAACAGAACACTAAGCAGTTTCTCCAAAAGCTTCTTTCCAGATTTCATCTGAGGATATTTCCTTTTTCACCATAGCCCTCTATGGGCTTCCAAATATCACTTTGCCAATTCCACAAGAACTCTCTTAGCGAAAGGCTTCTTGAGGGGAAAGCTGTATCTCTGTGAGATGATTTCACAGAACACAAAGAAGTTTCTCAGAAAGCTTCTTTCTCTTTGTTATCGGAGGATATTTCCTTTGGCCCCATAGTCTTCAAAGGGATCCGAAATATCTGTTCTCAGACTCCACAGAAATAAGGCTAGCAAAGAGATCCACGAAATACAGATATAACTCTGTGAGATGAATTCACAGAACACTAAGCAGTTTCTTAGAAAGCTTCTTTCCAGATTTCATCTGAGGAGATTTCCTTTTTCACCATAGCCCTCTATGGGCTCCCAAATATCACTTTGCCAATTCCACAAGAACTGTCTTAGCGAAAGGCTTCTTGAGGGGAAAGCTGTAACTCTGTTAGATGATTTCACAAAACACAAAGAAGTTTCTCAGAAAGCTTCTTTCTCTTTGGTATCGGAGGATATTTCCTTTGGCCCTATAGTCTTCAAAGGGATCCGAAATATCTGTTCTCAGATTCCACAGATATAAGGCTAGCAAAGAGATCTACGAAACACAGATGTAACTCGGTGAGATGAATTCACAGAACACTAAGCAGTTTCTCAGAAAGCTTCTTTCCAAATTTCATCTGAGGATATTTCCTTTTTCACCATAGCCCTCTATGGGCTTCCAAATATCACTTTGCCAATTCCACAAGAACTTTCTTAGCGAAAGGCTTCTTCAGGGGAAAGCTGTAACTATGTGAGATGATTTCAGAGAACACAAAGAAGTTTCTCAGAAAGCTTCTTTCTCTTTGTTATTGGAGGATATTTCCTTTGGCCCTATAGTCTTCAAAGGGATCCGAAATATCTGTTTTCAGATTCCAGAGAAATAAGGCTAGCGAAGCGATCTACGAAACAGAGATGTAACTCTGTGAGATGAATTCACAGAACAGTAAGCAGTTTCTCAGAAAGCTTCTTTCCGGATTTCATCTGAGGATATTTCCTTTTTCACCATAGCCCTCTATGGGCTTCCAAATATCACTTTGCCAATTCCACAAGAACTGTCTTAGCGAAAGGCTTCTTCAGGGGAAAGCTGTAACTCTGTGAGATGATTTCACAGAACACAAAGAAGTTTCTCAGAAAGCTTCTTTCTCTTTGTTATCGGAGGATATTTCCTTTGGCCCTATAGTCTTCAAAGGGATCCGAAATATCGGTTCTCAGATTACACAGAAATAAGGCTAGCAAAGAGCACCACGAAATACAGATGTAACTCTGTGAGTGGAAGTCACACATCACAGAGCAGTTTCTCAGAAAGCTTCTTTCCAGATTCCATCTGAGGATATTTCCTTTTCACGGTAGCGCACTATGTGCTTCCAAATATCACTTTGCCAATTCCACAAGAAATGTCTTAGCCAAAGGCTTCTTCAGGGGAAAGCTGTAACTCTGTGAGATGATTTCACAGAACACAAAGAAGTTTCTCAGAAAGCTTCTTTCTCTTTGTTATCGGAGGATATTTCCTTTGGCCCTATAGTCTTCAAAGGGATCCGAAATATCTGTTCTCAGATTCCACAGAAATAAGGCTAGCAAAGAGATCTACGAAACACAGATGTAACTCTGTGAGATGAATTAACAGAACACTAAGCAGTTTCTCAGAAAGCTTCTTTCCAGATTTCATCTGAGGATATTTCCTTTTTCACCGTAGCCCTCTATGGGCTTCCAAATATCACTTTGCCAATTCCACAAGAACTGTCTTAGCGAAAGGCTTCTTGAGGGGAAAGCTGTAACTCTGTGAGATTATTTCACTGAACACAAAGAAGTTTCTCAGAAAGCTTCTTTCTCTTTGTTATCGGAGGATATTTCCTTTGGCCCTATAGTCTTCAAATGGATTCGCAATATCTGTTCTCAGATTCCACAGAAAGAATGCTGGCAATGAGATCCACGAAATACAGATGTAACTCTGTGAGTGGAAGTCACACATCACAGAGCAGTTTCTCAGAAAGCTTCTTTCTCTTTGTTATCGGAGGATATTTCCTTTGGCCCTATAGTCTTCAAAGGGATCCGAAATATCTGTTCTCAGATTCCACAGAAAGAAGGCTAGCAAAGAGATCTACGAAACAGAGATGTAACTCTGTGAGATGAATTCACAGAACACTAAGCAGTTTCTCAGAAAGCTTCTTTCCAGATTTCATATGAGGATATTTCCTTTTTCAACATAGCCCACTATAGGCTTCCAAATATCACTTTGACAATTCCACAAGAACTGTCTTAGCGAAAGGCTTCTTGAGGGGAAAGCTGTAACTCTGTGAGATGATATGACAGAACACAAAGAAGTCTCTCAGAAAGCTTCTTTCTCTTTGTTATCGGAGGATATTTCCTTTGGCCCTATAGTCTTCAAAGGGATCTGAAATATGTCTTCGCTGATTCCACAGAAATAAGGCTAGCAAAGAGATCTACGAAACACAGATGTAACTCTGTGAGATGAATTCACAGAACACTAAGCAGTTTCTCAGAAAGCTTCTTTCCAGATTTCATCTGAGGATATTTCCTTTTTCACCATAGCCCTCTATGGGCTTCCAAATATCACTTTGCCAATTCCACAAGAACTGTCTTAGCGAAAGGCTTCTTCAGGGGAATGCTGTAACTCCGTGAGATGATTTCACAGAACACAAAGAAGTTTCTCAGAAAGCTTCTTTCTCTTTGTTATCGGAGGATATTTCCTTTGGCCCTATAGTCTTCAAAGGGATCCGAAATATCGGTTCTCAGATTACACAGAAATAAGGCTAGCCAAGAGAACCACGAAATACAGATGTAACTCTGTGAGTGGAAGTCACACATCACAGAGCAGTTTCTCAGAAAGCTTTTTTCCAGATTTCATCTGAGGATATTTCCTTTTCACGGTAGCGCACTATGGGCTTCCAAATATCACTTTGCAAATTCCACAAGAACTGTCTTCGCCAAAGGCTTCTTCAGGGGAAAGCTGTAACTCTGTGAGATGATTTCACAGAACACAAAGAAGTTTCTCAGAAAGCTTCTTTCTCTTTGTTATCGGAGGATATTTCCTTAGGCCCTATAGTCTTCAAAGGGATCCGAAATATCTGTTCTCAGACTCCACAGAAATAAGGCTAGCAAAGAGATCTACGAAACACAGATGTAACTCTGTGAGATGAATTAACAGAACACTAAGCAGTTTCTCAGAAAGCTTCTTTCCAGATTTCATCTGAGGATATTTCCTTTTTCACAATAGCCCTCTATGGGCTTCCAAATATCACTTTGCCAATTCCACAAGAACTGTCTTAGCGAAAGGCTTCTTGAGGGGAAAGCTGTAACTCTGTGAGATTATTTCACAGAACACAAAGAAGTTTCTCAGAAAGCTTCTTTCTCTTTGTTATCGGAGGATATTTCCTTTGGCCCTATAGGCTGCAAAGGGATTCGAAATATCTGTTCTCAGATTCCACAGAAAGAATGCTAGCAATGAGATCCACGAAATACGGATGTAACTCTGTGAGTGGAAGTCACACATCACAGAGCAGTTTCTTAGAAAGCTTTTTTCTCTTTGTTATCGGAGGATATTTCCTTTGGCCCTATAGTCTTCAAAGGGATCCGAAATATCTGTTCTCAGATTCCACAGATATAAGGCTAGCAAAGAGATCTACGAAACACAGATGTATCTCGGTGAGATGAATTCACAGAACACTAAGCAGTTTCTCAGAAAGCTTCTTTCCAAATTTCATCTGAGGATATTTCCTTTTTCACCATAGCCCTCTATGGGCTTCCAAATATCACTTTGCCAATTCCACAAGAACTTTCTTAGCGAAAGGCTTCTTAAGGGGAAAGCTGTAACTATGTGAGATGATTTCAGAGAACACAAAGAAGTTTCTCAGAAAGCTTCTTTCTGTTTGTTATTGGAGGATATTTCCTTTGGCCCTATAGTCTTCAATGGGATCCGAAATATCTGTTCTCAGATTCCACAGAAATAAGGCTAGCAAAGAGATCTACGAAACAGAGATGTAACTCTGTGAGATGAATTCACAGAACACTAAGCAGTTTCTCAGAAAGCTTCTTTCCAGATTTCATATGAGGATATTTCCTTTTTCAACATAGCCCACTATAGGCTTCCAAATATCACTTTGACAATTCCACAAGAACTGTCTTAGCGAAAGGCTTCTTGAGGGGAAAGCTGTAACTCTGTGAGATGATATGACAGAACACAAAGAAGTCTCTCAGAAAGCTTCTTTCTCTTTGTTATCGGAGGATATTTCCTTTGGCCCTATAGTCTTCAAAGGGATCTGAAATATGTCTTCGCTGATTCCACAGAAATAAGGCTAGCAAAGAGATCTACGAAACACAGATGTAACTCTGTGAGATGAATTCACAGAACACTAAGCAGTTTCTCAGAAAGCTTCTTTCCAGATTTCATCTGAGGATATTTCCTTTTTCACCATAGCCCTTTATGGGCTTCCAAATATCACTTTGCCAATTCCACAAGAACTGTCTTAGCGAAGGGCTTCTTCAGGGGAAAGCTGTAACTCTGTGAGATGATTTCACAGAACACAAAGAAGTTTCTCAGAAAGCCTCTTTCTCTTTGTTATCGGAGGATATTTCCTTTGGCCCTATAGTCTTCAAAGGGATCCGAAATATCTGTTCTCAGATTCCACAGAAATAAGGCTAGCAAAGAGATCTACCAAACACAGATGTAACTCTGTGAGATGAACTAACAGAACACTAAGCAGTTTCTCAAAAAGCTTCTTTCCAGATTTCATCTGAGGATATTTCCTTTTTCACCATAGCCCTCTATGGGCTTCCAAATATCACTTTGCCAATTCCACACGAACTCTCTTAGCGAAAGGCTTCTTGAGGGGAAAGCTGTAACTCTGTGAGATGATTTCACAGAACACAAAGAAGTTTCTCAGAAAGCTTCTTTCTCTTTGTTATCAGAGGATATTTCCTTTGGCCCTATAGTCTTCAAAGGGATCCGAAGTATCTGTTCTCAGACTCCACAGAAAAAAGGCTAGCAAAAGAGATCCACGAAATACAGATATAACTCTGTGAGATGAATTCACAGAACACTAAGCAGTTTCTTAGAAAGCTTCTTTCCAGATTTCATCTGAGGATATTTCCTTTTTCACCATAGCCCTCTATGGGCTCCCAAATATCACTTTGCCAATTCCACAAGAACTGTCTTAGCGAAAGGCTTCTTGAGGGGAAAGCTGTAACTCTGTTAGATGATTCCACAGAACACAAAGAAGTTTCTCAGAAAGCTTCTTTCTCTTTGGTATCGGAGGATATTTCCTTTGGCCCTATACTCTTCAAAGGGATCCGAAATATCTGTTCTCAGATTCCACAGATATAAGGCTAGCAAAGAGATCTACGAAACAGAGATGTAACTCTCTGAGATGAATTCACAGGACAGTAAGCAGTTTCTCAGAAAGCTTCTTTCCGGATTTCATCTGAGGATATTTCCTTTTTCACCATAGCCCTCTATGGGCTTCCAAATATCACTTTGCCAATTCCACAAGAACTGTCTTAGCGAAAGGCTTCTTCAGGGGAAAGCTGTAACTCTGTGAGATGATTTCACAGAACACAAAGAAGTTTCTCAGAAAGCTTCTTTCTCTTTGTTATCGGAGGATATTTCCTTTGGCCCTATAGTCTTCAAAGGGATCCGAAATATCGGTTCTCAGATTACACAGAAATAAGGCTAGCAAAGAGCACCACGAAATACAGATGTAACTCTGTGAGTGGAAGTCACACATCACAGAGCAGTTTCTCAGAAAGCTTCTTTCCAGATTTCATCTGAGGATATTTCCTTTTCACGGTAGCGCTCTATGGGCTTCCAAATATCACTTTGCCAATTCCACAAGAACTGTCTTAGCCAAAGGCTTCTTCAGGGGAAAGCTGTAACTCTGTGAGATGATTTCACAGAACACAAAGAAGTTTCTCAGAAAGCTTCTTTCTCTTTGTTATCGGAGGATATTTCCTTTGGCCCCATAGTCTTCAAAGGGATCCGAAATATCTGTTCTCAGACTCCACAGAAATAAGGCTAGCAAAGAGATCCACGAAATACAGATATAACTCTGTGAGATGAATTCACAGAACACTAAGCAGTTTCTTAGAAAGCTTCTTTCCAGATTTCATCTGAGGAGATTTCCTTTTTCACCATAGCCCTCTATGGGCTCCCAAATATCACTTTGCCAATTCCACAAGAACTGTCTTAGCGAAAGGCTTCTTGAGGGGAAAGCTGTAACTCTGTGAGATGATTTCACAAAACACAAAGAAGTTTCTCAGAAAGCTTCTTTCTCTTTGGTATCGGAGGATATTTCCTTTGGCCCTATAGTCTTCAAAGGGATCCGAAATATCTGTTCTCAGATTCCACAGATATAAGGCTAGCAAAGAGATCTACGAAACACAGATGTAACTCGGTGAGATAAATTCACAGAACACTAAGCAGTTTCTCAGAAAGCTTCTTTCCAAATTTCATCTGAGGATATTTCCTTTTTCACCATAGCCCTCTATGGGCTTCCAAATATCACTTTGCCAATTCCACAAGAACTTTCTTAGCGAAAGGCTTCTTCAGGGGAAAGCTGTAACTATGTGAGATGATTTCAGAGAACACAAAGAAGTTTCTCAGAAAGCTTCTTTCTCTTTGTTATTGGAGGATATTTCCTTTGGCCCTATAGTCTTCAAAGGGATCCGAAATATCTGTTTTCAGATTCCAGAGAAATAAGGCTAGCGAAGCGATCTACGAAACAGAGATGTAACTCTGTGAGATGAATTCACAGAACAGTAAGCAGTTTCTCAGAAAGCTTCTTTCCGGATTTCATCTGAGGATATTTCCTTTTTCACCATAGCCCTCTATGGGCTTCCAAATATCACTTTGCCAATTCCACAAGAACTGTCTTAGCGAAAGGCTTCTTGAGGGGAAAGCTGTAACTCTGTGAGATGATTTCACAGAACACAAAGAAGTTTCTCAGAAAGCTTCTTTCTCTTTGTTATCGGAGGATATTTCCTTTGGCCCTATAGTCTTCAAAGGGATCCGAAATATCGGTTCTCAGATTACACAGAAATAAGGCTAGCAAAGAGAACCACGAAATATAGATGTACCTCTGTGAGTGGAAGTCACACATCACAGAGCAGTTTCTCAGAAAGCTTCTTTCCAGATTTCATCTGAGGATATTTCCTTTTCAACATAGCCCTCTATGGGCTTCCAAATATCACTTTGCCAATTCCACAAGAACTGTCTTATCGAAAGGCTTCTTGAGGGGAAAGCTGTAACTCTGTGAGATGATTTCACAGAACACAAAGAAGTTTCTCAGAAAGCCTCTTTCTCTTTGTTATCGGAGGATATTTCCTTTGGCCCTATAGTCTTCAAAGGGATCCGAAATATCTGTTCTCAGATTCCACAGAAATAAGGCTAGCAAAGAGATCTACCAAACACAGATGTAACTCTGTGAGATGAACTAACAGAACACTAAGCAGTTTCTCCAAAAGCTTCTTTCCAGATTTCATCTGAGGATATTTCCTTTTTCACCATAGCCCTCTATGGGCTTCCAAATATCACTTTGCCAATTCCACAAGAACTCTCTTAGCGAAAGGCTTCTTGAGGGGAAAGCTGTATCTCTGTGAGATGATTTCACAGAACACAAAGAAGTTTCTCAGAAAGCTTCTTTCTCTTTGTTATCGGAGGATATTTCCTTTGGCCCCATAGTCTTCAAAGGGATCCGAAATATCTGTTCTCAGACTCCACAGAAATAAGGCTAGCAAAGAGATCCACGAAATACAGATATAACTCTGTGAGATGAATTCACAGAACACTAAGCAGTTTCTTAGAAAGCTTCTTTCCAGATTTCATCTGAGGAGATTTCCTTTTTCACCATAGCCCTCTATGGGCTCCCAAATATCACTTTGCCAATTCCACAAGAACTGTCTTAGCGAAAGGCTTCTTGAGGGGAAAGCTGTAACTCTGTTAGATGATTTCACAAAACACAAAGAAGTTTCTCAGAAAGCTTCTTTCTCTTTGGTATCGGAGGATATTTCCTTTGGCCCTATAGTCTTCAAAGGGATCCGAAATATCTGTTCTCAGATTCCACAGATATAAGGCTCGCAAAGAGATCTACGAAACACAGATGTAACTCGGTGAGATGAATTCACAGAACACTAAGCAGTTTCTCAGAAAGCTTCTTTCCAAATTTCATCTGAGGATATTTCCTTTTTCACCATAGCCCTCTATGGGCTTCCAAATATCACTTTGCCAATTCCACAAGAACTTTCTTAGCGAAAGGCTTCTTCAGGGGAAAGCTGTAACTATGTGAGATGATTTCAGAGAACACAAAGAAGTTTCTCAGAAAGCTTCTTTCTCTTTGTTATTGGAGGATATTTCCTTTGGCCCTATAGTCTTCAAAGGGATCCGAAATATCTGTTTTCAGATTCCAGAGAAATAAGGCTAGCGAAGCGATCTACGAAACAGAGATGTAACTCTGTGAGATGAATTCACAGAACAGTAAGCAGTTTCTCAGAAAGCTTCTTTCCGGATTTCATCTGAGGATATTTCCTTTTTCACCATAGCCCTCTATGGGCTTCCAAATATCACTTTGCCAATTCCACAAGAACTGTCTTAGCGAAAGGCTTCTTCAGGGGAAAGCTGTAACTCTGTGAGATGATTTCACAGAACACAAAGAAGTTTCTCAGAAAGCTTCTTTCTCTTTGTTATCGGAGGATATTTCCTTTGGCCCTATAGTCTTCAAAGGGATCCGAAATATCGGTTCTCAGATTACACAGAAATAAGGCTAGCAAAGAGCACCACGAAATACAGATGTAACTCTGTGAGTGGAAGTCACACATCACAGAGCAGTTTCTCAGAAAGCTTCTTTCCAGATTCCATCTGAGGATATTTCCTTTTCACGGTAGCGCACTATGTGCTTCCAAATATCACTTTGCCAATTCCACAAGAAATGTCTTAGCCAAAGGCTTCTTCAGGGGAAAGCTGTAACTCTGTGAGATGATTTCACAGAACACAAAGAAGTTTCTCAGAAAGCTTCTTTCTCTTTGTTATCGGAGGATATTTCCTTTGGCCCTATAGTCTTCAAAGGGATCCGAAATATCTGTTCTCAGATTCCACAGAAATAAGGCTAGCAAAGAGATCTACGAAACACAGATGTAACTCTGTGAGATGAATTAACAGAACACTAAGCAGTTTCTCAGAAAGCTTCTTTCCAGATTTCATCTGAGGATATTTCCTTTTTCACCGTAGCCCTCTATGGGCTTCCAAATATCACTTTGCCAATTCCACAAGAACTGTCTTAGCGAAAGGCTTCTTGAGGGGAAAGCTGTAACTCTGTGAGATTATTTCACTGAACACAAAGAAGTTTCTCAGAAAGCTTCTTTCTCTTTGTTATCGGAGGATATTTCCTTTGGCCCTATAGTCTTCAAATGGATTCGCAATATCTGTTCTCAGATTCCACAGAAAGAATGCTGGCAATGAGATCCACGAAATACAGATGTAACTCTGTGAGTGGAAGTCACACATCACAGAGCAGTTTCTCAGAAAGCTTCTTTCTCTTTGTTATCGGAGGATATTTCCTTTGGCCCTATAGTCTTCAAAGGGATCCGAAATATCTGTTCTCAGATTCCACAGAAAGAAGGCTAGCAAAGAGATCTACGAAACAGAGATGTAACTCTGTGAGATGAATTCACAGAACACTAAGCAGTTTCTCAGAAAGCTTCTTTCCAGATTTCATATGAGGATATTTCCTTTTTCAACATAGCCCACTATAGGCTTCCAAATATCACTTTGACAATTCCACAAGAACTGTCTTAGCGAAAGGCTTCTTGAGGGGAAAGCTGTAACTCTGTGAGATGATATGACAGAACACAAAGAAGTCTCTCAGAAAGCTTCTTTCTCTTTGTTATCGGAGGATATTTCCTTTGGCCCTATAGTCTTCAAAGGGATCTGAAATATGTCTTCGCTGATTCCACAGAAATAAGGCTAGCAAAGAGATCTACGAAACACAGATGTAACTCTGTGAGATGAATTCACAGAACACTAAGCAGTTTCTCAGAAAGCTTCTTTCCAGATTTCATCTGAGGATATTTCCTTTTTCACCATAGCCCTCTATGGGCTTCCAAATATCACTTTGCCAATTCCACAAGAACTGTCTTAGCGAAAGGCTTCTTCAGGGGAATGCTGTAACTCCGTGAGATGATTTCACAGAACACAAAGAAGTTTCTCAGAAAGCTTCTTTCTCTTTGTTATAGGAGGATATTTCCTTTGGCCCTATAGTCTTCAAAGGGATCCGAAATATCGGTTCTCAGATTACACAGAAATAAGGCTAGCCAAGAGAACCACGAAATACAGATGTAACTCTGTGAGTGGAAGTCACACATCACAGAGCAGTTTCTCAGAAAGCTTTTTTCCAGATTTCATCTGAGGATATTTCCTTTTCACGGTAGCGCACTATGGGCTTCCAAATATCACTTTGCAAATTCCACAAGAACTGTCTTCGCCAAAGGCTTCTTCAGGGGAAAGCTGTAACTCTGTGAGATGATTTCACAGAACACAAAGAAGTTTCTCAGAAAGCTTCTTTCTCTTTGTTATCGGAGGATATTTCCTTAGGCCCTATAGTCTTCAAAGGGATCCGAAATATCTGTTCTCAGACTCCACAGAAATAAGGCTAGCAAAGAGATCTACGAAACACAGATGTAACTCTGTGAGATGAATTAACAGAACACTAAGCAGTTTCTCAGAAAGCTTCTTTCCAGATTTCATCTGAGGATATTTCCTTTTTCACAATAGCCCTCTATGGGCTTCCAAATATCACTTTGCCAATTCCACAAGAACTGTCTTAGCGAAAGGCTTCTTGAGGGGAAAGCTGTAACTCTGTGAGATTATTTCACAGAACACAAAGAAGTTTCTCAGAAAGCTTCTTTCTCTTTGTTATCGGAGGATATTTCCTTTGGCCCTATAGGCTGCAAAGGGATTCGAAATATCTGTTCTCAGATTCCACAGAAAGAATGCTAGCAATGAGATCCACGAAATACGGATGTAACTCTGTGAGTGGAAGTCACACATCACAGAGCAGTTTCTTAGAAAGCTTTTTTCTCTTTGTTATCGGAGGATATTTCCTTTGGCCCTATAGTCTTCAAAGGGATCCGAAATATCTGTTCTCAGATTCCACAGATATAAGGCTAGCAAAGAGATCTACGAAACACAGATGTATCTCGGTGAGATGAATTCACAGAACACTAAGCAGTTTCTCAGAAAGCTTCTTTCCAAATTTCATCTGAGGATATTTCCTTTTTCACCATAGCCCTCTATGGGCTTCCAAATATCACTTTGCCAATTCCACAAGAACTTTCTTAGCGAAAGGCTTCTTAAGGGGAAAGCTGTAACTATGTGAGATGATTTCAGAGAACACAAAGAAGTTTCTCAGAAAGCTTCTTTCTGTTTGTTATTGGAGGATATTTCCTTTGGCCCTATAGTCTTCAATGGGATCCGAAATATCTGTTCTCAGATTCCACAGAAATAAGGCTAGCAAAGAGATCTACGAAACAGAGATGTAACTCTGTGAGATGAATTCACAGAACACTAAGCAGTTTCTCAGAAAGCTTCTTTCCAGATTTCATATGAGGATATTTCCTTTTTCAACATAGCCCACTATAGGCTTCCAAATATCACTTTGACAATTCCACAAGAACTGTCTTAGCGAAAGGCTTCTTGAGGGGAAAGCTGTAACTCTGTGAGATGATATGACAGAACACAAAGAAGTCTCTCAGAAAGCTTCTTTCTCTTTGTTATCGGAGGATATTTCCTTTGGCCCTATAGTCTTCAAAGGGATCTGAAATATGTCTTCGCTGATTCCACAGAAATAAGGCTAGCAAAGAGATCTACGAAACACAGATGTAACTCTGTGAGATGAATTCACAGAACACTAAGCAGTTTCTCAGAAAGCTTCTTTCCAGATTTCATCTGAGGATATTTCCTTTTTCACCATAGCCCTTTATGGGCTTCCAAATATCACTTTGCCAATTCCACAAGAACTGTCTTAGCGAAGGGCTTCTTCAGGGGAAAGCTGTAACTCTGTGAGATGATTTCACAGAACACAAAGAAGTTTCTCAGAAAGCCTCTTTCTCTTTGTTATCGGAGGATATTTCCTTTGGCCCTATAGTCTTCAAAGGGATCCGAAATATCTGTTCTCAGATTCCACAGAAATAAGGCTAGCAAAGAGATCTACCAAACACAGATGTAACTCTGTGAGATGAACTAACAGAACACTAAGCAGTTTCTCAAAAAGCTTCTTTCCAGATTTCATCTGAGGATATTTCCTTTTTCACCATAGCCCTCTATGGGCTTCCAAATATCACTTTGCCAATTCCACACGAACTCTCTTAGCGAAAGGCTTCTTGAGGGGAAAGCTGTAACTCTGTGAGATGATTTCACAGAACACAAAGAAGTTTCTCAGAAAGCTTCTTTCTCTTTGTTATCAGAGGATATTTCCTTTGGCCCTATAGTCTTCAAAGGGATCCGAAGTATCTGTTCTCAGACTCCACAGAAAAAAGGCTAGCAAAAGAGATCCACGAAATACAGATATAACTCTGTGAGATGAATTCACAGAACACTAAGCAGTTTCTTAGAAAGCTTCTTTCCAGATTTCATCTGAGGATATTTCCTTTTTCACCATAGCCCTCTATGGGCTCCCAAATATCACTTTGCCAATTCCACAAGAACTGTCTTAGCGAAAGGCTTCTTGAGGGGAAAGCTGTAACTCTGTTAGATGATTCCACAGAACACAAAGAAGTTTCTCAGAAAGCTTCTTTCTCTTTGGTATCGGAGGATATTTCCTTTGGCCCTATACTCTTCAAAGGGATCCGAAATATCTGTTCTCAGATTCCACAGATATAAGGCTAGCAAAGAGATCTACGAAACAGAGATGTAACTCTCTGAGATGAATTCACAGGACAGTAAGCAGTTTCTCAGAAAGCTTCTTTCCGGATTTCATCTGAGGATATTTCCTTTTTCACCATAGCCCTCTATGGGCTTCCAAATATCACTTTGCCAATTCCACAAGAACTGTCTTAGCGAAAGGCTTCTTCAGGGGAAAGCTGTAACTCTGTGAGATGATTTCACAGAACACAAAGAAGTTTCTCAGAAAGCTTCTTTCTCTTTGTTATCGGAGGATATTTCCTTTGGCCCTATAGTCTTCAAAGGGATCCGAAATATCGGTTCTCAGATTACACAGAAATAAGGCTAGCAAAGAGCACCACGAAATACAGATGTAACTCTGTGAGTGGAAGTCACACATCACAGAGCAGTTTCTCAGAAAGCTTCTTTCCAGATTTCATCTGAGGATATTTCCTTTTCACGGTAGCGCTCTATGGGCTTCCAAATATCACTTTGCCAATTCCACAAGAACTGTCTTAGCCAAAGGCTTCTTCAGGGGAAAGCTGTAACTCTGTGAGATGATTTCACAGAACACAAAGAAGTTTCTCAGAAAGCTTCTTTCTCTTTGTTATCGGAGGATATTTCCTTTGGCCCCATAGTCTTCAAAGGGATCCGAAATATCTGTTCTCAGACTCCACAGAAATAAGGCTAGCAAAGAGATCCACGAAATACAGATATAACTCTGTGAGATGAATTCACAGAACACTAAGCAGTTTCTTAGAAAGCTTCTTTCCAGATTTCATCTGAGGAGATTTCCTTTTTCACCATAGCCCTCTATGGGCTCCCAAATATCACTTTGCCAATTCCACAAGAACTGTCTTAGCGAAAGGCTTCTTGAGGGGAAAGCTGTAACTCTGTGAGATGATTTCACAAAACACAAAGAAGTTTCTCAGAAAGCTTCTTTCTCTTTGGTATCGGAGGATATTTCCTTTGGCCCTATAGTCTTCAAAGGGATCCGAAATATCTGTTCTCAGATTCCACAGATATAAGGCTAGCAAAGAGATCTACGAAACACAGATGTAACTCGGTGAGATAAATTCACAGAACACTAAGCAGTTTCTCAGAAAGCTTCTTTCCAAATTTCATCTGAGGATATTTCCTTTTTCACCATAGCCCTCTATGGGCTTCCAAATATCACTTTGCCAATTCCACAAGAACTTTCTTAGCGAAAGGCTTCTTCAGGGGAAAGCTGTAACTATGTGAGATGATTTCAGAGAACACAAAGAAGTTTCTCAGAAAGCTTCTTTCTCTTTGTTATTGGAGGATATTTCCTTTGGCCCTATAGTCTTCAAAGGGATCCGAAATATCTGTTTTCAGATTCCAGAGAAATAAGGCTAGCGAAGCGATCTACGAAACAGAGATGTAACTCTGTGAGATGAATTCACAGAACAGTAAGCAGTTTCTCAGAAAGCTTCTTTCCGGATTTCATCTGAGGATATTTCCTTTTTCACCATAGCCCTCTATGGGCTTCCAAATATCACTTTGCCAATTCCACAAGAACTGTCTTAGCGAAAGGCTTCTTGAGGGGAAAGCTGTAACTCTGTGAGATGATTTCACAGAACACAAAGAAGTTTCTCAGAAAGCTTCTTTCTCTTTGTTATCGGAGGATATTTCCTTTGGCCCTATAGTCTTCAAAGGGATCCGAAATATCGGTTCTCAGATTACACAGAAATAAGGCTAGCAAAGAGAACCACGAAATATAGATGTACCTCTGTGAGTGGAAGTCACACATCACAGAGCAGTTTCTCAGAAAGCTTCTTTCCAGATTTCATCTGAGGATATTTCCTTTTCAACATAGCCCTCTATGGGCTTCCAAATATCACTTTGCCAATTCCACAAGAACTGTCTTATCGAAAGGCTTCTTGAGGGGAAAGCTGTAACTCTGTGAGATGATTTCACAGAACACAAAGAAGTTTCTCAGAAAGCCTCTTTCTCTTTGTTATCGGAGGATATTTCCTTTGGCCCTATAGTCTTCAAAGGGATCCGAAATATCTGTTCTCAGATTCCACAGAAATAAGGCTAGCAAAGAGATCTACCAAACACAGATGTAACTCTGTGAGATGAACTAACAGAACACTAAGCAGTTTCTCCAAAAGCTTCTTTCCAGATTTCATCTGAGGATATTTCCTTTTTCACCATAGCCCTCTATGGGCTTCCAAATATCACTTTGCCAATTCCACAAGAACTCTCTTAGCGAAAGGCTTCTTGAGGGGAAAGCTGTATCTCTGTGAGATGATTTCACAGAACACAAAGAAGTTTCTCAGAAAGCTTCTTTCTCTTTGTTATCGGAGGATATTTCCTTTGGCCCCATAGTCTTCAAAGGGATCCGAAATATCTGTTCTCAGACTCCACAGAAATAAGGCTAGCAAAGAGATCCACGAAATACAGATATAACTCTGTGAGATGAATTCACAGAACACTAAGCAGTTTCTTAGAAAGCTTCTTTCCAGATTTCATCTGAGGAGATTTCCTTTTTCACCATAGCCCTCTATGGGCTCCCAAATATCACTTTGCCAATTCCACAAGAACTGTCTTAGCGAAAGGCTTCTTGAGGGGAAAGCTGTAACTCTGTTAGATGATTTCACAAAACACAAAGAAGTTTCTCAGAAAGCTTCTTTCTCTTTGGTATCGGAGGATATTTCCTTTGGCCCTATAGTCTTCAAAGGGATCCGAAATATCTGTTCTCAGATTCCACAGATATAAGGCTAGCAAAGAGATCTACGAAACACAGATGTAACTCGGTGAGATGAATTCACAGAACACTAAGCAGTTTCTCAGAAAGCTTCTTTCCAAATTTCATCTGAGGATATTTCCTTTTTCACCATAGCCCTCTATGGGCTTCCAAATATCACTTTGCCAATTCCACAAGAACTTTCTTAGCGAAAGGCTTCTTCAGGGGAAAGCTGTAACTATGTGAGATGATTTCAGAGAACACAAAGAAGTTTCTCAGAAAGCTTCTTTCTCTTTGTTATTGGAGGATATTTCCTTTGGCCCTATAGTCTTCAAAGGGATCCGAAATATCTGTTTTCAGATTCCAGAGAAATAAGGCTAGCGAAGCGATCTACGAAACAGAGATGTAACTCTGTGAGATGAATTCACAGAACAGTAAGCAGTTTCTCAGAAAGCTTCTTTCCGGATTTCATCTGAGGATATTTCCTTTTTCACCATAGCCCTCTATGGGCTTCCAAATATCACTTTGCCAATTCCACAAGAACTGTCTTAGCGAAAGGCTTCTTCAGGGGAAAGCTGTAACTCTGTGAGATGATTTCACAGAACACAAAGAAGTTTCTCAGAAAGCTTCTTTCTCTTTGTTATCGGAGGATATTTCCTTTGGCCCTATAGTCTTCAAAGGGATCCGAAATATCGGTTCTCAGATTACACAGAAATAAGGCTAGCAAAGAGCACCACGAAATACAGATGTAACTCTGTGAGTGGAAGTCACACATCACAGAGCAGTTTCTCAGAAAGCTTCTTTCCAGATTCCATCTGAGGATATTTCCTTTTCACGGTAGCGCACTATGTGCTTCCAAATATCACTTTGCCAATTCCACAAGAAATGTCTTAGCCAAAGGCTTCTTCAGGGGAAAGCTGTAACTCTGTGAGATGATTTCACAGAACACAAAGAAGTTTCTCAGAAAGCTTCTTTCTCTTTGTTATCGGAGGATATTTCCTTTGGCCCTATAGTCTTCAAAGGGATCCGAAATATCTGTTCTCAGATTCCACAGAAATAAGGCTAGCAAAGAGATCTACGAAACACAGATGTAACTCTGTGAGATGAATTAACAGAACACTAAGCAGTTTCTCAGAAAGCTTCTTTCCAGATTTCATCTGAGGATATTTCCTTTTTCACCGTAGCCCTCTATGGGCTTCCAAATATCACTTTGCCAATTCCACAAGAACTGTCTTAGCGAAAGGCTTCTTGAGGGGAAAGCTGTAACTCTGTGAGATTATTTCACTGAACACAAAGAAGTTTCTCAGAAAGCTTCTTTCTCTTTGTTATCGGAGGATATTTCCTTTGGCCCTATAGTCTTCAAATGGATTCGCAATATCTGTTCTCAGATTCCACAGAAAGAATGCTGGCAATGAGATCCACGAAATACAGATGTAACTCTGTGAGTGGAAGTCACACATCACAGAGCAGTTTCTCAGAAAGCTTCTTTCTCTTTGTTATCGGAGGATATTTCCTTTGGCCCTATAGTCTTCAAAGGGATCCGAAATATCTGTTCTCAGATTCCACAGAAAGAAGGCTAGCGAAGAGATCGACGAAATACAGATGTAACTCTGTGAGATGAATCAACAGAACAGTAAGCAGTTTCTTAGAAAGCTTCTTTCCAGATTTCATCTGAGGATATTTCCTTTTTCACCGTAGCCCTCTATGGGCCTCCAAATATCACTTTGCCAATTCCAGAAGAACTGTCTTAGCGAAAGGCTTCTTGAGGGGAAAGCTGTAACTCTGTGAGATGATTTCACAGAACACAAAGATGTTTCTCAGAAAGCTTCTTTCTCTTTGTTATCGGATAATATTTCCTTTGGCCCTATAGTCTTCAAAGGGATGCGAAATATCTGTTCTCAGATTCCACAGAAATAATGCTAGCGAAGAGATCTACGAAACAGAGATGTAACTCTGTGAGATGAATTCACAGAACAGAAAGCAGTTTCTCAGAAATCTTCTTTCCAGATTTCATCTGAGGATATTTCCTTTTTCACCATAGCCCTCTATGGGCTTCCAAATATCACTTTGCCAATTCCACAAGAACTGTCTTAGCGAAAGGCTTCTTCAGGGGAATGCTGTAACTCCGTGAGATGATTTCACAGAACACAAAGAAGTTTCTCAGAAAGCTTCTTTCTCTTTGTTATAGGAGGATATTTCCTTTGGCCCTATAGTCTTCAAAGGGATCCGAAATATCGGTTCTCAGATTACACAGAAATAAGGCTAGCCAAGAGAACCACGAAATACAGATGTAACTCTGTGAGTGGAAGTCACACATCACAGAGCAGTTTCTCAGAAAGCTTTTTTCCAGATTTCATCTGAGGATATTTCCTTTTCACGGTAGCGCACTATGGGCTTCCAAATATCACTTTGCAAATTCCACAAGAACTGTCTTCGCCAAAGGCTTCTTCAGGGGAAAGCTGTAACTCTGTGAGATGATTTCACAGAACACAAAGAAGTTTCTCAGAAAGCTTCTTTCTCTTTGTTATCGGAGGATATTTCCTTTGGCCCTATAGTCTTCAAAGGGATCCGAAATATCTGTTCTCAGACTCCACAGAAATAAGGCTAGCAAAGAGATCTACGAAACACAGATGTAACTCTGTGAGATGAATTAACAGAACACTAAGCAGTTTCTCAGAAAGCTTCTTTCCAGATTTCATCTGAGGATATTTCCTTTTTCACAATAGCCCTCTATGGGCTTCCAAATATCACTTTGCCAATTCCACAAGAACTGTCTTAGCGAAAGGCTTCTTGAGGGGAAAGCTGTAACTCTGTGAGATTATTTCACAGAACACAAAGAAGTTTCTCAGAAAGCTTCTTTCTCTTTGTTATCGGAGGATATTTCCTTTGGCCCTATAGGCTGCAAAGGGATTCGAAATATCTGTTCTCAGATTCCACAGAAAGAATGCTAGCAATGAGATCCACGAAATACGGATGTAACTCTGTGAGTGGAAGTCACACATCACAGAGCAGTTTCTTAGAAAGCTTTTTTCTCTTTGTTATCGGAGGATATTTCCTTTGGCCCTATAGTCTTCAAAGGGATCCGAAATATCTGTTCTCAGATTCCACAGATATAAGGCTAGCAAAGAGATCTACGAAACACAGATGTATCTCGGTGAGATGAATTCAGAGAACACTAAGCAGTTTCTCAGAAAGCTTCTTTCCAAATTTCATCTGAGGATATTTCCTTTTTCACCATAGCCCTCTATGGGCTTCCAAATATCACTTTGCCAATTCCACAAGAACTTTCTTAGCGAAAGGCTTCTTCAGGGGAAAGCTGTAACTATGTGAGATGATTTCAGAGAACACAAAGAAGTTTCTCAGAAAGCTTCTTTCTCTTTGTTATTGGAGGATATTTCCTTTGGCCCTATAGTCTTCAAAGGGATCCGAAATATCTGTTTTCAGATTCCAGAGAAATAAGGCTAGCGAAGCGATCTACGAAACAGAGATGTAACTCTGTGAGATGAATTCACAGAACAGTAAGCAGTTTCTCAGAAAGCTTCTTTCCGGATTTCATCTGAGGATATTTCCTTTTTCACCATAGCCCTCTATGGGCTTCCAAATATCACTTTGCCAATTCCACAAGAACTGTCTTAGCGAAAGGCTTCTTGAGGGGAAAGCTGTAACTCTGTGAGATGATTTCACAGAACACAAAGAAGTTTCTCAGAAAGCTTCTTTCTCTTTGTTATCGGAGGATATTTCCTTTGGCCCTATAGTCTTCAAAGGGATCCGAAATATCGGTTCTCAGATTACACAGAAATAAGGCTAGCAAAGAGAACCACGAAATATAGATGTACCTCTGTGAGTGGAAGTCACACATCACAGAGCAGTTTCTCAGAAAGCTTCTTTCCAGATTTCATCTGAGGATATTTCCTTTTCAACATAGCCCTCTATGGGCTTCCAAATATCACTTTGCCAATTCCACAAGAACTGTCTTATCGAAAGGCTTCTTGAGGGGAAAGCTGTAACTCTGTGAGATGATTTCACAGAACACAAAGAAGTTTCTCAGAAAGCCTCTTTCTCTTTGTTATCGGAGGATATTTCCTTTGGCCCTATAGTCTTCAAAGGGATCCGAAATATCTGTTCTCAGATTCCACAGAAATAAGGCTAGCAAAGAGATCTACCAAACACAGATGTAACTCTGTGAGATGAACTAACAGAACACTAAGCAGTTTCTCCAAAAGCTTCTTTCCAGATTTCATCTGAGGATATTTCCTTTTTCACCATAGCCCTCTATGGGCTTCCAAATATCACTTTGCCAATTCCACAAGAACTCTCTTAGCGAAAGGCTTCTTGAGGGGAAAGCTGTATCTCTGTGAGATGATTTCACAGAACACAAAGAAGTTTCTCAGAAAGCTTCTTTCTCTTTGTTATCGGAGGATATTTCCTTTGGCCCCATAGTCTTCAAAGGGATCCGAAATATCTGTTCTCAGACTCCACAGAAATAAGGCTAGCAAAGAGATCCACGAAATACAGATATAACTCTGTGAGATGAATTCACAGAACACTAAGCAGTTTCTTAGAAAGCTTCTTTCCAGATTTCATCTGAGGAGATTTCCTTTTTCACCATAGCCCTCTATGGGCTCCCAAATATCACTTTGCCAATTCCACAAGAACTGTCTTAGCGAAAGGCTTCTTGAGGGGAAAGCTGTAACTCTGTTAGATGATTTCACAAAACACAAAGAAGTTTCTCAGAAAGCTTCTTTCTCTTTGGTATCGGAGGATATTTCCTTTGGCCCTATAGTCTTCAAAGGGATCCGAAATATCTGTTCTCAGATTCCACAGATATAAGGCTAGCAAAGAGATCTACGAAACACAGATGTAACTCGGTGAGATGAATTCACAGAACACTAAGCAGTTTCTCAGAAAGCTTCTTTCCAAATTTCATCTGAGGATATTTCCTTTTTCACCATAGCCCTCTATGGGCTTCCAAATATCACTTTGCCAATTCCACAAGAACTTTCTTAGCGAAAGGCTTCTTCAGGGGAAAGCTGTAACTATGTGAGATGATTTCAGAGAACACAAAGAAGTTTCTCAGAAAGCTTCTTTCTCTTTGTTATTGGAGGATATTTCCTTTGGCCCTATAGTCTTCAAAGGGATCCGAAATATCTGTTTTCAGATTCCAGAGAAATAAGGCTAGCGAAGCGATCTACGAAACAGAGATGTAACTCTGTGAGATGAATTCACAGAACAGTAAGCAGTTTCTCAGAAAGCTTCTTTCCGGATTTCATCTGAGGATATTTCCTTTTTCACCATAGCCCTCTATGGGCTTCCAAATATCACTTTGCCAATTCCACAAGAACTGTCTTAGCGAAAGGCTTCTTCAGGGGAAAGCTGTAACTCTGTGAGATGATTTCACAGAACACAAAGAAGTTTCTCAGAAAGCTTCTTTCTCTTTGTTATCGGAGGATATTTCCTTTGGCCCTATAGTCTTCAAAGGGATCCGAAATATCGGTTCTCAGATTACACAGAAATAAGGCTAGCAAAGAGCACCACGAAATACAGATGTAACTCTGTGAGTGGAAGTCACACATCACAGAGCAGTTTCTCAGAAAGCTTCTTTCCAGATTCCATCTGAGGATATTTCCTTTTCACGGTAGCGCACTATGTGCTTCCAAATATCACTTTGCCAATTCCACAAGAAATGTCTTAGCCAAAGGCTTCTTCAGGGGAAAGCTGTAACTCTGTGAGATGATTTCACAGAACACAAAGAAGTTTCTCAGAAAGCTTCTTTCTCTTTGTTATCGGAGGATATTTCCTTTGGCCCTATAGTCTTCAAAGGGATCCGAAATATCTGTTCTCAGATTCCACAGAAATAAGGCTAGCAAAGAGATCTACGAAACACAGATGTAACTCTGTGAGATGAATTAACAGAACACTAAGCAGTTTCTCAGAAAGCTTCTTTCCAGATTTCATCTGAGGATATTTCCTTTTTCACCGTAGCCCTCTATGGGCTTCCAAATATCACTTTGCCAATTCCACAAGAACTGTCTTAGCGAAAGGCTTCTTGAGGGGAAAGCTGTAACTCTGTGAGATTATTTCACTGAACACAAAGAAGTTTCTCAGAAAGCTTCTTTCTCTTTGTTATCGGAGGATATTTCCTTTGGCCCTATAGTCTTCAAATGGATTCGCAATATCTGTTCTCAGATTCCACAGAAAGAATGCTGGCAATGAGATCCACGAAATACAGATGTAACTCTGTGAGTGGAAGTCACACATCACAGAGCAGTTTCTCAGAAAGCTTCTTTCTCTTTGTTATCGGAGGATATTTCCTTTGGCCCTATAGTCTTCAAAGGGATCCGAAATATCTGTTCTCAGATTCCACAGAAAGAAGGCTAGCGAAGAGATCGACGAAATACAGATGTAACTCTGTGAGATGAATCAACAGAACAGTAAGCAGTTTCTTAGAAAGCTTCTTTCCAGATTTCATCTGAGGATATTTCCTTTTTCACCGTAGCCCTCTATGGGCCTCCAAATATCACTTTGCCAATTCCAGAAGAACTGTCTTAGCGAAAGGCTTCTTGAGGGGAAAGCTGTAACTCTGTGAGATGATTTCACAGAACACAAAGATGTTTCTCAGAAAGCTTCTTTCTCTTTGTTATCGGATAATATTTCCTTTGGCCCTATAGTCTTCAAAGGGATGCGAAATATCTGTTCTCAGATTCCACAGAAATAATGCTAGCGAAGAGATCTACGAAACAGAGATGTAACTCTGTGAGATGAATTCACAGAACAGAAAGCAGTTTCTCAGAAATCTTCTTTCCAGATTTCATCTGAGGATATTTCCTTTTTCACCATAGCCCTCTATGGGCTTCCAAATATCACTTTGCCAATTCCACAAGAACTGTCTTAGCGAAAGGCTTCTTCAGGGGAATGCTGTAACTCCGTGAGATGATTTCACAGAACACAAAGAAGTTTCTCAGAAAGCTTCTTTCTCTTTGTTATAGGAGGATATTTCCTTTGGCCCTATAGTCTTCAAAGGGATCCGAAATATCGGTTCTCAGATTACACAGAAATAAGGCTAGCCAAGAGAACCACGAAATACAGATGTAACTCTGTGAGTGGAAGTCACACATCACAGAGCAGTTTCTCAGAAAGCTTTTTTCCAGATTTCATCTGAGGATATTTCCTTTTCACGGTAGCGCACTATGGGCTTCCAAATATCACTTTGCAAATTCCATAAGAACTGTCTTCGCCAAAGGCTTCTTCAGGGGAAAGCTGTAACTCTGTGAGATGATTTCACAGAACACAAAGAAGTTTCTCAGAAAGCTTCTTTCTCTTTGTTATCGGAGGATATTTCCTTTGGCCCTATAGTCTTCAAAGGGATCCGAAATATCTGTTCTCAGACTCCACAGAAATAAGGCTAGCAAAGAGATCTACGAAACACAGATGTAACTCTGTGAGATGAATTAACAGAACACTAAGCAGTTTCTCAGAAAGCTTCTTTCCAGATTTCATCTGAGGATATTTCCTTTTTCACAATAGCCCTCTATGGGCTTCCAAATATCACTTTGCCAATTCCACAAGAACTGTCTTAGCGAAAGGCTTCTTGAGGGGAAAGCTGTAACTCTGTGAGATTATTTCACAGAACACAAAGAAGTTTCTCAGAAAGCTTCTTTCTCTTTGTTATCGGAGGATATTTCCTTTGGCCCTATAGGCTGCAAAGGGATTCGAAATATCTGTTCTCAGATTCCACAGAAAGAATGCTAGCAATGAGATCCACGAAATACGGATGTAACTCTGTGAGTGGAAGTCACACATCACAGAGCAGTTTCTTAGAAAGCTTTTTTCTCTTTGTTATCGGAGGATATTTCCTTTGGCCCTATAGTCTTCAAAGGGATCCGAAATATCTGTTCTCAGATTCCACAGATATAAGGCTAGCAAAGAGATCTACGAAACACAGATGTATCTCGGTGAGATGAATTCAGAGAACACTAAGCAGTTTCTCAGAAAGCTTCTTTCCAAATTTCATCTGAGGATATTTCCTTTTTCACCATAGCCCTCTATGGGCTTCCAAATATCACTTTGCCAATTCCACAAGAACTTTCTTAGCGAAAGGCTTCTTAAGGGGAAAGCTGTAACTATGTGAGATGATTTCAGAGAACACAAAGAAGTTTCTCAGAAAGCTTCTTTCTGTTTGTTATTGGAGGATATTTCCTTTGGCCCTATAGTCTTCAATGGGATCCGAAATATCTGTTCTCAGATTCCACAGAAATAAGGCTAGCAAAGAGATCTACGAAACAGAGATGTAACTCTGTGAGATGAATTCACAGAACACTAAGCAGTTTCTCAGAAAGCTTCTTTCCAGATTTCATATGAGGATATTTCCTTTTTCAACATAGCCCACTATAGGCTTCCAAATATCACTTTGACAATTCCACAAGAACTGTCTTAGCGAAAGGCTTCTTGAGGGGAAAGCTGTAACTCTGTGAGATGATATGACAGAACACAAAGAAGTCTCTCAGAAAGCTTCTTTCTCTTTGTTATCGGAGGATATTTCCTTTGGCCCTATAGTCTTCAAAGGGATCTGAAATATGTCTTCGCTGATTCCACAGAAATAAGGCTAGCAAAGAGATCTACGAAACACAGATGTAACTCTGTGAGATGAATTCACAGAACACTAAGCAGTTTCTCAGAAGGCTTCTTTCCAGATTTCATCTGAGGATATTTCCTTTTTCACCATAGCCCTCTATGGGCTTCCAAATATCACTTTGCCAATTCCACAAGAACTGTCTTAGCGAAAGGCTTCTTCAGGGGAATGCTGTAACTCCGTGAGATGATTTCACAGAACACAAAGAAGTTTCTCAGAAAGCTTCTTTCTCTTTGTTATAGGAGGATATTTCCTTTGGCCCTATAGTCTTCAAAGGGATCCGAAATATCGGTTCTCAGATTACACAGAAATAAGGCTAGCCAAGAGAACCACGAAATACAGATGTAACTCTGTGAGTGGAAGTCACACATCACAGAGCAGTTTCTCAGAAAGCTTTTTTCCAGATTTCATCTGAGGATATTTCCTTTTCACGGTAGCGCACTATGGGCTTCCAAATATCACTTTGCAAATTCCACAAGAACTGTCTTCGCCAAAGGCTTCTTCAGGGGAAAGCTGTAACTCTGTGAGATGATTTCACAGAACACAAAGAAGTTTCTCAGAAAGCTTCTTTCTCTTTGTTATCGGAGGATATTTCCTTAGGCCCTATAGTCTTCAAAGGGATCCGAAATATCTGTTCTCAGACTCCACAGAAATAAGGCTAGCAAAGAGATCTAGGAAACACAGATGTAACTCTGTGAGATGAATTAACAGAACACTAAGCAGTTTCTCAGAAAGCTTCTTTCCAGATTTCATCTGAGGATATTTCCTTTTTCACAATAGCCCTCTATGGGCTTCCAAATATCACTTTGCCAATTCCACAAGAACTGTCTTAGCGAAAGGCTTCTTGAGGGGAAAGCTGTAACTCTGTGAGATTATTTCACAGAACACAAAGAAGTTTCTCAGAAAGCTTCTTTCTCTTTGTTATCGGAGGATATTTCCTTTGGCCCTATAGGCTGCAAAGGGATTCGAAATATCTGTTCTCAGATTCCACAGAAAGAATGCTAGCAATGAGATCCACGAAATACGGATGTAACTCTGTGAGTGGAAGTCACACATCACAGAGCAGTTTCTTAGAAAGCTTTTTTCTCTTTGTTATCGGAGGATATTTCCTTTGGCCCTATAGTCTTCAAAGGGATCCGAAATATCTGTTCTCAGATTCCACAGATATAAGGCTAGCAAAGAGATCTACGAAACACAGATGTATCTCGGTGAGATGAATTCACAGAACACTAAGCAGTTTCTCAGAAAGCTTCTTTCCAAATTTCATCTGAGGATATTTCCTTTTTCACCATAGCCCTCTATGGGCTTCCAAATATCACTTTGCCAATTCCACAAGAACTTTCTTAGCGAAAGGCTTCTTAAGGGGAAAGCTGTAACTATGTGAGATGATTTCAGAGAACACAAAGAAGTTTCTCAGAAAGCTTCTTTCTGTTTGTTATTGGAGGATATTTCCTTTGGCCCTATAGTCTTCAATGGGATCCGAAATATCTGTTCTCAGATTCCACAGAAATAAGGCTAGCAAAGAGATCTACGAAACAGAGATGTAACTCTGTGAGATGAATTCACAGAACACTAAGCAGTTTCTCAGAAAGCTTCTTTCCAGATTTCATATGAGGATATTTCCTTTTTCAACATAGCCCACTATAGGCTTCCAAATATCACTTTGACAATTCCACAAGAACTGTCTTAGCGAAAGGCTTCTTGAGGGGAAAGCTGTAACTCTGTGAGATGATATGACAGAACACAAAGAAGTCTCTCAGAAAGCTTCTTTCTCTTTGTTATCGGAGGATATTTCCTTTGGCCCTATAGTCTTCAAAGGGATCTGAAATATGTCTTCGCTGATTCCACAGAAATAAGGCTAGCAAAGAGATCTACGAAACACAGACGTAACTCTGTGAGATGAATTCACAGAACACTAAGCAGTTTCTCAGAAAGCTTCTTTCCAGATTTCATCTGAGGATATTTCCTTTTTCACCATAGCCCTTTATGGGCTTCCAAATATCACTTTGCCAATTCCACAAGAACTGTCTTAGCGAAGGGCTTCTTCAGGGGAAAGCTGTAACTCTGTGAGATGATTTCACAGAACACAAAGAAGTTTCTCAGAAAGCCTCTTTCTCTTTGTTATCGGAGGATATTTCCTTTGGCCCTATAGTCTTCAAAGGGATCCGAAATATCTGTTCTCAGATTCCACAGAAATAAGGCTAGCAAAGAGATCTACCAAACACAGATGTAACTCTGTGAGATGAACTAACAGAACACTAAGCAGTTTCTCAAAAAGCTTCTTTCCAGATTTCATCTGAGGATATTTCCTTTTTCACCATAGCCCTCTATGGGCTTCCAAATATCACTTTGCCAATTCCACACGAACTCTCTTAGCGAAAGGCTTCTTGAGGGGAAAGCTGTAACTCTGTGAGATGATTTCACAGAACACAAAGAAGTTTCTCAGAAAGCTTCTTTCTCTTTGTTATCAGAGGATATTTCCTTTGGCCCTATAGTCTTCAAAGGGATCCGAAGTATCTGTTCTCAGACTCCACAGAAAAAAGGCTAGCAAAAGAGATCCACGAAATACAGATATAACTCTGTGAGATGAATTCACAGAACACTAAGCAGTTTCTTAGAAAGCTTCTTTCCAGATTTCATCTGAGGATATTTCCTTTTTCACCATAGCCCTCTATGGGCTCCCAAATATCACTTTGCCAATTCCACAAGAACTGTCTTAGCGAAAGGCTTCTTGAGGGGAAAGCTGTAACTCTGTTAGATGATTCCACAGAACACAAAGAAGTTTCTCAGAAAGCTTCTTTCTCTTTGGTATCGGAGGATATTTCCTTTGGCCCTATACTCTTCAAAGGGATCCGAAATATCTGTTCTCAGATTCCACAGATATAAGGCTAGCAAAGAGATCTACGAAACAGAGATGTAACTCTCTGAGATGAATTCACAGGACAGTAAGCAGTTTCTCAGAAAGCTTCTTTCCGGATTTCATCTGAGGATATTTCCTTTTTCACCATAGCCCTCTATGGGCTTCCAAATATCACTTTGCCAATTCCACAAGAACTGTCTTAGCGAAAGGCTTCTTCAGGGGAAAGCTGTAACTCTGTGAGATGATTTCACAGAACACAAAGAAGTTTCTCAGAAAGCTTCTTTCTCTTTGTTATCGGAGGATATTTCCTTTGGCCCTATAGTCTTCAAAGGGATCCGAAATATCGGTTCTCAGATTACACAGAAATAAGGCTAGCAAAGAGCACCACGAAATACAGATGTAACTCTGTGAGTGGAAGTCACACATCACAGAGCAGTTTCTCAGAAAGCTTCTTTCCAGATTTCATCTGAGGATATTTCCTTTTCACGGTAGCGCTCTATGGGCTTCCAAATATCACTTTGCCAATTCCACAAGAACTGTCTTAGCCAAAGGCTTCTTCAGGGGAAAGCTGTAACTCTGTGAGATGATTTCACAGAACACAAAGAAGTTTCTCAGAAAGCTTCTTTCTCTTTGTTATCAGAGGATATTTCCTTTGGCCCTATAGTCTTCAAAGGGATCCGAAATATCTGTTTTCAGATTCCACAGAAATAAGGCTAGCAAAGAGATCTACGAAACACAGATGTAACTCTGTGAGATGAATTAACAGAACACTAAGCAGTTTCTCAGAAAGCTTCTTTCCAGATTTCATCTGAGGATATTTCCTTTTTCACCATAGCCCTCTATGGGCTTCCAAATATCACTTTGGCAATTCCACAAGAGCTGTCTTCGCGAAAGGCTTCTTGAGGGGAACGCTGTAACTCTGTGAGATTATTTCACAGAACACAAAGAAGTTTCTCAGAAAGCTTCTTTCTCTTTGTTATCGGAGGATATTTCTTTTGGCCCTATAGTCTTCAAAGGGATCCGAAATATCGGTTCTCAGATTACACAGAAATAAGGCTAGCAAAGAGAACGACGAAATATAGATGTACCTCTGTGAGTGGAAGTCACACATCACAGAGCAGTTTCTCAGAAAGCTTCTTTCCAGATTTCATCTGAGGATATTTCCTTTTCAACATAGCCCTCTATGGGCTTCCAAATATCACTTTGCCAATTCCACAAGAACTGTCTTATCGAAAGGCTTCTTGAGGGGAAAGCTGTAACTCTGTGAGATGATTTCACAGAACACAAAGAAGTTTCTCAGAAAGCCTCTTTCTCTTTGTTATCGGAGGATATTTCCTTTGGCCCTATAGTCTTCAAAGGGATCCGAAATATCTGTTCTCAGATTCCACAGAAATAAGGCTAGCAAAGAGATCTACCAAACACAGATGTAACTCTGTGAGATGACCTAACAGAACACTAAGCAGTTTCTCCAAAAGCTTCTTTCCAGATTTCATCTGAGGATATTTCCTTTTTCACCATAGCCCTCTATGGGCTTCCAAATATCACTTTGCCAATTCCACAAGAACTCTCTTAGCGAAAGGCTTCTTGAGGGGAAAGCTGTATCTCTGTGAGATGATTTCACAGAACACAAAGAAGTTTCTCAGAAAGCTTCTTTCTCTTTGTTATCGGAGGATATTTCCTTTGGCCCCATAGTCTTCAAAGGGATCCGAAATATCTGTTCTCAGACTCCACAGAAATAAGGCTAGCAAAGAGATCCACGAAATACAGATATAACTCTGTGAGATGAATTCACAGAACACTAAGCAGTTTCTTAGAAAGCTTCTTTCCAGATTTCATCTGAGGAGATTTCCTTTTTCACCATAGCCCTCTATGGGCTCCCAAATATCACTTTGCCAATTCCACAAGAACTGTCTTAGCGAAAGGCTTCTTGAGGGGAAAGCTGTAACTCTGTGAGATGATTTCACAAAACACAAAGAAGTTTCTCAGAAAGCTTCTTTCTCTTTGGTATCGGAGGATATTTCCTTTGGCCCTATAGTCTTCAAAGGGATCCGAAATATCTGTTCTCAGATTCCACAGATATAAGGCTAGCAAAGAGATCTACGAAACACAGATGTAACTCGGTGAGATGAATTCACAGAACACTAAGCAGTTTCTCAGAAAGCTTCTTTCCAAATTTCATCTGAGGATATTTCCTTTTTCACCATAGCCCTCTATGGGCTTCCAAATATCACTTTGCCAATTCCACAAGAACTTTCTTAGCGAAAGGCTTCTTCAGGGGAAAGCTGTAACTATGTGAGATGATTTCAGAGAACACAAAGAAGTTTCTCAGAAAGCTTCTTTCTCTTTGTTATTGGAGGATATTTCCTTTGGCCCTATAGTCTTCAAAGGGATCCGAAATATCTGTTTTCAGATTCCAGAGAAATAAGGCTAGCGAAGCGATCTACGAAACAGAGATGTAACTCTGTGAGATGAATTCACAGAACAGTAAGCAGTTTCTCAGAAAGCTTCTTTCCGGATTTCATCTGAGGATATTTCCTTTTTCACCATAGCCCTCTATGGGCTTCCAAATATCACTTTGCCAATTCCACAAGAACTGTCTTAGCGAAAGGCTTCTTGAGGGGAAAGCTGTAACTCTGTGAGATGATTTCACAGAACACAAAGAAGTTTCTCAGAAAGCTTCTTTCTCTTTGTTATCGGAGGATATTTCCTTTGGCCCTATAGTCTTCAAAGGGATCCGAAATATCGGTTCTCAGATTACACAGAAATAAGGCAAGCAAAGAGAACCACGAAATATAGATGTACCTCTGTGAGTGGAAGTCACACATCACAGAGCAGTTTCTCAGAAAGCTTCTTTCCAGATTTCATCTGAGGATATTTCCTTTTCAACATAGCCCTCTATGGGCTTCCAAATATCACTTTGCCAATTCCACAAGAACTGTCTTATCGAAAGGCTTCTTGAGGGGAAAGCTGTAACTCTGTGAGATGATTTCACAGAACACAAAGAAGTTTCTCAGAAAGCCTCTTTCTCTTTGTTATCGGAGGATATTTCCTTTGGCCCTATAGTCTTCAAAGGGATCCGAAATATCTGTTCTCAGATTCCACAGAAATAAGGCTAGCAAAGAGATCTACCAAACACAGATGTAACTCTGTGAGATGAACTAACAGAACACTAAGCAGTTTCTCCAAAAGCTTCTTTCCAGATTTCATCTGAGGATATTTCCTTTTTCACCATAGCCCTCTATGGGCTTCCAAATATCACTTTGCCAATTCCACAAGAACTCTCTTAGCGAAAGGCTTCTTGAGGGGAAAGCTGTATCTCTGTGAGATGATTTCACAGAACACAAAGAAGTTTCTCAGAAAGCTTCTTTCTCTTTGTTATCGGAGGATATTTCCTTTGGCCCCATAGTCTTCAAAGGGATCCGAAATATCTGTTCTCAGACTCCACAGAAATAAGGCTAGCAAAGAGATCCACGAAATACAGATATAACTCTGTGAGAAGAATTCACAGAACACTAAGCAGTTTCTTAGAAAGCTTCTTTCCAGATTTCATCTGAGGAGATTTCCTTTTTCACCATAGCCCTCTATGGGCTCCCAAATATCACTTTGCCAATTCCACAAGAACTGTCTTAGCGAAAGGCTTCTTGAGGGGAAAGCTGTAACTCTGTTAGATGATTTCACAAAACACAAAGAAGTTTCTCAGAAAGCTTCTTTCTCTTTGGTATCGGAGGATATTTCCTTTGGCCCTATAGTCTTCAAAGGGATCCGAAATATCTGTTCTCAGATTCCACAGATATAAGGCTAGCAAAGAGATCTACGAAACACAGATGTAACTCGGTGAGATGAATTCACAGAACACTAAGCAGTTTCTCAGAAAGCTTCTTTCCAAATTTCATCTGAGGATATTTCCTTTTTCACCATAGCCCTCTATGGGCTTCCAAATATCACTTTGCCAATTCCACAAGAACTTTCTTAGCGAAAGGCTTCTTCAGGGGAAAGCTGTAACTATGTGAGATGATTTCAGAGAACACAAAGAAGTTTCTCAGAAAGCTTCTTTCTCTTTGTTATTGGAGGATATTTCCTTTGGCCCTATAGTCTTCAAAGGGATCCGAAATATCTGTTTTCAGATTCCAGAGAAATAAGGCTAGCGAAGCGATCTACGAAACAGAGATGTAACTCTGTGAGATGAATTCACAGAACAGTAAGCAGTTTCTCAGAAAGCTTCTTTCCGGATTTCATCTGAGGATATTTCCTTTTTCACCATAGCCCTCTATGGGCTTCCAAATATCACTTTGCCAATTCCACAAGAACTGTCTTAGCGAAAGGCTTCTTGAGGGGAAAGCTGTAACTCTGTGAGATGATTTCACAGAACACAAAGAAGTTTCTCAGAAAGCTTCTTTCTCTTTGTTATCGGAGGATATTTCCTTTGGCCCTATAGTCTTCAAAGGGATCCGAAATATCGGTTCTCAGATTACACAGAAATAAGGCTAGCAAAGAGCACCACGAAATACAGATGTAACTCTGTGAGTGGAAGTCACACATCACAGAGCAGTTTCTCAGAAAGCTTCTTTCCAGATTCCATCTGAGGATATTTCCTTTTCACGGTAGCGCACTATGTGCTTCCAAATATCACTTTGCCAATTCCACAAGAAATGTCTTAGCCAAAGGCTTCTTCAGGGGAAAGCTGTAACTCTGTGAGATGATTTCACAGAACACAAAGAAGTTTCTCAGAAAGCTTCTTTCTCTTTGTTATCGGAGGATATTTCCTTTGGCCCTATAGTCTTCAAAGGGATTGGAAATATCTGTTCTCAGATTCCACAGAAATAAGGCTAGCAAAGAGATCTACGAAACACAGATGTAACTCTGTGAGATGAATTAACAGAACACTAAGCAGTTTCTCAGAAAGCTTCTTTCCAGATTTCATCTGAGGATATTTCCTTTTTCACCGTAGCCCTCTATGGGCTTCCAAATATCACTTTGCCAATTCCACAAGAACTGTCTTAGCGAAAGGCTTCTTGAGGGGAAAGCTGTAACTCTGTGAGATTATTTCACTGAACAAAGAAGTTTCTCAGAAAGCTTCTTTCTCTTTGTTATCGGAGGATATTTCCTTTGGCCCTATAGTCTTCAAATGGATTCGCAATATCTGTTCTCAGATTCCACAGAAAGAATGCTGGCAATGAGATCCACGAAATACAGATGTAACTCTGTGAGTGGAAGTCACACATCACAGAGCAGTTTCTCAGAAAGCTTCTTTCTCTTTGTTATCGGAGGATATTTCCTTGGGCCCTATAGTCTTCAAAGGGATCCTAAATATCTGTTCTCAGATTCCACAGAAAGAAGGCTAGCGAAGAGATCGACGAAATACAGATGTAACTCTGTGAGATGAATCAACAGAACAGTAAGCAGTTTCTTAGAAAGCTTCTTTCCAGATTTCATCTGAGGATATTTCCTTTTTCACCGTAGCCCTCTATGGGCCTCCAAATATCACTTTGCCAATTCCAGAAGAACTGTCTTAGCGAAAGGCTTCTTGAGGGGAAAGCTGTAACTCTGTGAGATGATTTCACAGAACACAAAGATGTTTCTCAGAAAGCTTCTTTCTCTTTGTTATCGGATAATATTTCCTTTGGCCCTATAGTCTTCAAAGGGATCCGAAATATCTGTTCTCAGATTCCACAGAAATAATGCTAGCGAAGAGATCTACGAAACAGAGATGTAACTCTGTGAGATGAATTCACAGAACAGAAAGCAGTTTCTCAGAAATCTTCTTTCCAGATTTCATCTGAGGATATTTCCTTTTTCACCATAGCCCTCTATGGGCTTCCAAATATCACTTTGCCAATTCCACAAGAACTGTCTTAGCGAAAGGCTTCTTCAGGGGAATGCTGTAACTCCGTGAGATGATTTCACAGAACACAAAGAAGTTTCTCAGAAAGCTTCTTTCTCTTTGTTATAGGAGGATATTTCCTTTGGCCCTATAGTCTTCAAAGGGATCCGAAATATCGGTTCTCAGATTACACAGAAATAAGGCTAGCCAAGAGAACCACGAAATACAGATGTAACTCTGTGAGTGGAAGTCACACATCACAGAGCAGTTTCTCAGAAAGCTTTTTTCCAGATTTCATCTGAGGATATTTCCTTTTCACGGTAGCGCACTATGGGCTTCCAAATATCACTTTGCAAATTCCACAAGAACTGTCTTCGCCAAAGGCTTCTTCAGGGGAAAGCTGTAACTCTGTGAGATGATTTCACAGAACACAAAGAAGTTTCTCAGAAAGCTTCTTTCTCTTTGTTATCGGAGGATATTTCCTTTGGCCCTATAGTCTTCAAAGGGATCCGAAATATCTGTTCTCAGACTCCACAGAAATAAGGCTAGCAAAGAGATCTACGAAACACAGATGTAACTCTGTGAGATGAATTAACAGAACACTAAGCAGTTTCTCAGAAAGCTTCTTTCCAGATTTCATCTGAGGATATTTCCTTTTTCACAATAGCCCTCTATGGGCTTCCAAATATCACTTTGCCAATTCCACAAGAACTGTCTTAGCGAAAGGCTTCTTGAGGGGAAAGCTGTAACTCTGTGAGATTATTTCACAGAACACAAAGAAGTTTCTCAGAAAGCTTCTTTCTCTTTGTTATCGGAGGATATTTCCTTTGGCCCTATAGGCTGCAAAGGGATTCGAAATATCTGTTCTCAGATTCCACAGAAAGAATGCTAGCAATGAGATCCACGAAATACGGATGTAACTCTGTGAGTGGAAGTCACACATCACAGAGCAGTTTCTTAGAAAGCTTTTTTCTCTTTGTTATCGGAGGATATTTCCTTTGGCCCTATAGTCTTCAAAGGGATCCGAAATATCTGTTCTCAGATTCCACAGATATAAGGCTAGCAAAGAGATCTACGAAACACAGATGTATCTCGGTGAGATGAATTCACAGAACACTAAGCAGTTTCTCAGAAAGCTTCTTTCCAAATTTCATCTGAGGATATTTCCTTTTTCACCATAGCCCTCTATGGGCTTCCAAATATCACTTTGCCAATTCCACAAGAACTTTCTTAGCGAAAGGCTTCTTAAGGGGAAAGCTGTAACTATGTGAGATGATTTCAGAGAACACAAAGAAGTTTCTCAGAAAGCTTCTTTCTGTTTGTTATTGGAGGATATTTCCTTTGGCCCTATAGTCTTCAATGGGATCCGAAATATCTGTTCTCAGATTCCACAGAAATAAGGCTAGCAAAGAGATCTACGAAACAGAGATGTAACTCTGTGAGATGAATTCACAGAACACTAAGCAGTTTCTCAGAAAGCTTCTTTCCAGATTTCATATGAGGATATTTCCTTTTTCAACATAGCCCACTATAGGCTTCCAAATATCACTTTGACAATTCCACAAGAACTGTCTTAGCGAAAGGCTTCTTGAGGGGAAAGCTGTAACTCTGTGAGATGATATGACAGAACACAAAGAAGTCTCTCAGAAAGCTTCTTTCTCTTTGTTATCGGAGGATATTTCCTTTGGCCCTATAGTCTTCAAAGGGATCTGAAATATGTCTTCGCTGATTCCACAGAAATAAGGCTAGCAAAGAGATCTACGAAACACAGATGTAACTCTGTGAGATGAATTCACAGAACACTAAGCAGTTTCTCAGAAAGCTTCTTTCCAGATTTCATCTGAGGATATTTCCTTTTTCACCATAGCCCTTTATGGGCTTCCAAATATCACTTTGCCAATTCCACAAGAACTGTCTTAGCGAAGGGCTTCTTCAGGGGAAAGCTGTAACTCTGTGAGATGATTTCACAGAACACAAAGAAGTTTCTCAGAAAGCCTCTTTCTCTTTGTTATCGGAGGATATTTCCTTTGGCCCTATAGTCTTCAAAGGGATCCGAAATATCTGTTCTCAGATTCCACAGAAATAAGGCTAGCAAAGAGATCTACCAAACACAGATGTAACTCTGTGAGATGAACTAACAGAACACTAAGCAGTTTCTCAAAAAGCTTCTTTCCAGATTTCATCTGAGGATATTTCCTTTTTCACCATAGCCCTCTATGGGCTTCCAAATATCACTTTGCCAATTCCACACGAACTCTCTTAGCGAAAGGCTTCTTGAGGGGAAAGCTGTAAATCTGTGAGATGATTTCACAGAACACAAAGAAGTTTCTCAGAAAGCTTCTTTCTCTTTGTTATCAGAGGATATTTCCTTTGGCCCTATAGTCTTCAAAGGGATCCGAAGTATCTGTTCTCAGACTCCACAGAAAAAAGGCTAGCAAAAGAGATCCACGAAATACAGATATAACTCTGTGAGATGAATTCACAGAACACTAAGCAGTTTCTTAGAAAGCTTCTTTCCAGATTTCATCTGAGGATATTTCCTTTTTCACCATAGCCCTCTATGGGCTCCCAAATATCACTTTGCCAATTCCACAAGAACTGTCTTAGCGAAAGGCTTCTTGAGGGGAAAGCTGTAACTCTGTTAGATGATTCCACAGAACACAAAGAAGTTTCTCAGAAAGCTTCTTTCTCTTTGGTATCGGAGGATATTTCCTTTGGCCCTATACTCTTCAAAGTGATCCGAAATATCTGTTCTCAGATTCCACAGATATAAGGCTAGCAAAGAGATCTATGAAACAGAGATGTAACTCTCTGAGATGAATTCACAGGACAGTAAGCAGTTTCTCAGAAAGCTTCTTTCCGGATTTCATCTGAGGATATTTCCTTTTTCACCATAGCCCTCTATGGGCTTCCAAATATCACTTTGCCAATTCCACAAGAACTGTCTTAGCGAAAGGCTTCTTCAGGGGAAAGCTGTAACTCTGTGAGATGATTTCACAGAACACAAAGAAGTTTCTCAGAAAGCTTCTTTCTCTTTGTTATCGGAGGATATTTCCTTTGGCCCTATAGTCTTCAAAGGGATCCGAAATATCGGTTCTCAGATTACACAGAAATAAGGCTAGCAAAGAGCACCACGAAATACAGATGTAACTCTGTGAGTGGAAGTCACACATCACAGAGCAGTTTCTCAGAAAGCTTCTTTCCAGATTTCATCTGAGGATATTTCCTTTTCACGGTAGCGCTCTATGGGCTTCCAAATATCACTTTGCCAATTCCACAAGAACTGTCTTAGCCAAAGGCTTCTTCAGGGGAAAGCTGTAACTCTGTGAGATGATTTCACAGAACACAAAGAAGTTTCTCAGAAAGCTTCTTTCTCTTTGTTATCAGAGGATATTTCCTTTGGCCCTATAGTCTTCAAAGGGATCCGAAATATCTGTTCTCAGATTCCACAGAAATAAGGCTAGCAAAGAGATCTACGAAACACAGATGTAACTCTGTGAGATGAATTAACAGAACACTAAGCAGTTTCTCAGAAAGCTTCTTTCCAGATTTCATCTGAGGATATTTCCTTTTTCACCATAGCCCTCTATGGGCTTCCAAATATCACTTTGGCAATTCCACAAGAACTGTCTTAGCGAAAGGCTTCTTGAGGGGAACGCTGTAACTCTGTGAGATTATTTCACAGAACACAAAGAAGTTTCTCAGAAAGCTTCTTTCTCTTTGTTATCGGAGGATATTTCTTTTGGCCCTATAGTCTTCAAAGGGATCCGAAATATCGGTTCTCAGATTACACAGAAATAAGGCTAGCAAAGAGAACCACGAAATATAGATGTACCTCTGTGAGTGGAAGTCACACATCACAGAGCAGTTTCTCAGAAAGCTTCTTTCCAGATTTCATCTGAGGATATTTCCTTTTCAACATAGCCCTCTATGGGCTTCCAAATATCACTTTGCCAATTCCACAAGAACTGTCTTATCGAAAGGCTTCTTGAGGGGAAAGCTGTAACTCTGTGAGATGATTTCACAGAACACAAAGAAGTTTCTCAGAAAGCCTCTTTCTCTTTGTTATCGGAGGATATTTCCTTTGGCCCTATAGTCTTCAAAGGGATCCGAAATATCTGTTCTCAGATTCCACAGAAATAAGGCTAGCAAAGAGATCTACCAAACACAGATGTAACTCTGTGAGATGACCTAACAGAACACTAAGCAGTTTCTCCAAAAGCTTCTTTCCAGATTTCATCTGAGGATATTTCCTTTTTCACCATAGCCCTCTATGGGCTTCCAAATATCACTTTGCCAATTCCACAAGAACTCTCTTAGCGAAAGGCTTCTTGAGGGGAAAGCTGTATCTCTGTGAGATGATTTCACAGAACACAAAGAAGTTTCTCAGAAAGCTTCTTTCTCTTTGTTATCGGAGGATATTTCCTTTGGCCCCATAGTCTTCAAAGGGATCCGAAATATCTGTTCTCAGACTCCACAGAAATAAGGCTAGCAAAGAGATCCACGAAATACAGATATAACTCTGTGAGATGAATTCACAGAACACTAAGCAGTTTCTTAGAAAGCTTCTTTCCAGATTTCATCTGAGGAGATTTCCTTTTTCACCATAGCCCTCTATGGGCTCCCAAATATCACTTTGCCAATTCCACAAGAACTGTCTTAGCGAAAGGCTTCTTGAGGGGAAAGTTGTAACTCTGTGAGATGATTTCACAAAACACAAAGAAGTTTCTCAGAAAGCTTCTTTCTCTTTGGTATCGGAGGATATTTCCTTTGGCCCTATAGTCTTCAAAGGGATCCGAAATATCTGTTCTCAGATTCCACAGATATAAGGCTAGCAAAGAGATCTACGAAACACAGATGTAACTCGGTGAGATGAATTCACAGAACACTAAGCAGTTTCTCAGAAAGCTTCTTTCCAAATTTCATCTGAGGATATTTCCTTTTTCACCATAGCCCTCTATGGGCTTCCAAATATCACTTTGCCAATTCCACAAGAACTTTCTTAGCGAAAGGCTTCTTCAGGGGAAAGCTGTAACTATGTGAGATGATTTCAGAGAACACAAAGAAGTTTCTCAGAAAGCTTCTTTCTCTTTGTTATTGGAGGATATTTCCTTTGGCCCTATAGTCTTCAAAGGGATCCGAAATATCTGTTTTCAGATTCCAGAGAAATAAGGCTAGCGAAGCGATCTACGAAACAGAGATGTAACTCTGTGAGATGAATTCACAGAACAGTAAGCAGTTTCTCAGAAAGCTTCTTTCCGGATTTCATCTGAGGATATTTCCTTTTTCACCATAGCCCTCTATGGGCTTCCAAATATCACTTTGCCAATTCCACAAGAACTGTCTTAGCGAAAGGCTTCTTGAGGGGAAAGCTGTAACTCTGTGAGATGATTTCACAGAACACAAAGAAGTTTCTCAGAAAGCTTCTTTCTCTTTGTTATCGGAGGATATTTCCTTTGGCCCTATAGTCTTCAAAGGGATCCGAAATATCGGTTCTCAGATTACACAGAAATAAGGCTAGCAAAGAGAACCACGAAATATAGATGTACCTCTGTGAGTGGAAGTCACACATCACAGAGCAGTTTCTCAGAAAGCTTCTTTCCAGATTTCATCTGAGGATATTTCCTTTTCAACATAGCCCTCTATGGGCTTCCAAATATCACTTTGCCAATTCCACAAGAACTGTCTTATCGAAAGGCTTCTTGAGGGGAAAGCTGTAACTCTGTGAGATGATTTCACAGAACACAAAGAAGTTTCTCAGAAAGCCTCTTTCTCTTTGTTATCGGAGGATATTTCCTTTGGCCCTATAGTCTTCAAAGGGATCCGAAATATCTGTTCTCAGATTCCACAGAAATAAGGCTAGCAAAGAGATCTACCAAACACAGATGTAACTCTGTGAGATGAACTAACAGAACACTAAGCAGTTTCTCCAAAAGCTTCTTTCCAGATTTCATCTGAGGATATTTCCTTTTTCACCATAGCCCTCTATGGGCTTCCAAATATCACTTTGCCAATTCCACAAGAACTGTCTTAGCGAAAGGCTTCTTCAGGGGAAAGCTGTAACTCTGTGAGATGATTTCACAGAACACAAAGAAGTTTCTCAGAAAGCTTCTTTCTCTTTGTTATCGGAGGATATTTCCTTTGGCCCTATAGTCTTCAAAGGGATCCGAAATATCGGTTCTCAGATTACACAGAAATAAGGCTAGCAAAGAGCACCACGAAATACAGATGTAACTCTGTGAGTGGAAGTCACACATCACAGAGCAGTTTCTCAGAAAGCTTCTTTCCAGATTCCATCTGAGGATATTTCCTTTTCACGGTAGCGCACTATGTGCTTCCAAATATCACTTTGCCAATTCCACAAGAAATGTCTTAGCCAAAGGCTTCTTCAGGGGAAATCTGTAACTCTGTGAGATGATTTCACAGAACACAAAGAAGTTTCTCAGAAAGCTTCTTTCTCTTTGTTATCGGAGGATATTTCCTTTGGCCCTATAGTCTTCAAAGGGATCCGAAATATCTGTTCTCAGATTCCACAGAAATAAGGCTAGCAAAGAGATCTACGAAACACAGATGTAACTCTGTGAGATGAATTAACAGAACACTAAGCAGTTTCTCAGAAAGCTTCTTTCCAGATTTCATCTGAGGATATTTCCTTTTTCACCGTAGCCCTCTATGGGCTTCCAAATATCACTTTGCCAATTCCACAAGAACTGTCTTAGCGAAAGGCTTCTTGAGGGGAAAGCTGTAACTCTGTGAGATTATTTCACTGAACACAAAGAAGTTTCTCAGAAAGCTTCTTTCTCTTTGTTATCGGAGGATATTTCCTTTGGCCCTATAGTCTTCAAATGGATTCGCAATATCTGTTCTCAGATTCCACAGAAAGAATGCTGGCAATGAGATTCACGAAATACAGATGTAACTCTGTGAGTGGAAGTCACACATCACAGAGCAGTTTCTCAGAAAGCTTCTTTCTCTTTGTTATCGGAGGATATTTCCTTTGGCCCTATAGTCTTCAAAGGGAACCGAAATATCTGTTCTCAGATTCCACAGAAATAATGCTAGCGAAGAGATCTACGAAACAGAGATGTAACTCTGTGAGATGAATTCACAGAACAGAAAGCAGTTTCTCAGAAATCTTCTTTCCAGATTTCATCTGAGGATATTTCCTTTTTCACCATAGCCCTCTATGGGCTTCCAAATATCACTTTGCCAATTCCACAAGAACTGTCTTAGCGAAAGGCTTCTTCAGGGGAATGCTGTAACTCCGTGAGATGATTTCACAGAACACAAAGAAGTTTCTCAGAAAGCTTCTTTCTCTTTGTTATAGGAGGATATTTCCTTTGGCCCTATAGTCTTCAAAGGGATCCGAAATATCGGTTCTCAGATTACACAGAAATAAGGCTAGCCAAGAGAACCACGAAATACAGATGTAACTCTGTGAGTGGAAGTCACACATCACACAGCAGTTTCTCAGAAAGCTTTTTTCCAGATTTCATCTGAGGATATTTCCTTTTCACGGTAGCGCACTATGGGCTTCCAAATATCACTTTGCAAATTCCACAAGAACTGTCTTCGCCAAAGGCTTCTTCAGGGGAAAGCTGTAACTCTGTGAGATGATTTCACAGAACACAAAGAAGTTTCTCAGAAAGCTTCTTTCTCTTTGTTATCGGAGGATATTTCCTTTGGCCCTATAGTCTTCAAAGGGATCCGAAATATCTGTTCTCAGACTCCACAGAAATAAGGCTAGCAAAGAGATCTACGAAACACAGATGTAACTCTGTGAGATGAATTAACAGAACACTAAGCAGTTTCTCAGAAAGCTTCTTTCCAGATTTCATCTGAGGATATTTCCTTTTTCACAATAGCCCTCTATGGGCTTCCAAATATCACTTTGCCAATTCCACAAGAACTGTCTTAGCGAAAGGCTTCTTGAGGGGAAAGCTGTAACTCTGTGAGATTATTTCACAGAACACAAAGAAGTTTCTCAGAAAGCTTCTTTCTCTTTGTTATCGGAGGATATTTCCTTTGGCCCTATAGGCTGCAAAGGGATTCGAAATATCTGTTCTCAGATTCCACAGAAAGAATGCTAGCAATGAGATCCACGAAATACGGATGTAACTCTGTGAGTGGAAGTCACACATCACAGAGCAGTTTCTTAGAAAGCTTTTTTCTCTTTGTTATCGGAGGATATTTCCTTTGGCCCTATAGTCTTCAAAGGGATCCGAAATATCTGTTCTCAGATTCCACAGATATAAGGCTAGCAAAGAGATCTACGAAACACAGATGTATCTCGGTGAGATGAATTCACAGAACACTAAGCAGTTTCTCAGAAAGCTTCTTTCCAAATTTCATCTGAGGATATTTCCTTTTTCACCATAGCCCTCTATGGGCTTCCAAATATCACTTTGCCAATTCCACAAGAACTTTCTTAGCGAAAGGCTTCTTAAGGGGAAAGCTGTAACTATGTGAGATGATTTCAGAGAACACAAAGAAGTTTCTCAGAAAGCTTCTTTCTGTTTGTTATTGGAGGATATTTCCTTTGGCCCTATAGTCTTCAAAGGGATTCGAAATATCTGTTTTCAGATTCCAGAGAAATAAGGCTAGCGACGCGATCTACGAAACAGAGATGTAACTCTGTGAGATGAATTCACAGAACAGAAAGCAGTTTCTCAGAAATCTTCTTTCCAGATTTCATCTGAGGATATTTCCTTTTTCACCATAGCCCTCTATGGGCTTCCAAACATCACTTTGCCAATTCCACAAGAACTGTCTTAGCGAAAGGCTTCTTCAGGGGAAAGCTGTAACTCCGTGAGATGATTTCACAGAACACAAAGAAGTTTCTCAGAAAGCTTCTTTCTCTTTGTTATCGGAGGATATTTCCTTTGGCCCTATAGTCTTCAAAGGGATCCGAAATATCGGTTCTCAGATTACACAGAAATAAGGCTAGGCAAGAGAACCACGAAATACAGATGTAACTCTGTGAGATGAATTAACAGAACACTAAGCAGTTTCTCAGAAAGCTTCTTTCCAGATTTCATCTGAGGATATTTCCTTTTTCACCATAGCCCTCTATGGGCTTCCAAATATCACTTTGCCAATTCCTCAAAAACTGTCTTAGCGAAAGGCTTCTTGAGGGGAAAGCTGTAACTCTGTGAGATTATTTCACAGAACACAAAGAAGTTTCTCAGAAAGCTTCTTTCTCTTTGTTATCGGAGGATATTTCCTTTGGCCCTATAGACTTCAAAGGGATTCGAAATATCTGTTCTCAGATTCCACAGAAAGAATGCTAGCAATGAGATCCACGAAATACAGATGTAACTCTGTGAGTGGAAGTCACACATCACAGAGCAGTTTCTCAGAAAGCTTTTTTCTCTTTGTTATCGGAGGATATTTCCTTTGGCCCTATAGTCTTCAAAGGGATCCGAAATATCTGTTCTCAGATTCCACAGAAAGAAGGCTAGCAAAGAGATCGACGAAATACAGATGTAACTCTGTGAGATGAATCAACAGAACAGTAAGCAGTTTCTCAGAAAGCTTCTTTCCAGATTTCTTCTGAGGATATTTCCTTTTTCACCGTAGCCCTCTATGGGCTTCCAAATATCACTTTGCCAATTCCAGAAGAACTTTCTTAGCGAAAGGCTTCTTAAGGGGAAAGCTGTAACTATGTGAGATGATTTCAGAGAACACAAAGAAGTTTCTCAGAAAGCTTCTTTCTCTTTGTTATTGGAGGATATTTCCTTTGGCCCTATAGTCTTCAAAGGGATTCGAAATATCTGTTTTCAGATTCCAGAGAAATAAGGCTAGCGAAGCGATCTACGAAACAGAGATGTAACTCTGTGAGATGAATTCAAAGAACAGAAAGCAGTTTCTCAGAAATCTTCTTTCCAGATTTCATCTGAGGATATTTCCTTTTTCACCATAGCCCTCTATGGGCTTCCAAACATCACTTTGCCAATTCCACAAGAACTGTCGTAGCGAAAGGCTTCTTCAGGGGAAAGCTGTAACTCCGTGAGATGATTTCACAGAACACAAAGAAGTTTCTCAGAAAGCTTCTTTCTCTTTGTTATCGGAGGATATTTCCTTTGGCCCTATAGTCTTCAAAGGGATCCGAAATATCGGTTCTCAGATTACACAGAAATAAGGCTAGCAAAGAGCACCACGAAATACAGATGTAACTCTGTGAGTGGAAGTCACACATCACAGAGCAGTTTCTCAGAAAGCTTCTTTCCAGATTTCATCTGAGGATATTTCCTTTTCACGGTAGCGCTCTATGGGCTTCCAAATATCACTTTGCCAATTCCACAAGAACTGTCTTAGCCAAAGGCTTCTTCAGGGGAAAGCTGTAACTCTGTGAGATGATTTCACAGAACACAAAGAAGTTTCTCAGAAAGCTTCTTTCTCTTTGTTATCAGAGGATATTTCCTTTGGCCCTATAGTCTTCAAAGGGATCCGAAATATCTGTTCTCAGATTCCACAGAAATAAGGATAGCAATGAGATCTACGAAACACAGATGTAACTCTGTGAGATGAATTAACAGAACACTAAGCAGTTTCTCAGAAAGCTTCTTTCCAGATTTCATCTGAGGATATTTCCTTTTTCACCATAGCCCTCTATGGGCTTCCAAATATCACTTTGCCAATTCCACAAGAACTGTCTTAGCGAAAGGCTTCTTGAGGGGAACGCTGTAACTCTGTGAGATTATTTCACAGAACACAAAGAAGTTTCTCAGAAAGCTTCTTTCTCTTTGTTATCGGAGGATATTTCTTTTGGCCCTATAGTCTTCAAAGGGATCCGAAATATCGGTTCTCAGATTACACAGAAATAAGGCTAGCAAAGAGAACCACGAAATATAGATGTACCTCTGTGAGTGGAAGTCACACATCACAGAGCAGTTTCTCAGAAAGCTTCTTTCCAGATTTCATCTGAGGATATTTCCTTTTCAACATAGCCCTCTATGGGCTTCCAAATATCACTTTGCCAATTCCACAAGAACTGTCTTATCGAAAGGCTTCTTGAGGGTAAAGCTGTAACTCTGTGAGATGATTTCACAGAACACAAAGAAGTTTCTCAGAAAGCCTCTTTCTCTTTGTTATCGGAGGATATTTCCTTTGGCCCTATAGTCTTCAAAGGGATCCGAAATATCTGTTCTCAGATTCCACAGAAATAAGGCTAGCAAAGAGATCTACCAAACACAGATGTAACTCTGTGAGATGAACTAACAGAACACTAAGCAGTTTCTCCAAAAGCTTCTTTCCAGATTTCATCTGAGGATATTTCCTTTTTCACCATAGCCCTCTATGGGCTTCCAAATATCACTTTGCCAATTCCACAAGAACTCTCTTAGCGAAAGGCTTCTTGAGAGGAAAGCTGTATCTCTGTGAGATGATTTCACAGAACACAAAGAAGTTTCTCAGAAAGCTTCTCTCTCTTTGTTATCGGAGGATATTTCCTTTGGCCCCATAGTCTTCAAAGGGATCCGAAATATCTGTTCTCAGACTCCACAGAAATAAGGCTAGCAAAGAGATCCACGAAATACAGATATAACTCTGTGAGATGAATTCACAGAACACTAAGCAGTTTCTTAGAAAGCTTCTTTCCAGATTTCATCTGAGGAGATTTCCTTTTTCATCATAGCCCTCTATGGGCTCCCAAATATCACTTTGCCAATTCCACAAGAACTGTCTTAGCGAAAGGCTTCTTGAGGGGAAAGCTGTAACTCTGTTAGATGATTTCACAAAACACAAAGAAGTTTCTCAGAAAGCTTCTTTCTCTTTGGTATCGGAGGATATTTCCTTTGGCCCTATAGTCGTCAAAGGGATCCGAAATATCTGTTCTCAGATTCCACAGATATAAGGCTAGCAAAGAGATCTACGAAACACAGATGTAACTCGGTGAGATGAAATAACAGAACACTAAGCAGTTTCTCAGAAAGCTTCTTTCCAAATTTCATCTGAGGATATTTCCTTTTTCACCGTAGCCCTCTATGGGCTTCCAAATATCACTTTGCCAATTCCACAAGAACTTTCTTAGCGAAAGGCTTCTTCAGGGGAAAGCTGTAACTATGTGATATGATTTCAGAGAACACAAAGAAGTTTCTCAGAAAGCTTCTTTCTCTTTGTTATTGGAGGATATTTCCTTTGGCCCTATAGTCTTCAAAGGGATCCGAAATATCTGTTTTCAGATTCCAGAGAAATAAGGCTAGCGAAGCGATCTACGAAACAGAGATGTAACTCTGTGAGATGAATTCACAGAACAGTAAGCAGTTTCTCAGAAAGCTTCTTTCCGGATTTCATCTGAGGATATTTCCTTTTTCACCATAGCCCTCTATGGGCTTCCAAATATCACTTTGCCAATTCCACAAGAACTGTCTTAGCGAAAGGCTTCTTCAGGGGAAAGCTGTAACTCTGTGAGATGATTTCACAGAACACAAAGAAGTTTCTCAGAAAGCTTCTTTCTCTTTGTTATCGGAGGATATTTCCTTTGGCCCTATAGTCTTCAAAGGGATCCGAAATATCGGTTCTCAGATTACACAGAAATAAGGCTAGCAAAGAGCACCACGAAATACAGATGTAACTCTGTGAGTGGAAGTCACACATCACAGAGCAGTTTCTCAGAAAGCTTCTTTCCAGATTCCATCTGAGGATATTTCCTTTTCACGGTAGCGCACTATGGGCTTCCAAATATCACTTTGCCAATTCCACAAGAACTGTCTTAGCCAAAGGCTTCTTCAGGGGAAAGCTGTAACTCTGTGAGATGATTTCACAGAACACAAAGAAGTTTCTCAGAAAGCTTCTTTCTCTTTGTTATCGGAGGATATTTCCTTTGGCCCTATAGTCTTCAAAGGGATCCGAAATATCTGTTCTCAGATTCCACAGAAATAAGGCTAGCAAAGAGATCTACGAAACACAGATGTAACTCTGTGAGATGAATTAACAGAACACTAAGCAGTTTCTCAGAAAGCTTCTTTCCAGATTTCATCTGAGGATATTTCCTTTTTCACCATAGCCCTCTATGGGCTTCCAAATATCACTTTGCCAATTCCACAAGAACTGTCTTAGCGAAAGGCTTCTTGAGGGGAAAGCTGTAACTCTGTGAGATTATTTCACAGAACACAAAGAAGTTTCTCAGAAAGCTTCTTTCTCTTTGTTATCGGAGGATATTTCCTTTGGCCCTATAGTCTTCAAATGGATTCGAAATATCTGTTCTCAGATTCCACAGAAAGAATGCTAGCAATGAGATCCAGGAAATACAGGTGTAACTCTGTGAGTGGAAGTCACACATCACAGAGCAGTTTCTCAGAAAGCTTCTTTCTCTTTGTTATCGGAGGATATTTCCTTTGGCCCTATAGTCTTCAAAGGGATCCGAAATATCTGTTCTCAGATTCCACAGAAAGAAGGCTAGCGAAGAGATCGACGAAATACAGATGTAACTCTGTGAGATGAATCAACAGAACAGTAAGCAGTTTCCTAGAAAGCTTCTTTCCAGATTTCATCTGAGGATATTTCCTTTTTCACCGTAGCCCTCTATGGGCCTCCAAATATCACTTTGCCAATTCCAGAAGAACTGTCTTAGCGAAAGGCTTCTTGAGGGGAAAGCTGTAACTCTGTGAGATGATTTCACAGAACACAAAGAAGTTTCTCAGAAAGCTTCTTTCTCTTTGTTATCGGATAATATTTCCTTTGGCCCTATAGTCTTCAAAGGGATCCGAAATATCTCTTCTCAGATTCCACAGAAATAATGCTAGCGAAGAGATCTACGAAACAGAGATGTAACTCTGTGAGATGAATTCACAGAACAGAAAGCAGTTTCTCAGAAATCTTCTTTCCAGATTTCATCTGAGGATATTTCCTTTTTCACCATAGCCCTCTATGGGCTTCCAAATATCACTTTGCCAATTCCACAAGAACTGTCTTAGCGAAAGGCTTCTTCAGGGGAATGCTGTAACTCCGTGAGATGATTTCACAGAACACAAAGAAGTTTCTCAGAAAGCTTCTTTCTCTTTGTTATCGGAGGATATTTCCTTTGGCCCTATAGTCTTCAAAGGGATCCGAAATATCGGTTCTCAGATTACACAGAAATAAGGCTAGGCAAGAGAACCACGAAATACAGATGTAACTCTGTGAGATGAATTAACAGAACACTAAGCAGTTTCTCAGAAAGCTTCTTTCCAGATTTCATCTGAGGATATTTCCTTTTTCACCATAGCCCTCTATGGGCTTCCAAATATCACTTTGCCAATTCCTCAAAAACTGTCTTAGCGAAAGGCTTCTTGAGGGGAAAGCTGTAACTCTGTGAGATTATTTCACAGAACACAAAGAAGTTTCTCAGAAAGCTTCTTTCTCTTTGTTATCGGAGGATATTTCCTTTGGCCCTATAGTCTTCAAAGGGATTCGAAATATCTGTTCTCAGATTCCACAGAAAGAATGCTAGCAATGAGATCCACGAAATACAGATGTAACTCTGTGAGTGGAAGTCACACATCACAGAGCAGTTTCTCAGAAAGCTTTTTTCTCTTTGTTATCGGAGGATATTTCCTTTGGCCCTATAGTCTTCAAAGGGATCCGAAATATCTGTTCTCAGATTCCACAGAAAGAAGGCTAGCAAAGAGATCGACGAAATACAGATGTAACTCTGTGAGATGAATCAACAGAACAGTAAGCAGTTTCTCAGAAAGCTTCTTTCCAGATTTCTTCTGAGGATATTTCCTTTTTCACCGTAGCCCTCTATGGGCTTCCAAATATCACTTTGCCAATTCCAGAAGAACTTTCTTAGCGAAAGGCTTCTTAAGGGGAAAGCTGTAACTATGTGAGATGATTTCAGAGAACACAAAGAAGTTTCTCAGAAAGCTTCTTTCTCTTTGTTATTGGAGGATATTTCCTTTGGCCCTATAGTCTTCAAAGGGATTCGAAATATCTGTTTTCAGATTCCAGAGAAATAAGGCTAGCGAAGCGATCTACGAAACAGAGATGTAACTCTGTGAGATGAATTCAAAGAACAGAAAGCAGTTTCTCAGAAAGCTTCTTTCCAGATTTCATCTGAGGATATTTCCTTTTTCACCATATCCCTCTATGGGCTTCCAAATATCACTTTGCCAATTCCACAAGAACTGTCTTAGCGAAAGGGTTCTTCAGGGGAAAGCTGAAACTCCTTGAGATGATTTCACAGAACACAAAGAAGTTCCTCAGAAAGCTTCTTGCTCTTTGTTATCGGAGGATATTTCCTTTGGCCCTATAGTCTTCAAAGGGATCCGAAATATCGGTTCTCAGATTACACAGAAATAAGGCTAGCAAAGAGAAAAACGAAATACAGATGTAACTCTGTGAGTGGAAGTCACACATCACAGAGCAGTTTCTCAGAAAGCTTCTTTCCAGATTTCATCTGAGGATATTTCCTTTTCACCATAGCCCTCTATGGGCTTCCAAATATCACTTTGCCAATAACACAAGAACTTTCTTAGCCAAAGGCTTCTTGAGGGGAAAGCTGTAACTCTGTGAGATGATTTCACAGAACACCAAGAAGTTTCTCGGAAAGCTTCTTTCTCTTTGTTATCGGAGGATATTTCCTTTGGCCCTATAGTCTTCAAAGGGATCTGAAAAATCTGTTCTCAGATTCCACAGAAATAAGGCTAGCAAAGAGATTCACGAAATACAGATGTAACTCTGTGAGAGGAAGTCACACATTACAGAGCAGTTTCTCAGAAAGCTTCTTTCCAGATTTCATCTGAGGATATTGCTTTTTCACCATAGCCGTCTATGGGCTTCCAAATATCACTTTGCCAATTCCACAAGAACTGTCTTAGCGAAAGGCTTCTTGACGGGAAAGCTGTAACTCTGTGAGATGATTTCACAGAACACAAAGAAGTTTCTCAGAAAGCTTCTTTCTCTTTGTTATAGGAGGTTATTTCCTTTGGACCTATAGTCTTCAAAGGGATCCGAAATATCTGTTCTCAGATTCCACAGAAATAAGGCAAGCAAAGAGATCTACGAAACACAGATGTAACTTTGTGAGATGAATTCACAGAACACCAAGCAGTTTCTCAGAAAGCTTCTTTCCAGATTTCATCTGAGGATATTTCCTTTTTCACCATAGCCCTCTATGGGCTTCCAAATATCACTTTGCCAATTCCACAAGAACAGTCTTAGCGAAAGGCTTCTTGAGGGGAAAGCTGTAACTCTGTGAGATGATTTCACAGAACACAAAGAAGTTTCTCAGAAAGCTTCTTTCTCTTTGTTATCGGAGGATATTTCCTTTGGCCCTATAGTCTTCAAAGGGATCCGAAATATCTGTTCTCAGATTCCACAGAAATAAGGCTAGCAAAGAGATCCACGAAATACAGATGTAACTCTGTGAGATGAATTAACAGGACACTAAGCAGTTTCTCAGAAAGCTTCTTTCCAGATTTCATCTGAGGATATTTCCTATTTCACCATAGACCTCTATGGGCTTCCAAATGTCACTTTGCCAATTCCACAAGAACTGTCTTACCGAAAGGCTTCTTGTGGGGAAAGCTATAACTCTGTGAGATGATTTCACAGAACACAAAGAATTTTCTCTGAAAGCTTCTTTCTCTTTGTTATCGGAGGATATTTCCTTTGGCCCTATAGTCTTCAAAGGGATCTGAAATATCTGTTCTCAGATTCCACAGAAATAAGGCTAGCAAAGAGATCTACGAAACACAGATGTAACTCTGTGAGATGAATTCACAGAACACTAAGCAGTTTCTCAGAAAGCTTCTTTCCAGATTTCATCTGAGGATATTTCCTTTTTCACCATAGCCCTCTATGGGCTTCCAAATATCACTTTGCCAATTCCACAAGAACTGTCTTAGCGAAAGGCTTCTTGAGGGGAAAGCTGTAACTCTGTGAGATGATTTCACAGAACACAAAGAAGTTTCTCTGAAAGCTTCTTTCTCTTTGTTATCGGAGGATATTTCCTTTGGCCCTATAGTCTTCAACGGGATCCGAAATATCTGTTCTCAGATTCCACAGAAATAAGGCTAGCAAAGAGATCTACGAAACACAGATGTAACTCTGTGAGATGAATTCACAGAACACTAAGCAGTTTCTCAGAAAGCTTCTTTCCAGATTTCATCTGAGGATATTTCCTTTTTCACCATAGACCTCTATGGGCTTCCAAATATCACTTTGCCAATTCCAAGAGAATTGTCTTAGCGAAAGGCTTCTTGAGGGGAAAGCTGTAACTCTGTGAGATGATTTCACAGAACACAAAGAAGTTTCTCACACAGCTTCTTTCTCTTTGTTATCGGAGGATATTTCCTTTGGCCCTATAGTCTTCAAAGGGATCCGAAATATCTGTTCTCAGATTCCACAGAAATAAGGCTAGCAAAGAGATCTACGAAACACAGATGTAACTCTGTGAGATGAATTCACAGAACACTAAGCAGTTTCTCAGAAATCTTCTTTCCAGATTTCATCTGAGGATATTTCCTATTTCACCATAGACCTCTATGGGCTTCCAAATATCACTTTGCCAATTCCACAAGAACTGTCTTACCGAAAGGCTTCTTGTGGGGAAAGCTATAACTCTGTGAGATGATTTCACAGAAGTCAAAGAAGTTTCTCAGAAAGCTTCTTTCTCTTTGTTATCGGAGGATATTTCCTTTGGCCCTATAGTCCTCAAAGGGATCCGAAATATCTGTTCTCAGATTCCACAGAAATAAGGCTAGCAAAGAGATCTACGAAACACAGATGTAACTCTGTGAGATGAATTCACAGAACACTAAGCAGTTTCTCAGAAAGCTTCTTTCCAGATTTCATCTGAGGATATTTCCTATTTCACCATAGACCTCTATGGGCTTCCAAATATCACTTTGCCAATTCCACAAGAACTGTCTTAGCGAAAGGCTTCTTGAGGGGAAAGCTGTAACTCTGTGAGATGATTTCACAGAACACAAAGAAGTTTCTCAGAAAGCTTCTTTCTCTTTGTTATCGGAGAATATTTCCTTTGGCCCTATAGTCTTCAAAGGGATCCGAAATATCTGTTCTCAGATTCCACAGAAATAAGGCTAGCAAAGAGATCCACGAAATACAGATGTAACTCTGTGAGATGAATTAACAGGACACTAAGCAGTTTCTCAGAAAGCTTCTTTCCAGATTTCATCTGAGGATATTTCCTATTTCACCATAGACCTCTATGGGCTTCCAAATATCACTTTGCCAATTCCACAAGAACTGTCTTACCGAAAGGCTTCTTGTGGGGAAAGCTATAACTCTGTGAGATGATTTCACAGAACACAAAGAAGTTTCTCAGAAAGCTTCTTTCTCTTTGTTATCGGAGGATATTTCCTTTGGCCCTATAGTCTTCAAAGGGATCCGAAATATCTGTTCTCAGATTCCACAGAAATAAGGCTAGCAAAGAGATCTAAGAAACACAGATGTAACTCTGTGAGATGAATTCACAGAACACTAAGCAGTTTCTCAGAAAGCTTCTTTCCAGATTTCATCTGAGGATATTTCCTATTTCACCATAGCCCTCTATGGGCTTCCAAATATCACTTTGCCAATTCCACAAGAACAGTCTTAGCGAAAGGCTTCTTGAGGGGAAAGCTGTAACTCTGTGAGATGATTTCACAGAACACAAGAAGTTTCGCAGAAAGCTTCTTTCTCTTTGTTATCGGAGGATATTTCCTTTGGCCCTATAGTCTTCAAAGGGATCCGAAATATCTGTTCTCAGATTCCACAGAAATAAGGCTAGCAAAGAGATCCACGAAATACAGATGTAACTCTGTGAGATGAATTAACAGGACACTAAGCAGTTTCTCAGAAAGCTTCTTTCCAGATTTCATCTGAGGATATTTCCTATTTCACCATAGACCTCTATGGGCTTCCAAATATCACTTTGCCAATTCCACAAGAACTGTCTTACCGAAAGGCTTCTTGTGGGGAAAGCTATAACTCTGTGAGATGATTTCACAGAACACAGAGAAGTTTCTCAGAAAGCTTCTTTCTCTTTGTTATCGGAAGATATTTCCTTTGGCCCTATAGTCTTCAAAGGGATCCGAAATATCTGTTCTCAGATTCCACAGAAATAAGGCTAGCAAAGAGATCTACGAAACACAGATGTAACTCTGTGAGATGAATTCACGGAACATTAAGCAGTTTCTCAGAAAGCTTCTTTCCAGATTTCATCTGAGGATATTTCCTTTTTCACCATAGCCCTCTATGGGCTTCCAAATATCACTTTGCCAATTCCACAAGAACTGTCTTAGCGAAAGGCTTCTTGAGGGGAAAGCTGTAACTCTGTGAGATGATTTCACAGAACACAAAGAAGTTTCTCAGAAAGCTTCTTTCTCTTTGTTATCGGAGGATATTTCCTTTGGCCCTATAGTCTTCAAAGGGATCCGAAATATCTGTTCTCAGATTCCACAGAAATAAGGCTAGCAAAGAGATCTACGAAACACAAATGTAACTCTATGAGATGAATTCACAGAACACTAAGCAGTTTATCAGAAAGCTTCTTTCCAGATTTCATCTGATGATATTTCCTTTTACACCATAGCCCTCTATGGGCTTCCAAATATCACTTTGCAAATTCCACAAGAATTATCTTAGCGAAAGGCTTCTTGAGGGGAAAGCTGTAACTCTGTGAGATGATTTCACAGAACACAAAGAAGTTTCTCACACAGCTTCTTTCTCTTTGTTATCGGAGGATATTTCCTTTGGCCCTATAGTCTTCAAAGGGATCCGAAATATCTGTTCTCAGATTCCACAGAAATAAGGCTAGCAAAGAGATCTACGAAACACAGATGTAACTCTGTGAGATGAATTTACAGAACACTAAGCAGTTTCTCAGAAAGCTTCTTTCCAGATTTCATCTGAGGATATTTCCTTTTCCACCATAGCCCTCTATGGGCTTCCAAATATCACTTTGCCAATTCCACAAGAACTGTCTTAGCGAAAGGCTTCTTGAGGGGAAAGCTGTAACTCTGTGAGATGATTTCACAGAACACAAAGAAGTTTCTCAGAAAGCTTCTTTCTCTTTGTTATCGGAGGATATTTCCTTTGGCCCTATAGTCTTCAAAGGGATCCGAAATATCTGTTCTCAGATTCCACAGAAATAAGGCTAGCAAAGAGATCTAAGAAACACAGATGTAACTCTGTGAGATGAATTCACAGAACACTAAGCAGTTTCTCAGAAAGCTTCTTTCCAGATTTCATCTGAGGATATTTCCTATTTCACCATAGCCCTCTGTGGGCTTCCAAATATCACTTTGCCAATTCCACAAGAACAGTCTTAGCGAAAGGCTTCTTGAGGGGAAAGCTGTAACTCTGTGAGATGATTTCACAGAACACAAGAAGTTTCGCAGAAAGCTTCTTTCTCTTTGTTATCGGAGGATATTTCCTTTGGCCCTATAGTCTTCAAAGGGATCCGAAATATCTGTTCTCAGATTCCACAGAAATAAGGCTAGCAAAGAGATCCACGAAATACAGATGTAACTCTGTGAGATGAATTAACAGGACACTAAGCAGTTTCTCAGAAAGCTTCTTTCCAGATTTCATCTGAGGATATTTCCTATTTCACCATAGACCTCTATGGGCTTCCAAATATCACTTTGCCAATTCCACAAGAACTGTCTTACCGAAAGGCTTCTTGTGGGGAAAGCTATAACTCTGTGAGATGATTTCACAGAACACAAAGAAGTTTCTCAGAAAGCTTTTTTCTCTTTGTTATCGGAGGATATTTCCTTTGGCCCTATAGTCTTCAAAGGGATCCGAAATATCTGTTCTCAGATTCCACAGAAATAAGGCTAGCAAAGAGATCTACGAAACACAAATGTAACTCTATGAGATGAATTCACAGAACACTAAGCAGTTTATCAGAAAGCTTCTTTCCAGATTTCATCTGATGATATTTCCTTTTACACCATAGCCCTCTATGGGCTTCCAAATATCACTTTGCCAATTCCACAAGAACTGTCTTAGCGAAAGGCTTCTTGAGGGGAAAGCTGTAACTCTGTGAGATGATTTCACAGAACACAAAGAAGTTTCTCAGAAAGCTTCTTTCTCTTTGTTATCGGAGGATATTTCCTTTGGCCCTATAGTCTTCAACGGGATCCGAAATATCTGTTCTCAGATTCCACAGAAATAAGGCTAGCAAATAGATCTACGAAACACAGATGTAACTCTGTGAGATGAATTCACAGAACACTAAGCAGTTTCTCAGAAAGCTTCTTTCCAGATTTCATCTGAGGATATTTCCTTTTTCACCATAGCCCTCTATGGGCTTCCAAATATCACTTTGCAAATTCCACAAGAATTGTCTTAGCGAAAGGCTTCTTGAGGGGAAAGCTGTAACTCTGTGAGATGATTTCACAGAACACAAAGAAGTTTCTCACACAGCTTCTTTCTCTTTGTTATCGGAGGATATTTCCTTTGGCCCTATAGTCTTCAAAGGGATCCGAAATATCTGTTCTCAGATTCCACAGAAATAAGGCTATCAAAGAGATCTACGAAACCCAGATGTAACTCTGTGAGATGAATTTACAGAACACTAAGCAGTTTCTCAGAAAGCTTCTTTCCAGATTTCATCTGAGGATATTTCCTTTTTCACCATAGCCCTCTATGGGCTTCCAAATATCACTTTGCCAATTCCACAAGAACAGTCTTAGCGAAAGGCTTCTTGAGGGGAAAGCTGTAACTCTGTGAGATGATTTCACAGAACACAAAGAAGTTTCTCAGAAAGCTTCTTTCTCTTTGTTATCGGAGGATATTTCCTTTGGCCCTATAGTCTTCAAAGGGATCCGAAATATCTGTTCTCAGATTCCACAGAAAGAAGGCTAGGAAAGAGATCTACGAAACACAGATGTAACTCAGTGAGATGAATTCACAGAACACTAAGCAGTTTCTCAGAAAGCTTCTTTCCAGATTTCATCTGAGGATATTTCCTTTTTCACCATAGCCCTCTATGGGCTTCCAAATATCACTTTGCAAATTCCACAAGAACTGTCTTAGCGAAAGGCTTCTTGAGGGGAAAGCTGTAACTCTGTGAGATGATTTCACAGAACACAAAGAAGTTTCTCACACAGCTTCTTTCTCTTTGTTATCGGAGGATATTTCCTTTGGCCCTATAGTCTTCAAAGGGATCCGAAATATCTGTTCTCAGATTCCACAGAAATAAGGCTAGCAAAGAGATCTACGAAACACAGATGTAACTCTGTGAGATGAATTTACGGAACACTAAACAGTTTCTCAGAAAGCTTCTTTCCAGATTTCATCTGAGGATATTTCCTTTTTCACCATAGCCCTCTATGGGCTTCCAAATATCACTTTGCCAATTCCACAAGAACTGTCTTAGCGAAAGGCTTCTTGAGGGGAAAGCTGTAACTCTGTGAGATGATTTCACAGAACACAAAGAAGTTTCTCAGAAAGCTTCTTTCTCTTTGTTATCGGAGGATATTTCCTTTGGCCCTATAGTCTTCAAAGGGATCCGAAATATCTGTTCTCAGATTCCACAGAAATAAGGCTAGCAAAGAGATCTAATTAACAGAGATGTAACTCTGTGAGATGGATTCACAGAATACTAAGCAGTTTCTCAGAAAGCTTCTTTCCAGATTTCATCTGAGGATATTTCTTTTTTCACCATAGCCCTCTATGGGCTTCCAAATATCACTTTGCCAATTCCACAAGAACTGTCTTAGCGAAAGGCTTCTTGAGGGGAAAGCTGTAACTCTGTGAGATGATTTCACAGAACACAAAGAAGTTTCTCAGAAAGCTTCTTTCTCTTTGTTATCGGAGGATATTTCCTTTGGCCCTATAGTCTTCAAAGGGATCCGAAAAATCTGTTCTCAGATTCCACAGAAATAAGGCTAGCAAAGAGATTCACGAAATACAGATGTAACTCTGTGAGAGGAAGTCACACATTACAGAGCAGTTTCTCAGAAAGCTTCTTTCCAGATTTCCTCTGAGGATATTGCTTTTTCACCATAGCCGTCTATGGGCTTCCAAATATCACTTTGCCAATTCCACAAGAACTGTCTTAGCGAAAGGCTTCTTGAGGGGAAAGCTGTAACTCTGTGAGATGATTTCACAGAACACAAAGAAGTTTCTCAGAAAGCTTCTTTCTCTTTGTTATCGGAAGATATTTCCTTTGGCCCTATAGTCTTCAAAGGGATCCGAAATATCTGTTCTCAGATTCCACAGAAACAAGGCTAGCAAAGAGATCTACGAAACACAGATGTAACTCTGTGAGATGAATTCACAGAACACTAAGCAGTTTCTCAGAAAGCTTCTTTCCAGATTTCATCTGAGGATATTTCCTATTTCACCATAGACCTCTATGGGCTTCCAAATATCACTTTGCCAATCCACAAGAACTGTCTTACCGATAGGCTTCTTGAGGGGAAAGCTGTAACTCTGTGAGATGATTTCACAGAACACAAAGAAGTTTCTCAGAAAGCTTCTTTCTCTTTGTTATCGGAGGATATTTCCTTTGGCCCTATAGTCTTCAAAGGGATCCGAAATATCTGTTCTCAGATTCCACAGAAATAAGGCTAGCAAAGAGATTCACGAAAAACAGATGTAACTCTGTGAGAGGAAGTCACACATTACAGAGCAGTTTCTCAGAAAGCTTCTTTCCAGATTTCATCTGAGGATATTGCTTTTTCACCATAGCCCTCTATGGGCTTCCAAATATCACTTTGCCAATTCCACAAGAACTGTCTTAGCGAAAGGCTTCTTGACGGGAAAGCTGTAATTCTGTGAGATGATTTCACAGAACACAAAGAAGTTTCTCAGAAAGCTTCTTTCTCTTTGTTATCGGAGGTTATTTCCTTTGGACCTATAGTCTTCAAAGGGATCCGAAATATCTGTTCTCAGATTCCACAGAAATAAGGCTAGCAAAGAGATCTACGAAACACAGATGTAACTTTGTGAGATGAATTCACAGAACACCAAGCAGTTTCTCAGAAAGCTTCTTTCCTGATTTCATCTGAGGATATTTCCTTTTTCACCATAGCCCTCTATGGGCTTCCAAATATCACTTTGCCAATTCCACAAGAACAGTCTTAGCGAAAGGCTTCTTGAGGGGAAAGCTGTAACTCTGTGAGATGATTTCACAGAACACAAAGAAGTTTCTCAGAAAGCTTCTTTCTCTTTGTTATCGTAGGATATTTCCTTTGGCCCTATAGTCTTCAAAGGGATCCGAAATATCTGTTCTCAGATTCCACAGAAATAAGGCTAGCAAAGAGATCCACGAAATACAGATGTAACTCTGTGAGATGAATTAACAGGACACTAAGCAGTTTCTCAGAAAGCTTCTTTCCAGATTTCATCTGAGGATATTTCCTATTTCACCAAAGACCTCTATGGGCTTCCAAATATCACTTTGCCAATTCCACAAGAACTGTCTTACCGAAAGGCTTCTTGTGGGGAAAGCTATAACTCTGTGAGATGATTTCACAGAACACAAAGAAGTTTCTCAGAAAGCTTCTTTCTCTTTGTTATCGGAAGATATTTCCTTTGGCCCTATTGTCTTCAAAGGGATCCGAAATATCTGTTCTCAGATTCCACAGAAATAAGGCTAGCAAAGAGATCTACGAAACACAGATGTAACTCTGTGAGATGAATTCACAGAACACCAAGCAGTTTCTCAGAAAGCTTCTTTCCAGATTTCATCTGAGGATATTTCCTATTTCACCATAGCCCTCTATGGGCTTCCAAATATCACTTTGCAAATTCCACAAGAATTGTCTTAGCGAAAGGCTTCTTGAGGGGAAAGCTGTAACTCTGTGAGATGATTTCACAGAACACAAAGAAGTTTCTCACACAGCTTCTTTCTCTTTGTTATCAGAGGATATTTCCTTTGGCCCTATAGTCTTCAAAGGGATCCGAAATATCTGTTCTCAGATTCCAGAGAAATAAGGCTAGCAAAGAGATCTACGAAACACAGATGTAACTCTGTGAGATGAATTTACAGAACACTAAGCAGTTTCTCAGAAAGCTTCTTTCCAGATTTCATCTGAGGATATTTCCTTTTTCACCATAGCCCTCTATGGGCTTCCAAATATCACTTTGCCAATTCCACAAGAACTGTCTTAGCGAAAGGCTTCTTGAGGGGAAAGCTGTAACTCTGTGAGATGATTTCACAGAACACAAAGAAGTTTCTCAGAAAGCTTCTTTCTCTTTGTTATCGGAGGATATTTCCTTTGGCCCTATAGTCTTCAACGGGATCCGAAATATCTGTTCTCAGATTCCACAGAAATAAGGCTAGCAAAGAGATCTACGAAACACAGATGTAACTCTGTGAGATGAATTCACAGAACACTAAGCAGTTTCTCAGAAAGCTTCTTTCCAGATTTCATCTGAGGATATTTCCTTTTTCACCATAGCCCTCTATGGGCTTCCAAATATCCCTTTGCAAATTCCACAAGAATTGTCTTAGCGAAAGGCTTCTTGAGGGGAAAGCTGTAACTCTGTGAGATGATTTCACAGAACACAAAGAAGTTTCTCACACAGCTTCTTTCTCTTTGTTATCGGAGGATATTTCCTTTGGCCCTATAGTCTTCAAAGGGATCCGAAATATCTGTTCTCAGATTCCACAGAAATAAGGCTAGCAAAGAGATCTACGAAACACAGATGTAACTCTGTGAGATGAATTTACGGAACACTAAACAGTTTCTCAGAAAGCTTCTTTCCAGATTTCATCTGAGGATATTTCCTTTTTCACCATAGCCCTCTATGGGCTTCCAAATATCACTTTGCCAATTCCACAAGAACTGTCTTAGCGAAAGGCTTCTTGAGGGGAAAGCTGTAACTCTGTGAGATGATTTCACAGAACACAAAGAAGTTTCTCAGAAAGCTTCTTTCTCTTTGTTATCGGAGGATATTTCCTTTGGCCCTATAGTCTTCAAAGGGATCCGAAATATCTGTTCTCAGATTCCACAGAAATAAGGCTAGCAAAGAGATCTAAGAAACACAGATGTAACTCTGTGAGATGGATTCACAGAATACTAAGCAGTTTCTCAGAAAGCTTCTTTCCAGATTTCATCTGAGGATATTTCTTTTTTCACCATAGCCCTCTATGGGCTTCCAAATATCACTTTGCCAATTCCACAAGAACTGTCTTAGCGAAAGGCTTCTTGAGGGGAAAGCTGTAACTCTGTGAGATGATTTCACAGAACACAAAGAAGTTTCTCAGAAAGCTTCTTTCTCTTTGTTATCGGAGGATATTTCCTTTGGCCCTATAGTCTTCAAAGGGATCCGAAAAATCTGTTCTCAGATTCCACAGAAATAAGGCTAGCAAAGAGATTCACGAAATACAGATGTAACTCTGTGAGAGGAAGTCACACATTACAGAGCAGTTTCTCAGAAAGCTTCTTTCCAGATTTCCTCTGAGGATATTGCTTTTTCACCATAGCCGTCTATGGGCTTCCAAATATCACTTTGCCTATTCCACAAGAACTGTATTAGCGAAAGGCTTCTTGAGGGGAAAGCTGTAACTCTGTGAGATGATTTCACAGAACAGAAAGAAGTTTCGCAGAAAGCTTCTTTCTCTTTGTTATCGGAGGATATTTCCTTTGGCCCTATAGTCTTCAAAGAGATCCGAAATATCTGTTCTCAGATTCCACAGAAATAAGGCTAGCAAAGAGATCCACGAAATACAGATGTAACTCTGTGAGATGAATTAACAGGACACTAAGCAGTTTCTCAGAAAGCTTCTTTCCAGATTTCATCTGAGGATATTTCCTATTTCACCATATACCTCTATGGGCTTCCAAATATCACTTTGCCAATTCCACAAGAACTGTCTTACCGAAAGGCTTCTTGTGGGGAAACCTATAACTCTGTGAGATGATTTCACAGAACACAAAGAAGTTTCTCAGAAAGCTTCTTTCTCTTTGTTATCGGAAGATATTTCCTTTGGCCCTATAGTCTTCAAAGGGATCCGAAATATCTGTTCTCAGATTCCACAGAAACAAGGCTAGCAAAGAGATCTACGAAACACAGATGTAACTCTGTGAGATGAATTCACAGAACACTAAGCAGTTTCTCAGAAAGCTTCTTTCCAGATTTCATCTGAGGATATTTCCTATTTCACCATAGACCTCTATGGGCTTCCAAATATCACTTTGCCAATTCCACAAGAACTGTCTTACCGATAGGCTTCTTGAGGGGAAAGCTGTAACTCTGTGAGATGATTTCACAGAACACAAAGAAGTTTCTCAGAAAGCTTCTTTCTCTTTGTTATCGGAGGATATTTCCTTTGGCCCTATAGTCTTCAAAGGGATCCGAAATATCTGTTCTCAGATTCCACAGAAATAAGGCTAGCAAAGAGATTCACGAAATACAGATGTAACTCTGTGAGAGGAAGTCACACATTACAGAGCAGTTTCTCAGAAAGCTTCTTTCCAGATTTCATCTGAGGATATTGCTTTTTCACCATAGCCGTCTATGGGCTTCCAAATATCACTTTGCCAATTCCACAAGAACTGTCTTAGCGAAAGGCTTCTTGACGGGAAAGCTGTAATTCTGTGAGATGATTTCACAGAACACAAAGAAGTTTCTCAGAAAGCTTCTTTCTCTTTGTTATCGGAGGTTATTTCCTTTGGACCTATAGTCTTCAAAGGGATCCGAAATATCTGTTCTCAGATTCCACAGAAATAAGGCTAGCAAAGAGATCTACGAAACACAGATGTAACTTTGTGAGATGAATTCACAGAACACCAAGCAGTTTCTCAGAAAGCTTCTTTCCTGATTTCATCTGAGGATATTTCCTTTTTCACCATAGCCCTCTATGGGCTTCCAAATATCACTTTGCCAATTCCACAAGAACAGTCTTAGCGAAAGGCTTCTTGAGGGGAAAGCTGTAACTCTGTGAGATGATTTCACAGAACACAAAGAAGTTTCTCAGAAAGCTTCTTTCTCTTTGTTATCGTAGGATATTTCCTTTGGCCCTATAGTCTTCAAAGGGATCCGAAATATCTGTTCTCAGATTCCACAGAAATAAGGCTAGCAAAGAGATCCACGAAATACAGATGTAACTCTGTGAGATGAATTAACAGGACACTAAGCAGTTTCTCAGAAAGCTTCTTTCCAGATTTCATCTGAGGATATTTCCTATTTCACCAAAGACCTCTATGGGCTTCCAAATATCACTTTGCCAATTCCACAAGAACTGTCTTACCGAAAGGCTTCTTCTGGGGAAAGCTATAACTCTGTGAGATGATTTCACAGAACACAAAGAAGTTTCTCAGAAAGCTTCTTTCTCTTTGTTATCGGAAGATATTTCCTTTGGCCCTATTGTCTTCAAAGGGATCCGAAATATCTGTTCTCAGATTCCACAGAAATAAGGCTAGCAAAGAGATCTACGAAACACAGATGTAACTCTGTGAGATGAATTCACAGAACACCAAGCAGTTTCTCAGAAAGCTTCTTTCCAGATTTCATCTGAGGATATTTCCTATTTCACCATAGACCTCTATGGGCTTCCAAATATCACTTTGCCAATTCCACAAGAACTGTCTTACCGATAGGCTTCTTGAGGGGAAAGCTGTAACTCTGTGAGATGATTTCACAGAACACAAAGAAGTTTCTCAGAAAGCTTCTTTCTCTTTGTTATCGGAGGATATTTCCTTTGGCCCTAGAGTCTTCAAAGGGATCCGAAATATCTGTTCTCAGATTCCACAGAAATAAGGCTAGCAAAGAGATCCACGAAATACAGATGTAACTCTGTGAGATGAATTAACAGGACACTAAGCAGTTTCTCAGAAAGCTTCTTTCCAGATTTCATCTGAGGATATTTCCTATTTCACCATAGACCTCTATGGGCTTCCAAATATCACTTTGCCAATTCCACAAGAACTGTCTTACCGAAAGGCTTCTTGTGGGGAAAGCTATAACTCTGTAAGATGATTTCACAGAACTCAAAGAAGTTTCTCAGAAAGCTTCTTTCTCTTTGTTATCGGAAGATATTTCCTTTGGCCCTATAGTCTTCAAAGGGATCCGAAATATCTGTTCTCAGTTTCCACAGAAATAAGGCTAGCAAAGAGATCTGCGAAACACAGATGTAACTCTGTGAGATGAATTCACAGAACACTAAGCAGTTTCTCAGAAAGCTTCTTTCCAGATTTCATCTGAGGATATTTCCTATTTCACCATAGACCTCTATGGGCTTCCAAATATCACTTTGCCAATTCCACAAGAACTGTCTTACCGATAGGCTTCTTGAGGGGAAAGCTGTAACTCTGTGAGATGATTTCACAGAACACAAAGAAGTTTCTCAGAAAGCTTCTTTCTCTTTGTTATAGGAGGATATTTCCTTTGGCCCTACAGTCTTCAAAGGGATCCGAAATATCTGTTCTCAGATTCCACAGAAATAAGGCTAGCAAAGAGATTCACGAAATACAGATGTAACTCTGTGAGAGGAAGTCACACATTACAGAGCAGTTTCTCAGAAAGCTTCTTTCCAGATTTCCTCTGAGGATATTGCTTTTTCACCATAGCCGTCTATGGGCTTCCAAATATCACTTTGCCAATTCCACAAGAACTGTCTTAGCGAAAGGCTTCTTGACGGGAAAGCTGTAACTCTGTGAGATGATTTCACAGAACACAAAGAAGTCTCTCAGAAAGCTTCTTTCTCTTTGTTATCGGAGGTTATTTCCTTTGGCCCTATAGTCTTCAAAGGGATCCGAAATATCTGTTCTCAGATTCCACAGAAATAAGGCTTGCAAAGAGATATACGAAACACAGATGTAACTTTGTGAGATGAATTCACAGAACACCAAGCAGTTTCTCAGAAAGCTTCTTTCCTGATTTCATCTGAGGATATTTCCTTTTTCACCATAGCCCTCTATGGGCTTCCAAATATCACTTTGCCAATTCCACAAGAACAGTCTTAGCGAAAGGCTTCTTGAGGGGAAAGCTGTAACTCTGTGAGATGATTTCACAGAACACAAAGAATTTTCTCAGAAAGCTTCTTTCTCTTTGTTATCGGAGGATATTTCCTTTGGCCCTATAGTCTTCAAAGGGATCCGAAATATCTGTTCTCAGATTCCACAGAAATAAGGCTAGCAAAGATATCCACGAAATACAGATGTAACTCTGTGAGATGAATTAACAGGACACTAAGCAGTTTCTCAGAAAGCTTCTTTCCAGATTTCATCTGAGGATATTTCCTATTTCACCATAGACCTCTATGGGCTTCCAAAAATCACTTTGCCAATTCCACAAGAACTGTCTTACCGAAAGGCTTCTTGAGGGGAAAGCTATAACTCTGTGAGATGATTTCACAGAACACAAAGAAGTTTCTCAGAAAGCTTCCTTCTCTTTGTTATCGGAGGATATTTCCTTTGGCCCTATAGTCTTCAAAGGGATCCGAAATATCTGTTCTCAGATTCCACAGAAATAAGGCTAGCAAAGAGATCTACGAAACACAGATGTAACTCTGTGAGATGAATTCACAGAACATTAAGCAGTTTCTCAGAAAGCTTCTTTCCAGATTTCATCTGAGGATATTTCCTTTTTCACCATAGCCCTCTATGGGCTTCCAAATATCACTTTGCCAATTCCACAAGAACTGTCTTAGCGAAAGGCTTCTTGAGGGGAAAGCTGTAACTCTGTGAGATGATTTCACAGAACACAAAGAAGTTTCTCAGAAAGCTTCTTTCTCTTTGTTATCGGAGGATATTTCCTTTGGCCCTATAGTCTTCAAAGGGATCCGAAATATCTGTTCTCAGATTCCACAGAAATAAGGCTAGCAAAGAGATCTACGAAACACAGATGTAACTCTGTGAGATGAATTCACAGAACACTAAGCAGTTTCTCAGAAAGCTTCTTTCCAGATTTCATCTGAGGATATTTCCTTTTTCACTATAGTCCTCTATGGGCTTCCAAATATCACTTTGCCAATTCCACAAGAACTGTCTTAGCGAAAGGCTTCTTGAGGGGAAAACTGTAACTCTGTGAGATGATTTCACAGAACACAAAGAAGTTTCTCAGAAAGCTTCTTTCTCTTTGTTATCGGAGGATATTTCCTTTGGCCCTATAGTCTTCAAAGGGATCCGAAATATCTGTTCACATATTCCACAGAAATAAGGCTAGCAAAGAGATCCACGAAATACAGATGTAACTCTGTGAGTGGAAGTCACACATCACAGAGCAGTTTCTCAGAAAGCTTCTTTCCAGATTTCATCTGAGGATATTTCCTTTTTCACCATAGCCCTCTATGGGCTTCCAAATATCACTTTGCCAATTCCACAAGAACTGTCTTAGCGAAAGGCTTCTTGAGGGGAAAGCTGTAACTCTGTGAGATGATTTCACAGAACACAAAGAAGTTTCTCAGAAAGCTTCTTTCTCTTTGTTATCGGAGGATATTTCCTTTGGCCCTATAGTCTTCAAAGGGATCCGAAATATATGTTCTCAGATTCCACAGAAATAAGGCTAGCAAAGAGATCTACGAAACACAGATGTAACTCTGTGAGATGAATTCACAGAACACTAAGCAGTTTCTCAGAAAGCTTCTTTCCAGATTTCATCTGAGGATATTTCCTTTTTCACCATAGTCCTCTATGGGCTTCCAAATATCACTTTGCCAATTCCACAAGAACTGTCTTAGCGAAAGGCTTCTTGAGGGGAAAACTGTAACTCTGTGAGATGATTTCACAGAACACAAAGAAGTTTCTCAGAAAGCTTCTTTCTCTTTGTTATCGGAGGATATTTCCTTTGGCCCTATAGTCTTCAAAGGGATCCGAAATATCTGTTCACATATTCCACAGAAATAAGGCTAGCAAAGAGATCCACGAAATACAGATGTAACTCTGTGAGTGGAAGTCACACATCACAGAGCAGTTTCTCAGAAAGCTTCTTTCCAGATTTCATCTGAGGATATTTCCTTTTTCACCATAGCCCTCTATGGGCTTCCAAATATCACTTTGCCAATTCCACAAGAACTGTCTTAGCGAAAGGCTTCTTGAGGGGAAAGCTGTAACTCTGTGAGATGATTTCACAGAACACAAAGAAGTTTCTCAGAAAGCTTCTTTCTCTTTGTTATCGGAGGATATTTCCTTTGGCCCTATAGTCTTCAAAGGGATCCGAAATATCTGTTCTCAGATTCCACAGAAATAAGGCTAGCAAAGATATCCACGAAATACAGATGTAACTCTGTGAGATGAATTAACAGGACACTAAGCAGTTTCTCAGAAAGCTTCTTTCCAGATTTCATCTGAGGATATTTCCTATTTCACCATAGACCTCTATGGGCTTCCAAATATCACTTTGCCAATTCCACAAGAACTGTCTTACCGAAAGGCTTCTTGTGGGGAAAGCTATAACTCTGTGAGATGATTTCACAGAACACAAAGAAGTTTCTCAGAAACTTCTTTCTCTTTGTTATCGGAGGATATTTCCTTTGGCCCTATAGTCTTCAAAGGGATCCGAAATATCTGTTCTCAGATTCCACAGAAAAAAGGCTAGCAAAGAGATCTACGAAACACAGATGTAACTCTGTGATATGAATACACAGAACACTAAGCAGTTTCTCAGAAAGCTTCTTTCCAGATTTCATCTGAGGATATTTCCTATTTCACCATAGACCTCTATGGGCTTCCAAATATCACTTTGCCAATTCCACAAGAACTGTCTTACCGAAAGGCTTCTTGAGGGGAAAGCTATAACTCTGTGAGATGATTTCACAGAACACAAAGAAGTTTCTCAGAAAGCTTCTTTCTCTTTGTTATCGGAGGATATTTCCTTTGGCCCTATAGTCTTCAAAGGGATCCGAAATATCTGTTCTCAGATTCCACAGAAATAAGGCTAGCCAAGAGATCTACGAATCACAGACGTAACTCTGTGAGATGAATTCACGGAACATTAAGCAGTTTCTCAGAAAGCTTCTTTCCAGATTTCATCTGAGGATATTTCCTTTTTCACCATAGCCCTCTATGGGCTTCCATATATCACTTTGCCAATTCCACAAAACTGTCTTAGCGAAAGGCTTCTTGAGGGGAAAGCTGTAACTCTGTGAGATGATTTCACAGAACACAAAGAAGTTTCTCAGAAAGCTTCTTTCTCTTTGTTATCGGAGGATATTTCCTTTGGCCCTGTACTCCTCAAAGGGATCCGAAATATCTGTTCTCAGATTCCACAGAAATAAGGCTAGCAAAGAGATCTACGAAACAGAAATGTACCTCTGTGAGATGAATTCACAGAACACTAAGCAGTTTCTCAGAAAGCTTCTTTCCAGATTTCATCTGAGGATATTTCCTTTTACACCATAGCCCTCTATGGGCTTCCAAATATCACTTTGCCAATTCCACAAGAACTGTCTTAGCGAAAGGCTTCTTGAGGGGAAAGCTGTACCTCTGTGAGATGATTTCACAGAACACAAAGAAGTTTCTCAGAAAGCTTCTTTCTCTTTGTTATCGGAGGATATTTCCTTAGGCTCTATAGTCTTCAAAGGGATCCGAAATATCTGTTCTCAGATTCCACAGAAATAAGGCTAGCAAAGAGATCTACGAAACACAGATGTAACTCTGTGAGATGAATTCACAGAACACTAAGCAGTTTCTCAGAAAGCTTCTTTCCAAATTTCATCTGAGGATATTTCCTTTTTCACCATAGCCCTCTATGGGCTTCCAAATATCACTTTGCCAATTCCACAAGAACTGTCTTAGCGAAAGGCTTCTTGAGGGGAAAGCTGTAACTCTGTGAGATGATTTCACAGAACACAAAGAAGTTTCCCAGAAAGCTTCTTTCTCTTTGTTATCGGAGGATATTTCCTTTGGCCCTATAGTCTTCAAAGGGATCCGAAATATCTGTTCTCAGATTCCACAGAAATAAGGCTAGCAAAGAGATCTACGAAACACAGATGAAACTCTGTGAGATGGATTCACAGAACACTAAGCAGTTTCTCAGAAAGCTTCTTTCCAGATTTCATCTGAGGATATTTCTTTTTTCACCATAGCCCTCTATGGGCTTCCAAATATCACTTTGCCAATTTCACAAGAACTGTCTTACCGAAAGGCTTCTTGAGGGGAAAGCTGTAACTCTGTGAGATGATTTCACAGAACACAAAGAAGTTTCTCAGAAAGCTTCTTTCTCTTTGTTATCGGAGGATATTTCCTTTGGCCCTATAGTCTTCAACGGGATCCGAAATATCTGTTCTCAGATTCCACAGAAATAAGGCTAGCAAAGAGATCTACGAAACACAGATGTAACTCTGTGAGATGAATTCACAGAACACTAAGCAGTTTCTCAGAAAGCTTCTTTCCAGATTTCATCTGAGGATATTTCCTTTTTCACCATAGCCCTCTATGGGCTTCCAAATATCACTTTGCCAATTCCACAAGAACTGTCTTAGCGAAAGGCTTCTTGAGGGGAAAGCTGTAACTCTGTGAGATGATTTCACAGAACACAAAGAAGTTTCTCAGAAAGCTTCTTTCTCTTTGTTATCGGAGGATATTTCCTTTGGCCCTATAGTCTTCAAAGGGATCCGAAATATCTGTTCTCAGATTCCACAGAAATAAGGCTAGCAAAGAGATCTACGAAACACAGATGTAACTCTGTGAGATGAATTCACAGAACACTAAGCAGTTTCTCAGAAAGCTTCTTTCCAGATTTCATCTGAGGATATTTCCTTTTTCACCATAGTCCTCTATGGGCTTCCAAATATCACTTTGCCAATTCCACAAGAACTGTCTTAGCGAAAGGCTTCTTGAGGGGAAAACTGTAACTCTGTGAGATGATTTCACAGAACACAAAGAAGTTTCTCAGAAAGCTTCTTTCTCTTTGTTATCGGAGGATATTTCCTTTGGCCCTATAGTCTTCAAAGGGATCCGAAATATCTGTTCACATATTCCACAGAAATAAGGCTAGCAAAGAGATCCACGAAATACAGATGTAACTCTGTGAGTGGAAGTCACACATCACAGAGCAGTTTCTCAGAAAGCTTCTTTCCAGATTTCATCTGAGGATATTTCCTTTTTCACCATAGCCCTCTATGGGCTTCCAAATATCACTTTGCCAATTCCACAAGAACTGTCTTAGCGAAAGGCTTCTTGAGGGGAAAGCTGTAACTCTGTGAGATGATTTCACAGAACACAAAGAAGTTTCTCAGAAAGCTTCTTTCTCTTTGTTATCGGAGGATATTTCCTTTGGCCCTATAGTCTTCAAAGGGATCCGAAATATCTGTTCTCAGATTCCACAGAAATAAGGCTAGCAAAGATATCCACGAAATACAGATGTAACTCTGTGAGATGAATTAACAGGACACTAAGCAGTTTCTCAGAAAGCTTCTTTCCAGATTTCATCTGAGGATATTTCCTATTTCACCATAGACCTCTATGGGCTTCCAAATATCACTTTGCCAATTCCACAAGAACTGTCTTACCGAAAGGCTTCTTGTGGGGAAAGCTATAACTCTGTGAGATGATTTCACAGAACACAAAGAAGTTTCTCAGAAACTTCTTTCTCTTTGTTATCGGAGGATATTTCCTTTGGCCCTATAGTCTTCAAAGGGATCCGAAATATCTGTTCTCAGATTCCACAGAAAAAAGGCTAGCAAAGAGATCTACGAAACACAGATGTAACTCTGTGATATGAATACACAGAACACTAAGCAGTTTCTCAGAAAGCTTCTTTCCAGATTTCATCTGAGGATATTTCCTATTTCACCATAGACCTCTATGGGCTTCCAAATATCACTTTGCCAATTCCACAAGAACTGTCTTACCGAAAGGCTTCTTGAGGGGAAAGCTATAACTCTGTGAGATGATTTCACAGAACACAAAGAAGTTTCTCAGAAAGCTTCTTTCTCTTTGTTATCGGAGGATATTTCCTTTGGCCCTATAGTCTTCAAAGGGATCCGAAATATCTGTTCTCAGATTCCACAGAAATAAGGCTAGCCAAGAGATCTACGAATCACAGACGTAACTCTGTGAGATGAATTCACGGAACATTAAGCAGTTTCTCAGAAAGCTTCTTTCCAGATTTCATCTGAGGATATTTCCTTTTTCACCATAGCCCTCTATGGGCTTCCATATATCACTTTGCCAATTCCACAAAACTGTCTTAGCGAAAGGCTTCTTGAGGGGAAAGCTGTAACTCTGTGAGATGATTTCACAGAACACAAAGAAGTTTCTCAGAAAGCTTCTTTCTCTTTGTTATCGGAGGATATTTCCTTTGGCCCTGTAGTCCTCAAAGGGATCCGAAATATCTGTTCTCAGATTCCACAGAAATAAGGCTAGCAAAGAGATCTACGAAACAGAAATGTACCTCTGTGAGATGAATTCACAGAACACTAAGCAGTTTCTCAGAAAGCTTCTTTCCAGATTTCATCTGAGGATATTTCCTTTTACACCATAGCCCTCTATGGGCTTCCAAATATCACTTTGCCAATTCCACAAGAACTGTCTTAGCGAAAGGCTTCTTGAGGGGAAAGCTGTACCTCTGTGAGATGATTTCACAGAACACAAAGAAGTTTCTCAGAAAGCTTCTTTCTCTTTGTTATCGGAGGATATTTCCTTAGGCTCTATAGTCTTCAAAGGGATCCGAAATATCTGTTCTCAGATTCCACAGAAATAAGGCTAGCAAAGAGATCTACGAAACACAGATGTAACTCTGTGAGATGAATTCACAGAACACTAAGCAGTTTCTCAGAAAGCTTCTTTCCAAATTTCATCTGAGGATATTTCCTTTTTCACCATAGCCCTCTATGGGCTTCCAAATATCACTTTGCCAATTCCACAAGAACTGTCTTAGCGAAAGGCTTCTTGAGGGGAAAGCTGTACCTCTGTGAGATGATTTCACAGAACACAAAGAAGTTTCTCAGAAAGCGTCTTTCTCTTTGTTATCGGAGGATATTTCCTTTGGCCCTATAGTCTTCAAAGGGATCCGAAATATCTGTTCACATATTCCACAGAAATAAGGCTAGCAAAGAGATCCACGAAATACAGATGTAACTCTGTGAGTGGAAGTCACACATCACAGAGCAGTTTCTCAGAAAGCTTCTTTCCAGATTTCATCTGAGGATATTTCCTTTTTCACCATAGCCCTCTATGGGCTTCCAAATATCACTTTGCCAATTCCACAAGAACTGTCTTAGCGAAAGGCTTCTTGAGGGGAAAGCTGTAACTCTGTGAGATGATTTCACAGAACACAAAGAAGTTTCTCAGAAAGCTTCTTTCTCTTTGTTATCGGAGGGTATTTCCTTTGGCCCTATAGTCTTCAAAGGGATCCGAAATATCTGTTCTCAGATTCCACAGAAATAAGGCTAGCAAAGATATCCACGAAATACAGATGTAACTCTGTGAGATGAATTAACAGGACACTAAGCAGTTTCTCAGAAAGCTTCTTTCCAGATTTCATCTGAGGATATTTCCTATTTCACCATAGACCTCTATGGGCTTCCAAATATCACTTTGCCAATTCCACAAGAACTGTCTTAGCGAAAGGCTTCTTGAGGGGAAAGCTGTAACTCTGTGAGATGATTTCACAGAACACAAAGAAGTTTCTCAGAAAGCTTCTTTCTCTTTGTTATCGGAGGATATTTCCTTTGGCCCTATAGTCTTCAAAGGGATCCGAAATATCTGTTGTCAGATTCCACAGAAATAAGGCTAGCAAAGAGATCTACGAAACACAGATGTAACTCTGTGAGATGAATTCACAGAACACTAAGCAGTTTCTCAGAAAGCTTCTTTCCAGATTTCATCTGAGGATATTTCCTTTTTCACCATAGTCCTCTATGGGCTTCCAAATATCACTTTGCCAATTCCACAAGAACTGTCTTAGCGAAAGGCTTCTTGAGGGGAAAACTGTAACTCTGTGAGATGATTTCACAGAACACAAAGAAGTTTCTCAGAAAGCTTCTTTCTCTTTGTTATCGGAGGATATTTCCTTTGGCCCTATAGTCTTCAAAGGGATCCGAAATATCTGTTCACATATTCCACAGAAATAAGGCTAGCAAAGAGATCCACGAAATACAGATGTAACTCTGTGAGTGGAAGTCACACATCACAGAGCAGTTTCTCAGAAAGCTTCTTTCCAGATTTCATCTGAGGATATTTCCTTTTTCACCATAGCCCTCTATGGGCTTCCAAATATCACTTTGCCAATTCCACAAGAACTGTCTTAGCGAAAGGCTTCTTGAGGGGAAAGCTGTAACTCTGTGAGATGATTTCACAGAACACAAAGAAGTTTCTCAGAAAGCTTCTTTCTTTTTGTTATCGGAGGATATTTCCTTTGGCCCTATAGTCTTCAAAGGGATCCGAAATATCTGTTCTCAGATTCCACAGAAATAAGGCTAGCAAAGATATCCACGAAATAGAGATGTAACTCTGTGAGATGAATTAACAGGACACTAAGCAGTTTCTCAGAAAGCTTCTTTCCAGATTTCATCTGAGGATATTTCCTATTTCACCATAGACCTCTATGGGCTTCCAAATATCACTTTGCCAATTCCACAGGAACTGTCTTACCGAAAGGCTTCTTGTGGGGAAAGCTATAACTCTGTGAGATGATTTCACAGAACACAAAGAAGTTTCTCAAAAACTTCTTTCTCTTTGTTATCGGAGGATATTTCCTTTGGCCCTATAGTCTTCAAAGGGATCCGAAATATCTGTTCTCAGATTCCACAGAAAAAAGGCTAGCAAAGAGATCTACGAAACACAGATGTAACTCTGTGATATGAATACACAGAACACTAAGCAGTTTCTCAGAAAGCTTCTTTCCAGATTTCATCTGAGGATATTTCCTATTTCACCATAGACCTCTATGGGCTTCCAAATATCACTTTGCCAATTCCACAAGAACTGTCTTACCGAAAGGCTTCTTGAGGGGAAAGCTATAACTCTGTGAGATGATTTCACAGAACACAAAGAAGTTTCTCAGAAAGCTTCTTTCTCTTTGTTATCGGAGGATATTTCCTTTGGCCCTATAGTCTTCAAAGGGATCCGAAATATCTGTTCTCAGATTCCACAGAAATAAGGCTAGCCAAGAGATCTACGAAACACAGACGTAACTCTGAGATGAATTCACGGAACATTAAGCAGTTTCTCAGAAAGCTTCTTTCCAGATTTCATCTGAGGATATTTCCTTTTTCACCATAGCCCTCTATGGGCTTCCAAATATCACTTTGCCAATTCCACAAAACTGTCTTAGCGAAAGGCTTCTTGAGGGGAAAGCTGTAACTCTGTGAGATGATTTCACAGAACACAAAGAAGTTTCTCAGAAAGCTTCTTTCTCTTTGTTATCGGAGGATATTTCCTTTGGCCCTGTACTCCTCAAAGGGATCCGAAATATCTGTTCTCAGATTCCACAGAAATAAGGCTAGCAAAGAGATCTACGAAACAGAAATGTACCTCTGTGAGATGAATTCACAGAACACTAAGCAGTTTCTCAGAAAGCTTCTTTCCAGATTTCATCTGAGGATATTTCCTTTTACACCATAGCCCTCTATGGGCTTCCAAATATCACTTTGCCAATTCCACAAGAACTGTCTTAGCGAAAGGCTTCTTGAGGGGAAAGCTGTACCTCTGTGAGATGATTTCACAGAACACAAAGAAGTTTCTCAGAAAGCTTCTTTCTCTTTGTTATCGGAGGATATTTCCTTTGGCCCTATAGTCTTCAAAGAGATCCGAAATATCTGTTCTCAGATTCCACAGAAATAAGGCTAGCAAAGAGATCTACGAAACACAGATGTAACTCTGTGAGATGAATTCACAGAACACTAAGCAGTTTCTCAGAAAGCTTCTTTCCAAATTTCATCTGAGGATATTTCCTTTTTCACCATAGCCCTCTATGGGCTTCCAAATATCACTTTGCCAATTCCACAAGAACTGTCTTAGCGAAAGGCTTCTTGAGGGGAAAGCTGTAACTCTGTGAGATGATTTCACAGAACACAAAGAAGTTTCTCAGAAAGCTTCTTTCTCTTTGTTATCGGAGGATATTTCCTTTGGCCCTATAGTCTTCAAAGGGATCCGAAATATCTGTTCTCAGATTCCACAGAAATAAGGCTAGCAAAGAGATCTACGAAACACAGATGAAACTCTGTGAGATGGATTCACAGAACACTAAGCAGTTTCTCAGAAAGCTTCTTTCCAGATTTCATCTGAGGATATTTCTTTTTTCACCATAGCCCTCTATGGGCTTCCAAATATCACTTTGCCAATTTCACAAGAACTGTCTTACCGAAAGGCTTCTTGAGGGGAAAGCTGTAACTCTGTGAGAAGATTTCACAGAACACAAAGAAGTTTCTCAGAAAGCTTCTTTCTCTTTGTTATCGGAGGATATTTCCTTTGGCCCTATAGTGTTCAACGGGATCCGAAATATCTGTTCTCAGATTCCACAGAAATAAGGCTAGCAAAGAGATCTACGAAACACAGATGTAACTCTGTGAGTGGAAGTCACACATCACAGAGCAGTTTCTCAGAAAGCTTCTTTCCAGATTTCATCTGAGGATATTTCCTTTTTCACCATAGCCCTCTATGGGCTTCCAAATATCACTTTGCCAATTCCACAAGAACTGTCTTAGCGAAAGGCTTCTTGAGGGGAAAGCTGTAACTCTGTGAGATGATTTCAGAGAACACAAAGAAGTTTCTCAGAAAGCTTCTTTCTCTTTGTTAGCGGAGGATATTTCCTTTGGCCCTATAGTCTTCAAAGGGATCCGAAATATCTGTTCTCAGATTCCACAGAAATAAGGCTAGCAAACAGACCTACGAAACACAGATGTAACTCTGTGAGATGAATTCACAGAACACTAAGCAGTTTCTCTGAAAGCTTCTTTCCAGATTTCATCTGAGGATATTTCCTTTTTCACCATAGCCCTCTATGGGCTTCCAAATATCACTTTGCCAATTCCACAAAGAACTGCCTTAGCGAAAGGCTTCTTGAGGGGAAAGCTGTAACTCTGTGAGATGATTTCACAGAACACAAAGAAGTTTCTCAGAAAGCTTCTTTCTCTTTGTTATCGGAGGATATTTCCTTTGGCCCTATAGTCTTCAAAGGGATCCGAAATATCTGTTCTCAGATTCCACAGAAATAAGGCTAGCAAAGAGATCCACGAAATACAGATGTAACTCTGTGAGTGGAAGTCACACATCACAGAGCAGTTTCTCTGAAAGCTTCTTTCCAGATTCCATCTGAGGATATTGCTTTTTCACCATAGCCCTCTATCGGCTTCCAAATATCACTTTGCCAATTCCACAAGAACTGTCTTAGCGAAAGGCGTCTTGAGGGGAAAGCTGTAACTCTGTGAGATGTATTCACAGAACACAAAGAAGTTTCTCAGAAAGGTTCTTTCTCTTTGTTATCGGAGGATATTTTTTTTGGCCCTAAAGTCTTCAAAGGGATCCGAAATATCTGTTCTCAGATTCCACAGAAATAAGGCTAGCAAAGAGATCTGCGAAACACAGATGTAACTCTGTGAGATGAATTCACAGAACACTAAGCAGTTTCTCAGAAAGCTTCTTTCCTGATTTCATCTGAGGATATTTCCTTTTTCACCATAGCCCTCTATGGGCTTCCAAATATCACTTTGCCAATTCCACAAGAACTGTCTTAGCGAAAGGCTTCTTGAGGGGAAAGCTGAAACTCTGTGAGATGATTTCACAGAACACAAAGAAGTTTCTCAGAAAGCTTCTTTCTCTTTGTTATCGGAGGATATTCCTTTGGCCCTATAGTCTTCAAAGGGATCCGAAATATCTGTTCTCAGATTCCACAGAAATAAGGCTAGCAAAGAGATCCACGAAATACAGACGTAACTCTGTGAGATGAATTAACAGAACACTAAGCAGTTTCTCAGAAAGCTTCTTTCCAGATTTCATCTGAGGATATTTCCTATTTCACCATAGCCCTCTATGGGCTTCCAAATATCACTTTGCCAATTCCACAAGAACTGTCTTACCGAAAGGCTTCTTGAGGGGAAAGCTATAACTCTGTGAGATGATTTCACAGAACACAAAGAAGTTTCTCAGAAAGCTTCTTTCTCTTTCTTATCGGAGGATATTTCCTTTGTCCCTATAGTCTTCAAAGGGATCCGAAATATCTGTTCTCAGATTCCACAGAAATAAGGCTAGCAAAGAGATCTACGAAACACAGATGTAACTCTGTGAGATGAATTCACAGAACACTAAACAGTTTCTCGGAAAGCTTCTTTCCAGATTTCATCTGAGGATATTTCCTTTTTTACCATAGCCCTCTATTTGCTTCCAAATATCACTTTGCCAATTCCACAAGAACTGTCTTATCGAAACGCTTCTGGATGGGAAAGCTATAACTCTGTGAGATGATTTCACAGAACACAAAGAAGTTTCTCAGAAAGCTTCTTTCTCTTTGTTATCGGAAGATATTTCCTTTGGCCCTATAGTCTTCAAAGGGATCCGAAATATCTGTTCTCAGATTCCACAGAAATAAGGCTAGGAAAGAGATGTACGAAACACAGATGTAACTCTGTGAGATGAATTCACAGAACACTAAGCAGTTTCTCAGAAAGCTTCTTTAAAGATTTCATCTGAGGATATTTCCTTTTTCACCATAGCCCTCTATGGGCTTCCAAATATCATTTTGCCAATTCCACAAGAACTGTCTTAGCGAAAGGCTTCTTGAGGGGAAAGCTTTAACTCTGTGAGATGATTTCACAGAACACAAAGAAGTTTCTCAGAAAGCTTCTTTCTCTTTGTTATCGGAGGATATTTCCTTTGGCCCTATAGTCTTCAAAGGGATCCGAAATATCTGTTCTCAGATTCCACAGAAATAAGGCTAGCAAAGAGATCTACGAAACACAGATGTAACTCTGTGAGAAGAATTCACAGAACACTAAGCAGTTTCTCAGAAAGCTTCTTTCCAGATTTCATCTGAGGATATTTCCTTTTTCACCATAGCCCTCTATGGGCTTCCAAATATCACTTTGCCAATTCCACAAGAACTGTCTTAGCGAAAGGCTTCTTGAGGGGAAAGCTGTAACTCTGTGAGATGATTTCACAGAACACAAAGAAGTTTCTCAGAAAGCTTCTTTCTCTTTGTTATCGGAGGATATTCCCTTTGGCCCTATAGTCTTCAAAGGGATCCGAAATATCTGTTCTCAGATTCCACAGAAATAAGGCTAGCAAAGAGATCTACGAAACACAGATGTAACTCTGTGAGATGAATTCACAGAACACTAAGCAGTTTCTCAGAAAGCTTCTTTCCAGATTTCATCTGAGGATATTTCCTTTTTCACCATAGCCCTCTATGGGCTTCCAAATATCACTTTGCCAATTCCACAAGAACTGTCTTAGCGAAAGGCTTCTTGAGGGGAAAGCTGTAACTCTGTGAGATGATTTAACAGAACACAAAGAAGTTTCTCAGAAAGCTTCTTTCTCTTTGTTATCGGAGGATATTTCCTTTGGCCCTATAGTCTTCAACGGGATCCGAAATATCTTTTCTCAGATTCCACAGAAATAAAGCTAGCAAAGAGATCTACGAAACACAGATGTAACTCTGTGAGATGAATTCACAGAACACTAAGCAGTTTCTCAGAAAGCTTCTTTCCAGATTTCATCTGAGGATATTTCCTTTTTCACCATAGCCCTCTATGGGCTTCCAAATATCACTTTGCCAATTCCACAAGAACTGTCTTAGCGAAAGGCTTCTTGAGGGGAAAGCTGTAACTCTGTGAGATGATTTCACAGAACACAAAGAAGTTTCTCAGACAGCTTCTTTCTCTTTGTTATCGGAGGATATTTCCTTTGGCCCTATAGTCTTCAAAGGGATCCGAAATATCTGTTCTCAGATTCCACAGAAATAAGGCTAGCAAAGAGATCTACGAAACACAGATGTAACTCTGTGAGTGGAAGTCACACATCACAGAGCAGATTCTCTGAAAGCTTCTTTCCAAATTCCATCTGAGGATATTGCTTTTTCACCATAGCCCTCTATGGGCTTCCAAATATCACTTTGCCAATTCCACAAGAACTGTCTTAGCGAAAGGCTTCTTGAGGGGAAAGCTGTAACTCTGTGAGATGATTTCACAGAACACAAAGAAGTTTCTCAGAAAGGTTCTTTCTCTTTGTTATCGGAGGATATTTCCTTTGGCCCTAAAGTCTTCAAAGGGATCCGAAATATCTGTTCTCAGATTCCACAGAAATAAGGCTAGCAAAGAGATCTACGAAACACAGATGTAACTCTGTGAGATGAATTCACAGAACACTAAACAGTTTCTCAGAAAGCTTCTTTCCTGATTTCATCTGAGGATATTTCCTTTTTCACCATAGCCCTCTATGGGCTTCCAAATATCACTTTGCCAATTCCACAAGAACTGTCTTAGCGAAAGGCTTCTTGAGGGGAAAGCTGTAACTCTGTGAGATGATTTCACAGAACACAAAGAAGTTTCTCAGAAAGCTTCTTTCTCTTTGTTATCGGAGGATATTTCCTTTGGCCCTATAGTCTTCAAAGGGATCCGAAATATCTGTTCTCAGATTCCACAGAAATAAGGCTAGGAAAGAGATCCACGAAATACAGACGTAACTCTGTGAGATGAATTAACAGAACACTAAGCAGTTTCTCAGAAAGCTTTTTTCCAGATTTCATCTGAGGATATTTCCTATTTCACCATAGCCCTCTATGGGCTTCCAAATATCACTTTGCCAATTCCACAAGAACTGTCTTACCGAAAGGCTTCTTCAGGGGAAAGCTAAAACTCTGTGAGATGATTTCACAGAACACAAAGAAGTTTCTCAGAAAGCTTCTTTCTCTTTGTTATCGGAGCATATTTCCTTTGGCCCTATAGTCTTCAAAGGGATCCGAAATATCTGTTCTCAGATTCCACAGAAATAAGGCTAGCAAAGAGATCTACGAAACACAGATGTAACTCTGTGAGATGAATTCACAGAACACTAAGCAGTTTCTCTGAAAGCTTCTTTCCAGATTTCATCTGAGGATATTTCCTTTTTCACCATAGCCCTCTATGGGCTTCCAAATATCACTTTGCCAATTCCACAAGAACTGTCTTAGCGAAAGGCTTCTTGAGGGGAAAGCTGTAACTCTGTGAGATGATTTCACAGAACACAAAGAAGTTTCTCAGAAAGCTTCTTTCTCTTTGTTATCGGAGGATATTTCCTTTGGCCCTATAGTCTTCAAAGGGATCCGAAATATCTGTTCTCAGATTCCAAGGAAATAAGGCTAGCAAAGAGATCCACGAAATACAGATGTAACTCTGTGAGATGAATTAACAGAACACTAAGCAGTTTCTCAGAAAGCTTCTTTCCAGATTTCATCTGAGGATATTTCCTATTTCACCATAGCCCTCTATGTGCTTCGAAATATCACTTTGCCAATTCCACAAGAACTGTCTTATCGAAACGCTTCTGGATGGGAAAGCTATAACTCTGTGAGAAGATTTCACAGAACACAAAGAAGTTTCTCAGAAAGCTTCTTTCTCTTTGTTATCGGAAGATATTTCCTTTGGCCCTATAGTCTTCAAAGGGATCCGAAATATCTGTTCTCAGATTCCACAGAAATAAGGCTAGCAAAGAGATCTACGAAACACAGATGTAACTCTGTGAGATGAATTCACAGAACACTAAGCAGTTTCTCAGAAAGCTTCTTTCCAGATTTCATCTGATGATATTTCCTTTTTCACCATAGCCCTATATGGGCTTCCAAATATCACTTTGCCAATTCCACAAGAACTGTCTTAGCGAAAGGCTTCTTGAGGGGAAAGCTTTAACTCTGTGAGATGATTTCAGAGAACACAAAGAATTTTCTCAGAAAGCTTCTTTCTCTTTGTTATCGGAGCATATTTCCTTTGGCCCTATAGTCTTCAAAGGGATCCGAAATATCTGTTCTCAGATTCCACAGAAATAAGGCTAGCAAAGAGATCTACGAAACACAGATGTAACTCTGTGAGATGAATTCACAGAACACTAAGCAGTTTCTCAGAAAGCTTCTTTCCAGATTTCATCTGAGGATATTTCCTATTTCACCATAGCCCACTAGGGGCTTCCAAATATCACTTTGCCAATTCCACAAGAACTGTCTTACCGAAAGGCTTCTTGAGGGGAAAGCTATAACTCTGTGAGATGATTTCACAGAACACAAAGAAGTTTCTCAGAAAGCTTCTTTCTCTTTGTTATCGGAGGATATTTCCTTTGGCCCTATAGTCTTCAAAGGGATCCGAAATATCTGTTCTCAGATTCCACAGAAATAAGGCTAGCAAAGAGATCTACGAAACACAGATGTAACTCTGTGAGATGAATTCACAGAACACTAAGCAGTTTCTCTGAAAGCTTCTTTCCAGATTTCATCTGAGGATATTTCCTTTTTCACCATAGCCCTCTATGGGCTTCCAAATATCACTTTGCCAATTCCACAAGAACTGTCTTAGCGAAAGGCTTCTTGAGGGGAAAGCTGTAACTCTGTGAGATGATTACACAGAACACAAAGAAGTTTCTCAGAAAGCTTCTTTCTCTTTGTTATCGGAGGATATTTCCTTTGGCACTATAGTCTTCAAAGGGATCCGAAATATGTGTTCTCAGATTCCACAAAAATAAGGCTAGCAAAGAGATCCACGAAATACAGATGTAACTCTGTGAGATGAATTAACAGAACACTAAGCAGTTTCTCAGAAAGCTTCTTTCCAGATTTCATCTGAGGATATTTCCTTTTTCACCATAGCCCTCTATGGGCTTCCAAATATCCCTTTGCCAATTCCACAAGAACTGTCTTAGCGAAAGGCTTCTTGTGGGGAAAGCTGTAACTCTGTGAGATGATTTCACAGAACACAAAGAAGTTTCTCAGACAGCTTCTTTCTCTTTGTTATCGGAGGATATTTCCTTTGGCCCTAAAGTCTTCAAAGGGATCCGAAATATCTGTTCTCAGATTCCACAGAAATAAGGCTAGCAAAGAGATCTAAGAAACACAGATGTCACTCTGTGAGGTGAATTCACAGAACACTAAGCAGTTTCTCAGAAAGCTTCTTTCCAGATTTCATCTGAGGATATTTCCTTTTTCACCATAGTCCTCTATGGGCTTCCAAATATCACTTTGCCAATTCCACAAGAACTGTCTTAGCGAAGGGCTTCTTGAGGGGAAAACTGTAACTCTGTGAGATGATTTCACAGAACACAAAGAAGTTTCTCAGAAAGCTTCTTTCTCTTTGTTATCGGAGGATATTTCCTTTGGCGCTATAGTCTTCAAATGGATCCGAAATATCTGTTCTAAGATTCCACAGAAATAAGGCTAGCAAAGAGATCCACGAAATACAGATGTAACTCTGTGAGTGGAAGTCACACATCACAGAGCAGTTTCTCAGAAAGCTTCTTTCCCGATTTCATCTGAGGATATTTCCTTTTTCACCATAGCCCTCTATGGGCTTCCAAATATCACTTTGCCAATTCCACAAGAACTGTCTTAGCGAAAGGCTTCTTGAGGGGAAAGCTGTAACTCTGTGAGATGATTTCACAGAACACAAAGAAGTTTCTCAGAAAGCTTCTTTCTCTTTGTTATCGGAGGATATTTCCTTTGGCCCTATAGTCTTCAAAGGGATCCGAAATATCTGTTCTCAGATTCCACAGAAATAAGGCTAGCAAACAGACCTACGAAACACAGATGTAACTCTGTGAGATGAATTAACAGAACACTAAGCAGTTTCTCTGAAAGCTTCTTTCCAGATTTCATCTGAGGATATTTCCTTTTTCACCATAGCCCTCTATGGGCTTCCAAATATCACTTTGCCAATTCCACAAGAACTGTCTTAGCGAAAGGCTTCTTGAGGGGAAAGCTGTAACTCGGTGAGATGATTTCACAGAACACAAAGAAGTTTCTCAGAAAGCTTCTTTCTCTTTGTTATCGGAGGATATTTCCTTTGGCCCTATAGTCTTCAAAGGGATCCGAAATATCTGTTCTCAGATTCCACAGAAATAAGGCTAGCAAAGAGATCCACGAAATACAGATGTAACTGTGAGTGGAAGTCACACATCACATAGCAGTTTCTCAGAAAGCTTCTTTCCAGATTCCATCTGAGGATATTGCTTTTTCACCATAGCCCTCTATGGGCTTCCAAATATCACTTTGGCAATTCCACAAGAACTGTCTTAGCGAAAGGCTTCTTGAGGGGAAAGCTGTAACTCTGTGAGATGATTTCACAGAACACAAAGAAGTTTCTCAGAAAGGTTCTTTCTCTTTGTTATCGGAGGATATTTCCTTTGGCCCTAAAGTCTTCAAAGGGATCCGAAATATCTGTTCTCAGATTCCACAGAAATAAGGCTAGCAAAGAGATCTACGAAACACCGATGTAACTCTGTGAGATGAATTCACAGAACACTAAACAGTTTCTCAGAAAGCTTCTTTCCTGATTTCATCTGAGGATATTTCCTTTTTCACCATAGCTCTCTATGGCCTTCCAAATATCACTTTGCCAATTCCACAAGAACTGTCTTAGCGAAAGGCTTCTTGAGGGGAAAGCTGTAACTCTGTGAGATGATTTCACAGAACACAAAGAAGTTTCTCAGAAAGCTTCTTTCTCTTTGTTATCGGAGGATATTTCCTTTGGCCCTATAGTCTTCAAAGGGATCCGAAATATCTGTTCTCAGATTCCACAGAAATAAGGCTAGCAAAGAGATCTACGAAACACAGATGTAACTCTGTGAGATGAATTCACAGAACACTAAGCAGTTTCTCAGAAAGCTTCTTTCCAGATTTCATCTGAGGATATTTCCTATTTCACCATAGCCCTCTAGGGGCTTCCAAATATCACTTTGCCAATTCCACAAGAACTGTCTTACCGAAAGGCTTCTTGAGGGGAAAGCTATAACTCTGTGAGATGATTTCACAGAACACAAAGAAGTTTCTCAGAAAGCTTCTTTCTCTTTGTTATCGGAGGATATTTCCTTTGGCCCTATAGTCTTCAAAGGGATCCGAAATATCTGTTCTCAGATTCCACAGAAATAAGGCTAGCAAAGAGATCTACGAAACACAGATGTAACTCTGTGAGATGAATTCACAGAACACTAAGCAGTTTCTCAGAAAGCTTCTTTCCAGATTTCATCTGAGGATATTTCCTTTTTCACCATAGCCCTCTACGGGCTTCCAAATATCACTTTGCCAATTCCACAAGAACTGTCTTAGCGAAAGGCTTCTTGAGGGGAAAGCTGTAACTCTGTGAGATGATTACACAGAACACAAAGAAGTTTCTCAGAAAGCTTCTTTCTCTTTGTTATCGGAGGATATTTCCTTTGGCCCTATAGTCTTCAAAGGGATCCGAAATATCTGTTCTCAGATTCCACAGAAATAAGGCTAGCAAAGAGATCCACGAAATACAGACGTAACTCTGTGAGATGAAATAACAGAACACTAAGCAGTTTCTCAGAAAGCTTCTTTCCAGATTTCATCTGAGGATATTTCCTTTTTCACCATAGCCCTCTATGGGCTTCCAAATATCACTTTGCCTATTCCACAAGAACTGTCTTAGCGAAAGGCTTCTTGAGGGGAAAGCTGTAACTCTGTGAGATGATTTCACAGAACACAAAGAAGTTTCTCAGAAAGCTTCTTTCTCTTTGTTATCGGAGGATATTTCCTTTGGCCCTATAGTCTTCAAAGGGATCCGAAATATCTGTTCTCAGATTCCACAGAAATAAGGCTAGCAAAGAGATCCACGAAATACAGATGTAACTCTGTGATATGAATTAAAAGAACACTAAGCAGTTTCTCAGAAAGCTTCTTTCCAGATTTCATCTGAGGATATTTCCTATTTCACCATAGCCCTCTATGTGCTTCCAAATATCACTTTGCCAATTCCACAAGAACTGTCTTACCGAAAGGCTTCTTGAGGGGAAAGCTATAACTCTGTGAGATGATTTCACAGAACACAAAGGAGTTTCTCAGAAAGCTTCTTTCTCTTTGTTATCGGAGGATATTTCCTTTGGCCCTATAGTCTTCAAAGGGATCCGAAATATCTGTTCTCAGATTCCACAGAAATAAGGCTAGCAAAGAGATCTACGAAACACAGATGTAACTTTGTGAGATGAATTCACAGAACACTAAGCAGTTTCTCAGAAAGCTTCTTTCCAGATTTCATCTGAGGATATTTCCTTTTTCACCATAGCCCTCTATGGGCTTCCAAATATCACTTTGCCAATTCCACAAGAACTGTCTTAGCGAAAGGCTTCTTGAGGGTAAGGTGTAACTCTGTGAGATGATTTCACAGAACACAAAGAAGTTTCTCAGAAAGCTTCTTTATCTTTGTTATCGGAGGATATTTCCTTTGGCCCTATAGTCTTCAAAGGGATCCGAAATATCTGTTCGCAGATTCCACAGAAATAAGGCTAGCAAAGAGATCCACGAAATACAGATGTAACTCTGTGAGATGAATTAACAGAACACTAATCAGTTTCTCAGAAAGCTTCTTTCCAGATTTCATCTGAGGATATTTCCTATTTCATCATAGCCCTCTATGGGCTTCTAAATATCACTTTGCCAATTCCCCAAGAACTGTCATATCGAAACGCTTCTTGATGGGAAAGCTATAACTCTGTGAGATGATTTCACAGAACACAAAGAAGTTTCTCAGAAAGCTTCTTTCTCTTTGTTATCGGAGGATATTTCCTTTGGCCCTATAGTCTTCAAAGGGATCCGAAATATCTGTTCTCAGATTCCACAGAAATAAGGCTAGCAAAGAGATCTACGAAACACAGATGTAACTCTGTGAGATGAATTCACAGAACACTAAGCAGTTTCTCAGAAAGCTTCTTTCCAGATTTCATCTGATGATATTTCCTTTTTCACCATAGCCCTCTATGGGCTTCCAAATATCACTTTGCCAATTCCTCAAGAACTGTCTTAACGAAAGGCTTCTTGAGGGGAAAGCTGTAACTCTGTGAGATGATTTCACAGAACACAAAGAAGTTTCTCAGAAAGCTTCTTTCTCTTTGTTATCGGAGGATATTTCCTTTGGCCCTATAGTCTTCAAAGGGATCCGAAATATCTGTTCTCAGATTCCACAGAAATAAGGCTAGCAAACAGACCTACGAAACACAGATGTAACTCTGTGAGATGAATTCACAGAAGACTAAGCAGTTTCTCAGAAAGCTTCTTTCCAGATTTCATCTGAGGATATTTCCTTTTTCACCATAGCCCTCTAGGGGTTCCAAATATCACTTTGCCAATTCCACAAGAACTGTCTTACCGAAAGGCTTCTTGAGGGGAAAGCTGTAACTCTGTGAGATGATTTCACAGAACACAAAGAAGTTTCTCAGAAAGCTTCTTTCTCTTTGGTATCGGAGGATATTTCTTTTGGCCCTATAGTCTTCAAACGGATCCGAAACATCTGTTCGCAGATTCCACAGAAATAAGGCTAGCAAAGAGATCCACGAAATACAGATGTAACTCTGTGAGTGGAAGTCACACATAACAGAGCAGTTTCTCAGAAAGCTTCTTTCCAGATTTCATCTGAAGATATTGCTTTTTCACCATAGACCTCTATGGGCTTCCAAATATCACTTTGCCAATTCCACAAGAACTGTCTTAGCGAAAGGCTTCTTGAGGGGAAAGCTGTAACTCTGTGAGATGATTTCACAGAACACAAAGAAGTTTCTCAGAAAGCTTCTTTCTCTTTGTTATCGGAGGATATTTCCTTTGGCCCTATATTCTTCAAAAGGATCCGAAATATCTGTCCTCAGATTCCACAGAAATAAGGCTAGCAAAGAGATCCACGAAATACAGATGTAACTGTGAGTGGAAGTCACACATCGCATAGCAGTTTCTCAGAAAGCTTCTTTCCAGATTCCATCTGAGGATATTGCTTTTTCACCATAGCCCTCTATGGGCTTCCAAATATCACTTTGGCAATTCCACAAGAACTGTCTTAGCGAAAGGCTTCTTGAGGGGAAAGCTGTAACTCTGTGAGATGATTTCACAGAACACAAAGAAGTTTCTCAGAAAGGTTCTTTCTCTTTGTTATCGGAGGATATTTCCTTTGGCCCTAAAGTCTTCAAAGGGATCCGAAATATCTGTTCTCAGATTCCACAGAAATAAGGCTAGCAAAGAGATCTACGAAACACAGATGTAACTCTGTGAGATGAATTCACAGAACACTAAACAGTTTCTCAGAAAGCTTCTTTCCTGATTTCATCTGAGGATATTTCCTTTTTCACCATAGCTCTCTATGGGCTTCCAAATATCACTTTGCCAATTCCACAAGAACTGTCTTAGCGAAAGGCTTCTTGAGGGGAAAGCTGTAACTCAGTGAGATGATTTCACAGAACACAAAGAAGTTTCTCAGAAAGCTTCTTTCTCTTTGTTATCGGAGGATATTTCCTTTGGCCCTATAGTCTTCAAAGGGATCCCAAATATCTGTTCTCAGATTCCACAGAAATAAGGCTAGCAAAGATATCCACGAAATACAGACGTAACTCTGTGAGATGAAATAACAGAACACTAAGCAGTTTCTCAGAAAGCTTCTTTCCAGATTTCATCTGAGGATATTTCCTATTTCACCATAGCCCTCTATGGGCTTCCAAATATCACTTTGCCAATTCCACAAGAACTGTCTTACCGAAAGGCTTCTTGAGGGGAAAGCTATAACTCTGTGAGAGGATTTCACAGAACACAAAGAAGTTTCTCAGAAAGCTTCTTTCTCTTTCTTATCGGAGGATATTTCCTTTGGCCCTATAGTCTTCAAAGGGCTCCGAAATATCTGTTCTCAGATTCCACAGAAATAAGGCTAGCAAAGAGATCTACGAAACACAGATGTAACTCTGTGAGATGAATTCACAGAACACTAAGCAGTTTCTCAGAAAGCTTCTTTCCAGATTTCATCTGAGGATATTTCCTTTTTCACCATAGCCCTCTATGGGCTTCCAAATATCACTTTGCCAATTCCACAACAACTGTCTTATCGAAACGCTTCTGGATGGGAAAGCTATATCTCTGTGAGATGATTTCACAGAACACAAAGAAGTTTCTCAGAAAGCTTCTTTCTCTTTGTTATCGGAAGATATTTCCTTTGGCCCTATAGTCTTCAAAGGGATCCGAAATATCTGTTCTCAGATTCCACAGAAATAAGGCTAGCAAAGAGATCTACGAAACACAGATGTAACTCTGTGAGATGAATTCACAGAACACTAAGCAGTTTCTCAGAAAGCTTCTTTCCAGATTTCATCTGATGATATTTCCTTTTTCACCATAGCCCTCTATGGGCTTCCAAATATCACTTTGCCAATTCCACAAGAACTGTCTTAGCGAAAGGCTTTTTGAGGGGAAAGCTTTAACTCTGGGAGATGATTTCAGAGAACACAAAGAAGTTTCTCAGAAAGCTTCTTTCTCTTTGTTATCGGAGGATATTTCCTTTGGCCCTATAGTCTTCAAAGGGATCCGAAATATCTGTTCTCAGATTCCACAGAAATAAGGCTAGCAAAGAGATCTACGAAACACAGATGTAACTCTGTGAGATGAATTCACAGAACACTAAGCAGTTTCTCAGAAAGCTTCTTTCCAGATTTCATCTAAGGATATTTCCTTTTTCAACATAGCCCTCTATGGGCTTCCAAATATCACTTTGCAATTCCACAAGAACTGTCTTAGCGAAAGGCTTCTTGAGGGGAAAGCTGTAACTCTGTGAGATGATTTCACAGAACACAAAGAAGTTTCTCAGAAAGCTTCTTTCTCTTTCTTAGCGGAGGATATTTCCTTTGGCCCTATAGTCTTTATAGGGATCCGAAATATCTGTTCTCAGATTCCACAGAAATAAGGCTAGCAAAGAGATCTACGAAACACAGATGTAACTCTGTGAGATGAATTCACAGAACACAAAGAAGTTTCTCAGAAAGCTTCTTTCTCTTTGTTATCGGAGGATATTTCCTTTGGCCCTATAGTCTTCAAAGGGATCCGAAATATCTGTTCTCAGATTCCACAGAAATAAGGCTAGCAACCAGACCTACGAAACACAGATGTAACTCTGTGAGATGAATTCACAGAACACTAAGCAGTTTCTCAGAAAGCTTCTTTCCAGATTCCATCTGAGGATATTGCTTTTTCACCATAGCCCTCTATGGTCTTCCAAATATCACTTTGGCAATTCCACAAGAACTGTCTTAGCGAAAGGCTTCTTGAGGGGAAAGCTGTAACTCTGTGAGATGATTTCACAGAACACAAAGAAGTTTCTCAGAAAGGTTCTTTCTCTTTGTTATCGGAGGATATTTCCTTTGGCCCTAAAGTCTTCAAAGGGATCCGAAATATCTGTTCTCAGATTCCACAGAAATAAGGCTAGCAAAGAGATCTACGAAACACAGATGTAACTCTGTGAGATGAATTCACAGAACACTAAACAGTTTCTCAGAAAGCTTCTTTCCTGATTTCATCTGAGGATATTTTCTTTTTCACCATAGCTCTCTATGGGCTTCCAAATATCACTTTGCCAATTCCACAAGAACTGTCTGAGCGAAAGGCTTCTTGAGGGGAAAGCTGTAACTCTGTGAGATGATTTCACAGAACACAAAGAAGTTTCTCAGAAAGCTTCTTTCTCTTTGTTATCGGAGGATATTTCCTTTGGCCCTATAGTCTTCAAAGGGATCCGAAATATCTGTTCTCAGATTCCACAGAAATAAGGCTAGCAAAGAGATCCATGAAATACAGACGTAACTCTGTGAGATGAAATAACAGAACACTAAGCAGTTTCTCAGAAAGCTTCTTTCCAGATTTCATCTGAGGATATTTCCTATTTCACCTTAGCCCTCTATGGGCTTCCAAATATCACTTTGCCAATTCCACAAGAACTGTCTTAGCGAAAGGCTTCTTGAGGGGAAAGCTATAACTCTGTGAGATGATTTCACAGAACACAAAGAAGTTTCTCAGAAAGCTTCTTTCTCTTTCTTATCGGAGGATATTTCCTTTGGCCCTATAGTCTTCAAAGGGATCCGAAATATCTGTTCTCAGATTCCACAGAAATAAGGCTAGCAAAGAGATCTACGAAACACAGATGTAACTCTGTGAGATGAATTCACAGAACACTAAGCAGTTTCTCAGAAAGCTTCTTTCCAGATTTCATCTGAGGATATTTCCTTTTTCACCATAGCCCTCTATGGGCTTCCAAATATCACTTTGCCAATTCCACAACAACTGTCTTATCGAAACGCTTCTGGATGGGAAAGCTATATCTCTGTGAGATGATTTCACAGAACACAAAGAAGTTTCTCAGAAAGCTTCTTTCTCTTTGTTATCGGAAGATATTTCCTTTGGCCCTATAGTCTTCAAAGGGATCCGAAATATCTGTTCTCAGATTCCACAGAAATAAGGCTAGCAAAGAGATCTACGAAACACAGATGTAACTCTGTGAGATGAATTCACAGAACACTAAGCAGTTTCTCAGAAAGCTTCTTTCCAGATTTCATCTGATGATATTTCATTTTCACCATAGCCCTCTATGGGCTTCCAAATATCACTTTGCCAATTCCACAAGAACTGTCTTAGCGAAAGGCTTTTTGAGGGGAAAGCTTTAACTCTGGGAGATGATTTCAGAGAACACAAAGAAGTTTCTCAGAAAGCTTCTTTCTCTTTGTTATCGGAGGATATTTCCTTTGGCCCTATAGTCTTAAAAGGGATCCGAAATATCTGTTCTCAGATTCCACAGAAATAAGGCTAGCAAAGAGATCTACGAAACACAGATGTAACTCTGTGAGATGAATTCACAGAACACTAAGCAGTTTCTCAGAAAGCTTCTTTCCAGATTTCATCTAAGGATATTTCCTTTTTCACCATAGCCCTCTATGGGCTTCCAAATATCACTTTGCAATTCCACAAGAACTGTCTTAGCGAAAGGCTTCTTGAGGGGAAAGCTGTAACTCTGTGAGATGATTTCACAGAACACAAAGAAGTTTCTCAGAAAGCTTCTTTCTCTTTGTTATCGGAGGATATTTCCTTTGGCCCTATAGTCTTTTTAGGGATCCGAAATATCTGTTCTCAGATTCCACAGAAATAAGGCTAGCAAAGAGATCTACGAAACACAGATGTAACTCTGTGAGATGAATTCACAGAACACAAAGAAGTTTCTCAGAAAGCTTCTTTCTCTTTGTTATCGGAGGATATTTCCTTTGGCCCTATAGTCTTCAAAGGGATCCGAAATATCTGTTCTCAGATTCCACAGAAATAAGGCTAGCAAACAGACCTACGAAACACAGATGTAACTCTGTGAGATGAATTCACAGAACACTAAGCAGTTTCTCTGAAAGCTTCTTTCCAGATTTCATCTGAGGATATTTCCTTTTTCACCATAGCCCTCTAAGGGCTTCCAAATATCACTTTGCCAATTCCACAAGAACTGTCTTAACGAAAGGCTTCTTGAGGGGAAAGCTGTAACTCTGTGAGATGATTTCACAGAACACAAAGAAGTTTCTCAGAAAGCTTCTTTCTCTTTGTTAACGGAGGATATTTCCTTTGGCCCTATATTCTTCAAAAGGATCCGAAATATCTGTCCTCAGATTCCACAGAAATAAGGCTAGCAAAGAGATCCACGAAATACAGATGTAACTGTGAGTGGAAGTCACACATCACATAGCAGTTTCTCATAAAGCTTCTTTCCAGATTCCATCTGAGGATATTGCTTTTTCACCATAGCCCTCTATGGGCTTCCAAATATCACTTTGGCAATTCCACAAGAACTATCTTAGCGAAAGGCTTCTTGAGGGGAAAGCTGTAACTCTGTGAGATGATTTCACAGAACACAAAGAAGTTTCTCAGAAAGGTTCCTTCTCTTTGTTATCGGAGGATATTTCCTTTGGCCCTAAAGTCTTCAAAGGGATCCGAAATATCTGTTCTCAGATTCCACAGAAATAAGGCTAGCAAAGAGATCTACGAAACACAGATGTAACTCTGTGAGATGAATTCACAGAACACTAAACAGTTTCTCAGAAAGCTTCTTTCCTGATTTCATCTGAGGATATTTCCTTTTTCACCATAGCTCTCTATGGGCTTCCAAATATCACTTTGCCAATTCCACAAGAACTGTCTTAGCGAAAGGCTTCTTGAGGGGAAAGCTGTAACTCTGTGAGATGATTTCACAGAACACAAAGAAGTTTCTCAGAAAGCTTCTTTCTCTTTGTTATCGGAGGATATTTCCTTTGGCCCTATAGTCTTCAAAGGGATCCGAAATATCTGTTCTCAGATTCCACAGAAATAAGGCTAGCAAAGAGATCCACGAAATACAGACGTAACTCTGTGAGATGAAATAACAGAACACTAAGCAGTTTCTCAGAAAGCTTCTTTCCAGATTTCATCTGAGGATATTTCCCATTTCACCATAGCCCTCTATGGGCTTCCAAATATCACTTTGCCAATTCCACAAGAACTGTCTTAGCGAAAGGCTTCTTGAGGGGAAAGCTGTAACTCTGTGAGATGATTTCACAGAACACAAAGAAGTTTCTCAGAAAGCTTCTTTCTCTTTCTTATCGGAGGATATTTCCTTTGGCCCTATAGTCTTCAAAGGGATCCGAAATATCTGTTCTCAGATTCCACAGAAATAAGGCTAGCAAAGAGATCTACGAAACACAGATGTAACTCTGTGAGATGAATTCACAGAACACTAAGCAGTTTCTCAGAAAGCTTCTTTCCAGATTTCATCTGAGGATATTTCCTTTTTCACCATAGCCCTCTATGGGCTTCCAAATATCACTTTGCCAATTCCACAAGAACTGTCTTAGCGAAAGGCTTCTTGAGGGGAAAGCTGTAACTCTGTGAGATGATTTCACAGAACACAAAGAAGTTTCTCAGAAAGCTTCTTTCTCTTTGTTATCGGAGGATATTTCCTTTGGCCCTATAGTCTTCAAAGGGATCCGAAATATCTGTTCTCAGATTCCACAGAAATAAGGCTAGCAAAGAGATCCACGAAATACAGATGTAACTCTGTGAGATGAATTAACAGAACACTAAGCAGTTTGTCAGAAAGCTTCTTTACAGATTTCATCTGAGGATATTTCCTATTTCACCATAGACCTCTATGTGCTTCCAAATATCACTTTGCCAATTCCACAAGAACTGTCTTCTCGAAACGCTTCTGGATGGGAAAGCTATATCTCTGTGAGATGATTTCACAGAACACAAAGAAGTTTCTCAGAAAGCTTCTTTCTCTTTGTTATCGGAAGATATTTCCTTTGGCCCTATAGTCTTCAAAGGGATCCGAAATATCTGTTCTCAGATTCCACAGAAATAAGGCTAGCAAAGAGATCTACGAAACACAGATGTAACTCTGTGAGATGAATTCACAGAACACTAAGCAGTTTCTCAGAAAGCTTCTTTCCAGATTTCATCTGATGATATTTCCTTTTTCACCATAGCCCTCTATGGGCTTCCAAATATCACTTTGCCAATTCCACAAGAACTGTCTTAGCGAAAGGCTTTTTGAGGGGAAAGCTTTAACTCTGTGAGATGATTTCAGAGAACACAAAGAAGTTTCTCAGAAAGCTTCTTTCTCTTTGTTATCGGAGGATATTTCCTTTGGCCCTATAGTCTTCAAAGGGATCCGAAATATCTGTTCTCAGATTCCACAGAAATAAGGCTAGCAAAGAGATCTACGAAACACAGATGTAACTCTGTGAGATGAATTAACAGAACACTAAGCAGTTTCTCAGAAAGCTTCTTTCCAGATTTCATCTGAGGATATTTCCTTTTTCACCATAGCCCTCTATGGGCTTCCAAATATCACTTTGCCAATTCCACAAGAACTGTCTTAGCGAAAGGCTTCTTGAGGGGAAAGCTGTAACTCTGTGAGATGATTTCACAGAACACAAAGAAGTTTCTCAGAAAGCTTCTTTCTCTTTGTTATCGGAGGATATTTCCTTTGGCCCTATAGTCTTCAAAGGGATCCGAAATATCTGTTTTCAGATTCCACAGAAATAAGGCTCGCAAAGAGATCCACGAAATACAGATGTAACTTTGTGAGATGAATTCACAGAACACTAAGCAGTTTCTCAGAAAGCTTCTTTCCAGATTTCATCTGAGGATATTTCCTATTTCATCATAGCCCTCTATGGGCTTCCAAATATCACTTTGCCAATTCCACAAGAACTGTCTTATCGAAACGCTTCTTGATGGGAAAGCTATAACTCTGTGAGATGATTTCACAGAACACAAAGAAGTTTCTCAGAAAGCTTCTTTCTCTTTGTTATCGGAGGATATTTCCTTTGGCCCTATAGTCTTCAAAGGGATCCGAAATATCTGTTCTCAGATTCCACAGAAAGAAGGCTAGCAAAGAGATCTACGAAACACAGATGTAACTCTGTGAGATGAATTCACAGAACACTAAGCAGTTTCTCAGAAAGCTTCTTTCCAGATTTCATCTGATGATATTTCCTTTTTCACCATAGCCCTCTATGGGCTTCCAAATATCAATTTGCCAATTCCTCAAGAACTGTCTTAGCGAAAGGCTTCTTGAGGGAAAGCTGTAACTCTGTGAGATGATTTCACAGAACACAAAGAAGTTTCTCAGAAAGCTTCTTTCTCTTTGTTATCGGAGGATATTTCCTTTGGCCCTATAGTCTTCAAAGGGATCCGAAATATCTGTTCTCAGATTCCACAGAAATAAGGCTAGCAAACAGACCTACGAAACACAGATGTAACTCTGTGAGATCAATTCACAGAACACAAAGCAGTTTCTCAGAAAGCTTCTTTCCAGATTTCATCTGAGGATATTTCCTTTTTCACCATAGCCCTCTATGGGCTTCCAAATATCACTTTGCCAATTCCACAAGAACTGTCTTAGCGAAAGGCTTCTTGAGGGGAAAGCTGTAACTCTGTGAGATGATTTCACAGAACACAAAGAAGTTTCTCAGAAAGCTTCTTTCTCTTTGTTATCGGAGGATATTTCCTTTGGCCCTATAGTCTTCAAAGGGATCCGATATATCTGTTCTCAGATTCCACAGAAATATGGCTAGCAAAGAGACCTACGAAACACAGATGTAACTCTGTGAGATGAATTCACAGAACACTAAGCAGTTTCTCAGAAAGCTTCTTTCCAGATTTCATCAGAGGACATTTCCTTTTTCACCATAGCCCCCTATGGGCTTCCAAATATCACTTTGCCAATTCCACAAGAACTGTCTTAGCGAAAGGCTTCTTGAGGGGAAAGCTGTAACTCTGTGAGATGATTTCACAGAACACAAAGAAGTTTCTGAGAAAGCTTCTTTCTCTTTGTTATCGGAGGATATTTCCTTTGGCCCTATAGTCTTCAAAGGGATCCGAAATATCTGTTCTCAGATTCCACAGAAATAAGGCTAGCAAAGAGACCTACGAAACACAGATGTAACTCTGTGAGATGAATTAACAGAACACTAAGCAGTTTCTCAGAAAGCTTCTTTCCAGATTTCATCTGAGGATATTTCCTTTTTCACCATAGCCCTGTATGGGCTTCCAAATATCACTTTGCCAATTCCACAAGAACTGTCTTAGCGAAAGGCTTCTTGAGGGGAAAGCTGTAACTCTGTGAGATGATTTCACAGAACACAAAGAAGTTTCTCAGAAAGCTTCTTTCTCTTTGTTATCGGAGGATATTTCCTTTGGCCCTATATTCTTCAAAGGGATCTGAAATATCTGTTCTCAGATTCCACAGAAATAAGGCTAGCAAAGAGATCCATGAAATACAGATGTAACTCTGTGAGATGAATTCACAGAACACTAAGCAGTTTCTCAGAAAGCTTCTTTCCAGATTTCATCTGAGGATATTTCCTTTTTCACCATAGCCCTCTTTGGGCTTCCAAATATCACTTTGCCAATTCCACAAGAACTGTCTTAGCGAACGGCTTCTTGAGGGGAAAGCTGTAACTCTGTGAGATGATTTCACAGAACACAAAGAAGTTTCTCAGAAAGCTTCTTTCTCTTTGTTATCGGAGGATATTTCCTTTGGCCCTATAGTCTTCAAAGGGATCCGAAATATCTGTTCTCAGATTCCACAGACATAAGGCTAGCAAAGAGATCTACGAAACACAGATGTAACTCTGTGAGATGAATTCACAGAACACTAAGCAGTTTCTCAGAAAGCTTCTTTCCAGATTTCATCTGAAGATATTTCTTTTTCACCATAGCCCTCTATGGGCTTCCAAATATCACTTTGCGAATTCCACCAGAACTGTCTTAGCGAAAGGCTTCCTGTGGGGAAAGCTGTAACTCTGTGAGATGATTTCACAGAACACAAAGAAGTTTCTCAGAAAGGTTCTTTCTCTTTGCTATCGGAGGATATTTCCTTTGGCCCTATAGTCTTCAAAGGGATCCGAAATATCTGTTCTCAGATTCCACAGAAACAAGGCTAGCAAAGAGATCTACGAAACACAGATGTAACTCTGTGAGATGAATTCACAGAACACTAAGCAGTTTCTCTGAAAGCTTCTTTCCAGATTTCATCTGAGGATATTTCTTTTTCACCACAGCCCTCTATGGGCTTCCAAATATCACTTTGCCAATTCCACAAGAACTGTCTTAGCGAAAGGCTTCTTGAGGGGAAAGCTGTAACTCTGTGAGATGATTTCACAGAACACAAAGAAGTTTCTCAGAAAGCTTCTTTCTCTTTGTTATCGGAGGATATTTCCTTTGGCCCTATAGTCTTCAAAGGGATCCGAAATATCTGTTCTCAGATTCCACAGAAATAAGGCTAGCAAAGAGATCTACGAAACACAGATGTAACTCTGTTAGATGAATTCACAGAACACTAAACAGTTTCTCAGAAAGCTTCTTTCCTGATTTCATCTGCGGATATTTCCTTTTTCACCATAGCCCTCTATGGGCTTCCAAATATCACTTTGCCAATTCCACAAGAACTGTCTTAGCGAAAGGCTTCTTGAGGGGAAAGCTGTAACTCTGTGAGATGATTTCACAGAACACAAAGAAGTTTCTCAGAAAGCTTCTTTCTCTTTGTTATCGGAGGATATTTCCTTTGGCCCTATAGTCTTCAAAGGGATCCGAAATATCTGTTCTCAGATTCCACAGAAATAAGGCTAGCAAAGAGATCCACGAAATACAGATGTAAATCTGTGAGATGAATTCACAGAACACTAAGCAGTTTCTCAGAAAGCTTCTTTCCAGATTTCATCTGAGGATATTTCCTTTTTCACCATAGCCCTCTATGGGCTTCGAAATATCACTTTGCCAATTCCACAAGAACTGTCTTAGCGAAAGGCTTCTTGAAGGGAAAGCTGTAACTCTGTGAGATGATTTCACAGAACACAAAGAAGTTTCTCAGAAAGCTTCTTTCTCTTTGTTATCGGAGGATATTTCCTTTGGCCCTATAGTCTTCAAAGGGATCCGAAATATCTGTTCTCAGATGCCACAGAAATAAGGCTAGCAAAGAGATCCACGAAATACAGATGTAACTCTGTGAGTGGAAGTCACACATCACAGAGCACTTTCTCAGAAAGCTTCTTTCCAGATTCCATCTGAGGATATTGCTTTTTCAACATAGCCCTCTAAGGGCTTCCAAATATCACTTTGCCAATTAGACAAGAACTGTCTTACCGAAAGGCTTCTTGAGGGGAAAGCTGTAACTCTGTGAGATGATTTCACAGAACACAAAGAAGTTTCTCAGAAAGCTTCTTTCTCTTTGTTATCGGAGGATATTTCCTTTGGCCCTATAGTCTTCAAAGGGATCCGAAATATCTGTTCTCAGATTCCACAGAAATAAGGCTAGCAAAGATATCCACGAAATACAGACGTAACTCTGTGAGATGAAATAACAGAACACTAAGCAGTTTCTCAGAAAGCTTCTTTCCAGATTTCATCTGAGGATATTTCCTATTTCACCATAGCCCTCTATGGGCTTCCAAATATCACTTTGCCAATTCCACAAGAACTGTCTTACCGAAAGGCTTCTTGAGGGGAAAGCTATAACTCTGTGAGATGATTTCACAGAACACAAAGAAGTTTCTCAGAAAGCTTCTTTCTCTTTCTTATCGGAGGATATTTCCTTTGGCCCTATAGTCTTCAAAGGGCTCCGAAATATCTGTTCTCAGATTCCACAGAAATAAGGCTAGCAAAGAGATCTACGAAACACAGATGTAACTCTGTGAGATGAATTCACAGAACACTAAGCAGTTTCTCAGAAAGCTTCTTTCCAGATTTCATCTGAGGATATTTCCTTTTTCACCATAGCCCTCTATGGGCTTCCAAATATCACTTTGCCAATTCCACAAGAACTGTCTTAGCGAAAGGCTTCTTGAGGGGAAAGCTGTAACTCTGTGAGATGATTTCACAGAACACAAAGAAGTTTCTCAGAAAGCTTCTTTCTCTTTGTTATCGGAGGATATTTCCTTTGGCCCTATAGTCTTCAAAGGGATCCGAAATATCTGTTCTCAGATTCCACAGAAATAAGGCTAGCAAAGAGATCCACGAAATACAGATGTAACTCTGTGAGATGAATTAACAGAACACTAAGCAGTTTGTCAGAAAGCTTCTTTCCAGATTTCATCTGAGGATATTTCCTATTTCACCATAGACCTCTATGTGCTTCCAAATATCACTTTGCCAATTCCACAACAACTGTCTTATCGAAACGCTTCTGGATGGGAAAGCTATATCTCTGTGAGATGATTTCACAGAACACAAAGAAGTTTCTCAGAAAGCTTCTTTCTCTTTGTTATCGGAAGATATTTCCTTTGGCCCTATAGTCTTCAAAGGGATCCGAAATATCTGTTCTCAGATTCCACAGAAATAAGGCTAGCAAAGAGATCTACGAAACACAGATGTAACTCTGTGAGATGAATTCACAGAACACTAAGCAGTTTCTCAGAAAGCTTCTTTCCAGATTTCATCTGATGATATTTCCTTTTTCACCATAGCCCTCTATGGGCTTCCAAATATCACTTTGCCAATTCCACAAGAACTGTCTTAGCGAAAGGCTTTTTGAGGGGAAAGCTTTAACTCTGGGAGATGATTTCAGAGAACACAAAGAAGTTTCTCAGAAAGCTTCTTTCTCTTTGTTATCGGAGGATATTTCCTTTGGCCCTATAGTCTTAAAAGGGATCCGAAATATCTGTTCTCAGATTCCACAGAAATAAGGCTAGCAAAGAGATCTACGAAACACAGATGTAACTCTGTGAGATGAATTCACAGAACACTAAGCAGTTTCTCAGAAAGCTTCTTTCCAGATTTCATCTAAGGATATTTCCTTTTTCACCATAGCCCTCTATGGGCTTCCAAATATCACTTTGCAATTCCACAAGAACTGTCTTAGCGAAAGGCTTCTTGAGGGGAAAGCTGTAACTCTGTGAGATGATTTCACAGAACACAAAGAAGTTTCTCAGAAAGCTTCTTTCTCTTTCTTAGCGGAGGATATTTCCTTTGGCCCTATAGTCTTTATAGGGATCCGAAATATCTGTTCTCAGATTCCACAGAAATAAGGCTAGCAAAGAGATCTACGAAACACAGATGTAACTCTGTGAGATGAATTCACAGAACACAAAGAAGTTTCTCAGAAAGCTTCTTTCTCTTTGTTATCGGAGGATATTTCCTTTGGCCCTATAGTCTTCAAAGGGATCCGAAATATCTGTTCTCAGATTCCACAGAAATAAGGCTAGCAAACAGACCTACGAAACACAGATGTAACTCTGTGAGATGAATTCACAGAACACTAAGCAGTTTCTCAGAAAGCTTCTTTCCAGATTTCATCTGAGGATATTTCCTTTTTCACCATAGCCCTCTATGGGCTTCCAAATATCACTTTGCCAATTCCACAAGAACTGTCTTAACGAAAGGCTTCTTGAGGGGAAAGCTGTAACTCTGTGAGATGATTTCACAGAACACAAAGAAGTTTCTCAGAATGCTTCTTTCTCTTTGTTAACGGAGGATATTTCCTTTGGCCCTATATTCTTCAAAAGGATCCGAAATATCTGTCCTCAGATTCCACAGAAATAAGGCTAGCAAAGAGATCCACGAAATACAGATGTAACTGTGAGTGGAAGTCACACATCACATAGCAGTTTCTCAGAAAGCTTCTTTCCAGATTCCATCTGAGGATATTGCTTTTTCACCATAGCCCTCTATGGGCTTCCAAATATCACTTTGGCAATTCCACAAGAACTGTCTTAGCGAAAGGCTTCTTGAGGGGAAAGCTGTAACTCTGTGAGATGATTTCACAGAACACAAAGAAGTTTCTCAGAAAGGTTCTTTCTCTTTGTTATCGGAGGATATTTCCTTTGGCCCTAAAGTCTTCAAAGGGATCCGAAATATCTGTTCTCAGATTCCACAGAAATAAGGCTAGCAAAGAGATCTACGAAACACAGATGTAACTCTGTGAGATGAATTCACAGAACACTAAACAGTTTCTCAGAAAACTTCTTTCCTGATTTCATCTGAGGATATTTCCTTTTTCACCATAGCTCTCTATGGGCTTCCAAATATCACTTTGCCAATTCCACAAGAACTGTCTTAGCGAAAGGCTTCTTGAGGGGAAAGCTGTAACTCTGTGAGATGATTTCACAGAACACAAAGAAGTTTCTCAGAAAGCTTCTTTCTCTTTGTTATCGGAGGATATTTCCTTTGGCCCTATAGTCTTCAAAGGGATCCGAAATATCTGTTCTCAGATTCCACAGAAATAAGGCTAGCAAAGAGATCCACGAAATACAGACTTAACTCTGTGAGATGAAATAACAGAACACTAAGCAGTTTCTCAGAAAGCTTCTTTCCAGATTTCATCTGAGGATATTTCCTATTTCACCATAGCCCTCTATGGGCTTCCAAATATCACTTTGCCAATTCCACAAGAACTGTCTTAGCGAAAGGCTTCTTGAGGGGAAAGCTATAACTCTGTGAGATGATTTCACAGAACACAAAGAAGTTTCTCAGAAAGCTTCTTTCTCTTTCTTATCGGAGGATATTTCCTTTGGCCCTATAGTCTTCAAAGGGATCCGAAATATCTGTTCTCAGATTCCACAGAAATAAGGCTAGCAAAGAGATCTACGAAACACAGATGTAACTCTGTGAGATGAATTCACAGAACACTAAGCAGTTTCTCAGAAAGCTTCTTTCCAGATTTCATCTGATGATATTTCCTTTTTCACCATAGCCCTCTATGGGCTTCCAAATATCACTTTGCCAATTCCACAAGAACTGTCTTAGCGAAAGGCTTTTTGAGGGGAAAGCTTTAACTCTGTGAGATGATTTCAGAGAACACAAAGAAGTTTCACAGAAAGCTTCTTTCTCTTTGTTATCGGAGGATATTTCCTTTGGCCCTATAGTCTTCAAAGGGATCCGAAATATCTGTTCTCAGATTCCACAGAAATAAGGCTAGCAAAGAGATCTACGAAACACAGATGTAACTCTGTGAGATGAATTAACAGAACACTAAGCAGTTTCTCAGAAAGCTTCTTTCCAGATTTCATCTGAGGATATTTCCTTTTTCACCTTAGCCCTCTATGGGCTTCCAAATATCACTTTGCCAATTCCACAAGAACTGTCTTAGCGAAAGGCTTCTTGAGGGTAAGCTGTAACTCTGTGAGATGATTTCACAGAACACAAAGAAGTTTCTCAGAAAGCTTCTTTCTCTTTGTTATCGGAGGATATTTCCTTTGGCCCTATAGTCTTCAAAGGGATCCGAAATATCTGTTCTCAGATTCCACAGAAATAAGGCTAGCAAAGAGATCCACGAAATACAGATGTAACTTTGTGAGATGAATTCACAGAACACTAAGCAGTTTCTCAGAAAGCTTCTTTCCAGATTTCATCTGAGGATATTTCCTATTTCATCATAGCCCTCTATGGGCTTCCAAATATCACTTTGCCAATTCCACAAGAACTGTCTTATCGAAACGCTTCTTGATGGGAAAGCTATAACTCTGTGAGATGATTTCACAGAACACAAAGAAGTTTCTCAGAAAGCTCTTTCTCTTTGTTATCGGAGGATATTTCCTTTGGCCCTATAGTCTTCAAAGGGATCCGAAATATCTGTTCTCAGATTCCACAGAAAGAAGGCTAGCAAAGAGATCTACGAAACACAGATGTAACTCTGTGAGATGAATTCACAGAACACTAAGCAGTTTCTCAGAAAGCTTCTTTCCAGATTTCATCTGATGATATTTCCTTTTTCACCATAGCCCTCTATGGGCTTCCAAATATCAATTTGCCAATTCCTCAAGAACTGTCTTAGCGAAAGGCTTCTTGAGGGGAAAGCTGTAACTCTGTGAGATGATTTCACAGAACACAAAGAAGTTTCTCAGAAAGCTTCTTTCTCTTTGTTATCGGAGGATATTTCCTTTGGCCCTATAGTCTTCAAAGGGATCCGAAATATCTGTTCTCAGATTCCACAGAAATAAGGCTAGCAAACAGACCTACGAAACACAGATGTAACTCTGTGAGATCAATTCACAGAACACTAAGCAGTTTCTCAGAAAGCTTCTTTCCAGATTTCATCTGAGGATATTTCCTTTTTCACCATAGCCCTCTATGGGCTTCCAAATATCACTTTGCCAATTCCACAAGAACTGTCTTAGCGAAAGGCTTCTTGAGGGGAAAGCTGTAACTCTGTGAGATGATTTCACAGAACACAAAGAAGTTTCTCAGAAAGCTTCTTTCTCTTTGTTATCGGAGGATATTTCCTTTGGCCCTATAGTCTTCAAAGGGATCCGAAATATCTGTTCTCAGATTCCACAGAAATAAGGCTAGCAAAGAGACCTACGAAACACAGATGTAACTCTGTAAGATGAATTCACAGAACACTAAGCAGTTTCTCAGAAAGCTTCTTTCCAGATTTCATCTGAGGACATTTCCTTTTTCACCATAGCCCTCTAAGGGCTTCCAAATATCACTTTGCCAATTCCACAAGAACTGTCTTAGCGAAAGGCTTCTTGAGGGGAAAGCTGTAACTCTGTGAGATGATTTCACAGAACACAAAGAAGTTTCTCAGAAAGCTTCTTTCTCTTTGTTATCGGAGGATATTTCCTTTGGCCCTATAGTCTTCAAAGGGATCCGAAATATCTGTTCTCAGATTCCACAGAAATAAGGCTAGCAAAGAGATCTACGAAACACAGATGTAACACTGTGAGATGAATTCACAGAACACTAAGCAGTTTCTCAGAAAGCTTCTTTCCAGATTTCATCTAAGGATATTTCCTTTTTCACCATAGCCCTCTATGGGCTTCCAAATATCACTTTGCAATTCCACAAGAACTGTCTTAGCGAAAGGCTTCTTGAGGGGAAAGCTGTAACTCTGTGAGATGATTTCACAGAACACAAAGAAGTTTCTCAGAAAGCTTCTTTCTCTTTCTTAGCGGAGGATATTTCCTTTGGCCCTATAGTCTTTATAGGGATCCGAAATATCTGTTCTCAGATTCCACAGAAATAAGGCTAGCAAAGAGATCTACGAAACACAGATGTAACTCTGTGAGATGAATTCACAGAACACAAAGAAGTTTCTCAGAAAGCTTCTTTCTCTTTGTTATCGGAGGATATTTCCTTTGGCCCTATAGTCTTCAAAGGGATCCGAAATATCTGTTCTCAGATTCCACAGAAATAAGGCTAGCAAACAGACCTACGAAACACAGATGTAACTCTGTGAGATGAATTCACAGAACACTAAGCAGTTTCTCTGAAAGCTTCTTTCCAGATTTCATCTGAGGATATTTCTTTTTCACCATAGCCCTCAATGGGCTTCCAAATATCACTTTGCCAATTCCACAAGAACTGTCTTAGCGAAAGGCTTCTTGAGGGGAAAGCTGTGACTCTGTGAGATGATTTCACAGAACACAAAGAAGTTTCTCAGAAAGCTTCTTTCTCTTTGTTATCGGAGGATATTTCCTTTCGCCCTATAGTCTTCAAAGGGATCCGAAATATCTGTTCTCAGATTCCACAGAAATAAGGCTAGCAAAGAGATCCACGAAATACAGATGTAACTCTGTGAGATGACTTCACAGAACACTAAGCAGTTTCTCAGAAAGCTTCTTTCCAGATTTCATCTGAGGATATTTCCTATTTCACCGTAGCCCTCTAGGTGCTTCCAAATATCACTTTGCCAATTCCACAAGAACTGTCTTATCGAAACCCTTCTTGATGGGAAAGCTGTAACTCTGTGAGATGATTTCACAGAACACAAAGAAGTTTCTCAGAAAGCTTCTTTCTCTTTGTTATCGGAGGATATTTCCTTTGGCCCTATAGTCTTCAAAGGGATCCGAAATATCTGTTCTCAGATTCCACAGAAATAAGGCTAGCAAAGAGATCTACGAAACACAGATGTAACTCTGTGAGATGAATTCACAGAACACTAAACAGTTTCTCAGAAAGCTTCTTTCCTGATTTCATCTGAGGATATTTCCTTTTTCACCATAGCCTTCTATGGGCTTCCAAATATCACTTTGCCAATTCCACAAGAACTGTCTTAGCGAAAGGCTTCTTGAGGGGAAAGCTGTAACTCTGTGAGATGATTTCACAGAACACAAAGAAGTTTCTCAGAAAGCTTCTTTCTCTTTGTTATCGGAGGATATTTCCTTTGGCCCTATAGTCTTCAAAGGGATCCGAAATATCTGTTCTCAGATTCCACAGAAATAAGGCTAGCAAAGAGATCCACGAAATACAGATGTAAATCTGTGAGATGAATTCACAGAACACTAAGCAGTTTCTCAGAAAGCTTCTTTCCAGATTTCATCTGAGGATATTTCCTTTTTCACCATAGCCCTCTAAGGGCTTCCAAATATCACTTTGCCAATTCCACAAGAACTGTCTTAGCGAAAGGCTTCTTGAGGGGAAAGCTGTATCTCTGTGAGATGATTTCACAGAACACAAAGAAGTTTCTCGGAAAGCTTCTTTCTCTTTGTTATCGGAGGATATTTCCTTTGGCCCTATAGTCTTCAAAGGGATCCGAAATATCTGTTCTCATATTCCACAGAAATAAGGCAAGCAAGGAGACCTACGAAACACAGATGTAACTCTGTGAGATGAATTCACAGAACACTAAGCAGTTTCTCTGAAAGCTTCTTTCCAGATTTCATCTGAGGATATTTCTTTTTCACCACAGCCCTCTATGGGCTTCCAAATATCACTTTGCCAATTCCACAAGAACTGTCTTAGCGAAAGGCTTCTTGAGGGGAAAGCTGTAACTCTGTGAGATGATTTCACAGAACACAAAGAAGTTTCTCAGAAAGCTTCTTTCTCTTTGTTATCGGAGGATATTTCCTTTGGCCCTATAGTCTTCAAAGGGATCCGAAATATCTGTTCTCAGATTCCACAGAAATAAGGCTAGCAAAGAGATCTACGAAACACAGATGTAACTCTGTGAGATGAATTCACAGAACACTAAACAGTTTCTCAGAAAGCTTCTTTCCTGATTTCATCTGAGGATATTTCCCATTTCACCATAGCCCTCTATGGGCTTCCAAATATCACTTTGCCAATTCCACAAGAACTGTCTTAGCGAAAGGCTTCTTGAGGGGAAAGCTGTAACTCTGTGAGATGATTTCACAGAACACAAAGAAGTTTCTCAGAAAGCTTCTTTCTCTTTGTTATCGGAGGATATTTCCTTTGGCCCTATAGTCTTCAAAGGGATCCGAAATATCTGTTCTCAGATTCCACAGAAATAAGGCTAGCAAAGAGATCCACGACATACAGATGTAAATCTGTGAGATGAATTCACAGAACACTAAGCAGTTTCTCAGAAAGCTTCTTTCCAGATTTCATCTGAGGATATTTCCTTTTTCACCATAGCCCTCTATGGGCTTCCAAATATCACTTTGCCAATTCCACAAGAACTGTCTTAGCGAAAGGCTTCTTGAAGGGAAAGCTGTAACTCTGTGAGATGATTTCACAGAACACAAAGAAGTTTCTCAGAAAGCTTCTTTCTCTTTGTTATCGGAGGATATTTCCTTTGGCCCTATAGTCTTCAAAGGGATCCGAAATATCTGTTCTCAGATTCCACAGAAATAAGGCTAGCAAAGAGATCTACGAAACACAGATGTAACTCAGTGAGATGAATTCACAGAACACTAAACAGTTTCTCAGAAAGCTTCTTTCCTGATTTCATCTGAGGATATTTCCTTTTTCACCATAGCCTTCTATGGGCTTCCAAATATCACTTTGCCAATTCCACAAGAACTGTCTTAGCGAAAGGCTTCTTGAGGGGAAAGCTGTAACTCTGTGAGATGATTTCACAGAACACAAAGAAGTTTCTCAGAAAGCTTCTTTCTCTTTGTTATCGGAGGATATTTCCTTTGGCCCTATAGTCTTCAAAGGGATCCGAAATATCTGTTCTCAGATTCCACAGAAATAAGGCTAGCAAAGAGATCCACGAAATACAGATGTAAATCTGTGAGATGAATTCACAGAACACTAAGCAGTTTCTCAGAAAGCTTCTTTCCAGATTTCATCTGAGGATATTTCCTTTTTCACCATAGCCCTCTATGGGCTTCGAAATATCACTTTGCCAATTCCACAAGAACTGTCTTAGCGAAAGGCTTCTTGAAGGGAAAGCTGTAACTCTGTGAGATGATTTCACAGAACACAAAGAAGTTTCTCAGAAAGCTTCTGTCTCTTTGTTATCGGAGGATATTTCCTTTGGCCCTATAGTCTTCAAAGGGATCCGAAATATCTGTTCTCAGATGCCACAGAAATAAGGCTAGGAAAGAGATCCACGAAATACAGATGTAACTCTGTGAGTGGAAGTCACACATCACAGAGCAGTTTCTCAGAAAGCTTCTTTCCAGATTCCATCTGAGGATATTGCTTTTTCAACATAGCCCTCTAAGGGCTTCCAAATATCACTTTGCCAATTACACAAGAACTGTCTTAGCGAAAGGCTTCTTGAGGGGAAAGCTGTAACTCTGTGAGATGATTTCACAGAACACAAAGAAGTTTCTCAGAAAGCTTCTTTCTCTTTGTTATCGGAGGATATTTCCTTTGGCCCTATAGTCTTCAAAGGGATCCGAAATATCTGTTCTCAGATTCCACAGAAATAAGTCTAGCAAAGAGATCTACGAAACACAGATGTAAGACTGTGAGATGAATTCACAGAACACTAAACAGTTTCTCAGAAAGTTCTTTCCAGATTTCATCTGAGGATATTTCCTTTTTCACCATAGCCCTCTATGGGCTTCCAAATATCACTTTGCCAATTCCACAAGAACTGTCTTAGCGAAAGGCTTCTTGAGGGGAAATCTGTAACTCTGTGAGATGATTTCACAGAACACAAAGAAGTTTCTCAGAAAGCTTCTTTCTCTTTGTTATCGGAGGATATTTCCTTTGGCCCTATAGTCTTCAAAGGGATCCGAAATATCTGTTCTCAGATTCCACAGAAATAAGGCTAGCAAAGAGATCCACGAAATACAGATGTAACTCTGTGAGATGAATTAACGGAACACTAAGCAGTTTCTCAGAAAGCTTCTTTCCAGATTTCATCTGAGGATATTTCCTATTTCACCATAGCCCTCTATGGGCTTCCAAATATCACTTTGCCAATTCCACAAGAACTGTCTTACCGAAAGGCTTCTTGAGGGGAAAGCTATAACTCTGTGAGATGATTTCACAGAACACAAAGAAGTTTCTCAGAAAGCTTCTTTCTCTTTGTTATCGGAGGATATTTCCTTTTGCCCTACAGTCTTCAAAGGGATCCGAAATATCTGTTCTCAGATTCCAAAGAAATAAGGCTAGCAAAGAGATCTACGAAACACAGATATAACTCTGTGAGATGAATTCACAGAACACTAAGCAGTTTCTCAGAAAGCTTCTTTCCAGATTGCATCTGAGGATATTTCCTTTTCACCATAGCCCTCTATGGGATTCCAAATATCACTTTGCCAATTCCACAAGAACTGTCTTAGCGAAAGGCTTCTTGAGGGGAAAGCTGTAACTCTGTGAGATGATTTCACAGAACACAAAGAAGTTTCTCAGAAAGCTTCTTTCTCTTTGTTATCGGAGGATATTTCCTTTGGCCCTATAGTCTTCAAAGGGATCCGAAATATCTGTTCTCAGATTCCACAGAAATAAGGCTAGCAAAGAGATCCACGAAATACAGATGTAACTCTGTGAGATGAATTCACAGAACACTAAGCAGTTTCTCAGAAAGCTTCTTTCCAGATTTCATCTGAGGATATTTCCTATTTCACCATAGCCCTCTATGGGCTTCCAAATATCACTTTGCCAATTCCACAAGAACTGTCTTAGCGAAAGGCTTCTTGAGGGGAAAGCTATAACTCTGTGAGATGATTTCACAGAACACAAAGAAGTTTCTCAGAAAGCTTCTTTCTCTTTGTTATCGGAGGATATTTCCTTTGGCCCTATAGTCTTCAATGGGATCCGAAATATCTGTTCTCAGATTCCACAGAAATAAGGCTAGCAAAGAGATCTACGAAACACAGATGTAACTCTGTGAGATGAATTCACAGAACACTAAGCAGTTTCTCAGAAAGCTTCTTTCCAGATTTCATCTGAGGATATTTCCTTTTTCACCATAGCCCTCTATGGGCTTCCAAATATCACTTTGCCAATTCCACAAGAACTGTCTTAGCGAATGGCTTCTTGAGGGGAAAGCTGTAACTCTGTGAGATGATTTCACAGAACACAAAGAAGATTCTCAGAAAGCTTCTATCTCTTTGTTATCGGAGGATATTTCCTTTGGCCCTATAGTCTTCAAAGGGATCCGAAATATCTTTTCTCAGATTCCACAGAAATAAGGCTAGCAAAGACATCCACGAAATACAGATGTAACTCTGTGAGATGAATTAACAGAACACTAAGTAGTTTCTCAGAAAGTTTCTTTCCAGATTTCATCTGAGGATATTTCCTATTTCATCATAGCCCTCTATAGGCTTCCAAATATCACTTTGCCAATTCCACAAGAACTGTCTTATCGAAACGCTTCTTGATGGGAAAGCTATAACTCTGTGAGATGATTTCACAGAACACAAAGAAGTTTCTCAGAAAGCTTCTTTCTCTTTGTTATAGGAGGATATTTCCTTTGGCCCTATAGTCTTCAAAGGGATCCGAAATATCTGTTCTCAGATTCCACAGAAATAAGGCTAGCAAAGAGATCTACGAAACACAGTTGTAACTCTGTGAGATGAATTCACAGAACACTAAGCAGTTTCTCAGAAAGCTTCTTTCCAGATTTCATCTGATGATATTTCCTTTTTCACCATAGCCCTCTATGGGCTTCCAAATATCACTTTGCCAATTCCACAAGAACTGTCTTACCGAAAGGCTTCTTGAGGGGAAAGCTATTACTCTGTGAGATGATTTCACAGAACACAAAGAAGTTTCTCGGAAAGCTTCTTTCTCTTTGTTATCGGAGGATATTTCCTTTGGCCCTATAGTCTTCACAGGGATCCGAAATATCTGTTCTCAGATTCCACAGACATAAGGCTAGCAAAGAGATCTACGAAACACAAATGTAACTCTGTGAGATGAATTCACAGAACACTAAGCAGTTTCTCAGAAAGCTTCTTTCCAGATTTCATCTGAGGATATTTCCTTTTTCACCATAGCCCTCTATGGGCTTCCAAATATCACTTTGCCAATTCCACAAGAACTGTCTTAGCGAAAGGATTCTTGAGGGGAAAGCTGTAACTCTGTGAGATGATTTCACAGAACACAAAGAAGTTTCTCAGAAAGATTCTTTCTCTTTGTTATCGGAGGATATTTCCTTTGGCCCTATAGTCTTCAAAGGGATCCGAAATATCTGTCCTCAGATTCCACAGAAATAAGGCTAGCAAAGAGATCTACGAAACACAGATGTAACTCTGTGAGATGAATTCACAGAACACTAAGCAGTTTCTCAGAAAGCTTCTTTCCAGATTTCATTTGAGGATATTTCCTTTTTCACCATAGCCCTCTATGGGCTTCCAAATATCACTTTGCCAATTCCACAAGAACTGTCTTAGCGAAAGGCTTCTTGAGGGGAAAGCTGTAACTCTGTGAGATGATTTCACAGAACACAAAGAAGTTTCTCAGAAAGCTTCTTTCTCTTTGTTATCGGAGGATATTTCCTTTGGCCCTATAGTCTTCAAAGGGAACCGAAATATCTGTTCTCAGATTCCACAGAAATAAGGCTAGCAAAGAGATCTAAGAAACACAGATGTAACTCTGTGAGATGGATTCACAGAACACTAATCAGTTTCTCAGAAAGCTTCTTTCCAGATTTCATCTGAGGATATTTCTTTTTTCACCATAGCCCTCTAAGGGCTTCCAAATATCACTTTGCCAATTTCACAAGAACTGTGTTAGCGAAAGGCTTTTTGAGGGGAAAGCTGTAACTCTGTGAGATGATTTCACAGAACACAAAGAAGTTTCTCAGAAAGCTTCTTTCTCTTTGTTATCGGAGGATATTTCCTTTGGCCCTATAGTCTTCAACGGGATCCGAAATATCTGTTCTCAGATTCCACAGAAATAAGGCAAGCAAAGAGATCTACGAAACACAGATGTAACTCTGTGAGATGAATTCACAGAACACTAAACAGTTTCTCAGAAAGCTTCTTTCCTGATTTCATCTGAGGATATTTCCTTTTTCACCATAGCCCTCTATGGGCTTCCAAATATCACTTTGCCAATTCCACAAGAACTGTCTTAGCGAAAGGCTTCTTGAGGGGAAAGCTGTAACTCTGTGAGATGATATCACAGAACACAAAGAAGTTTCTCAGAAAGCTTCTTTCTCTTTGTTATCGGAGGATATTTCCTTTGGCCCTATAGTCTTCAAAGGGATCCGAAATATCTGTTCTCAGATTCCACAGAAATAAAGCTAGCAAAGAGATCCACGAAATACAGACGTAACTCTGTGAGATGAATTAACAGAACACTAAGCAGTTTCTCAGAAAGCTTCTTTCCAGATTTCATCTGAGGATATTTCCTATTTCACCATAGCCCTCTATGGGCTTCCAAATATCACTTTGCCAATTCCACAAGAACTGTCTTACCGAAAGGCTTCTTGAGGGGAAAGCTATAACTCTGTGAGATGATTTCACAGAACACAAAGAAGTTTCTCAGAAAGCTTCTTTCTCTTTGTTATCGGAGGATATTTCCTTTGGCCCTATAGTCTTCAAAGGGATCCGAAATATCTGTTCTCAGATTCCACAGAAATAAGGCTAGCAAAGAGATCTACGAAACACAGTTGTAACTCTGTGAGATGAATTCACAGAACACTAAGCAGTTTCTCGGAAAGCTTCCTTCCAGATTTCATCTGAGGATATTTCCTTTTTCACCATAGCCCTCTATGGGCTTCCAAATATCACTTTGCCAATTCCACAAGAACTGTCTTAGCGAAAGGCTTCTTGAGGGGAAAGCTGTAACTCTGTGAGATGATTTCACAGAACACAAAGAAGTTTCTCCGAAAGCTTCTTTCTCTTTGTTATTGGAGGATATTTCCTTTGGCCCTATAGTCTTCAAAGGGATCCGAAATATCTGTTCTCAGATTCCACAGAAATAAGGCTAGCAAAGAGACCTACTAAATACAGATGTAACTCTGTGAGATGAATTCACAGAACACTAAGCAGTTTCTCTGAAAGCTTCTTTCCAGATTTCATCTGAGGATATTTCGTTTTTCACCATAGCCCTCTATGGGCTTCCAAATATCACTTTGCCAATTCCACAAGAACTGTCTTAGCGAAAGGCTTCTTGAGGGGAAAGCTGTAACTCTGTGAGGTGATTTCACAGAACACAAAGAAGTTTCTCAGAAAGCTTCTTTCTCTTTGTTATCAGAGGATATTTCCTTTGGCCCTATAGTCTTCAAAGGGATCCGAAATATCTGTTCTCAGATTCCACAGAAAGAAGGCTAGCAAAGAGATCCACGAAATACAGATGTAACTGTGAGTGGAAGTCACACATCACAGAGCAGTTTCTCAGAAAGCTTCTTTCCAGATTCCATCTGAGGATATTGCTTTTTCACCATAGCCCTCTATGGGCTTCCAAATATCACTTTGGCAATTCCACAAGAACTGTCTTATCGAAACGCTTCTGGATGGGAAAGCTATAACTCTGTGAGATGATTTCACAGAACACAAAGAAGTTTCTCAGAAAGCTTCTTTCTCTTTGTTATCGGAGGATATTTCCTTTGGCCCTATAGTCTTCAAAGGGATCCGAAATATCTGTTCTCAGATTCCACAGAAATAAGGCTAGCAAAGAGATCTACGAAACACAGATGTAACTCTGTGAGATGAATTCACAGAACACTAAGCAGTTTCTCAGAAAACTTCTTTCCAGATTTCATCTGAGGATATTTCCTTTTTCACCATAGCCCTCTAAGGGCTTCCAAATATCACTTTGCCAATTCCACAAGAACTGTCTTAGCGAAAGGCTTCTTGAGGGGAAAGCTGTAACTCTGTGAGATGATTTCACAGAACACAAAGAAGTTTCTCAGAAAGCTTCTTTCTCTTTGTTATCGGAGGATATTTCCTTTGGCCCTATAGTCTTCAAAGGGATCCGAAATATCTGTTCTCAGATTCCACAGAAATAAGGCTAGCAAAGAGATCTAAGAAACACAGATGTAACACTGTGAGATGGATTCACAGAACACTAAGCAGTTTCTCAGAAAGCTTCTTTCCAGATTTCATCTGAGGATATTTCCTTTTTCACCATAGCCCTCTATGGGCTTCCAAATATCACTTTGCCAATTCCACAAGAACTGTCTTAGCGAAAGGCTTCTTGAGGGGAAAGCTGTAACTCTGTGAGATGATTTCACAGAACACAAAGAAGTTTCTCAGAAAGCTTCTTTCTCTTTGTTATCGGAGGATATTTCCTTTGGCCCTATAGTCTTCAAAGGGATCCGAAATATCTGTTCTCAGATTCCACAGAAATAAGGCTAGCAAACAGACCTACGATACACAGATGTAACTCTGTGAGATGAATTCACAGAACACTAAGCAGTTTCTCAGAAAGCTTCTTTCCAGATTTCATCTGAGGATATTTCCTTTTTCACCCTAGCCCTCTATGGGCTTCCAAATATCACTTTGCCAATTCCACAAGAACTGTCTTAGCGAAAGGCTTCTTGAGGGGAAAGCTGTAACTCTGTGAGATGATTTCACAGAACACAAAGAAGTTTCTCAGAAAGCTTCTTTCTCTTTGTTATCGGAGGATATTTCCTTTGGCCCTATAGTCTTCAAAGGGATCCGAAATATCTGTTCTCAGATTCCACAGAAATAAGGCTAGCAAAGATCTCTACGAAACACAGATGTAACTCTGTGAGATGAATTCACAGAACACTAAGCAGTTTCTCAGAAAGCTTCTTTCCAGATTTCATCTGAGGATATTTCCTTTTTCACCATAGCCTTCTATGGGCTTCCAAATATCACTTTGCCAATTCCACAAGAACTGTCTTAGCGAAAGGCTTCTTGAGGGGAAAGCTGTAACTCTGTGAGATGATTTCACAGAACACAAAGAAGTTTCTCAGAAAGCTTCTTTCTCTTTGTTATCGGAGGATATTTCCTTTGGCCCTATAGTCTTCAAAGGGATCCGAAATATCTGTTCTCAGATTCCACAGAAATAAGGCTAGCAAACAAACCTACGAAACACAGATGTAACTCTGCGAGATGAATTCACAGAACACTAAGCAGTTTCTCTGAAAGCTTCTTTCCAGATTTCATCTGAGGATATTTCCTTTTTCACCATAGCCCTCTAAGGGCTTCCAAATATCACTTTGCCAATTCCACAAGAACTGTCTTAGCGAAAGGCTTCTTGAGGGGAAAGCTGTAACTCTGTGAGATGATTTCACAGAACACAAAGAAATTTCTCAGAAAGCTTCTTTCTCTTTGTTATCGGAGGATATTTCCTTTGGCCCTATAGTCTTCAAAGGGATCCGAAATATCTGTTCTCAGATTCCACAGAAAGAAGGCTAGCAAAGAGATCCACGAAATACAGATGTAACTGTGAGTGGAAGTCACACATCACAGAGCAGTTTCTCAGAAAGCTTCTTTCCAGATTCCATCTGAGGATATTGCTTTTTCACCATAGCCCTCTATGGGCTTCCAAATATCACTTTGGCAATTCCACAAGAACTGTCTTATCGAAACGCTTCTGGATGGGAAAGCTATAACTCTGTGAGATGATTTCACAGAACACAAAGAAGTTTCTCAGAAAGCTTCTTTCTCTTTGTTATCGGAGGATATTTCCTTTGGCCCTATAGTCTTCAAAGGGATCCGAAATATCTGTTCTCAGATTCCACAGAAATAAGGCTAGCAAAGAGATCTACGAAACACAGATGTAACTCTGTGAGATGAATTCACAGAACACTAAGCAGTTTCTCAGAAAGCTTCTTTCCAGATTTCATCTGAGGATATTTCCTTTTTCACCATAGCCCTCTATGGGCTTCCAAATATCACTTTGCCAATTCCACAAGAACTGTCTTAGCGAAAGGCTTCCTGAGGGGAAAGCTGTAACTCTGTGAGATGATTTCACAGAACACAAAGAAGTTTCTCAGAAAGCTTCTTTCTCTTTGTTATCGGAGGATATTTCCTTTGGCCCTATAGTCTTCAAAGGGATCCGAAATATCTGTTCTCAGATTCCACAGAAATAAGGCTAGCAAAGAGATCTACGAAACACAGATGTAACTCTGTGAGATGAATTCACAGAACACTAAGCAGTTTCTCAGAAAGCTTCTTTCCAGATTTCATCTGAGGATATTTCCTTTTTCACCATAGCCCTCTATGGGCTTCCAAATATCACTTTGCCAATTCCACAAGAACTGTCTTAGCGAAAGACTTCTTGAGGGGAAAGCTGTAACTCTGTGAGATGATTTCACAGAACACAAAGAAGTTTCTCAGAAAGCTTCTTTCTCTTTGTTATCGGAGGATATTTCCTTTGGCCCTATAGTCTTCAAAGGGATCCGAAATATCTGTTCTCAGATTCCACAGAAATAAGGCTAGCAAAGAGATCTACGAAACACAGATGTAACTCTGTGAGATGAATTCACAGAACACTAAGCAGTTTCTCAGAAAGCTTCTTTCCAGATTTCATCTGGGGATATTTCCTTTTTCACCATAGCCCTCTATGGGCTTCCAAATATCACTTTGCCAATTCCACAACAACTGTCTTAGCGAAAGACTTCTTGAGGGGAAAGCTGTAACTCTGTGAGATGATTTCACAGAACACAAAGAAGTTTCTCAGAAAGCTTCTTTCTCTTTGTTATCGGAGGATATTTCCTTTGGCCCTATAGTCTTCAAAGGGATCCGAAATATCTGTTCTCAGATTCCACAGAAATAAGGCTAGCAAAGAGATCTACGAAACACAGATGTAACTCTGTGAGATGAATTCACAGAACACTAAGCAGTTTCTCAGAAAGCTTCTTTCCAGATTTCATCTGAGGATATTTCCTTTTTCACCATAGCCCTCTATGGGCTTCCCAATATCACTTTGCCAATTCGTCAAGAACTGTCTTAGCGAAAGGCTTCCTGAGGGGAAAGCTGTAACTCTGTGAGATGATTTCACAGAACACAAAGAAGTTTCTCAGAAAGGTTCTTTCTCTTTGTTATCGGAGGATATTTCCTTTGGCCCTATAGTCTTCAAAGGGATCCGAAATATCTGTTCTCAGATTCCACAGACATAAGGCTAGCAAAGAGATCTACGAAACACAAATGTAACTCTGTGAGATGAATTCACAGAACACTAAGCAGTTTCTCAGAAAGCTTCTTTCCAGATTTCATCTGAGGATATTTCCTTTTTCACCATAGCCCTCTATGGGCTTCCAAATATCACTTTGCCAATTCCACAAGAACTGTCTTAGCGAAAGGATTCTTGAGGGGAAAGCTGTAACTCTGTGAGATGATTTCACAGAACACAAAGAAGTTTCTCAGAAAGATTCTTTCTCTTTGTTATCGGAGGATATTTCCTTTGGCCCTATAGTCTTCAAAGGGATCCGAAATATCTGTCCTCAGATTCCACAGAAATAAGGCTAGCAAAGAGATCTACGAAACACAGATGTAACTCTGTGAGATGAATTCACAGAACACTAAGCAGTTTCTCAGAAAGCTTCTTTCCAGATTTCATTTGAGGATATTTCCTTTTTCACCATAGCCCTCTATGGGCTTCCAAATATCACTTTGCCAATTCCACAAGAACTGTCTTAGCGAAAGGCTTCTTGAGGGGAAAGCTGTAACTCTGTGAGATGATTTCACAGAACACAAAGAAGTTTCTCAGAAAGCTTCTTTCTCTTTGTTATCGGAGGATATTTCCTTTGGCCCTATAGTCTTCAAAGGGAACCGAAATATCTGTTCTCAGATTCCACAGAAATAAGGCTAGCAAAGAGATCTAAGAAACACAGATGTAACTCTGTGAGATGGATTCACAGAACACTAATCAGTTTCTCAGAAAGCTTCTTTCCAGATTTCATCTGAGGATATTTCTTTTTTCACCATAGCCCTCTAAGGGCTTCCAAATATCACTTTGCCAATTTCACAAGAACTGTGTTAGCGAAAGGCTTTTTGAGGGGAAAGCTGTAACTCTGTGAGATGATTTCACAGAACACAAAGAAGTTTCTCAGAAAGCTTCTTTCTCTTTGTTATCGGAGGATATTTCCTTTGGCCCTATAGTCTTCAACGGGATCCGAAATATCTGTTCTCAGATTCCACAGAAATAAGGCAAGCAAAGAGATCTACGAAACACAGATGTAACTCTGTGAGATGAATTCACAGAACACTAAACAGTTTCTCAGAAAGCTTCTTTCCTGATTTCATCTGAGGATATTTCCTTTTTCACCATAGCCCTCTATGGGCTTCCAAATATCACTTTGCCAATTCCACAAGAACTGTCTTAGCGAAAGGCTTCTTGAGGGGAAAGCTGTAACTCTGTGAGATGATATCACAGAACACAAAGAAGTTTCTCAGAAAGCTTCTTTCTCTTTGTTATCGGAGGATATTTCCTTTGGCCCTATAGTCTTCAAAGGGATCCGAAATATCTGTTCTCAGATTCCACAGAAATAAAGCTAGCAAAGAGATCCACGAAATACAGACGTAACTCTGTGAGATGAATTAACAGAACACTAAGCAGTTTCTCAGAAAGCTTCTTTCCAGATTTCATCTGAGGATATTTCCTATTTCACCATAGCCCTCTATGGGCTTCCAAATATCACTTTGCCAATTCCACAAGAACTGTCTTACCGAAAGGCTTCTTGAGGGGAAAGCTATAACTCTGTGAGATGATTTCACAGAACACAAAGAAGTTTCTCAGAAAGCTTCTTTCTCTTTGTTATCGGAGGATATTTCCTTTGGCCCTATAGTCTTCAAAGGGATCCGAAATATCTGTTCTCAGATTCCACAGAAATAAGGCTAGCAAAGAGATCTACGAAACACAGTTGTAACTCTGTGAGATGAATTCACAGAACACTAAGCAGTTTCTCGGAAAGCTTCCTTCCAGATTTCATCTGAGGATATTTCCTTTTTCACCATAGCCCTCTATGGGCTTCCAAATATCACTTTGCCAATTCCACAAGAACTGTCTTAGCGAAAGGCTTCTTGAGGGGAAAGCTGTAACTCTGTGAGATGATTTCACAGAACACAAAGAAGTTTCTCCGAAAGCTTCTTTCTCTTTGTTATTGGAGGATATTTCCTTTGGCCCTATAGTCTTCAAAGGGATCCGAAATATCTGTTCTCAGATTCCACAGAAATAAGGCTAGCAAAGAGACCTACTAAATACAGATGTAACTCTGTGAGATGAATTCACAGAACACTAAGCAGTTTCTCTGAAAGCTTCTTTCCAGATTTCATCTGAGGATATTTCGTTTTTCACCATAGCCCTCTATGGGCTTCCAAATATCACTTTGCCAATTCCACAAGAACTGTCTTAGCGAAAGGCTTCTTGAGGGGAAAGCTGTAACTCTGTGAGGTGATTTCACAGAACACAAAGAAGTTTCTCAGAAAGCTTCTTTCTCTTTGTTATCAGAGGATATTTCCTTTGGCCCTATAGTCTTCAAAGGGATCCGAAATATCTGTTCTCAGATTCCACAGAAAGAAGGCTAGCAAAGAGATCCACGAAATACAGATGTAACTGTGAGTGGAAGTCACACATCACAGAGCAGTTTCTCAGAAAGCTTCTTTCCAGATTCCATCTGAGGATATTGCTTTTTCACCATAGCCCTCTATGGGCTTCCAAATATCACTTTGGCAATTCCACAAGAACTGTCTTATCGAAACGCTTCTGGATGGGAAAGCTATAACTCTGTGAGATGATTTCACAGAACACAAAGAAGTTTCTCAGAAAGCTTCTTTCTCTTTGTTATCGGAGGATATTTCCTTTGGCCCTATAGTCTTCAAAGGGATCCGAAATATCTGTTCTCAGATTCCACAGAAATAAGGCTAGCAAAGAGATCTACGAAACACAGATGTAACTCTGTGAGATGAATTCACAGAACACTAAGCAGTTTCTCAGAAAACTTCTTTCCAGATTTCATCTGAGGATATTTCCTTTTTCACCATAGCCCTCTAAGGGCTTCCAAATATCACTTTGCCAATTCCACAAGAACTGTCTTAGCGAAAGGCTTCTTGAGGGGAAAGCTGTAACTCTGTGAGATGATTTCACAGAACACAAAGAAGTTTCTCAGAAAGCTTCTTTCTCTTTGTTATCGGAGGATATTTCCTTTGGCCCTATAGTCTTCAAAGGGATCCGAAATATCTGTTCTCAGATTCCACAGAAATAAGGCTAGCAAAGAGATCTAAGAAACACAGATGTAACACTGTGAGATGGATTCACAGAACACTAAGCAGTTTCTCAGAAAGCTTCTTTCCAGATTTCATCTGAGGATATTTCCTTTTTCACCATAGCCCTCTATGGGCTTCCAAATATCACTTTGCCAATTCCACAAGAACTGTCTTAGCGAAAGGCTTCTTGAGGGGAAAGCTGTAACTCTGTGAGATGATTTCACAGAACACAAAGAAGTTTCTCAGAAAGCTTCTTTCTCTTTGTTATCGGAGGATATTTCCTTTGGCCCTATAGTCTTCAAAGGGATCCGAAATATCTGTTCTCAGATTCCACAGAAATAAGGCTAGCAAACAGACCTACGATACACAGATGTAACTCTGTGAGATGAATTCACAGAACACTAAGCAGTTTCTCAGAAAGCTTCTTTCCAGATTTCATCTGAGGATATTTCCTTTTTCACCCTAGCCCTCTATGGGCTTCCAAATATCACTTTGCCAATTCCACAAGAACTGTCTTAGCGAAAGGCTTCTTGAGGGGAAAGCTGTAACTCTGTGAGATGATTTCACAGAACACAAAGAAGTTTCTCAGAAAGCTTCTTTCTCTTTGTTATCGGAGGATATTTCCTTTGGCCCTATAGTCTTCAAAGGGATCCGAAATATCTGTTCTCAGATTCCACAGAAATAAGGCTAGCAAAGATCTCTACGAAACACAGATGTAACTCTGTGAGATGAATTCACAGAACACTAAGCAGTTTCTCAGAAAGCTTCTTTCCAGATTTCATCTGAGGATATTTCCTTTTTCACCATAGCCTTCTATGGGCTTCCAAATATCACTTTGCCAATTCCACAAGAACTGTCTTAGCGAAAGGCTTCTTGAGGGGAAAGCTGTAACTCTGTGAGATGATTTCACAGAACACAAAGAAGTTTCTCAGAAAGCTTCTTTCTCTTTGTTATCGGAGGATATTTCCTTTGGCCCTATAGTCTTCAAAGGGATCCGAAATATCTGTTCTCAGATTCCACAGAAATAAGGCTAGCAAACAAACCTACGAAACACAGATGTAACTCTGCGAGATGAATTCACAGAACACTAAGCAGTTTCTCTGAAAGCTTCTTTCCAGATTTCATCTGAGGATATTTCCTTTTTCACCATAGCCCTCTAAGGGCTTCCAAATATCACTTTGCCAATTCCACAAGAACTGTCTTAGCGAAAGGCTTCTTGAGGGGAAAGCTGTAACTCTGTGAGATGATTTCACAGAACACAAAGAAATTTCTCAGAAAGCTTCTTTCTCTTTGTTATCGGAGGATATTTCCTTTGGCCCTATAGTCTTCAAAGGGATCCGAAATATCTGTTCTCAGATTCCACAGAAAGAAGGCTAGCAAAGAGATCCACGAAATACAGATGTAACTGTGAGTGGAAGTCACACATCACAGAGCAGTTTCTCAGAAAGCTTCTTTCCAGATTCCATCTGAGGATATTGCTTTTTCACCATAGCCCTCTATGGGCTTCCAAATATCACTTTGGCAATTCCACAAGAACTGTCTTATCGAAACGCTTCTGGATGGGAAAGCTATAACTCTGTGAGATGATTTCACAGAACACAAAGAAGTTTCTCAGAAAGCTTCTTTCTCTTTGTTATCGGAGGATATTTCCTTTGGCCCTATAGTCTTCAAAGGGATCCGAAATATCTGTTCTCAGATTCCACAGAAATAAGGCTAGCAAAGAGATCTACGAAACACAGATGTAACTCTGTGAGATGAATTCACAGAACACTAAGCAGTTTCTCAGAAAGCTTCTTTCCAGATTTCATCTGAGGATATTTCCTTTTTCACCATAGCCCTCTATGGGCTTCCAAATATCACTTTGCCAATTCCACAAGAACTGTCTTAGCGAAAGGCTTCCTGAGGGGAAAGCTGTAACTCTGTGAGATGATTTCACAGAACACAAAGAAGTTTCTCAGAAAGCTTCTTTCTCTTTGTTATCGGAGGATATTTCCTTTGGCCCTATAGTCTTCAAAGGGATCCGAAATATCTGTTCTCAGATTCCACAGAAATAAGGCTAGCAAAGAGATCTACGAAACACAGATGTAACTCTGTGAGATGAATTCACAGAACACTAAGCAGTTTCTCAGAAAGCTTCTTTCCAGATTTCATCTGAGGATATTTCCTTTTTCACCATAGCCCTCTATGGGCTTCCAAATATCACTTTGCCAATTCCACAAGAACTGTCTTAGCGAAAGACTTCTTGAGGGGAAAGCTGTAACTCTGTGAGATGATTTCACAGAACACAAAGAAGTTTCTCAGAAAGCTTCTTTCTCTTTGTTATCGGAGGATATTTCCTTTGGCCCTATAGTCTTCAAAGGGATCCGAAATATCTGTTCTCAGATTCCACAGAAATAAGGCTAGCAAAGAGATCTACGAAACACAGATGTAACTCTGTGAGATGAATTCACAGAACACTAAGCAGTTTCTCAGAAAGCTTCTTTCCAGATTTCATCTGGGGATATTTCCTTTTTCACCATAGCCCTCTATGGGCTTCCAAATATCACTTTGCCAATTCCACAACAACTGTCTTAGCGAAAGACTTCTTGAGGGGAAAGCTGTAACTCTGTGAGATGATTTCACAGAACACAAAGAAGTTTCTCAGAAAGCTTCTTTCTCTTTGTTATCGGAGGATATTTCCTTTGGCCCTATAGTCTTCAAAGGGATCCGAAATATCTGTTCTCAGATTCCACAGAAATAAGGCTAGCAAAGAGATCTACGAAACACAGATGTAACTCTGTGAGATGAATTCACAGAACACTAAGCAGTTTCTCAGAAAGCTTCTTTCCAGATTTCATCTGAGGATATTTCCTTTTTCACCATAGCCCTCTATGGGCTTCCCAATATCACTTTGCCAATTCGTCAAGAACTGTCTTAGCGAAAGGCTTCCTGAGGGGAAAGCTGTAACTCTGTGAGATGATTTCACAGAACACAAAGAAGTTTCTCAGAAAGGTTCTTTCTCTTTGTTATCGGAGGATATTTCCTTTGGCCCTATAGTCTTCAAAGGGATCCGAAATATCTGTTCTCAGATTCCACAGAAATAAGGCTAGCAAAGAGATCTACGAAACACAGATGTAACTCTGTGAGATGAATTCACAGAACACTAAGCAGTTTCTCAGACAGCTTCTTTCCTGATTTCATCTGAGGATATATCCTTTTTCACCATAGCCCTCTATGGGCTTCCAAATATCACTTTGCCAATTCCACAAGAACTGTCTTAGCGAAAGGCTTCTTGAGGTGAAAGCTGTAACTCTGTGAGATGATTTCACAGAACACAAAGAAATTTCTCAGAAAGCTTCTTTCTCTTTGTTATCGGAGGATATTTCCTTTGGCCCTATAGTCTTCAAAGGGATCCGAAATATCTGTTCTCAGATTCCACAGAAAGAAGGCTAGCAAAGAGATATACGAAATACAGATGTAACTGTGAGTGGAAGTCACACATCACAGAGCAGTTTCTCAGAAAGCTTCTTTCCAGATTCCATCTGAGGATATTGCTTTTTCACCATAGCCCTCTATGGGCTTCCAAATATCACTTTGCCAATTCCACAAGAACTGTCTTAGCGAAAGGCTTCTTGAGGGGAAAGCTGTAACTCTGTGAGATGATTTCACAGAACACAAAGAAGTTTCTCAGAAAGCTTCTTTCTCTTTGTTATCGGAGGATATTTCCTTTGGCCCTATAGTCTTCAAAGGGATCCGAAATATCTGTTCTCAGATTCCACAGAAATAAGGCTAGCAAAGAGATCTAAGAAACACAGATGTAACACTGTGAGATGGATTCACAGAACACTAAGCAGTTTCTCAGAAAGCTTCTTTCCAGATTTCATCTGAGGATATTTCCTTTTTCACCATAGCCCTCTATGGGCTTCCAAATATCACTTTGCCTATTCCACAAGAACTGTCTTAGCGAAAGGCTTCCTTAGGGGAAAGCTCTAACTCTTTGAGATGATTTCACAGAACACAAAGAAGTTTCTCAGAAAGGTTCTTTCTCTTTGTTATCGGAGGATATTTCCTTTGGCCCTATAGTCTTCAAAGGGATCCGTAATATCTGTTCTCATATTCCACATAAATAAGGCTAGCAAAGAGATCTACGAAACACAGATGTAACTCTGTGAGATGAATTCACAGAACACTAAGCAGTTTCTCAGAAAGCTTCTTTCCAGATTTCATCTGAGGATATTTCCTTTTTCACCATAGCCCTCTATGGGCTTCCAAATATCACTTTGCCAATTCCACAAGAACTGTCTTAGCGAAAGGCTTCTTGAGGGGAAAGCTGTAACTCTGTGAGATGATTTCACAGAACACAAAGAAGTTTCTCAGAAAGCTTCTTTCTCTTTGTTATCGGAGGATATTTCCTTTGGCCCTATAGTCTTCAAAGGGATCCGAAATATCTGTTCTCAGATTCCACAGAAATAAGGCTAGCAAACAGACCTACGATACACAGATGTAACTCTGTGAGATGAATTCACAGAACACTAAGCAGTTTCTCAGAAAGCTTCTTTCCAGATTTCATCTGAGGATATTTCCTTTTTCACCCTAGCCCTCTATGGGCTTCCAAATATCACTTTGCCAATTCCACAAGAACTGTCTTAGCGAAAGGCTTCTTGAGGGGAAAGCTGTAACTCTGTGAGATGATTTCACAGAAAACAAAGAAGTTTCTCAGAAAGCTTCTTTCTCTTTGTTATCGGAGGATATTTCCTTTGGCCCTATAGTCTTCAAAGGGATCCGAAATATCTGTTCTCAGATTCCACAGAAATAAGGCTAGCAAAGAAATCTACGAAACACAGATGTAACTCTGTGAGATGAATTCACAGAACACTAAGCAGTTTCTCAGAAAGCTTCTTTCCAGATTTCATCTGAGGATATTTCCTTTTTCACCATAGCCTTCTATGGGCTTCCAAATATCACTTTGCCAATTCCACAAGAACTGTCTTAGCGAAAGGCTTCTTGAGGGGAAAGCTGTAACTCTGTGAGATGATTTCACAGAACACAAAGAAGTTTCTCAGAAAGCTTCTTTCTCTTTGTTATCGGAGGATATTTCCTTTGGCCCTATAGTCTTCAAAGGGATCCGAAATATCTGTTCTCAGATTCCACAGAAATAAGGCTAGCAAACAGACCTACGAAACACAGATGTAACTCTGCGAGATGAATTCACAGAACACTAAGCAGTTTCTCTGAAAGCTTCTTTCCAGATTTCATCTGAGGATATTTCCTTTTTCACCATAGCCCTCTAAGGGCTTCCAAATATCACTTTGCCAATTCCACAAGAACTGTCTTAGCGAAAGGCTTCTTGAGGGGAAAGCTGTAACTCTGTGAGATGATTTCACAGAACACAAAGAAATTTCTCAGAAAGCTTCTTTCCCTTTGTTATCGGAGGATATTTCCTTTGGCCCTATAGTCTTCAAAGGGATCCGAAATATCTGTTCTCAGATTCCACAGAAAGAAGGCTAGCAAAGAGATCCACGAAATACAGATGTAACTGTGAGTGGAAGTCACACATCACAGAGCAGTTTCTCAGAAAGCTTCTTTCCAGATTCCATCTGAGGATATTGCTTTTTCACCATAGCCCTCTATGGGCTTCCAAATATCACTTTGGCAATTCCACAAGAACTGTCTTATCGAAACGATTCTGGATGGGAAAGCTATAACTCTGTGAGATGATTTCAGAGAACACAAAGAAGTTTCTCAGAAAGCTTCTTTCTCTTTGTTATCGGAAGATATTTCCTTTGGCCCTATAGTCTTCAAAGGGATCCGAAATATCTGTTCTCAGATTCCACAGAAATAAGGCTAGGAAAGAGATCTACGAAACACAGATGTAACTCTGTGAGATGAATTCACAGAACACTAAGCAGTTTCTCAGAAAGCTTCTTTCCAGATTTCATCTGAGGATATTTCCTTTTTCACCATAGCCCTCTATGGGCTTCCAAATATCACTTTGCCAATTCCACAAGAACTGTCTTAGCGAAAGGCTTCTTGAGGGGAAAGCTTTAACTCTGTGAGATGATTTCACAGAACACAAAGAAGTTTCTCAGAAAGCTTCTTTCTCTTTGTTATCGGAGGATATTTCCTTTGGCCCTATAGTCTTCAAAGGGATCCGAAATATCTGTTCTCAGATTCCACAGAAATAAGGCTAGCAAAGAGATCTACGAAACACAGATGTGACTCTGTGAGATGAATTCACAGAACACTAAGCAGTTTCTCAGAAAGCTTCTTTCCAGATTTCATCTGAGGATATTTCCTTTTTCACCATAGCCCTCTATGGGCTTCCAAATATCACTTTGCCAATTCCACAAGAACTGTCTTAGCGAAAGGCTTCCTGAGGGGAAAGCTGTAACTCTGTGAGATGATTTCACAGAACACAAAGAAGTTTCTCAGAAAGCTTCTTTCTCTTTGTTATCGGAGGATATTTCCTTTGGCCCTATAGTCTTCAAAGGGATCCGAAATATCTGTTCTCAGATTCCACAGAAATAAGGCTAGCAAAGAGATCTACGAAACACAGATGTAACTCTGTGAGATGAATTCACAGAACACTAAGCAGTTTCTCAGAAAGCTTCTTTCCAGATTTCATCTGAGGATATTTCCTTTTTCACCATAGCCCTCTATGGGCTTCCAAATATCACTTTGCCAATTCCACAAGAACTGTCTTAGCGAAAGACTTCTTGAGGGGAAAGCTGTAACTCTGTGAGATGATTTCACAGAACACAAAGAAGTTTCTCAGAAAGCTTCTTTCTCTTTGTTATCGGAGGATATTTCCTTTGGCCCTATAGTCTTCAAAGGGATCCGAAATATCTGTTCTCAGATTCCACAGAAATAAGGCTAGCAAAGAGATCTATGAAACACAGATGTAACTCTGTGAGATGAATTCACAGAACACTAAGCAGTTTCTCAGAAAGCTTCTTTCCAGATTTCATCTGAGGATATTTCCTTTTTCACCATAGCCCTCTATGGGCTTCCCAATATCACTTTGCCAATTCGTCAAGAACTGTCTTAGCGAAAGGCTTCCTGAGGGGAAAGCTGTAACTCTGTGAGATGATTTCACAGAACACAAAGAAGTTTCTCAGAAAGGTTCTTTCTCTTTGTTATCGGAGGATATTTCCTTTGGCCCTATAGTCTTCAAAGGGATCCGAAATATCTGTTCTCAGATTCCACAGAAATAAGGCTAGCAAAGAGATCTACGAAACACAGATGTAACTCTGTGAGATGAATTCACAGAACACTAAGCAGTTTCTCAGACAGCTTCTTTCCTGATTTCATCTGAGGATATATCCTTTTTCACCATAGCCCTCTATGGGCTTCCAAATATCACTTTGCCAATTCCACAAGAACTGTCTTAGCGAAAGGCTTCTTGAGGTGAAAGCTGTAACTCTGTGAGATGATTTCACAGAACACAAAGAAATTTCTCAGAAAGCTTCTTTCTCTTTGTTATCGGAGGATATTTCCTTTGGCCCTATAGTCTTCAAAGGGATCCGAAATATCTGTTCTCAGATTCCACAGAAAGAAGGCTAGCAAAGAGATATACGAAATACAGATGTAACTGTGAGTGGAAGTCACACATCACAGAGCAGTTTCTCAGAAAGCTTCTTTCCAGATTCCATCTGAGGATATTGCTTTTTCACCATAGCCCTCTATGGGCTTCCAAATATCACTTTGCCAATTCCACAAGAACTGTCTTAGCGAAAGGCTTCTTGAGGGGAAAGCTGTAACTCTGTGAGATGATTTCACAGAACATAAAGAAGTTTCTCAGAAATCTTCTTTCTCTTTGTTATCGGAGGATATTTCCTTTGGCCCTATAGTCTTCAAAGATATCCGAAATATCTGTTCTCAGATTCCACAGAAATAAGGCTAGCAAAGAGATTCACGAAATACAGATGTAACTCTGTGCGAGGAAGTCACACATTACAGAGCAGTTTCACAGAAAGCTTCTTTCCAGATTTCCTCTGAGGATATTGCTTTTTCACCATAGCCGTCTATGGGCTTCCAAATATCACTTTGCCAATTCCACAAGAACTGTCTTACCGAAAGGCTTCTTGAGGGGAAAGCTATAACTCTGTGAGATGATTTCACAGAACACAAAGAAGTTTCTCAGAAAGCTTCTTTCTCTTTGTTATCGGAGGATATTTCCTTTGGCCCTATAGTCTTCAAAGGGATCCGAAATATCTGTTCTCAGATTCCACAGAAATAAGGCTAGCAAAGAGATCCACGAAATACAGATGTAAGTTTGTGAGATGAATTCACAGAACACTAAGCAGTTTCTCAGAAAGCTTCTTTCCAGATTTCATCTGAGGATATTTCCTATTTCACCATAGCCCTCTATGTGCTTCCAAATATCACTTTGCCAATTCCACAAGAGCTGTCTTATCGAAACGCTTCTGGATGGGAAAGCTATAACTCTGTGAGATGATTTCACAGAACAAAAAGAAGTTTCTCAGAAAGTTTCTTTCTCTTTGTTATCGGAAGATATTTCCTTTGGCCCTATAGTCTTCAAAGGGATCCGAAATATCTGTTCTCAGATTCCACAGAAATAAGGCTAGCAAAGAGATCTACGAAACACAGATGTAACTCTGTGAGATGAATTCACAGAACACTAAGCAGTTTCTCAGAAAGCTTCTTTCCAGATATCATCTGATGATATTTCCATTTTCACCATAGCCCTCTATGGGCTTCCAAATATCACTTTGCCAATTCCACAAGAACTGTCTTAGCGAAAGGCTTCTTGAGGGGAAAGCTTTAACTCTGTGAGATGATTTCAGAGAACACAAAGAAGTTTCTCAGAAAGGTTCTTTCTCTTTGTTATCGGAGGATATTTCCTTTGGCCCTATAGTCTTCAAAGGGATCCGAAATATCTGTTCTCAGATTCCACAGAAATAAGGCTAGCAAAGAGATCTACGAAACACAGATGTAACTCTGTGAGATGAATTCACAGAACACTAAGCAGTTTCTCAGAAAGCTTCTTTCCAGATTTCATCTGAGGATATTTCCTATTTCACCATAGCCCTCTAGGGGCTTCCAAATATCACTTTGCCAATTCCACAAGAACTGTCTTACCGAAAGGCTTCTTGAGGGGAAAGCTATAACTCTGTGAGATGATTTCACAGAACACAAAGAAGTTTCTCAGAAAGCTTGTTTCTCTTTGTTATCGGAGGATATTTCCTTTGGCCCTATAGTCTTCAAAGGGATCCGAAATATCTGTTCTCAGATTCCACAGAAATAAGGCTAGCAAAGAGATCCACGAAATACAGATGTAACTCTGTGAGATGAATTAACAGAACACTAAGCAGTTTCTCAGAAAGCTTCTTTCCAGATTTCATCTGAGGATATTTCCTATTTCATCATAGCCCTCTATGGGTTTCCAAATATCACTTTGCCAATTCCACAAGAACTGTCTTATCGAAACGCTTCTTGATGGCAAAGCTATAACTCTGTGAGATGATTTCACAGAACACAAAGAAGTTTCTCAGAAACCTTCTTTCTCTTTGTTATCGGAGGATATTTCCTTTGGCGCTATAGTCTTCAAAGGGATCCGAAATATCTGTTCTCAGATTCCACAGAAATAAGGCTAGCAAAGAGATCCACGAAATACAGAAGTAACTCTGTGAGTGGAAGTCACACATCACAGAGCAGTTTCTCAGAAAGCTTCTTTCCAGATTTCATCTGAGGATATTTCCTTTTTCACCATAGCCCTCTAGGGGCTTCCAAATATCACTTTGCCAATTCCACAAGAACTGTCTTAGCGAAAGGCTTCTTGAGGGGAAAGCTGTAACTCTGTGAGATGATTTCAAGAACACAAAGAAGTTTCTCAGAAAGCTTCTTTCTCTTTGTTATCGGAGGATATTTCCTTTGGCCCTATAGTCTTCAAAGGGATCCGAAATATCTGTTCTCAGATTCCACAGAAATAAGGCTAGCAAACAGACCTACGAAACACAGATGTAACTCTGTGAGATGAATTCACAGAACACTAAGCAGTTTCTCTGAAAGCTTCCTTCCAGATTTCATCTGAGGATATTTCCTTTTTCACCATAGCCCTCTATGGGCTTCCAAATATCACTTTGCCAATTCCACAAGAACTGTCTTAGCGAAAGGCTTCTTGAGAGGAAAGCTGTAACTCTGTGAGATGATTTCACAGAACACAAAGAAATTACTCAGAAAGCTTCTTTCTCTTTGGTATCGGAGGATAATTCCTTTGGCCCTATAGTCTTCAAAGGGATCCGAAATATCTGTTCTCAGATTCCACAGAAATAAGGCTAGCAGAGAGATCCACGAAATACAAATGTAACTGTGAGTGGAAGTCACACATCACAGAGCAGTTTCTCAGAAAGCTTCTTTCCAGATTCCATCTGAGGATATTGCTTTTTCACCATAGCCCTCTATGGGGTTCCAAATATCACTTTGGCAATTCCACAAGAACTGTCTTACCGAAAGGCTTCTTGAGGGGAAAGCTGTAACTCTGTGAGATGATTTCACAGAACACAAAGAAGTTTCTCAGAAAGGTTCTTTCTCTTTGTTATCGGAGGATATTTCCTTTGGCCCTAAAGTCTTCAAAGGGATCCGAAATATCTGTTCTCAGATTCCACAGAAATAAGGCTAGCAAAGAGATCTACGAAACACAGATGTAACTCTGTGAGATGAATTCACAGAACACTAAACAGTTTCTCAGAAAGCTTCTTTCCTGATTTCATCTGAGGATATTTCCTTTTTCACCATAGCCCTCTATGGGCTTCCAAATATCACTTTGCCAATTCCACAAGAACTGTCTTAGTGAAACCTTCTTGAGGGGAAAGCTGTAACTCTGTGAGATGATTTCACAGAACACAAAGAAGTTTCTCAGAAAGCTTCTTTCTCTTTGTTATCGGAAGATATTTCCTTTGGCCCTATAGTCTTCAAAGGGATCCGAAATATCTGTTCTCAGATTCCACAGAAATAAGGCTTGCAAACAGACCTACGAAACACAGATGTAACTCTGTGAGATGAATTCACAGAACACTAAGCAGTTTCTCTGAAAGCTTCTTTCCAGATTTCATCTGAGGATATTTCCTTTTTCACCATTGCCCTCTATGGGCTTCCAAATATCACTTTGCCAATTCCACAAGAACTGTCTTAGCGAAAGGCTTCTTGAGGGGAAAGCTGTAACTCTGTGAGATGATTTCACAGAACACAAAGAAATTTCTCAGAAAGCTTCTTTCTCTTTGTTATCGGAGGATATTTCCTTTGGCCCTATAGTCTTCAAAGGGATCCGAAATATCTGTTCTCAGATTCCACAGAAATAAGGCTAGCAGAGAGATCCACGAAATACAGATGTAACTGTGAGTGGAAGTCACACATCACAGAGCAGTTTCTCAGAAAGCTTCTTTCCAGATTCCATCTGAGGATATTGCTTTTTCACCATAGCCCTCTATGGGCTTCCAAATATCACTTTGGCAATTCCACAAGAACTGTCTTACCGAAAGGCTTTTTGAGGGGAAAGCTGTAACTCTGTGAGATGATTTCACAGAACACAAAGAAGTTTCTCAGAAAGCTTTTTTCTCTTTGTTATCGGAGGATATTTCCTTTGGCCCTATAGTCTTCAAAGGGATCCGAAATATCTGATCTCAGATTCCACAGAAATAGGGCTAGCAAAGAGATCCACGAAATACAGACGTAAATCTGTGAGATGAATTAACAGAACACTAAGCAGTTTCTCAGAAAGCTTCTTTCCAGATTTCATCTGAGGATATTTCCTTTTTCACCATAGCCCTCTATGGGCTTTGAAATATCACTTTGTCAATTCCACAAGAACTGTCTTACTGAAAGGCTTCTTGAGGGGAAAGCTATAACTCTGTGAGATGATTTCACAGAACACAAAGAAGTTTCTCAGAAAGCTTCTTTCTCTTTGTTATCGGAGGATATTTCCTTTGGCCGTATAGTCTTCAAAGGGATCCGAAACATCTGTTCTCAGATTCCACAGAAATAAGGCTAGCAAAGAGATCCACGAAATACAGATGTAACTCTGTGAGTGGAAGTCACACATCAGAGAGCAGTTTCTCAGAAAGCTTCTTTCCAGATTTCATCTGAAGTTATTGCTTTTTGACCATAGCCCTCTATGGGCTTCCAAATATCACTTTGCCAATTCCACAAGAACTGTCTTAGCGAAAGGCTTCTTGAGGGGAAAGCTGTAACTCTGTGAGATGATTTCACAGAACACAAAGAAGTTTCTCAGAAAGGTTCTTTCTCTTTGTTATCGGAGGATATTTCCTTTGGCCCTATAGTCTTCAAAGGGATCCGAAATATCTGTTCTCAGATTCCACAGAAATAAGGCTAGTAAAGAGATCTACGAAACACAGATGTAACTCTGTGAGATGAATTCACAGAATACTAAAGAGTTTCTCAGAAAGCTTCTTTCCTGATTTAATCTGAGGATATTTCCTTTTTCAACATAGCCCTCTATGGGCTTCCAAATATCACTTTGCCAATTCCACAAGAACTGTCTTAGCGAAAGGCTTCTTGAGGGGAAAGCTGTAACTCTGTGAGATGATTTCACAGAACACAAAGAAGTTTCTCAGAAAGCTTCTTTCTCTTTGTTATCGGAGGATATTTCCTTTGGCCCTATAGTCTTCAAAGGGATCCGAAATATCTGTTCTCAGATTCCACAGAAATAAGGCTAGCAAAGAGATCCACGAAATACAGATGTAACTCTGTGAGATGAATTAACAGAACCCTAAGCAGTTTATCAGAAAGCTTCTTTCCAGATTTCATCTGAGGATATTTCCTATTTCACCATAGCCCTCTATGGGCTTCCAAATATCACTTTGCCAATTTCACAAGAACTGTCTTACCGAAAGGCTTCTTGAGGGGAAAGCTAAAACTCTGTGAGATGATTTCACAGAACACAAAGAAGTTTCTCAGAAAGCTTCTTTCTCTTTGTTATCGGAGGATATTTCCTTTGGCCCTATAGTCTTCAAAGGGATCCGAAATATCTGTTCTCAGATTCCACAGAAATAAGGCTAGCAAAGAGACGTACGAAACACAGATGTAACTCTGTGAGATGAATTCACAGAACACTAAGCAGTTTCTCAGAAAGCTTCTTTCCAGATTTCATCTGAGGATATTTCCTTTTTCACCATAGCCCTCTATGGGCTTCCAAATATCACTTTGCCAATTCCACAAGAACTGTCTTAGCGAAAGGCTTCTTGAGGGGAAAGCTGTAACTCTGTGAGATGATTTCACAGAACACAAAGAAGTTTCTCAGAAAGCTTCTTTCTCTTTGTTATCGGAGGATATTTCCTTTGGTCCTATAGTCTTCAAAGGGATCCGAAATATCTGTTCTCAGATTCCACAGAAATAAGGCTAGCAAAGAGATCCACGAAATACAGATGTAACTCTGTGAGATGAATTAACAGAACCCTAAGCAGTTTCTCAGAAAGCTTCTTTCCAGATTTCATCTGAGGATATTTCCTATTTCACCATAGCCCTCTATGGGCTTCCAAATATCACTTTACCAATTCCACAAGAACTGTCTTACCGAAAGGCTTCTTGAGGGGAAAGCTATAACTCTGTGAGATGATTTCACAGAACACAAAGAAGTTTCCCAGAAAGCTTCTTTCTCTTTGTTATTGGAGGACATTTCCTTTGGCCCTATAGTCTTCAAAGGGATCCGAAATATCTGTTCTCAGATTCCACAGAAATAAGGCTAGCATAGAGATCTACGAAACACAGATGTAACTCTGTGAGTGGAAGTCACACATCACAGAGCAGTTTCTCAGAAAGCTTCTTTCCAGATTTCATCTGAGGGTTTGGCTCTTTCACCATAGCCCTCTATGGGCTTCCAAATGTCACTTTGCCAATTCCACAAGAACTGTCTTAGCGAATGGCTTCTTTAGGGGAAAGCTGTAACTCTGTGAGAGGATTTCACAGAACATCAAGAAGTTTCTCAGAAATCTTCTTTCTCTTTGTTATCGGAGGATATTTCCTTTGGCCCTATAGTCTTCAAAGGGATCCGAAATGTCTGTTCTCAGATTCCACAGAAATAAGGCTAGCAAAGAGACCTATGAAACACAGATGTAACTCTGTGAGATGAATTCACAGAACACTAAGCAGTTTCTCTGAAAACTTCTTTCCAGATTTCATCTGAGGATATTTCCTTTTTCACCATAGCACTCTATGGGCTTCCAAATATCAGTTTGTCAATTCCACAAGAACTGTCTTAGCGAAAGGCTACTTGAGGGGAAAGCTGTAACTCTGTGAGATGATTTCACAGAACACAAAGAAGTTTCTCAGAAAGCTTCTTTCTCTTTGTTATCGGAGGATATTTCCTTTGGCCCTATAGTCTTCAAAGGGATCCGAAATATCTGTTCTCAGATTCCACAGAAATAAGGCTAGCAAAGAGATTCACGAAATACAGATGTAACTCTGTGCCAGGAAGTCACACATTACAGAGCAGTTTCTCAGAAAGCTTCTTTCCAGATTTCCTCTGAGGATATTGCTTTTTCACCATAGCCCTCTATGGGCTTCCAAATATCACTTTGCCAATTCCACAAGAACTGTCTTAGCAAAAGGCTTCTTGACGGGAAAGCTGTAACTCTGTGAGATGATTTCACAGAACACAAAGAAGTTTCTCAGAAAGCTTCTTTCTCTTTGTTATCGGAGGTTATTTCCTTTTGACCTATAGTCTTCAAAGGGATCCGAAATATCTGTTCTCAGATTCCACAGAAATAAGGCAAGCAAAGAGATCTACGAAACACAGATGTAACTCTGTGAGACGAATTCACAGAACACCAAGCAGTTTCTCAGAAAGCTTCTTTCCTGATTTCATCTGAGGATATTTCCTTTTTCACCATAGCCCTCTATGGGCTTCCAAATATCACTTTGCCAATTCCACAAGAACTGTCTTAGCGAAAGGCTTCTTGAGGGGAAAGCTGTAACTCTGTGAGATGATTTCACAGAACACAAAGAAGTTTCGCAGAAAGCGTCTTCATCTTTGTTAGCGGAGGATATTTCCTTTGGCCCTATAGTCTTCAAAGGGATCCGAAATATCTGTTCTCAGATTTCACAGAAATAAGGCTAGCAAAGATATCCACGAAATACAGATGTAACTCTGTGAGATGAATTAACAGGACACTAAGCAGTTTCTCAGAAAGCTTCTTTCCAGATTTCATCTGAGGATATTTCCTATTTCACCATAGACCTCTATGGGCTTCCAAATATCACTTTGCCAATTCCACAAGAACTGTCTTAGCGAAAGGCTTCTTGAGGGGAAAGCTGTAACTCTGTGAGATGATTTCACAGAACACAAAGAAGTTTCTCAGAAAGCTTCTTTCTCTTTGTTATCGGAGGATATTTCCTTTGGCCCTATAGTCTTCAAAGGGATCCGAAATATCTGTTCTCAGATTCCACAGAAATAAGGCTAGCAAAGAGATCTAAGAAACACAGATGTAACTCTGTGAGATGGATTCACAGAACACTAAGCAGTTTCTCAGAAAGCTTCTTTCCAGATTTCATCTGAGGATATTTCTTTTTTCACCATAGCCCTCTATGGGCTTCCAAATATCACTTTGCCAATTTCACAAGAACTGTCTTAGTGAAAGGCTTCTTGAGGGGAAAGCTGTAACTCTGTGAGATGATTTCACAGAACACAAAGAAGTTTCTCAGAAAGCTTCTTTCTCTTTGTTATCGGAGGATATTTCCTTTGGCCCTATAGTCTTCAAAGGGATCCGAAATATCTGTTCTCAGATTCCACAGAAATAAGGCTAGCAAAGAGATACACGAAATACAGATGTAACTCTGTGAGTGGAAGTCACACATCACAAAGCAGCTTCTTAGAAAGCTTCTTTCCAGTTTTTCTCTGAGGATATTTCCTATTTCACCATAGCCCTCTATGTGCTTCCAAATATCACTTTGCCAATTCCACAAGAACTGTGTTATCGAAACGCCTCTGGATGGGAAAACTATAACTCTGTGAGATGATTTCACAGAACACAAAGAAGTTTCTCAGAAAGCTTCTTTCTCTTTGTTATCGGAGGATATTTCCTTTGGCCCTATAGTCTTCAAAGGGATCCGAAATATCTGTTCTCAGATTCTACAGAAATAAGGCTACCAAAGAGATCTACGAAACACAGATGTAACTCTGTGAGATGAATTCACAGAACACTAAGCAGTTTCTCAGAAAGCTTCTTTCCAGATTTCATCTGAGGATATTTCCTATTTCACCATAGCCCTCTAGGGGCTTCCAAATATCACTTTGCCAATTCCACAAGAACTGTCTTACCGAAAGGCTTCTTGAGGGGAAAGCTATATCTCTGTGAGATGATTTCACAGAACACAAAGAAGTTTCTCAGAAAGCTTCTTTCTCTTTGTTATCGGAGGATATTTCCTTTGGCCCTATAGTCTTCAAAGGGATCCGAAATATCTGTTCTCAGATTCCACAGAAATAAGGCTAGCAAAGAGACCTACGAAACACAGATGTAACTCTGTGAGATGAATTCACAGAACACTAAGCAGTTTCTCTGAAAGCTTCTTTCCAGATTTCATCTGAGGATATTTCCTTTTTCACCATAGCCCTCTATGGGCTTCTAAATATCACTTTGCCAATTCCACAAGAACTGTCTTAGCGAAAGGCTTCTTGAGGGGAAAGCTGTAACTCTGTGAGATGATTTCACAGAACACAAAGAAGTTTCTCAGAAAGCTTCTTTCTCTTTGTTATCGGAGGATATTTCCTTTGGCCGTATAGTCTTCAAAGGGATCCGAAACATCTGTTCTCAGATTCCACAGAAATAAGGCTAGCAAAGAGATCCACGAAATACAGATGTAACTCTGTGAGTGGAAGTCACACATCAGAGAGCAGTTTCTCAGAAAGCTTCTTTCCAGATTTCATCTGAAGATATTGCTTTTTGACCATAGCCCTCTATGGGCTTCCAAATATCACTTTGCCAATTCCACAAGAACTGTCTTAGCGAAAGGCTTCTTGAGGGGAAAGCTGTAACTCTGTGAGATGATTTCACAGAACACAAAGAAGTTTCTCAGAAAGGTTCTTTCTCTTTGTTATCGGAGGATATTTCCTTTGGCCCTATAGTCTTCAAAGGGATCCGAAATATCTGTTCTCAGATTCCACAGAAATAAGGCTAGTAAAGAGATCTACGAAACACAGATGTAACTCTGTGAGATGAATTCACAGAATACTAAACAGTTTCTCAGAAAGCTTCTTTCCTGATTTAATCTGAGGATATTTCCTTTTTCACCATAGCCCTCTAAGGGCTTCCAAATATCACTTTGCCAATTCCACAAGAACTGTCTTAGCGAAAGGCTTCTTGAGGGGAAAGCTGTAACTCTGTGAGATGATTTCACAGAACACAAAGAAGTTTCTCAGAAAGCTTCTTTCTCTTTGTTATCGGAGGATATTTCCTTTGGCCCTATAGTCTTCAAAGGGATCCGAAATATCTGTTCTCAGATTCCACAGAAATAAGGCTAGCAAAGAGATCCACGAAATACAGATGTAACTCTGTGAGATGAATTAACAGAACCCTAAGCAGTTTCTCAGAAAGCTTCTTTCCAGATTTCATCTGAGGATATTTCCTATTTCACCATAGCCCTCTATGGGCTTCCAAATATCACTTTGCCAATTCCACAAGAACTGTCTTAGCGAAAGGCTTCTTGAGGGGAAAGCTATAACTCTGTGAGATGATTTCACAGAACACAAAGAAGTTTCTCAGAAAGCTTCTTTCTCTTTGTTATCGGAGGATATTTCCTTTGGCCCTATAGTCTTCAAAGGGATCCGAAATATCTGTTCTCAGATTCCACAGAAATAAGGCTAGCAAAGAGATCTACGAAACACAGATGTAACTCTGTGAGATGAATTCACAGAACACTAAGCAGTTTCTCAGAAAGCTTCTTTCCAGATTTCATCTGAGGATATTTCCTTTTTCACCATACCCCTCTATGGGCTTCCAAATATCACTTTGCCAATTCCACAAGAACTGTCTTAGCGAAAGGCTTCTTGAGGGGAAAGCTGTAACTCTGTGAGATGATTTCACAGAACACAAAGAAGTTTCTCAGAAAGCTTCTTTTTCTTTGTTATCGGAGGATATTTCCTTTGGCCCTATAGTCTTCAAAGGGATCCGAAATATCTGTTCTCAGATTCCACAGAAATAAGGCTAGCTAAGAGATCCACGAAATACAGATGTAACTCTGTGAGTGGAAGTCACACATCACAGAGGAGTTTCTCAGAAAGCTTCTTTCCAGATTTCATCTGAGGATATTGCTTTTTCACCATAGCCCTCTATGGGCTTCCAAATATCACTTTGCCAATTCCACAAGAACTGTCTTAGCGAAAGGCTTCTTGAGGGGAAAGCTGTAACTCTGTGAGACGATTTCGCAGAACACAAAGAAGTTTCTCAGAAAGGTTCTTTCTCTTTGTTATCGGAGGATATTTCCTTTGGCCCTATAGTCTTCAAAGGGATCCGAAATATCTGTTCTCAGATTCCACAGAAATAAGACTAGCAAAGTGATCTACGAAACACAGATGTAACTCTGTGAGATGAATTCAAAGAACACTAAACAGTTTCTCAGAAAGCTTCTTTCCTGATTTCATCTGAGGATATATCCTTTTTCACCATAGCCCTCTATGGGCTTCCAAATATCACTTTTCCAATTCCACAAGAACTGTCTTAGCGAAAGGCTTCTTGAGGGGAAAGCTGTAACTCTGTGAGATGATTTCACAGAACACAAAGAAGTTTCTCAGAAAGCTTCTTTCTCTTTGTTATCGGAGGATATTTCCTTTGGCTCTATAGTCTTCAAAGGGATCCGAAATATCCGTTCTCAGATTCCACAGAAATAAGGCTAGCAAAGAGATCCACGAAATACAGATGTAACTCTGTGAGATGAATTAACAGAACATTAAGCAGTTTCTCAGAAAGCTTCTTTCCAGATTTCATCTGAGGATATTTCCTATTTCACCGGAGCCCTCTATGGGCTTCCAAATATCACTTTGCCAATTCCACAAGAACTGTCTTAGCGAAAGGATTCTTGAGGGGAAAGCTGTAACTCTGTGAGATGATTTCACAGAACACAAAGAAGTTTCTCAGAAAGCTTCTTTCTCTTTGTTATCCGAGGATATTTCCTTTGGCCCTATAGTGTTCAAAGGGATCCGAAATATCTGCTCTCAGATTCCACAGAAATAAGGCTAGCAAAGAGATCCACGAAATACAGATGTAACTCTGTGAGTGGAAGTCACACATCACAGAGCAGTTTCTCAGAAAGCTTCTTTCCAGATTTCATCTGAAGATATTGCTTTTTCACCATAGCCCTCTATGGGCTTCCAATTATCACTTTGCCAATTCCACAAGAACTGTCTTAGCGAAAGGCTTCTTGAGGCTAAAGCTGTAACTCTGTGAGATGATTTCACAGAACACAAAGAAGTTTCTCAGAAAGCTTCTTTCTCTTTGTTATCGGAGGATACTTCCTTTGGCCCTATAGTCTTCAAAGGGATACGAAATATCTGTTCTCAGATTCCACAGAAATAAGGCTAGCAAAGAGATCTACGAAACACAGATGTAACTCTGTGAGATGAATTCACAGAACACTAAGCAGTTTCTCAGAAGGCTTCTTTCCAGATTTCATCTGAGGATATTTCCTTTTTCACCATAGCCCTCTATGGGCTTCCAAATATCACTTTGCCAATTCCACAAGAACTGTCTTAGTGAAAGGCTTCTTGAGGGGAAAGCTGTAACTCTGTGAGATGATTTCACAGAACCCAAAGAAGTTTCTCAGAAAGCTTCTTCTCTTTCTTATCGGAGGATATTTCCTTTGGCCCTATAGTCTTTATAGGGATCCGAAATATCTGTTCTCAGATTCCACAGAAATAAGGCTAGCAAAGAGATCTACGAAACACAGATGTAACTCTGTGAGATGAATTCACAGAACACTAAGCAGTTTCTCAGAAAGCTTCTTTCCTGATTTCATCTGAGGATATTTCCTTTTTCACCATAGCCCTCTATGGGCTTCCAAATATCACTTTGCCAATTCCACAAGAACTGTCTTAGCGAAAGGCTTCTTGAGGGGAAAGCTGTAACTCTGTGAGATGGTTTCACAGAACACAAAGAAGTTTCTCAGAAAGCTTCTTTCTCTTTGTTATCGGAGGATATTTCCTTTGGCCCTATAGTCTTCAAAAGGATCCGAAATATCTGTTCTCAGATTCCACAGAAAGAATGCTAGCAAAGAGATCTACGAAACACAGATGTAACTCTGTGAGATGAATTCACAGAACACTAAGCAGTTTCTCAGAAAGATTCTTTCCAGATTTCATCTGAGGATATTTCCTTTTTCACCATAGCCCTCTATGGGCTTCCAACTATCACTTTGCCAATTCCACAAGAACTGTCTTAGCGAAAGGCTTCTTGAGGGGAAAGCTGTAACTCTCGGAGATGGTTTCACAGAACACAAAGAAGTTTCTCAAAAAGCTTCTTTCTCTTTGTTATTCGAGGATATTTCCTTTGACCCTATGGTCTTCAAAGGGATCCGAAATATCTGTTCTCAGATTCCACAGAAAGAAGGCTAGCAAAGAGATCCACGAAATACAGTTGTAACTCTGTGAGATGAATTCAGAGAACACTAAGCAGTTTCTCAGAAATCTTCTTTCCAGATTTCATCTGAGGATATTTCCTTTTTCACCATAGCCCTGTATGCGCTTCCAAATATCACTTTGCCAATTCCACAAGAACTGTCTTAGCGAAAGGCTTCTTGAGGGGAAATCTGTAACTCTGAGAGATGATTTCACAGAAGACAAAGAAGTTTCTCAGAAAGCTTCTTTCTCTTTGTTATCGGAGGATATTTCCTTTGGCCCTATAGTCTTCAAAGGGATCCGAAATATCTGTTCTCAGATTCCACAGAAATAAGGCTAGGAAAGAGATCTACGAAACACAGATGTAACTCTGTGAGATGAATTCACAGAACACTAAGCAGTTTCTCAGAAAGCTTCTATCCAGATTTCATCTGAGGATATTTCCTTTTTCACCATGGCCCTCTATGGGCTTCCAAATATCACTTTGCCAATTCCAGAAAAACTGTCTTAGCGAAAGGCTTCTTGAGTGTAAAGCTGTAACTCTGTGAGATGATTTCACAGAACACAAAGAAGTTTCTCAGAAAGCTTCTTTCTCTTTGTTATCGGAGGATATTTCCTTTGGCCCTATAGTCTTCAAAGGGATCCGAAATATCTGTTCTCAGACTCCACAGAAAGAAAGCTAGCAAAGAGATCCACGAAATACAGATTTAACTCTGTGAGATGAATTAACAAAACACTAAGCAGTTTCTCAGAAAGCTTCTTTCCAGATTTCATCTGAGGATATTTCCTTTTTCACCATAGCCCTCTAAGTGCCTCCAAATATCACTTTGCCAATTCCACAAGAACTGTCTTAGCGAAAGGCTTCTTGAGGGGAAAGCTGTAAGTCTGTGAGATGATTTCACAGAACACAAAGAAGTTTCTCAGAAAGCTTCTTTCTCTTTGTTATCGGAGGATATTTCCTTTGGCCCTATAGTCTTCAAAGGGATCCGAAATATCTGTTCTCAGATTCCAGAGAAATAAGGCAAGCAAAGAGATCTACGAAACACAGATGTAACTCTGTGAGATGAATTCACAGAACACTAAGCAGTTTCTCAGAAAGCTTCTATCCAGATTTCATCTGAGGATATTTCCTTTTTCACCATAGCCCTCTATGGGCTTCCAAATATCACTTTGCCAATTCCACAAGAACTGTCTTAGCGAAAGGCTTCTTGAGCGGAAAGCTGTAACTCTGTGAGATGATTTCACAGAACACAAAGAAGTTTCTCAGAAAGCTTCTTTCTCTTTGTTAGCGGAGGATGTTTCCTTTGGCCCTATAGTCTTCAAAGGGATCCGAAATATCTGTTCTCAGACTCCACAGAAAGAAAGCTAGCAAAGAGATCCACGAAATACAGATGTAACTCTGTGAGATGAATTAACAAAACACTAAGCAGTTTCTCAGAAAGCTTCTTTCCAGATTTCATCTGAGGATATTTCCTTTTTCACCCTAGCCCTCTATGGGCTTCCACATATCACTTTGCCAATTCCACAAGAACTGTCTTAACGAAAGGCTTCTTGAGGGGAAAGCTGTATCTCTGTGAGATGATTTCACAGAACACAAAGAAGTTTCTCAGAAAGCTTCTTTCTCTTTGTTATCAGAGGATATTTCCTTTGGCCCTATAGTCTTCAAAGGGATCCGAAATATCTGTTCTCAGATTCCACAGAAATAAGGCTGCAAAGAGATCTACGAAACACAGATGTAACTCTGTGAGATGAATTCACAGAACACTAAGCAGTTTCTCAGAAAGCTTCTATACAGATTTCATCTGAGGATATTTCCTTTTTCAACATAGCCCTCTATGGGCTTCCAAATATCACTTGGCCAATTCCACAAAAACTGTCTTAGCGAAAGACTTCTTGAGTGGAAAGCTGTAACTCTGTGAGATGATTTCACAGAACACAAAGAAGTTTCTCAGAAAGCTTCTTTCTCTTTGTTATCGGAGGATATTTCCTTGGGCCCTATAGTCTTCAAAGGGATCCGAAATATCTGTTCTCAGACTCCACAGAAAGAAGGCTAGCAAAGAGATCCACGAAATACAGATGTAACTCTGTGAGATGAATTAACAAAACACTAAGCAGTTTCTCAGAAAGCTTCTTTCCAGATTTCATCTGAGGATATTTCCTTTTTCACCACAGCCCTCTATGGGCTTCCAAATATCACTTTGCCAATTCCACAAGAACTGTCTAAGCGAAAGGCTTCTTGAGGGGAAAGCTGTAACTCTGTGAGATGGTTTCACAGAACACAAAGAAGTTTCTCAAAAAGCTTCTTTCTCTTTGTTATCGGAGGATATTTCCTTTGGCCCTATAGTCTTCAAAGGGATCCGAAATATCTGTTCTCAGATTCCACAGAAAGAAGGCTAGCAAAGAGATCTACGAAACACAGATGTAACTCTGTGAGATGAATTCACAGAACACTAAGCAGTTTCTCAGAAAGCTTCTTTCCAGATTTCATCTGAGGATATTTCCTTTTTCACCATAGCCCTCTATGGGCTTCCAAATATCACTTTGCCAATTCCACAAAAACTGTCTTAGCGAAAGGCTTCTTGAGTGGAAAGCTGTAACTCTGTGAGATGATTTCACAGAACACAAAGAAGTTTCTCAGAAAGCTTCTTTCTCTTTGTTAGCGGAGGATGTTTCCTTTGGCCCTATAGTCTTCAAAGGGATCCGAAATATCTGTTCTCAGACTCCACAGAAAGAAAGCTAGCAAAGAGATCCACGAAATACAGATGTAACTCTGTGAGATGAATTAACAAAACACTAAGCAGTTTCTCAGAAAGCTTCTTTCCAGATTTCATCTGAGGATATTTCCTTTTTCACCATAGCCCTCTATGGGCTTCCACATATCACTTTGCCAATTCCACAAGAACTGTCTTAACGAAAGGCTTCTTGAGGGGAAAGCTGTATCTCTGTGAGATGATTTCACAGAACACAAAGAAGTTTCTCAGAAAGCTTCTTTCTCTTTGTTATCGGAGGATATTTCCTTTGGCCCTATAGTCTTCAAAGGGATCCGAAATATCTGTTCTCAGATTCCACAGAAATAAGGCTGCAAAGAGATCTACGAAACACAGATGTAACTCTGTGAGATGAATTCACAGAACACTAAGCAGTTTCTCAGAAAGCTTCTATACAGATTTCATCTGAGGATATTTCCTTTTTCAACATAGCCCTCTATGGGCTTCCAAATATCACTTGGCCAATTCCACAAAAACTGTCTTAGCGAAAGACTTCTTGAGTGGAAAGCTGTAACTCTGTGAGATGATTTCACAGAACACAAAGAAGTTTCTCAGAAAGCTTCTTTCTCTTTGTTATCGGAGGATATTTCCTTGGGCCCTATAGTCTTCAAAGGGATCCGAAATATCTGTTCTCAGACTCCACAGAAAGAAGGCTAGCAAAGAGATCCACGAAATACAGATGTAACTCTGTGAGATGAATTAACAAAACACTAAGCAGTTTCTCAGAAAGCTTCTTTCCAGATTTCATCTGAGGATATTTCCTTTTTCACCACAGCCCTCTATGGGCTTCCAAATATCACTTTGCCAATTCCACAAGAACTGTCTAAGCGAAAGGCTTCTTGAGGGGAAAGCTGTAACTCTGTGAGATGGTTTCACAGAACACAAAGAAGTTTCTCAAAAAGCTTCTTTCTCTTTGTTATCGGAGGATATTTCCTTTGGCCCTATAGTCTTCAAAGGGATCCGAAATATCTGTTCTCAGATTCCACAGAAAGAAGGCTAGCAAAGAGATCTACGAAACACAGATGTAACTCTGTGAGATGAATTCACAGAACACTAAGCAGTTTCTCAGAAAGCTTCTTTCCAGATTTCATCTGAGGATATTTCCTTTTTCACCATAGCCCTCTATGGGCTTCCAAATATCACTTTGCCAATTCCACAAGAACTGTCTTTGCGAAAGGCTTCTTCAGGGGAAAGCTGTAACTCTGTGAGATGATTTCACAGAACACAAAGAAGTTTCTCAGAAAGCTTCTTTCTCTTTGTTGTCGGAGGATATTTCCTTTGGCCCTATAGTCTTCAAAGGGATCGGAAATATCTCTTCTCAGATTCCACAGAAATAAGGCTAGCAAAGAAATCTACGAAACACAGATGTAAATCTGTGAGATGAATTCACAGAACACTAAGCATTTTCTCAGAAAGCTTCCTTCCAGATTTCATCTGAGGATATTTCCTTTTTCACCCTAGCCCTCTATGGGCTTCCAAATATCACTTTGCCAATTCCACAAGAACTGTCTTAGCGAAAGGCTTCTTCAGGGGAAAGCTGTAACTCTGTGAGATGATTTCACAGAACACAAAGAAGTTTCTCAGAAAGATTCTTTCTCTTTGTTATCAGAGGATATTTCCTTTGGCCCTATAGTCTTCAAAGGGATCCAAAGTATCTGTTCTCAGATCCCACAGAAATAAGTCTAGCAAAGAGATCTACGAAACACAGATGTAACTCTGTGAGATGAATTCACAGAACACTAAGCAGTTTCTCAGAAAGCTTCTTTCCAGATTTCATCTGAGGATATTTCCTTTTTCACCATAGCCCTCTATGGGCTTCCAAATATCACTTTGCCAATTCCACAAGAACTGTCTTAGCGAAAGGCTTCTTGAGGGGAAAGCTGTAACTCTGTGAGATGATTTCACAGAACACAAAGAAGTTTCTCAGAAATCTTCTTTCTCTTTGTTATCGGAGGATATTTCCTTTGGCCCTATAGTCTTCAAAGGGATCCGAAATATCTGTTCTCAGATTCCACAGAAAAAAGGCTAGCAAAGAGATCTACGAAACACAGATGTAACTCGGTGAGATGAATTCACAGAACACTAAGCAGTTTCTCAGAAAGCTTCTTTCCAGATTTCATCTGAGGATATTTCCTTTTTCACCATAGCCCTCTATGGGCTTCCAAATATCACTTTGCCAATTCCACAAGAACTGTCTTAGCGAAAGGCTTCTTGAGGGGAAAGCTGTAACTCTGTGAGATGATTTCACAGAACACAAAGAAGTTTCTCAGAAAGCTTCTTTCTCTTTGTTATCGGAGGATATTTCCTTTGGCCCTATAGTCTTCAAAGGGATCCGAAATATCTGTTCTCAGATTCCACAGAAATAAGGCTAGCAAAGAGATCTACGAAAAACAGATGTAACTCTGTGAGATGAATTCACAGACACTAAGCAGTTTCTCTGAAAGCCTCTTTCCAGATTTCATCTGAGGATATTTCCTTTTTCACCATAGCCCTCTAAGGGCCTCCAAATATCACTTTGCCAATTCCACAAGAACTGTCTTTGCGAAAGGCTTCTTGAGGGGAAAGATGTAACTCTGTGAGATGATTTCACAGAACACAAAGAAGTTTCTCAGAAAGCTTCTTTCTCTTTGTTATCGGAGGATATTTCCTTTGGCCCTATAGTCTTCAGTGGGATCCGAAATATCTGTTCTCAGATTCCACAGAAATAAGGCTAGCAAAGAGATCTACGAAACACAGATGTAACTCTGTGAGATGAATTCACAGAACACTAAGCAGTTTCTCAGAAAGCTTCTATCCAGATTTCATCTGAGGATATTTCCTTTTTCACCATAGCCCTCTATGGGCTTCCAAATATCACTTTGCCAATTCCACAAGAACTGTCTTAGCGAAAGGCTTCTTGAGTAGAAAGCTGTAACTCTGTGAGATGATTTCATAGAACACAGAGAAGTTTCTCAGAAAGCTTCTTTCTCTTTTTTATCGGAGGATATTTCCTTTGGCTCTATAGTCTTCAAAGGGATCCGAAATATCTGTTCTCAGACTCCACAGAAAGAAGGCTAGCAAAGAGATCCACGAAATACAGATATAACTCCGTGAGATGAAATAACAAAACACTAAGCAGTTTCTCAGAAAGCTTCTTTCCAGATTTCATCTGAGGATATTTCCTTTTTCACCATAGCCCTCTATGGGCTTCCAAATATCACTTTGCCAATTCCACAAGAACTGTCTTAGCGAAAGGCTTCGTCAGGGGAAAGCTGTAACTCTGTGATATGATTTCACAGAACAGAAAGAAGTTTCTCAGAAAGCTTCTTTCTCTTTGTTATCAGAGGATAATTCCTTTGGCCCTATAGTCTTCAAAGGGATCCGAAATATCTGTTCTCAGATTCCTCAGAAATAAGTCTAGCAAAGAGATCTACGAAACACAGATGTAACTCTGTGAGATGAATTCACAGAACACTAAGCAGTTTCTCAGAAAGCTTCTATCCAGATTTCATCTGAGGATATTTCCTTTTTCACCATAGCCCTCTATGGGCTTCCAAATATCACTTTGCCAATTCCACAAGAACTGTCTTAGCGAAAGGCTTCTTGAGGGGAAAGCTGTAACTCTGTGAGATGATTTCACAGAACACAAAGAAGTTTCTCAGAAAGCTTCTTTCTCTTTGTTATCGGAGGATATTTCCTTTGGCCCTATAGTCTTCAAAGGGATCCGAAATATCTGTTCTCAGATTCCACAGAAATAAGGCTGCAAAGAGATCTACGAAACACAGATGTAACTCTGTGAGATGAATTCACAGAACACTAAGCAGTTTCTCAGAAAGCTTCTATCCAGATTTCATCTGAGGATATTTCCTTTTTCACCATAGCCCTCTATGGGCTTCCAAATATCACTTTGCCAATTCCACAAGAACTGTCTTAGCGAAAGGCTTCTTCAGGGGAAAGCTGTAACTCTGTGAGATGATTTCACAGAACACAAAGAAGTTTCTCAGTAAGCTTCTTTCTCTTTGTTATCAGAGGATAATTCCTTTGGCCCTATAGTCTTCAAAGGGATCCAAAATATCTGTTCTCAGATTCCTCAGAAATAAGTCTAGCAAAGAGATCTACGAAACACAGATGTAACTTTGTGAGATGAATTCACAGAACACTAAGCAGTTTCTCAGAAAGCTTCTTTCCAGATTTCATCTGAGGATATTTCCTTTTTCACCATAGCCCTCTATGGGCTTCCAAATATCACTTTGCCAATTCCACAAGAACAGTCTTAGCGAAAGGCTTCTTGAGGGGAAAGCTGTAACTCTGTGAGATGATTTCACAGAACACAAAGAAGTTTCTCAGAAAGCTTCTTTCTCTTTGTTATCGGAGGATATTTCCTTTGGCCATATAGTCTTCAAAGGGATCCGAAATATCTGTTCTCAGATTCCACAGAAATAAGGCTGCAAAGAGATCTACGAAACACAGATGTAACTCTGTGAGATGAATTCACAGACACTAAGCAGTTTCTCAGAAAGCTTCTATCCAGATTTCATCTGAGGATATTTCATTTTTCACCATAGCCCTCTATGGGCTTCCAAATATCACTTGGCCAATTCCACAAAAACTGTCTTAGCGAAAGGCTTCTTGAGTGGAAAGCTGTAACTCTGTGAGATGATTGCACAGAACAAAAAGAAGTTTCTCAGAAAGCTTCTTTCTCTTTGTTATCGGAGGATATTTCCTTTGGCCCAAGAGTCTTCAAAGGGATCCGAAATATCTGTTCTCAGACTCCACAGAAAGAAAGCTAGCAAAGAGATCCACGAAATACAGATGTAACTCTGTGAGATGAATTAACAAAACACTAAGCAGTTTCTCAGAAAGCTTCTTTCCAGATTTCATCTGAGGATATTTCCTTTTTCACCATAGCCCTCTATGGGCTTCCACATATCACTTTGCCAATTCCACAAGAACTGTCTTAGCGAAAGGCTTCTTGAGGGGAAAGCTGTAACTCTGTGAGATGATTTCACAGAACACAAAGAAGTTTCTCAGAAAGCTTCTTTCTCTTTGTTATCGGAGGATATTTCCTTTGGCCCTATAGTCTTCAAATGGATCCGAAATATCTGTTCTCAGATTCCACAGAAATAAGGCTAGCAAAGAGATCTACGAAACACAGATGTAACTCTGTGAGATGAATTCACAGAACACTAAGCAGTTTCTCAGAAAGCTTCTTTCCAGATTTCATCTGAGGATATTTCCTTTTTCACCATAGCCCTCTATGGGCTTCCAAATATCACTTTGCCAATTCCACAAGAACTGTCTTAGAGAAAGGCTTCTTGAGGGGAAAGCTGCAACTCTGTGAGATGATTTCACAGAACACAAAGAAGTTTCTCAGAAAGCTTCTTTCTCTTTGATAGCGGAGGATATTTCCTTTGGCCCTACAGTCTTCAAAGGGATCCGAAATATCTGTTCTCAGATTCCACAGAAATAAGGCTAGCAAAGAGATCTACGAAACACAGATGTAACTCTGTGAGATGAATTCACAGAACACTAAGCAGTTTCTCAGAAAGCTCTTTCCAGATTTCATCTGAGGATATTTCCTTTTTCACCATAGCCCTCTATGGGCTTCCAAATATCACTTTGCCAATTCCACAAGAACTGTCTTAGCGAAAGGCTTCTTGAGGGGAAAGCTGTAACTCTGTGAGATGATTTCACAGAACACAAAGAAGTTTCTCGGAAAGCTTCTTTCTCTTTGTTATCAGAGGATATTTCATTTGGCCCTATAGTCTTCAAAGGGATCCGAAATATCAGTTCTGAGATTCCACAGAAATAAGGCTAGCAAAGAGATCCACGAAATACAGATGTAACTCTGTGAGTGGAAGTCACACATCACAGAGCAGTTTATCAGAAAGCTTCTTTCCAGATTTCATCTGAGGATATTTCCTTTTTCACCGTAGCCCTCTATGGGCTTCCAAATATCACTTTGCCAATTCCACAAGAACTGTCTTAGCGAAAGGCTTCTTGAGGGGAAAGCTGTAACTCTGTGAGATGGTTTCACAGAACACAAAGAAGTTTCTCAGAAAGCTCTTTCTCTTTGTTATCGGAGGATATTTCCTTTGGCCCTATAGTCTTCAAAAGGATCTGAAATATCTGTTCTCAGATTCCACAGAAAGAAGGCTAGCAAAGAGATCTACGAAACACAGATGTAACTCTCTGAGATGAATTAACAGAACACTAAGCAGTTTCTCAGAAAGATTCTTTACAGATTTCATCTGAGGATATTTGCTTTTTCACCATAGCCCTCTATGGGCTTCCAAATATCACTTTGCCAATTCCACAAGAACTGTCTTAGCGAAAGGCTTCTTGAGGGGAAAGCTGTAATTCTGTGAGATGGTTTCACAGAACACAAAGAAGTTTCTCAAAAAGCTTCTTTCTCTTTGTTATCGGAGGATATTTCCTTTGGCCCTATAGTCTTCAAAGGGATCCGAAATATCTGTTCTCAGATTCCACAGAAAGAAGGCTGGCAAAGAGATCCACGAAATACAGATGTAACTCTGTGAGATGAATTCACAGAACACTAAGCAGTTTCTCAGAAAGCTTCTTTCCAGATTTCATCTGAGGATATTTCCTTTTTCACCATAGCCCTGTATGGGCTTGCAAATATCACTTTGCCAATTCCACAAGAAGTGTCTTAGCGAAAGGCTTCTTGAGGGGAAAGCTGTAACTCTGAGAGATGATTTCACAGAACACAAAGAAGTTTCTCAGAAAGCTTCTTTCTCTTTGTTATCGGAGAATATTTCCTTTGGCCCTATAGTCTTCAAAGGGATCCGAAATATCTGTTCTCAGATTCCACAGAAATAAGGCTAGCAAAGAGATCTACGAAACACAGATGTAACTCTGTGAGATGAATTCACAGAACACTAAGCAGTTTCTCAGAAAGCTTCTTTAAAGATTTCATCTGAGGATATTTCCTTTTTCACCCTAGCCCTCTATGGGCTTCCAAATATCACTTTGCCAATTCCACAAGAACTGTCTTAGCGAAAGGTTTCTTGAGGGGAAAGCTGTAACTCTGTGAGATGATTTCGCAGAACACAAAGAAGTTTCTCAGAAAGCTTCTTTCTCTTTGTTATCAGAGGATAATTCCTTTGGCCCTATAGTCTTCAAAGGGATCCAAAATATCTGTTCTCAGATTCCTCAGAAATAAGTCTAGCAAAGAGATCTACGAAACACAGATGTAACTCTGTGAGATGAATTCACAGAACACTAAGCAGTTTCTCTGAAAGCTTCTTTCCAGATTTCATCTGAGGATATTTCCTTTTTCACCTTAGTCCTCTATGGGCTTCCAAGTATCACTTTGCCAATTCCACAAGAAATGTCTTAGCGAAAGGCTTCTTGAGGGGAAAGCTGTAACTCTATGAGATGATTTCACAGAACACAAAGAAGTTTCTCAGAAAGCTTCTTTCTCTTTGTTATCGGAGGATATTTCCTTTGGCCCTATAGTCTTCAAAGGGATCCGAAATATCTGTTCTCAGATTCCACAGAAATAAGGCGGCAAAGAGATCTACGAAACACACATGTAACTCTGTGAGATGAATTCACAGAACACGAAGCAGTTTCTCAGAAAGCTTCTATCCAGATTTCATCTGAGGATATTTCCTTTTTCATCATAGCCCTCTATGGGCTTCCAAATATCACTTTGCCAATTCCACAAGAACTGTCTTAGCGAAAGGCTTCTTGAGGGGAAAGCTGTAACTCTGTGAGATGATTTCACAGAACACAAAGAAGTTTCTCAGAAAGCTTCTTTCTCTTTGTTAGCGGAGGATATTTCCTTTGGCCCTAAGTCTTCACAGGGATCCGAAATATCTGTTCTCAGATTCCACAGAAATAAGGCTAGCAAAGAGATCTACGAAACACAGATGTAACTCTGTGAGATGAATTCACAGAACACTAAGCAGTTTCTCTGAAAGCCTCTTTGCAGATTTCATCTGAGGATATTTCCTTTTTCACTATAGCCCTCTAAGGGCCTCCAAATATCACTTTGCCTATTCCACAAGAACTGTCTTAGCGAAAGGCTTCTTGAGGGGAAAGCTGTAACTCTGTGAGATGATTTCACAGAACACAAAGAAGTTTCTCAGAAAGCTTCTTTCTCTTTGTTATCGGAGGATATTTCCTTTGGCCCTATAGTCTTCAAAGGGATCCGAAATATCTGTTCTCAGATTCCACAGAAATAAGGCTAGCAAAGAGATCTACGAAACACAGATGTTACTCTGTGAGATGAATTCACAGAACACTATGCAGTTTCTCTGAAAGCCTCTTTCCAGATTTCATCTGAGGATATTTCCTTTTTCACCATAGCCCTCTAAGGGCCTCCAAATATCACTTTGCCAACTCCACAAGAACTGTCTTAGCGAAAGGCTTCTTGAGTGGAAAGCTGTAAGTCTGTGAGATGATTTCACAGAACACAAAGAAGTTTCTCAGAAAGCTTCTTTCTCTTTGTTATCGGAGGATATTTCCATTGACCCTAGAGTCTTCAAAGGGATCCGAAATATCTGTTCTCAGATTCCACAGAAATAAGGCAGGCAAAGAGATCTACGAAACACAGATGTAACTCTGTGAGATGAATTCACAGAACACTAAGCAGTTTCTCAGAAAGCTTCTATCCAGATTTCATCTGAGGATATTTCCTTTTTCACCATAGCCCTCTATGGGCTTCCAAATATCACTTTGCCAATTCCACAAGAACTGTCTTAGCGAAAGGCTTCTTGAGGGGAAAGCTGTAACTCTGTGAGATGATTTCACAGAACACAAAGAAGTTTCTCAGAAAGCTTCTTTCTCTTTGTTATCGGAGGATATATCCTTTGGCCCTATAGTCTTCAAAGGGATCCGAAATATCTGTTCTCAGATTCCACAGAAATAAGGCTAGCAAAGAGATCTACGAAACACAGATGTAACTCTTTGAGATGAATTCACAGAACAGTAAGCAGTTTCTTAGAAATCTTCTTTCGAGATTTCATCTGAGGATATTTCCTTTTTCACCGTAGCCCTCTATGGGCTTCCAAATATCACTTTGCCAATTCCACAAGAACTGTCTTAGCGAAAGGCTTCTTCAGGGGAAAGGTGTAACTCTGTGAGATGATTTCACAGAACACAAAGAAGTTTCTCAAAAAGCTTCTTTCTCTTTGTTATCGGAGGATATTTCCTTGGGCCCTATAGTCTTCAAACCGATCCGAAATATCTGTTCTCAGACTCCACAGAAAGAAGGCTAGCAAAGAGTTCCACGAAATACAGATGTAACTCTGTGAGATGAATTAACAAAACACTAAGCAGTTTCTCAGAAAGCTTCTTTCCAGATTTCATCTGAGGATATTTCCTTTTTCACCACAGCCCTCTATGGGCTTCCAAATATCACTTTGCCAATTCCACAAAAACTGTCTTAGCGAAAGGCTTCTTGAGTGGAAAGCTGTAACTCTGTGAGATGATTTCACAGAACACAAAGAAGTTTCTCAGAAAGCTTCTTTCTCTTTGTTATCGGAGGATATTTCCTTTGGCCCAAGAGTCTTCAAAGGGATCCGAAATATCTGTTCTCAGACTCCACAGAAAGAAAGCTAGCAAAGAGATCCACGAAATACAGATGTAACTCTGTGAGATGAATTAACAAAACACTAAGCAGTTTCTCAGAAAGCTTCTTTCCAGATTTCATCTGAGGATATTTCCTTTTTCACCATAGCCCTCTATGGGCTTCCACATATCACTTTGCCAATTCCACAAGAACTGTCTTAGCGAAAGGCTTCTTGAGGGGAAAGCTGTAACTCTGTGAGATGATTTCACAGAACACAAAGAAGTTTCTCAGAAAGCTTCTTTCTCTTTGTTATCGGAGGATATTTCCTTTGGCCCTATAGTCTTCAAATGGATCCGAAATATCTGTTCTCAGATTCCACAGAAATAAGGCTAGCAAAGAGATCTACGAAACACAGATGTAACTCTGTGAGATGAATTCACAGAACACTAAGCAGTTTCTCAGAAAGCTTCTTTCCAGATTTCATCTGAGGATATTTCCTTTTTCACCATAGCCCTCTAAGGGCTTCCAAATATCACTTTGCCAATTCCACAAGAACTGTCTTAGAGAAAGGCTTCTTGAGGGGAAAGCTGCAACTCTGTGAGATGATTTCACAGAACACAAAGAAGTTTCTCAGAAAGCTTCTTTCTCTTTGATAGCGGAGGATATTTCCTTTGGCCCTACAGTCTTCAAAGGGATCCGAAATATCTGTTCTCAGATTCCACAGAAATAAGGCTAGCAAAGAGATCTACGAAACACAGATGTAACTCTGTGAGATGAATTCACAGAACACTAAGCAGTTTCTCAGAAAGCTCTTTCCAGATTTCATCTGAGGATATTTCCTTTTTCACCATAGCCCTCTATGGGCTTCCAAATATCACTTTGCCAATTCCACAAGAACTGTCTTAGCGAAAGGCTTCTTCAGCGGAAAGCTGTAACTCTGTGAGATGATTTCACAGAACACAAAGAAGTTTCTCGGAAAGCTTCTTTCTCTTTGTTATCAGAGGATATTTCCTTTGGCCCTATAGTCTTCAAAGGGATCCGAAATATCAGTTCTGAGATTCCACAGAAATAAGGCTAGCAAAGAGAACCACGAAATACAGATGTAACTCTGTGAGTGGAAGTCACACATCACAGAGCAGTTTATCAGAAAGCTTCTTTCCAGATTTCATCTGAGGATATTTCCTTTTTCACCATAGCCCTCTATGGGCTTCCAAATATCACTTTGCCAATTCCACAAGAACTGTCTTAGCGAAAGGCTTCTTGAGGGGAAAGCTGTAACTCTGTGAGATGGTTTCACAGAACACAAAGAAGTTTCTCAGAAAGCTCTTTCTCTTTGTTATCGGAGGATATTTCCTTTGGCCCTATAGTCTTCAAAAGGATCTGAAATATCTGTTCTCAGATTCCACAGAAAGAAGGCTAGCAAAGAGATCTACGAAACACAGATGTAACTCTCTGAGATGAATTAACAGAACACTAAGCAGTTTCTCAGAAAGATTCTTTACAGATTTCATCTGAGGATATTTGCTTTTTCACCATAGCCCTCTATGGGCTTCCAAATATCACTTTGCCAATTCCACAAGAACTGTCTTAGCGAAAGGCTTCTTGAGGGGAAAGCTGTAACTCTGTGAGATGGTTTCACAGAACACAAAGAAGTTTCTCAAAAAGCTTCTTTCTCTTTGTTATCGGAGGATATTTCCTTTGGCCCTATAGTCTTCAAAGGGATCCGAAATATCTGTTCTCAGATTCCACAGAAAGAAGGCTGGCAAAGAGATCCACGAAATACAGATGTAACTCTGTGAGATGAATTCACAGAACACTAAGCAGTTTCTCAGAAAGCTTCTTTCCAGATTTCATCTGAGGATATTTCCTTTTTCACCATAGCCCTGTATGGGCTTGCAAATATCACTTTGCCAATTCCACAAGAAGTGTCTTAGCGAAAGGCTTCTTGAGGGGAAAGCTGTAACTCTGAGAGATGATTTCACAGAACACAAAGAAGTTTCTCAGAAAGCTTCTTTCTCTTTGTTATCGGAGAATATTTCCTTTGGCCCTATAGTCTTCAAAGGGATCCGAAATATCTGTTCTCAGATTCCACAGAAATAAGGCTAGCAAAGAGATCTACGATACACAGATGTAACTCTGTGAGATGAATTCACAGAACACTAAGCAGTTTCTCAGAAAGCTTCTTTAAAGATTTCATCTGAGGATATTTCCTTTTTCACCCTAGCCCTCTATGGGCTTCCAAATATCACTTTGCCAATTCCACAAGAACTGTCTTAGCGAAAGGTTTCTTGAGGGGAAAGCTGTAACTCTGTGAGATGATTTCGCAGAACACAAAGAAGTTTCTCAGAAAGCTTCTTTCTCTTTGTTATCAGAGGATAATTCCTTTGGCCCTATAGTCTTCAAAGGGATCCAAAATATCTGTTCTCAGATTCCTCAGAAATAAGTCTAGCAAAGAGATCTACGAAACACAGATGTAACTATGTGAGATGAATTCACAGAAGACTAAGCAGTTTCTCTGAAAGCTTCTTTCCAGATTTCATCTGAGGATATTTCCTTTTTCACCTTAGTCCTCTATGGGCTTCCAAGTATCACTTTGCCAATTCCACAAGAAATGTCTTAGCGAAAGGCTTCTTGAGGGGAAAGCTGTATCTCTATGAGATGATTTCACAGAACACAAAGAAGTTTCTCAGAAAGCTTCTTTCTCTTTGTTATCGGAGGATATTTCCTTTGGCCCTATAGTCTTCAAAGGGATCCGAAATATCTGTTCTCAGATTCCACAGAAATAAGGCGGCAAAGAGATCTACGAAACACACATGTAACTCTGTGAGATGAATTCACAGAACACGAAGCAGTTTCTCAGAAAGCTTCTATCCAGATTTCATCTGAGGATATTTCCTTTTTCATCATAGCCCTCTATGGGCTTCCAAATATCACTTTGCCAATTCCACAAGAACTGTCTTAGCCAAAGGCTTCTTGAGGGGAAAGCTGTAACTCTGTGAGATGATTTCACAGAACACAAAGAAGTTTCTCAGAAAGCTTCTTTCTCTTTGTTATCGGAGGATATTTCCTTTGGCCCTATAATCTTCAAAGGGATCCGAAATATCTGTTCTCAGATTCCACAGAAATAAGGCTAGCAAAGAGATGTACGAAACACAGATGTAACTCTGTGAGATGAATTCACAGAACACTATGCAGTTTCTCTGAAAGCCTCTTTCCAGATTTCATCTGAGGATATTTCCTTTTTCACCATAGCCCTCTAAGGGCCTCCAAATATCACTTTGCCAATTCCACAAGAACTGTCTTAGCGAAAGGCTTCTTGAGTGGAAAGCTGTAAGTCTGTGAGATGATTTCACAGAACACAAAGAACTTTCTCAGAAAGCTTCTTTCTCTTTGTTATCGGAGGATATTTCCATTGACCCAAGAGTCTTCAAAGGGATCCGAAATATCTGTTCTCAGATTCCACAGAAATAAGGCAGGCAAAGAGATCTACGAAACACAGATGTAACTCTGTGAGATGAATTCACAGAACACTAAGCAGTTTCTCAGAAAGCTTCTATCCAGATTTCATCTGAGGATATTTCCTTTTTCACCATAGCCCTCTATGGGCTTCCAAATATCACTTTGCCAATTCCACAAGAACTGTCTTAGCGAAAGGCTTCTTGAGGGGAAAGCTGTAACTCTGTGAGATGATTTCACAGAACACAAAGAAGTTTCTCAGAAAGCTTCTTTCTCTTTGTTATCGGAGGATATTTCCTTTGGCCCTATAGTCTTCAAAGGGATCCGAAATATCTGTTCTCAGATTCCACAGAAATAAGGCTAGCAAAGAGATCTACGAAACACAGATGTAACTCTTTGAGATGAATTCACAGAACAGTAAGCAGTTTCTTAGAAATCTTCTTTCGAGATTTCATCTGAGGATATTTCCTTTTTCACCGTAGCCCTCTATGGGCTTCCAAATATCACTTTGCCAATTCCACAAGAACTGTCTTAGCGAAAGGCTTCTTCAGGGGAAAGGTGTAACTCTGTGAGATGATTTCACAGAACACAAAGAAGTTTCTCAAAAAGCTTCTTTCTCTTTGTTATCGGAGGATATTTCCTTGGGCCCTATAGTCTTCAAACCGATCCGAAATATCTGTTCTCAGACTCCACAGAAAGAAGGCTAGCAAAGAGATCCACGAAATACAGATGTAACTCTGTGAGATGAATTAACAAAACACTAAGCAGTTTCTCAGAAAGCTTCTTTCCAGATTTCATCTGAGGATATTTCCTTTTTGACCATAGCCCTCTATGGGCTTCCAAATATCACTTTGCCAATTCCACAAGAACTGTCTTAGCGAAAGGCTTCTTGAGGGGAAAGCTGTAACTCTGTGAGATGGTTTCACAGAACACAAAGAAGTTTCTCAGAAAGCTTCTTTCTCTTTGTTATCGGAGGATATTTCCTTTGGCCCTATAGTCTTCAAAGGGATCCGAAATATCTGTTCTCAGATTCCACAGAAAGAAGGCTAGCAAATAGATCTACGAAACACAGATGTAACGCTGTGAGATGAATTAACAGAACACTAAGCAGTTTCTCAGAAAGATTCTTTACAGATTTCATCTGAGGATATTTCCTTTTTCACCATAGCCCTCTATGGGCTTCCAAATATCACTTTGCCAATTCCACAAGAACTGTCTTAGCGAAAGGCTTCTTGAGGGGAAAGCTGTAACTCTGTGAGATGGTTTCACAGAACACAAAGAAGTTTCTCAAAAAGCTTCTTTCTCTTTGTTATCGGAGGATATTTCCTTTCGCCCTATGGTCTTCAAAGGGATCCGAAATATCTGTTCTCAGATTCCACAGAAAGAAGGCTAGCAAAGAGATCCACGAAATACAGATGTAACTCTGTGAGATGAATTCACAGAACACTAAGCAGTTTCTCAGAAAGCTTCTTTCCAGATTTCATCTGAGGATATTTCCTTTTTCACCATAGCCCTCTATGGGCTTCCAAATATCACTTTGCCAATTCCATAAGAACTGTCTTAGCGAAAGGCTTCTTGAGGGGAAAGCTGTAACTCTGTGAGATGATATCACAGAACACAAAGAAGTTTCTCAGAAAGCTTCTTTCTCTTAGTTATCGTAGGATATTTCCTGTGGCCGTATAGTCTTCAAAGGGATCCGAAATATCTGTTCTCAGATTCCACAGAAATAAGGCTAGCAAAGAGATCTACGAAACACAGATGTAACTCTGTGAGATGAATTCACAGAACACTAAGCAGTTTCTCAGAAAGCTTCTATCCAGATTTCATCTGAGGATATTTCCTTTTTCACCATAGCCCTCTATGGGCTTCCAAATATCACTTTGCCAATTCCACAAGAACTGTCTTAGCGAAAGGCTTCTTGAGGGGAAAACTGCAACTCTGTGAGATGATTTCACAGAACACAAAGAAGTTTCTCAGAAAGCTTCTTTCTCTTTGTTATTGGAGGATATTTCCTTTGGCCCTATAGTCTTCAAAGGGATCCGAAATATCTGTTCTCAGACTCCACAGAAAGAAGACTAGCAAAGAGATCCACGAAATACAGATGTATCTCTGTGAGTGGAAGTCACACATCACAGAGCAGTTTATCAGAAAGCTTCTTTCCAGATTTCATCTGAGGATATTTGCTTTTTCACCATAGCCCTCTATGGGCTTCCAAATATCACTTTTCCAATTCCACAAGAACTGTCTTAGCGAAAGGCTTCTTCAGGGGAAAGCTGTAACTCTGTGAGATGATTTCACAGAACACAAAGAAGTTTCTCAGAAAGCTTCTTTCTCTTTGTTATCAGAGGATAATTCCTTTGGCCCTATAGTCTTCAAAGGGATCCAAAATATCTCTTCTCAATTTCCTCAGAAATAAGTCTAGCAAAGAGATCTACGAAACACAGAGGTAACTTTGTGAGGTGAATTCACAGAACACTAAGCAGTTTCTCAGAAAGCTTCTTTCCAGATTTCATCTGAGGATATTTCCTTTTTCACCATAGCCCTCTAAGGGCTTCCAAATATCACTTTGCCAATTCCACAAGAACTGTCTTAGCGAAAGGCTTCTTGAGGGGAAAGCTGTAACTCTGTGAGATGATTTCACAGAACACAAAGAAGTTTCTCAGAAAGCTTCTTTCTCTTTGTTATCGGAGGATATTTCCTTTGGCCCTATAGTCTTCAAAGGGATCCGAAATATATGTTCTCAGATTCCACAGAAATAAGGCTGCAAAGAGATCTACGAAACACAGATGTAACTCTGTGAGATGAATTCACAGAACACTAAGCAGTTTCTCAGAAAGCTTCTATCCAGATTTCATCTGAGGATATTTCCTTTTTCACCATAGCCCTCTATGGGCTTCCAAATATCACTTGGCCAATTCCACAAAAACTGTCTTAGCGAAAGGCTTCTTGAGTGGAAAGCTGTAACTCTGTGAGATGATTTCACAGAACACAAAGAAGTTTCTCAGAAAGCTTCTTTCTCTTTGTTATCGGAGGATATTTCCTTTGGCCCTATAGTCTTCAAAGGGATCCGAAATATCTGTTCTCAGATTCCACAGAAATAAGTCTAGCAAAGAGATCTACGAAACACAGATGTAACTCTGTGAGATGAATGAACAGAACACTAAGCAGTTTCTCAGAAAGCTTCTTTCCAGATTTCATCTGAGGATATTTCCTTTTTCACCATAGCCCTCTATGGGCTTCCAAATATCACTTTGCCAATTCCACAAGAACTGTCTTAGCGAAAGGCTTCTTGAGGGGAAAGCTGTAACTCTGTGAGATGATATCACAGAACACAAAGAAGTTTCTCAGAAAGCTTCTTTCTCTTTGTTATCGTAGGATATTTCCTGTGGCCGTATAGTCTTCAAAGGGATCCGAAATATCTGTTCTCAGATTCCACAGAAATAAGGCTAGCAAAGAGATCTACGAAACACAGATGTAACTCTGTGAGATGAATTCACAGAACACTAAGCAGTTTCTCAGAAAGCTTCTATCCAGATTTCATTTGAGGATATTTCCTTTTTCACCATAGCCCTCTATGGGATTCCAAATATCACTTTGCCAATTCCACAAGAACTGTCTTAGCGAAAGGCTTCTTGAGGGGAAAACTGCAACTCTGTGAGATGATTTCACAGAACACAAAGAAGTTTCTCAGAAAGCTTCTTTCTCTTTGTTATTGGAGGATATTTCCTTTGGCCCTATAGTCTTCAAAGGGATCCGAAATATCTGTTCTCAGACTCCACAGAAAGAAGACTAGCAAAGAGATCCACGAAATACAGATGTATCTCTGTGAGTGGAAGTCACACATCACAGAGCAGTTTATCAGAAAGCTTCTTTCCAGATTTCATCTGAGGATATTTGCTTTTTCACCATAGCCCTCTATGGGCTTCCAAATATCACTTTTCCAATTCCACAAGAACTGTCTTAGCGAAAGGCTTCTTCAGGGGAAAGCTGTAACTCTGTGAGATGATTTCACAGAACACAAAGAAGTTTCTCAGAAAGCTTCTTTCTCTTTGTTATCAGAGGATAATTCCTTTGGCCCTATAGTCTTCAAAGGGATCCAAAATATCTCTTCTCAATTTCCTCAGAAATAAGTCTAGCAAAGAGATCTACGAAACACAGATGTAACTTTGTGAGATGAATTCACAGAACACTAAGCAGTTTCTCAGAAAGCTTCTTTCCAGATTTCATCTGAGGATATTTCCTTTTTCACCATAGCCCTCTAAGGGCTTCCAAATATCACTTTGCCAATTCCACAAGAACTGTCTTAGCGAAAGGCTTCTTGAGGGGAAAGCTGTAACTCTGTGAGATGATTTCACAGAACACAAAGAAGTTTCTCAGAAAGCTTCTTTCTCTTTGTTATCGGAGGATATTTCCTTTGGCCCTATAGTCTTCAAAGGGATCCGAAATATATGTTCTCAGATTCCACAGAAATAAGGCTGCAAAGAGATCTACGAAACACAGATGTAACTCTGTGAGATGAATTCAAAGAACACTAAGCAGTTTCTCTGAAAGCCTCTTTCCAGATTTCATCTGAGGATATTTCCTTTTTCACCATAGCCCTCTAAGGGCCTCCAAATATCACTTTGCCAATTCCACAAGAACTGTCTTAGCGAAAGGCTTCTTGAGGGGAAAGCTGTAACTCTGTGAGATGATTTCACAGAACACAAAGAAGTTTCGCAGAAAGCTTCTTTCTCTTTGTTATCGGAGGATATTTCCTTTGGCCCTATAGTCTTCAAAGGGATCCGAAATGTCTGTTCTCAGATTCCACAGAAATAAGGCTAGCAAAGAGATCTACGAAACACAGATGTAACTCTGTGAGATGAATTCACAGAACACTAAGCAGTTTCTCAGATAGCTTCTATCCAGATTTCATCTGAGGATATTTCCTTTTTCACCATAGCCCTCTATGGGCTTCCAAATATCACTTTGCCAATTCCACAAAAACTGTCTTAGCGAAAGGCTTCTTGAGTGGAAAGCTGTAACTCTGTGAGATTATTTCACAGAACACAAAGAAGTTTCTCAGAAAGCTTCTTTCTCTTTGTTATCGGAGGATATTTCCTTGGGCCCTATAGTCTTCAAAGGGATCCGAAATATCTGTTCTCAGACTCCACAGAAAGAAAGCTAGCAAAGAGATCCTCGAAATACAGATGTAACTCCGTGAGATGAATTAACAAAACACTAAGCAGTTTCTCAGAAAGCTTCTTTCCAGATTTCATCTGAGGATATTTCCTTTTTCACCATAGCCCTCTATGGGAGTCCAAATATCACTTGGCCAATTCCACAAGAACTGTCTTAGCGAAAGGCTTCTTGAGGGGAAAGCTGTAACTCTGTGAGATGATTTCACAGAATACAAAGAAGTTTCTCAGAAAGCTTCTTTCTCTTTGTTATCGGAGTATATTTCCTTTGGCCCTATAGTCTTCAAAGGGATCCGAAATATCTCTTCTCAGATTCCACAGAAAGAAGGCTAGCAAAGAGATCTACGAAACACAGATGTAACTCTGTGAGATGAATTCACAGAACACTAAGCAGTTTCTCAGAAAGCTTCTTTCCAGATTTCATCTGAGGATATTTCCTTTTTTACCGTAGCCCTCTATGGGCTTCCAAATATCACTTTGCCAATTCCACGAGAACTGTCTTAGCGAAAGGCTTCTTGAGGGGAAAGCTGTAAGTCTGTGAGATGATTTCACAGAACACAAAGAAGTTTCTCGGAAAGCTTCTTTCTCTTTGTTATCGGAGGATATTTCCTTGGGCCCTATAGTCTTCAAACGGATCCGAAATATCTGTTCTCAGACTCCACAGAAAGAAGGCTAGCAAAGAGATCCACGAAATACAGATGTAACTCTGTGAGATGAATTAACAAAACCCTAAGCAGTTTCTCAGAAAGCTTCTTTCCAGATTTCATCTGAGGATATTTCCTTTTTCACCATAGCCCTCTATGGGCTTCCAAATATCACTATGCCAATTCCACAAAAACTGTCTTAGCGAAAGGCTTCTTGAGGGAAAAGCTGTAACTCTGTGAGATGGTTTCACAGAACACAAAGTAGTTTCTCAGAAAGCTTCTTTCTCTTTGTTATCGGAGGATATTTCCTTTGGCCCTATAGTCTTCAAAAGGATCCGAAATATCTGTTCTCAGATTCCACAGAAAGAAGGCTAGCAAATAGATCTACGAAACACAGATGTAACTCTGTGAGATGAATTAACAGAACAGTAAGCAGTTTCTCAGAAAGATTCTTTACAGATTTCATCTGAGGATATTTCCTTTTTCACCATAGCCCTCTATGGGTTTCCAAATATCACTTTGCCAATTCCACAAGAACTGTCTTAGCGAAAGGCTTCTTGAGGGGAAAGCTGTAACTCTGTGAGATGGTTTCACAGAACACAAAGAAGTTTCTCAAAAAGCTTCTTTCTCTTTGTTATCGGAGGATATTTCCTTTGGCCCTATGGTCTTCAAAGGGATCCGAAATATCTGTTCTCAGATTCCACAGAAAGAAGGCTAGCAAAGAGATCCACGAAATACAGATGTAACTCTGTGAGATGAATTCACAGAACACTAAGCAGTTTCTCAGAAAGCTTCTTTCCAGATTTCATCTGAGGATATTTCCTTTTTCACCATAGCCCTGTATGGGCTTCCAAATATCACTTTGCCAATTCCACAAGAACTGTCTTAGCGAAAGGCTTCTTGAGGGGAAAGCTGTAACTCTGTGAGATGATTTCACAGAACACAAAGAAGTTTCTCAGAAAGCTTCTTTCTCTTTGTTTTGAAGGATATTTCCTTTGGCCCTATAGTCTTCAAAGGGATCCGAAATATCTGTTCTCAGATTCCACAGAAAGAAGGCTAGCAAAGAGATCCACGAAATACAGATGTAACTCTGTGAGATGAATTCACAGAACACTAAGCAGTTTCTCAGAAAGTTTCTTTCCAGATTTCATCTGAGGATATTTCCTTTTTCTCCATAGCCCTCTATGGGCTTCCAAATATCACTTTGCCAATGCCAGAAGAACTGTCTTAGCGTAAGGCTTCTTCAGGGGAAAGCTGTAACTCTGTGAGATGATTTCACAGAACACAAAGAAGTTTCTCAGAAAGCTTCTTTCTCTTTGTTATCGGAGGATATATCCTTTGGCCGTATAGTCTTCAAAGGGATCCGAAATATCTGTTCTCAGATTCCACAGAAAGAAAGCTAGCAAAGAGATCTACGAAACACAGATGTAACTCTGTGAGATGAATTCACAGAACACTAAGCAGTTTCTCAGAAAGCTTCTTTCCAGATTTCATCTGAGGATATTTCCTTTTTCACCATAGCCCTCTAAGGGCTTCCAAATATCACTTTGCCAATTCCACAAGAACTGTCTTAGCGAAAGGCTTCTTGAGGGGAAAGCTGTAACTCTGTGAGATGATTTCGCAGAACCCAAAGATGTTTCTCAGAAAGCTTCTTTCTCTTTGTTATCGGAGGATATTTCCTTTGGCCCTATAGTCTTCAAAGGGATCGGAAATATCTGTTCTCAGATTCCACAGAAAGAAGGCTAGCAAAGAGATCTACGAAACACAGATATAACTCTGTGAGATGAATTCACAGAACACTCAGCAGTTTCTCAGAAAGCTTCTGTCCAGATTTCATCTGAGGATATTTCCTTTTTCACCATAGCCTTCTATGGGCTTCCAAATATCACTTTGCCAATTCCAGAAGAACTGTCTTAGCGAAAGGCTTCTTGAGGGGAAAGCTGTAACTCTGTGAGATGATTTCACAGAACACAAAGAAGTTTCTCAGAAACCTTCTTTCTCTTTGTTATCGGAGGATATTTCCTTTGGCCCTATAGTCTTCAAAGGGATCCGAAATATCTGTTCTCAGATTCCACAGAAAGAAGGCTAGCAAAGAGATCCACGAAATACAGATGTAACTCTGTGAGATGAATGAACAGAAAAAAGGCTAGCAAAGAGATCTACGAAACACAGATGTAACTCTGTGAGATGAATTAACAGAATACTAAGCAGTTTCTCAGAAAGCTTCTTTCCAGATTTCATCTGAGGATATTTCCTTTTTCACCGTAGCCCTCTATGGGATTCCAAATATCACTTTGCCAATTCCACAAGAACTGTCTTAGCGAAAGGCTTCTTCAGGGGAAAGCTGTAACTCTGTGAGATGTTTTCACAGAAAACAAAGAAGTTTCTCAGAAAGCTTCTTTCTCTTTGTTATCGGAGGATATTTCCTTTGGCCCTATAGTCTTCAAAGGGATCCGAAATATCTGTTCGCAGATTCCACAGAAAGAAGGCTAGCAGAGAGATCCACGAAATACAGATGTAACTCTGAGAGTGGAAGTCACACATCACAGAGCAGTTTCTCAGAAAGCTTCTTTCCAGATTTCATCTGAGGATATTTCCTTTTGCACCATAGCCCTCTATGGGCTTCCAAATATCACTTTGCCAATTCCACAAGAACTGTCTTAGCGAAAGGCTACTTGAGGGGAAATCTGTAACTCTGTGAGATGATTTCACAGAACACAAAGAAGTTTCTCAGAAAGCTTCTTTCTCTTTGTTATCAGAGGATAATTCCTTTGGCCCTATAGTCTTCAAAGGGATCCAAAATATCTGTTCTCAGATTCCTCAGAAATAAGTCTAGCAAAGAGATCTACGAAACACAGATGTAACTATGTGAGATGAATTCACAGAAGACTAAGCAGTTTCTCTGAAAGCTTCTTTCCAGATTTCATCTGAGGATATTTCCTTTTTCACCTTAGTCCTCTATGGGCTTCCAAGTATCACTTTGCCAATTCCACAAGAAATGTCTTAGCGAAAGGCTTCTTGAGGGGAAAGCTGTATCTCTATGAGATGATTTCACAGAACACAAAGAAGTTTCTCAGAAAGCTTCTTTCTCTTTGTTATCGGAGGATATTTCCTTTGGCCCTATAGTCTTCAAAGGGATCCGAAATATCTGTTCTCAGATTCCACAGAAATAAGGCGGCAAAGAGATCTACGAAACACACATGTAACTCTGTGAGATGAATTCACAGAACACGAAGCAGTTTCTCAGAAAGCTTCTATCCAGATTTCATCTGAGGATATTTCCTTTTTCATCATAGCCCTCTATGGGCTTCCAAATATCACTTTGCCAATTCCACAAGAACTGTCTTAGCCAAAGGCTTCTTGAGGGGAAAGCTGTAACTCTGTGAGATGATTTCACAGAACACAAAGAAGTTTCTCAGAAAGCTTCTTTCTCTTTGTTATCGGAGGATATTTCCTTTGGCCCTATAATCTTCAAAGGGATCCGAAATATCTGTTCTCAGATTCCACAGAAATAAGGCTAGCAAAGAGATGTACGAAACACAGATGTAACTCTGTGAGATGAATTCACAGAACACTATGCAGTTTCTCTGAAAGCCTCTTTCCAGATTTCATCTGAGGATATTTCCTTTTTCACCATAGCCCTCTAAGGGCCTCCAAATATCACTTTGCCAATTCCACAAGAACTGTCTTAGCGAAAGGCTTCTTGAGTGGAAAGCTGTAAGTCTGTGAGATGATTTCACAGAACACAAAGAACTTTCTCAGAAAGCTTCTTTCTCTTTGTTATCGGAGGATATTTCCATTGACCCAAGAGTCTTCAAAGGGATCCGAAATATCTGTTCTCAGATTCCACAGAAATAAGGCAGGCAAAGAGATCTACGAAACACAGATGTAACTCTGTGAGATGAATTCACAGAACACTAAGCAGTTTCTCAGAAAGCTTCTATCCAGATTTCATCTGAGGATATTTCCTTTTTCACCATAGCCCTCTATGGGCTTCCAAATATCACTTTGCCAATTCCACAAGAACTGTCTTAGCGAAAGGCTTCTTGAGGGGAAAGCTGTAACTCTGTGAGATGATTTCACAGAACACAAAGAAGTTTCTCAGAAAGCTTCTTTCTCTTTGTTATCGGAGGATATTTCCTTTGGCCCTATAGTCTTCAAAGGGATCCGAAATATCTGTTCTCAGATTCCACAGAAATAAGGCTAGCAAAGAGATCTACGAAACACAGATGTAACTCTTTGAGATGAATTCACAGAACAGTAAGCAGTTTCTTAGAAATCTTCTTTCGAGATTTCATCTGAGGATATTTCCTTTTTCACCGTAGCCCTCTATGGGCTTCCAAATATCACTTTGCCAATTCCACAAGAACTGTCTTAGCGAAAGGCTTCTTCAGGGGAAAGGTGTAACTCTGTGAGATGATTTCACAGAACACAAAGAAGTTTCTCAAAAAGCTTCTTTCTCTTTGTTATCGGAGGATATTTCCTTGGGCCCTATAGTCTTCAAACCGATCCGAAATATCTGTTCTCAGACTCCACAGAAAGAAGGCTAGCAAAGAGATCCACGAAATACAGATGTAACTCTGTGAGATGAATTAACAAAACACTAAGCAGTTTCTCAGAAAGCTTCTTTCCAGATTTCATCTGAGGATATTTCCTTTTTGACCATAGCCCTCTATGGGCTTCCAAATATCACTTTGCCAATTCCACAAGAACTGTCTTAGCGAAAGGCTTCTTGAGGGGAAAGCTGTAACTCTGTGAGATGGTTTCACAGAACACAAAGAAGTTTCTCAGAAAGCTTCTTTCTCTTTGTTATCGGAGGATATTTCCTTTGGCCCTATAGTCTTCAAAGGGATCCGAAATATCTGTTCTCAGATTCCACAGAAAGAAGGCTAGCAAATAGATCTACGAAACACAGATGTAACGCTGTGAGATGAATTAACAGAACACTAAGCAGTTTCTCAGAAAGATTCTTTACAGATTTCATCTGAGGATATTTCCTTTTTCACCATAGCCCTCTATGGGCTTCCAAATATCACTTTGCCAATTCCACAAGAACTGTCTTAGCGAAAGGCTTCTTGAGGGGAAAGCTGTAACTCTGTGAGATGGTTTCACAGAACACAAAGAAGTTTCTCAAAAAGCTTCTTTCTCTTTGTTATCGGAGGATATTTCCTTTCGCCCTATGGTCTTCAAAGGGATCCGAAATATCTGTTCTCAGATTCCACAGAAAGAAGGCTAGCAAAGAGATCCACGAAATACAGATGTAACTCTGTGAGATGAATTCACAGAACACTAAGCAGTTTCTCAGAAAGCTTCTTTCCAGATTTCATCTGAGGATATTTCCTTTTTCACCATAGCCCTCTATGGGCTTCCAAATATCACTTTGCCAATTCCATAAGAACTGTCTTAGCGAAAGGCTTCTTGAGGGGAAAGCTGTAACTCTGTGAGATGATATCACAGAACACAAAGAAGTTTCTCAGAAAGCTTCTTTCTCTTAGTTATCGTAGGATATTTCCTGTGGCCGTATAGTCTTCAAAGGGATCCGAAATATCTGTTCTCAGATTCCACAGAAATAAGGCTAGCAAAGAGATCTACGAAACACAGATGTAACTCTGTGAGATGAATTCACAGAACACTAAGCAGTTTCTCAGAAAGCTTCTATCCAGATTTCATCTGAGGATATTTCCTTTTTCACCATAGCCCTCTATGGGCTTCCAAATATCACTTTGCCAATTCCACAAGAACTGTCTTAGCGAAAGGCTTCTTGAGGGGAAAACTGCAACTCTGTGAGATGATTTCACAGAACACAAAGAAGTTTCTCAGAAAGCTTCTTTCTCTTTGTTATTGGAGGATATTTCCTTTGGCCCTATAGTCTTCAAAGGGATCCGAAATATCTGTTCTCAGACTCCACAGAAAGAAGACTAGCAAAGAGATCCACGAAATACAGATGTATCTCTGTGAGTGGAAGTCACACATCACAGAGCAGTTTATCAGAAAGCTTCTTTCCAGATTTCATCTGAGGATATTTGCTTTTTCACCATAGCCCTCTATGGGCTTCCAAATATCACTTTTCCAATTCCACAAGAACTGTCTTAGCGAAAGGCTTCTTCAGGGGAAAGCTGTAACTCTGTGAGATGATTTCACAGAACACAAAGAAGTTTCTCAGAAAGCTTCTTTCTCTTTGTTATCAGAGGATAATTCCTTTGGCCCTATAGTCTTCAAAGGGATCCAAAATATCTCTTCTCAATTTCCTCAGAAATAAGTCTAGCAAAGAGATCTACGAAACACAGAGGTAACTTTGTGAGGTGAATTCACAGAACACTAAGCAGTTTCTCAGAAAGCTTCTTTCCAGATTTCATCTGAGGATATTTCCTTTTTCACCATAGCCCTCTAAGGGCTTCCAAATATCACTTTGCCAATTCCACAAGAACTGTCTTAGCGAAAGGCTTCTTGAGGGGAAAGCTGTAACTCTGTGAGATGATTTCACAGAACACAAAGAAGTTTCTCAGAAAGCTTCTTTCTCTTTGTTATCGGAGGATATTTCCTTTGGCCCTATAGTCTTCAAAGGGATCCGAAATATATGTTCTCAGATTCCACAGAAATAAGGCTGCAAAGAGATCTACGAAACACAGATGCAACTCTGTGAGATGAATTCACAGAACACTACGCAGTTTCTCAGAAAGCTTCTATCCAGATTTCATCTGAGGATATTTCCTTTTTCACCATAGCCCTCTATGGGCTTCCAAATATCACTTGGCCAATTCCACAAAAACTGTCTTAGCGAAAGGCTTCTTGAGTGGAAAGCTGTAACTCTGTGAGATGATTTCACAGAACACAAAGAAGTTTCTCAGAAAGCTTCTTTCTCTTTGTTATCGGAGGATATTTCCTTTGGCCCTATAGTCTTCAAAGGGATCCGAAATATCTGTTCTCAGATTCCACAGAAATAAGTCTAGCAAAGAGATCTACGAAACACAGATGTAACTCTGTGAGATGAATGAACAGAAAACTAAGCAGTTTCTCAGAAAGCTTCTTTCCAGATTTCATCTGAGGATATTTCCTTTTTCACCATAGCCCTCTATGGGCTTCCAAATATCACTTTGCCAATTCCACAAGAACTGTCTTAGCGAAAGGCTTCTTGAGGGGAAAGCTGTAACTCTGTGAGATGATATCACAGAACACAAAGAAGTTTCTCAGAAAGCTTCTTTCTCTTTGTTATCGTAGGATATTTCCTCTGGCCGTATAGTCTTCAAAGGGATCCGAAATATCTGTTCTCAGATTCCACAGAAATAAGGCTAGCAAAGAGATCTACGAAACACAGATGTAACTCTGTGAGATGAATTCACAGAACACTAAGCAGTTTCTCAGAAAGCTTCTATCCAGATTTCATCTGAGGATATTTCCTTTTTCACCATAGCCCTCTATGGGCTTCCAAATATCACTTTGCCAATTCCACAAGAACTGTCTTAGCGAAAGGCTTCTTGAGGGGAAAACTGCAACTCTGTGAGATGATTTCACAGAACACAAAGAAGTTTCTCAGAAAGCTTCTTTCTCTTTGTTATTGGAGGATATTTCCTTTGGCCCTATAGTCTTCAAAGGGATCCGAAATATCTGTTCTCAGACTCCACAGAAAGAAGACTAGCAAAGAGATCCACGAAATACAGATGTATCTCTGTGAGTGGAAGTCACACATCACAGAGCAGTTTATCAGAAAGCTTCTTTCCAGATTTCATCTGAGGATATTTGCTTTTTCACCATAGCCCTCTATGGGCTTCCAAATATCACTTTTCCAATTCCACAAGAACTGTCTTAGCGAAAGGCTTCTTCAGGGGAAAGCTGTAACTCTGTGAGATGATTTCACAGAACACAAAGAAGTTTCTCAGAAAGCTTCTTTCTCTTTGTTATCTGAGGATAATTCCTTTGGCCCTATAGTCTTCAAAGGGATCCAAAATATCTCTTCTCAATTTCCTCAGAAATAAGTCTAGCAAAGAGATCTACGAAACACAGATGTAACTTTGTGAGATGAATTCACAGAACACTAAGCAGTTTCTCAGAAAGCTTCTTTCCAGATTTCATCTGAGGATATTTCCTTTTTCACCATAGCCCTCTAAGGGCTTCCAAATATCACTTTGCCAATTCCACAAGAACTGTCTTAGCGAAAGGCTTCTTGAGGGGAAAGCTGTAACTCTGTGAGATGATTTCACAGAACACAAAGAAGTTTCTCAGAAAGCTTCTTTCTCTTTGTTATCGGAGGATATTTCCTTTGGCCCTATAGTCTTCAAAGGGATCCGAAATATATGTTCTCAGATTCCACAGAAATAAGGCTGCAAAGAGATCTACGAAACACAGATGTAACTCTGTGAGATGAATTCAAAGAACACTAAGCAGTTTCTCTGAAAGCCTCTTTCCAGATTTCATCTGAGGATATTTCCTTTTTCACCATAGCCCTCTAAGGGCCTCCAAATATCACTTTGCCAATTCCACAAGAACTGTCTTAGCGAAAGGCTTCTTGAGGGGAAAGCTGTAACTCTGTGAGATGATTTCACAGAACACAAAGAAGTTTCGCAGAAAGCTTCTTTCTCTTTGTTATCGGAGGATATTTCCTTTGGCCCTATAGTCTTCAAAGGGATCCGAAATGTCTGTTCTCAGATTCCACAGAAATAAGGCTAGCAAAGAGATCTACGAAACACAGATGTAACTCTGTGAGATGAATTCACAGAACACTAAGCAGTTTCTCAGATAGCTTCTATCCAGATTTCATCTGAGGATATTTCCTTTTTCACCATAGCCCTCTATGGGCTTCCAAATATCACTTTGCCAATTCCACAAAAACTGTCTTAGCGAAAGGCTTCTTGAGTGGAAAGCTGTAACTCTGTGAGATTATTTCACAGAACACAAAGAAGTTTCTCAGAAAGCTTCTTTCTCTTTGTTATCGGAGGATATTTCCTTGGGCCCTATAGTCTTCAAAGGGATCCGAAATATCTGTTCTCAGACTCCACAGAAAGAAAGCTAGCAAAGAGATCCTCGAAATACAGATGTAACTCCGTGAGATGAATTAACAAAACACTAAGCAGTTTCTCAGAAAGCTTCTTTCCAGATTTCATCTGAGGATATTTCCTTTTTCACCATAGCCCTCTATGGGAGTCCAAATATCACTTGGCCAATTCCACAAGAACTGTCTTAGCGAAAGGCTTCTTGAGGGGAAAGCTGTAACTCTGTGAGATGATTTCACAGAATACAAAGAAGTTTCTCAGAAAGCTTCTTTCTCTTTGTTATCGGAGTATATTTCCTTTGGCCCTATAGTCTTCAAAGGGATCCGAAATATCTCTTCTCAGATTCCACAGAAAGAAGGCTAGCAAAGAGATCTACGAAACACAGATGTAACTCTGTGAGATGAATTCACAGAACACTAAGCAGTTTCTCAGAAAGCTTCTTTCCAGATTTCATCTGAGGATATTTCCTTTTTTACCGTAGCCCTCTATGGGCTTCCAAATATCACTTTGCCAATTCCACGAGAACTGTCTTAGCGAAAGGCTTCTTGAGGGGAAAGCTGTAAGTCTGTGAGATGATTTCACAGAACACAAAGAAGTTTCTCGGAAAGCTTCTTTCTCTTTGTTATCGGAGGATATTTCCTTGGGCCCTATAGTCTTCAAACGGATCCGAAATATCTGTTCTCAGACTCCACAGAAAGAAGGCTAGCAAAGAGATCCACGAAATACAGATGTAACTCTGTGAGATGAATTAACAAAACCCTAAGCAGTTTCTCAGAAAGCTTCTTTCCAGATTTCATCTGAGGATATTTCCTTTTTCACCATAGCCCTCTATGGGCTTCCAAATATCACTATGCCAATTCCACAAAAACTGTCTTAGCGAAAGGCTTCTTGAGGGAAAAGCTGTAACTCTGTGAGATGGTTTCACAGAACACAAAGTAGTTTCTCAGAAAGCTTCTTTCTCTTTGTTATCGGAGGATATTTCCTTTGGCCCTATAGTCTTCAAAAGGATCCGAAATATCTGTTCTCAGATTCCACAGAAAGAAGGCTAGCAAATAGATCTACGAAACACAGATGTAACTCTGTGAGATGAATTAACAGAACAGTAAGCAGTTTCTCAGAAAGATTCTTTACAGATTTCATCTGAGGATATTTCCTTTTTCACCATAGCCCTCTATGGGTTTCCAAATATCACTTTGCCAATTCCACAAGAACTGTCTTAGCGAAAGGCTTCTTGAGGGGAAAGCTGTAACTCTGTGAGATGGTTTCACAGAACACAAAGAAGTTTCTCAAAAAGCTTCTTTCTCTTTGTTATCGGAGGATATTTCCTTTGGCCCTATGGTCTTCAAAGGGATCCGAAATATCTGTTCTCAGATTCCACAGAAAGAAGGCTAGCAAAGAGATCCACGAAATACAGATGTAACTCTGTGAGATGAATTCACAGAACACTAAGCAGTTTCTCAGAAAGCTTCTTTCCAGATTTCATCTGAGGATATTTCCTTTTTCACCATAGCCCTGTATGGGCTTCCAAATATCACTTTGCCAATTCCACAAGAACTGTCTTAGCGAAAGGCTTCTTGAGGGGAAAGCTGTAACTCTGTGAGATGATTTCACAGAACACAAAGAAGTTTCTCAGAAAGCTTCTTTCTCTTTGTTTTGAAGGATATTTCCTTTGGCCCTATAGTCTTCAAAGGGATCCGAAATATCTGTTCTCAGATTCCACAGAAAGAAGGCTAGCAAAGAGATCCACGAAATACAGATGTAACTCTGTGAGATGAATTCACAGAACACTAAGCAGTTTCTCAGAAAGTTTCTTTCCAGATTTCATCTGAGGATATTTCCTTTTTCTCCATAGCCCTCTATGGGCTTCCAAATATCACTTTGCCAATGCCAGAAGAACTGTCTTAGCGTAAGGCTTCTTCAGGGGAAAGCTGTAACTCTGTGAGATGATTTCACAGAACACAAAGAAGTTTCTCAGAAAGCTTCTTTCTCTTTGTTATCGGAGGATATATCCTTTGGCCGTATAGTCTTCAAAGGGATCCGAAATATCTGTTCTCAGATTCCACAGAAAGAAAGCTAGCAAAGAGATCTACGAAACACAGATGTAACTCTGTGAGATGAATTCACAGAACACTAAGCAGTTTCTCAGAAAGCTTCTTTCCAGATTTCATCTGAGGATATTTCCTTTTTCACCATAGCCCTCTAAGGGCTTCCAAATATCACTTTGCCAATTCCACAAGAACTGTCTTAGCGAAAGGCTTCTTGAGGGGAAAGCTGTAACTCTGTGAGATGATTTCGCAGAACCCAAAGATGTTTCTCAGAAAGCTTCTTTCTCTTTGTTATCGGAGGATATTTCCTTTGGCCCTATAGTCTTCAAAGGGATCGGAAATATCTGTTCTCAGATTCCACAGAAAGAAGGCTAGCAAAGAGATCTACGAAACACAGATATAACTCTGTGAGATGAATTCACAGAACACTCAGCAGTTTCTCAGAAAGCTTCTGTCCAGATTTCATCTGAGGATATTTCCTTTTTCACCATAGCCTTCTATGGGCTTCCAAATATCACTTTGCCAATTCCAGAAGAACTGTCTTAGCGAAAGGCTTCTTGAGGGGAAAGCTGTAACTCTGTGAGATGATTTCACAGAACACAAAGAAGTTTCTCAGAAACCTTCTTTCTCTTTGTTATCGGAGGATATTTCCTTTGGCCCTATAGTCTTCAAAGGGATCCGAAATATCTGTTCTCAGATTCCACAGAAAGAAGGCTAGCAAAGAGATCCACGAAATACAGATGTAACTCTGTGAGATGAATGAACAGAAAAAAGGCTAGCAAAGAGATCTACGAAACACAGATGTAACTCTGTGAGATGAATTAACAGAATACTAAGCAGTTTCTCAGAAAGCTTCTTTCCAGATTTCATCTGAGGATATTTCCTTTTTCACCGTAGCCCTCTATGGGATTCCAAATATCACTTTGCCAATTCCACAAGAACTGTCTTAGCGAAAGGCTTCTTCAGGGGAAAGCTGTAACTCTGTGAGATGTTTTCACAGAAAACAAAGAAGTTTCTCAGAAAGCTTCTTTCTCTTTGTTATCGGAGGATATTTCCTTTGGCCCTATAGTCTTCAAAGGGATCCGAAATATCTGTTCGCAGATTCCACAGAAAGAAGGCTAGCAGAGAGATCCACGAAATACAGATGTAACTCTGAGAGTGGAAGTCACACATCACAGAGCAGTTTCTCAGAAAGCTTCTTTCCAGATTTCATCTGAGGATATTTCCTTTTGCACCATAGCCCTCTATGGGCTTCCAAATATCACTTTGCCAATTCCACAAGAACTGTCTTAGCGAAAGGCTACTTGAGGGGAAATCTGTAACTCTGTGAGATGATTTCACAGAACACAAAGAAGTTTCTCAGAAAGCTTCTTTCTCTTTGTTATCGGAGGATATTTCCTTTGGCCCTATAGTCTTCAAAGGGATCCGAAATATCTGTTCTCAGATTCCACAGAAATAAGGCTAGCAAAGAGATCTACGAAACACAGATGTAACTCTGTGAGATGAATTCACAGAACACTAAGCAGTTTCTCAGAAAGCTTCTTTCCAGATTTCATCTGACGATATTTCCTTTTTCACCATAGCCCTCTATGGGCTTCCAAATATCACTTTGCCAGTTCCACAAGAACTGTGTTAGCGAAAGGCTTCTTGAGACGAAAGGTGTAACTCTTTGAGATGATTTCACAGAACACAAAGAAGTTTCTCAGAAAGCTTCTTTCTCTTTGTTATCGGAGGATATTTCCTTTGGCCCTATAGTCTTCAAAGGGATCCGAAATATCTGTTCTCAGATTCCAAAGATATAAGGCTAGCAAAGAGATCTACGAAACACAGATGTAACTCTGTGAGATGAATTAACAGAACACTAAGCAGTTTCTCAGAAAGCTTCTTTCCAGATTTCATCTGAGGATATTTCCTTTTTCACCATAGCCCTCTATGGGCTTCCAAATATCACTTTGCCAATTCCACAAGAACTGTCTTAGCGAAAGGTTTCTTGAGGGGAAAGCTGTAACTCTGTGAGACGATTTCGCAGAACCCAAAGAAGTTTCTCAGAAAGCTTCTTTCTCTTTGTTATCAGAGGATATTTCCTTTGGCCCTATAGTCTTCAAAGGGATCCGAAATATCTGTTCTCAGATTCCACAGAAATAAGGCTAGCAAAGAGATCTAGGAAACACAGATATAACTCTGTGAGATGAATTCACAGAACACTAAGCAGTTTCTCAGAAAGCTTCTTTCCAGATTTCATCTGAGGATATTTCCTTTTTCACCATAGCCCTCTATGGGCTTCCAAATATCACTTTGCCAGTTCCACAAGAACTGTGTTAGCGAAAGGCTTTTTGAGACGAAAGGTGTAACTCTTTGAGATGTTTTCACAGAACACAAAGAAGTTTCTCAGAAAGCTTCTTTCTCTTTGTTATCGGAGGATATTTCCTTCGGCCCTATAGTCTTCAAAGGGATCCGAAATATCTGTTCTCAGATTCCACAGATATAAGGCTAGCAAAGAAATCTACGAAACACAGATGTAACTCTGTGAGATGAATTCGCAGAACACTAAGCAGTTTCTCAGAAAGCTTCTTTCCAGATTTCATCTGAGGATATTTCCTTTTTCACCATAGCCCTGTATGGGCTTCCAAATATCACTTTGCCAATTCCACATGAACTGTCTTAGCGAAAGGCTTCTTGAGGGGAAAGCTGTAACTCTGTGAGATGATTTCGCAGAACCCAAAGAAGTTTCTCAGAAAGCTTCTTTCTCTTTGTTATCAGAGGATATTTCCTTTGGCCCTATAGTCTTCAAAGGGATCCGAAATATCTGTTCTCAGATTCCACAGAAATAAGGCTAGCAAAGAGATCTACGAAACACAGATATAACTCTGTGAGATGAATTCACAGAACACTCAGCAGTTTCTCAGAAAGCTTCTATCCAGATTTCATCTGAGGATATTTCCTTTTTCACCATAGCCTTCTATGGGCTTCCAAATATCACTTTGCCAATTCCACAAGAACTGTCTTAGCGAAAGGCTGCTTGAGGGGAAAGCTGTAACTCTGTAGATGATTTCACAGAACACAAAGAAGTTTCTCAGAAAGCTTCTTTCTCTTTGTTATCGGAGGATATTTCCTTTGGCCCTATATTCTTCAAAGGGATCCGAAATATCTGTTCTCAGATTCCACAGAAATAAGGCTAGAAAAGAGATCTTCGAAACACAGATATAACTCTGTGAGATGAATTCACAGAACACTAAGCAGTTTCTCAGAAAGCTTCTTTCCAGATTTCATCTGAGGATATTTCCTTTTTCACCATAGCCCTCTATGGTGTTCCAAATATCACTTTGCCAATTCCACAAGAACTGTCTTAGAGAAAGGCTTCTTGAGGGAAAGCTGTATAACTCTGTGAGATGATTTCACAGAACACAAAGAAGTTTCTCAGAAAGCTTCTTTCTCTTTGTTATCGGAGGATATTTCCTTTGGCCCTATAGTCTTCAAAGGGATCCGAAATATCTGTTCTCAGATTCCACAGAAAGAAGGCTAGCAAAGAGATCCACGAAATACAGATGTAACTCTGTGAGATGAATTCACAGAACACTAAGCAGTTTCTCAGAAAGCTTCTTTCCAGATTTCATCTGAGGATATTTCCTTTTTCACCTTAGCCCTCTATGGGCTTCCAAATATCACGTTGCCAATTCCACAAGAACTGTCTTAGCGAAAGGCTTCTTGAAGGGAAAGCTGTAACTCTGTGAGATGATTTCACAGAACACAAAGAAGTTTCTCAGAAAGCTTCTTTCTCTTTGTTATCGGAGGATATTTCCTTTGGCCCTATAGTCTTCAAAGGGATCCGAAATATCTGTTCTCATATTCCACAGAAATAAGGCTAGCAAAGAGATCCACGAAATACAGATGTAACTCTGTGAGATGAATGAACAGAACACTAAGCAGTTTCTCAGAAAGCTTCTTTCCAGATTTCATCTGAGGATATTTCCTTTTTCTCCATAGCTCTCTATGGGCTTCCAAATATCACTTTGCCAATTCCAGAAGAACTGTCTTAGCGTAAGGCTTCTTCAGGGGAAAGCTGTAACTCTGTGAGATGATTTCACAGAACACAAAGAAGTTTCTCAGAAAGCTTCTTTCTCTTTGTTATCGGAGGATATTTCCTTTGGCCCTATAGTCTTCAAGGGGATCCGAAATATGTGTTCTCAGATTCCACAGAAATAAGGCTAGCAAAGAGATCTACGAAACACAGATGTAACTCTGTGAGATGAATTCACAGAACACTAAGCAGTTTCTCAGAAAGGTTCTTTCCAGATTTCATCTGAGGATATTTCCTTTTTCACCATAGCCCTCTTTGGGCTTCCAAATATCACTTTGCCAATTCCACAAGAACTGGATTAGCGTAAGGCTTCTTCAGGGGAAAGCTGTAACTCTGTGAGATGATTTCACAGAACACAAAGAAGTTTCTCAGAAAGCTTCTTTCTCTTTGTTATCGGATGATATTTCCTTTGGCCCTATAGTCTTCAAGGGGATCCGAAATATCTGTTCTCAGATTCCAGAGAAATAAGGCTAGCAAAGAGATCTACGAAACACAGATGTAACTCTGTGAGATGAATTCACAGAACACTAAGCAGTTTCTCAGAAAGGTTCTTTCCAGATTTCATCTGAGGATATTTCCTTTTTCACCATAGCCCTCCATGGGCTTCCAAATATCACTTTGCCAATTCCAGAAGAACTGTCTTAGCGAAAGGCTTCTTCAGGGGAAAGCTGTAACTCTGTGAGATGATTTCACAGAACACAAAGAAGTTTCTCAGAAAGCTTCTTTCTCTTTGTTATCGGAGGATATTTCCTTTGGCCCTATAGTCTTCAAAGGGATCCGAAATATCTGTTCTCAGATTCCACAGAAAGAAGGCTAGCAAAGAGATCTATGAAACACAGATGTAACTCTGTGAGATGAATGAACAGAACACTAAGCAGTTTCTCAGAAAGCTTCTTTCCAGATTTCATCTGAGGATATTTCCTTTTTCACCATAGCCCTCTATGGGCTTCCAAATATCACTTTGCCAATTCCACAAGAACTGTCTTAGCGAAAGGCTTCTTGAGGGGATAGCTGTAACTCTGTGAGATGATTTCACAGAACACAAAGAAGTTTCTCAGAAAGCTTCTTTCTCTTTGTTATCGGAGGATATTTCCTTTGGCCCTATAGTCTTCAAAGGGATCCGAAATATCTGTTCTCAGATTCCACAGAAAGAAGGCTAGCAAAGTGATCCACGAAATACAGATGTAACTCTGTGAGATGAATGAACAGAACACTAAGCAGTTTCTCAGAAAGTTTCTTTCCAGATTTCATCTGAGGATATTTCCTTTTTCACCATAGCCCTCTATGGGCTTCCAACTATCACTTTGCGAATTCCACAAGAACTGTCTTAGCGAAAGGTTTCTTGAGGGGAAAGCTCTAACTCTGTGAGATGATTTCACAGAACACAAAGAAGTTTCTCAGAAAGCTTATTTCTCTTTGTTATCGGAGGATATTTCCTTTGGCCCTATAGTCTTCAAAGGCATCCGAAATATCTGTTCTCAGATTCCACAGAAATAAGGCTAGCAAAGAGATCTACGAAACACAGATGTAACTCTGTGAGATGAATTCACAGAACACTAAGCAGTTTCTCAGTAAGCTTCTTTCCAGATTTCATCTGAGGATATTTCCTTTTTCACCATAGCCCTCTATGGGCTTCCAAATATCACTTTGCCAGTTCCACAAGAACTGTGTTAGCGAAAGGCTTCTTGAGACGAAAGGTGTAACTCTTTGAGATGATTTCACAGAACACAAAGAAGTTTCTCAGAAAGCTTCTTTCTCTTTGTTATCGGAGGATATTTCCTTTGGCCCTATAGTCTTCAAAGGGATCCGAAATATCTGTTCTCAGATTCCACAGATATAAGGCTAGCAAAGAGATCTACGAAACACAGATGTAACTCTGTGAGATGAATTAACAGAACACTAAGCAGTTTCTCCGAAAGCTTCTTTCCAGATTTCATCTGAGGATATTTCCTTTTTCACCATAGCCCTGTATGGGCTTCCAAATATCACTTTGCCAATTCCACAAGAACTGTCTTAGCGAAAGGCTTCTTGAGGGGAAAGCTGTAACTCTGTGAGATGATTTCGCCGAACCCAAAGAAGTTTCTCAGAAAGCTTCTTTCTCTTTGTTATCAGAGGATATTTCCTTTGGCCCTATAGTCTTCAAAGGGATCCGAAATATCTGTTCTCAGATTCCACAGAAATAAGGCTAGCAAAGAGATCTAAGAAACACAGATATAACTCTGTGAGATGAATTCACAGCACACTCAGCAGTTTCTCAGAAAGCTTCTTTCCAGATTTCATCTGAGGATATTTCCTTTTTCACCATAGCCTTCTATGGGCTTCCAAATATCACTTTGCCAATTCCACAAGAGCTGTCTTAGAGAAAGGCTTCTTGAGGGGAAAGCTGTATAACTCTGTGAGATGATTTCACAGAACTCAAAGAAGTTTCTCAGAAACCTTCTTTCTCTTTGTTATCGAAGGATATTTCCTTTGGCCCTATAGTCTTCAAAGGGATCCGAAATATCTGTTCTCAGATTCCACAGAAATAAGGCTAGCAAAGAGATCTACGAAACACAGATGTAACTCTGTGAGATGAATTCACAGAACACTAAGCAGTTTCTCAGAAAGCTTCTTTCCAGATTTCATCTGAGGATATTTCCTTTTTCACCATAGCCCTCTATGGGCTTCCAAATATCACTTTGCAATTCCACAAGAACTGTCTTAGCGAAAGGCTTCTTGAGGGGAAAGCTGTAACTCTGTGACATGATTTCACAGAACACAAAGAAGTTTCTCAGAAAGCTTCTTTCTCTTTGTTATCGGAAGATATTTCCTTTGGCCCAATAGTCAAAGGGATCCGAAATATCTGTTCTCAGATTCCACAGAAAGAAGGCTAGCAAAGAGATCTACGAAACACAGATGTAACTCTGTGAGATGAATTCACAGAACACTAAGCAGTTTCTCAGAAAGCTTCTTTCCAGATTTCATCTGAGGATATTTCCTTTTTCACCCTAGCCCTCTATGGGCTTCCAAATATCACTTTGCCAATTCCACAAGAACTGTCTTAGCGAAAGGCTTCTTGAGGGGAAAGCTGTAACTCTGTGAGATGATTTCACAGAACACAAAGAAGTTTCTCAGAAAGCTTCTTTCTCTTTGTTATCGGAGGATATTTCCTTTGGCCCTATAGTCTTCAAAGGGATCCGAAATATCTGTTCTCAGATTCCACAGAAATAAGGCTAGCAAAGAGATCTACGAAACACAGATGTAACTCTGTGAGATGAATTCACAGAACACTAAGCAGTTTCTCAGAAAGCTTCTTTCCAGATTTCATCTGAGGATATTTCCTTTTTCACCATAGCCCTCTATGGGCTTCCAAATATCACTTTGCCAATTCCAGAAGAACTGTCTTAGCGAAAGGCTTCTTGAGGGGAAAGCTGTAACTCTGTGAGATGATTTCACAGAACACAAAGAAGTTTCTCAGAAACCTTCTTTCTCTTTGTTATCGGAGGATATTTCCTTTGGCCCTATAGTCTTCAAAGGGATCCGAAATATCTGTTCTCAGATTCCACAGAAAGAAGGCTAGCAAAGAGATCCACGAAATACAGATGTAACTCTGTGAGATGAATGAACAGAAAAAAGGCTAGCAAAGAGATCTACGAAACACAGATGTAACTCTGTGAGATGAATTAACAGAATACTAAGCAGTTTCTCAGAAAGCTTCTTTCCAGATTTCATCTGAGGATATTTCCTTTTTCACCGTAGCCCTCTATGGGATTCCAAATATCACTTTGCCAATTCCACAAGAACTGTCTTAGCGAAAGGCTTCTTCAGGGGAAAGCTGTAACTCTGTGAGATGTTTTCACAGAAAACAAAGAAGTTTCTCAGAAAGCTTCTTTCTCTTTGTTATCGGAGGATATTTCCTTTGGCCGTATAGTCTTCAAAGGGATCCGAAATATCTGTTCGCAGATTCCACAGAAAGAAGGCTAGCAGAGAGATCCACGAAATACAGATGTAACTCTGAGAGTGGAAGTCACACATCACAGAGCAGTTTCTCAGAAAGCTTCTTTCCATATTTCTTCTGAGGATATTTCCTTTTGCACCATAGCCCTCTATGGGCTTCCAAATATCACTTTGCCAATTCCACAAGAACTGTCTTAGCGAAAGGCTACTTGAGGGGAAATCTGTAACTCTGTGAGATGATTTCACAGAACACAAAGAAGTTTCTCAGAAAGCTTCTTTCTCTTTGTTATCGGAGGATATTTCCTTTGGCCCTATAGTCTTCAAAGGGATCCGAAATATCTGTTCTCAGATTCCACAGAAATAAGGCTAGCAAAGAGATCTACGAAACACAGATGTAACTCTGTGAGATGAATTCACAGAACACTAAGCAGTTTCTCAGAAAGCTTCTTTCCAGATTTCATCTGACGATATTTCCTTTTTCACCATAGCCCTCTATGGGCTTCCAAATATCACTTTGCCAGTTCCACAAGAACTGTGTTAGCGAAAGGCTTCTTGAGACGAAAGGTGTAACTCTTTGAGATGATTTCACAGAACACAAAGAAGTTTCTCAGAAAGCTTCTTTCTCTTTGTTATCGGAGGATATTTCCTTTGGCCCTATAGTCTTCAAAGGGATCCGAAATATCTGTTCTCAGATTCCAAAGATATAAGGCTAGCAAAGAGATCTACGAAACACAGATGTAACTCTGTGAGATGAATTAACAGAACACTAAGCAGTTTCTCAGAAAGCTTCTTTCCAGATTTCATCTGAGGATATTTCCTTTTTCACCATAGCCCTCTATGGGCTTCCAAATATCACTTTGCCAATTCCACAAGAACTGTCTTAGCGAAAGGTTTCTTGAGGGGAAAGCTGTAACTCTGTGAGACGATTTCGCAGAACCCAAAGAAGTTTCTCAGAAAGCTTCTTTCTCTTTGTTATCAGAGGATATTTCCTTTGGCCCTATAGTCTTCAAAGGGATCCGAAATATCTGTTCTCAGATTCCACAGAAATAAGGCTAGCAAAGAGATCTAGGAAACACAGATATAACTCTGTGAGATGAATTCACAGAACACTAAGCAGTTTCTCAGAAAGCTTCTTTCCAGATTTCATCTGAGGATATTTCCTTTTTCACCATAGCCCTCTATGGGCTTCCAAATATCACATTGCCAGTTCCACAAGAACTGTGTTAGCGAAAGGCTTTTTGAGACGAAAGGTGTAACTCTTTGAGATGTTTTCACAGAACACAAAGAAGTTTCTCAGAAAGCTTCTTTCTCTTTGTTATCGGAGGATATTTCCTTTGGCCCTATAGTCTTCAAAGGGATCCGAAATATCTGTTCTCAGATTCCACAGATATAAGGCTAGCAAAGAAATCTACGAAACACAGATGTAACTCTGTGAGATGAATTCGCAGAACACTAAGCAGTTTCTCAGAAAGCTTCTTTCCAGATTTCATCTGAGGATATTTCCTTTTTCACCATAGCCCTGTATGGGCTTCCAAATATCACTTTGCCAATTCCACATGAACTGTCTTAGCGAAAGGCTTCTTGAGGGGAAAGCTGTAACTCTGTGAGATGATTTCGCAGAACCCAAAGAAGTTTCTCAGAAAGCTTCTTTCTCTTTGTTATCAGAGGATATTTCCTTTGGCCCTATAGTCTTCAAAGGGATCCGAAATATCTGTTCTCAGATTCCACAGAAATAAGGCTAGCAAAGAGATCTACGAAACACAGATATAACTCTATGAGATGAATTCACAGAACACTATGCAGTTTCTCTGAAAGCCTCTTTCCAGATTTCATCTGAGGATATTTCCTTTTTCACCATAGCCTTCTATGGGCTTCCAAATATCACTTTGCCAATTCCACAAGAACTGTCTTAGCGAAAGGCTTCTTGAGGGGAAAGCTGTAACTCTGTAGATGATTTCACAGAACACAAAGAAGTTTCTCAGAAAGCTTCTTTCTCTTTGTTATCGGAGGATATTTCCTTTGGCCCTATATTCTTCAAAGGGATCCGAAATATCTGTTCTCAGATTCCACAGAAATAAGGCTAGAAAAGAGATCTTCGAAACACAGATATAACTCTGTGAGATGAATTCACAGAACACTAAGCAGTTTCTCAGAAAGCTTCTTTCCAGATTTCATCTGAGGATATTTCCTTTTTCACCATAGCCCTCTATGGTGTTCCAAATATCACTTTGCCAATTCCACAAGAACTGTCTTAGAGAAAGGCTTCTTGAGGGAAAGCTGTATAACTCTGTGAGATGATTTCACAGAACACAAAGAAGTTTCTCAGAAAGCTTCTTTCTCTTTGTTATCGGAGGATATTTCCTTTGGCCCTATAGTCTTCAAAGGGATCCGAAATATCTGTTCTCAGATTCCACAGAAAGAAGGCTAGCAAAGAGATCCACGAAATACAGATGTAAATCTGTGAGATGAATTCACAGAACACTAAGCAGTTTCTCAGAAAGCTTCTTTCCAGATTTCATCTGAGGATATTTCCTTTTTCACCTTAGCCCTCTATGGGCTTCCAAATATCACGTTGCCAATTCCACAAGAACTGTCTTAGCGAAAGGCTTCTTGAAGGGAAAGCTGTAACTCTGTGAGATGATTTCACAGAACACAAAGAAGTTTCTCAGAAAGCTTCTTTCTCTTTGTTATCGGAGGATATTTCCTTTGGCCCTATAGTCTTCAAAGGGATCCGAAATATCTGTTCTCATATTCCACAGAAAGAAGGCTAGCAAAGAGATCCACGAAATACAGATGTAACTCTGTGAGATGAATGAACAGAACACTAAGCAGTTTCTCAGAAAGCTTCTTTCCAGATTTCATCTGAGGATATTTCCTTTTTCTCCATAGCTCTCTATGGGCTTCCAAATATCACTTTGCCAATTCCAGAAGAACTGTCTTAGCGTAAGGCTTCTTCAGGGGAAAGCTGTAACTCTGTGAGATGATTTCACAGAACACAAAGAAGTTTCTCAGAAAGCTTCTTTCTCTTTGTTATCGGAGGATATTTCCTTTGGCCCTATAGTCTTCAAGGGGATCCGAAATATGTGTTCTCAGATTCCACAGAAATAAGGCTAGCAAAGAGATCTACGAAACACAGATGTAACTCTGTGAGATGAATTCACAGAACACTAAGCAGTTTCTCAGAAAGGTTCTTTCCAGATTTCATCTGAGGATATTTCCTTTTTCACCATAGCCCTCTTTGGGCTTCCAAATATCACTTTGCCAATTCCACAAGAACTGGATTAGCGTAAGGCTTCTTCAGGGGAAAGCTGTAACTCTGTGAGATGATTTCACAGAACACAAAGAAGTTTCTCAGAAAGCTTCTTTCTCTTTGTTATCGGATGATATTTCCTTTGGCCCTATAGTCTTCAAGGGGATCCGAAATATCTGTTCTCAGATTCCAGAGAAATAAGGCTAGCAAAGAGATCTACGAAACACAGATGTAACTCTGTGAGATGAATTCACAGAACACTAAGCAGTTTCTCAGAAAGGTTCTTTCCAGATTTCATCTGAGGATATTTCCTTTTTCACCATAGCCCTCCATGGGCTTCCAAATATCACTTTGCCAATTCCAGAAGAACTGTCTTAGCGAAAGGCTTCTTCAGGGGAAAGCTGTAACTCTGTGAGATGATTTCACAGAACACAAAGAAGTTTCTCAGAAAGCTTCTTTCTCTTTGTTATCGGAGGATATTTCCTTTGGCCCTATAGTCTTCAAAGGGATCCGAAATATCTGTTCTCAGATTCCACAGAAAGAAGGCTAGCAAAGAGATCTATGAAACACAGATGTAACTCTGTGAGATGAATGAACAGAACACTAAGCAGTTTCTCAGAAAGCTTCTTTCCAGATTTCATCTGAGGATATTTCCTTTTTCACCATAGCCCTCTATGGGCTTCCAAATATCACTTTGCCAATTCCACAAGAACTGTCTTAGCGAAAGGCTTCTTCAGGGGAAAGCTGTAACTCTGTGAGATGATTTCACAGAACACAAAGAAGTTTCTCAGAAAGCTTCTTTCTCTTTGTTATCGGAGGATATTTCCTTTGGCCCTATAGTCTTCAAAGGGATCCGAAATATCTGTTCTCAGATTCCACAGAAAGAAGGCTAGCAAAGTGATCCACGAAATACAGATGTAACTCTGTGAGATGAATGAACAGAACACTAAGCAGTTTCTCAGAAAGTTTCTTTCCAGATTTCATCTGAGGATATTTCCTTTTTCACCATAGCCCTCTATGGGCTTCCAACTATCACTTTGCGAATTCCACAAGAACTGTCTTAGCGAAAGGTTTCTTGAGGGGAAAGCTCTAACTCTGTGAGATGATTTCACAGAACACAAAGAAGTTTCTCAGAAAGCTTATTTCTCTTTGTTATCGGAGGATATTTCCTTTGGCCCTATAGTCTTCAAAGGCATCCGAAATATCTGTTCTCAGATTCCACAGAAATAAGGCTAGCAAAGAGATCTACGAAACACAGATGTAACTCTGTGAGATGAATTCACAGAACACTAAGCAGTTTCTCAGTAAGCTTCTTTCCAGATTTCATCTGAGGATATTTCCTTTTTCACCATAGCCCTCTATGGGCTTCCAAATATCACTTTGCCAGTTCCACAAGAACTGTGTTAGCGAAAGGCTTCTTGAGACGAAAGGTGTAACTCTTTGAGATGATTTCACAGAACACAAAGAAGTTTCTCAGAAAGCTTCTTTCTCTTTGTTATCAGAGGATATTTCCTTTGGCCCTATAGTCTTCAAAGGGATCCGAAATATCTGTTCTCAGATTCCACAGATATAAGGCTAGCAAAGAGATCTACGAAACACAGATGTAACTCTGTGAGATGAATTAACAGAACACTAAGCAGTTTCTCCGAAAGCTTCTTTCCAGATTTCATCTGAGGATATTTCCTTTTTCACCATAGCCCTGTATGGGCTTCCAAATATCACTTTGCCAATTCCACAAGAACTGTCTTAGCGAAAGGCTTCTTGAGGGGAAAGCTGTAACTCTGTGAGATGATTTCGCCGAACCCAAAGAAGTTTCTCAGAAAGGTTCTTTCTCTTTGTTATCAGAGGATATTTCCTTTGGCCCTATAGTCTTCAAAGGGATCCGAAATATCTGTTCTCAGATTCCACAGAAATAAGGCTAGCAAAGAGATCTAAGAAACACAGATATAACTCTGTGAGATGAATTCACAGCACACTCAGCAGTTTCTCAGAAAGCTTCTTTCCAGATTTCATCTGAGGATATTTCCTTTTTCACCATAGCCTTCTATGGGCTTCCAAATATCACTTTGCCAATTCCACAAGAGCTGTCTTAGAGAAAGGCTTCTTGAGGGGAAAGCTGTATAACTCTGTGAGATGATTTCACAGAACTCAAAGAAGTTTCTCAGAAACCTTCTTTCTCTTTGTTATCGAAGGATATTTCCTTTGGCCCTATAGTCTTCAAAGGGATCCGAAATATCTGTTCTCAGATTCCACAGAAATAAGGCTAGCAAAGAGATCTACGAAACACAGATGTAACTCTGTGAGATGAATTCACAGAACACTAAGCAGTTTCTCAGAAAGCTTCTTTCCAGATTTCATCTGAGGATATTTCCTTTTTCACCATAGCCCTCTATGGGCTTCCAAATATCACTTTGCAATTCCACAAGAACTGTCTTAGCGAAAGGCTTCTTGAGGGGAAAGCTGTAACTCTGTGACATGATTTCACAGAACACAAAGAAGTTTCTCAGAAAGCTTCTTTCTCTTTGTTATCGGAAGATATTTCCTTTGGCCCTATAGTCAAAGGGATCCGAAATATCTGTTCTCAGATTCCACAGAAAGAAGGCTAGCAAAGAGATCTACGAAACACAGATGTAACTCTGTGAGATGAATTCACAGAACACTAAGCAGTTTCTCAGAAAGCTTCTTTCCAGATTTCATCTGAGGATATTTCCTTTTTCACCCTAGCCCTCTATGGGCTTCCAAATATCACTTTGCCAATTCCACAAGAACTGTCTTAGCGAAAGGCTTCTTGAGGGGAAAGCTGTAACTCTGTGAGATGATTTCACAGAACACAAAGAAGTTTCTCAGAAAGCTTCTTTCTCTTTGTTATCGGAGGATATTTCCTTTGGCCCTATAGTCTTCAAAGGGATCCGAAATATCTGTTCTCAGATTCCACAGAAATAAGGCTAGCAAAGAGATCTACGAAACACAGATGTAACTCTGTGAGATGAATTCACAGAACACTAAGCAGTTTCTCAGAAAGCTTCTTTCCAGATTTCATCTGAGGATATTTCCTTTTTCACCATAGCCCTCTATGGGCTTCCAAATATCACTTTGCCAGTTCCACAAGAACTGTGTTAGCGAAAGGCTGCTTGAGACGAAAGGTGTAACTCTTTGAGATGATTTCACAGAACACAAAGAAGTTTCTCAGAAAGCTTCTTTCTCTTTGTTATCGGAGGATATTTCCTTTGGCCCTATAGTCTCCAAAGGGATCTGAAATATCTGTTCTGAGATTCCACAGAAATAAGGCTAGCAAAGAGATCTACGAAACACGGATGTAAGTCTGTGAGATGAATTCACAGAACACTAAGCAGTTTCTCAGAAAGCTTCTTTCCAGATTTCATCTGAGGATATTTCCTTTTTCACCATATCCCTCTATGGGCTTCCAAATATCACTTTGCCAATTCCACAAAAACTGTCTTAGCGAAAGTCCTCTTTAGGGGACAGCTGTAACTCTGTGAGATGATTTCACATAACACAAAGAAGTTTCTCAGAAAGCTTCTTTCTCTTTGTTATCGGAGGATATTTCCTTTGGCCCTATATTCTTCAAAGGGATCCGAAATATCTGTTCTCAGATTCCACAGAAATAAGGCTAGCAAAGAGATCTACGAAACACAGATATAACTCTGTGAGATGAATTCACAGAACACTAAGCAGTTTCTCAGAAAGCTTCTTTCCAGATTTCATCTGAGGATGTTTCCTTTTTCACCATAGCCTTCTATGGGCTTCCAAATATCACTTTGCGAATTCCTCAAGAACTGTCTTAGAGAAAGGCTTCTTGAGGGGAAAGCTGTATAACTCTGTGAGATGATTTCACAGAACTCAAAGAAGTTTCTCAGAAAGCTTCTTTCTCTTTGTTATCGAAGGATATTTCCTTTGGCCCTATAGTCTTCAAAGGGATCCGCAATATCTGTTCTCAGATACCACAGAAATAAGGCTAGCAAACAGATCCACGAAATACAGATGTAACTCTGAGAGTGGAAGTCACACATCACAGAGCAGTTTCTCAGAAAGCTTCTTTCCAGATTTCATCTGAGGATATATCCTTTTTCACCATACCCCTCTATGGGCTTCCAAATATCACTTTGCCAATTCCACAAGAACTGTCTTAGCGAAAGGTTTCTTGAGGGGAAAGCTGTAACTTCGTGAGATGCTTTCACAGTACACAAAGAAGTTTCTCAGAAATCTTCTTTCTCTTTGTTACCGGAGGATATTTCCTTTGGCCCTATAGTCTTCAAAGGGATCCGAAATATCTGTTCTTAGATTCCACAGAAATAAGGCTAGCAAAGAGATCTATGAAACACAGATGTAACTCTGTGAGATGAATTCACAGAACACTAAGCAGTTTCTCAGAAAGCTTCTTTCCAGATTTCATCTGAGGATATTTCCTTTCTCACCGTAGCACTCTATGGGCTTCCAAGTATCACTTTTCCAATTCCACAAGAACTGTCTTAGCGAAAGGCTTCTTCAGCGGAAAGCTGTAACTCTGTGAGATGATTTCAGAGAACACAAAGAAGTTTCTCAGAAAGCTTCTTTCTCTTTGTTATCGGAGGATATTTCCTTTGGCCCTATAGTCTTCAAAGGGATCCGAAATATCTGTTCTCAGATTCCACAGAAATAAGGCTATCAAAGAGATCTACGAAACACTGATGTAACTCTGTGAGATGAATTCACAGAACACTAAGCAGTTTCTCAGAAAGCTTCTTTCCAGATTTCATCTGAGGATATTTCCTTTTTCACCATAGCCCTCTATGGGCTTCCAAATATCACTTTGCCAATTCCACAAGAACTGTCTTAGCGAAAGGCTTCTTGAGGGGAAAGCTGTAACTCTGTGAGATGATTTCGCAGAACCCAAAGAAGTTTCTCAGATAGCTTCTTTCTCTTTGTTATCGGAGGATATTTCCTTTGGCCCTATAGTCTTCAAAGGGATCCGAAATATCTGTTCTCAGATTCCACAGAAATAAGGCTAGCAAAGAGATCTACGAAACACAGATATAACTCTGTGAGATGAATTCACAAAACACCAAGCAGTTTCTCAGAAAGTTTCTTTCCAGATTTCATCTGAGGATATTTCCTTTTTCACCATAGCCTTCTATGGGCTTCCAAATATCACTTTGCCAATTCCACAAGAACTGTCTTAGAGAAAGGCTTCTTGAGAGAAAAATTGTATAACTCTGTGAGATGATTTCAAAGAACTCAAAGAAGTTTCTCAGAAAGCTTCTTTCTCTTTGTTATCGAAGGATATTTCCTTTGGCCCTATAGTCTTCAAAGGGATCCGAAATAACTGTTCTCAGATTCCACAGAAATAAGGCTAGCAAAGAGATCAACGAAACACAGATATAACTCTGTGAGATGAATTCACAGAACACTAAGCAGTTTCTCAGAAAGCTTCTTTCCAGATTTCATCTGAGGATGTTTCCTTTTTCACCATAGCATTCTATGGGCTTCCAAATATCACTTTGCCAGTTCCTCAAGAACTGTCTTAGAGAAAGGCTTCTTGAGGGGAAAGCTGTATAACTTTGTGAGATGATTTCACAGAACTCAAAGAAGTTTCTCAGAAAGCTTCTTTCTCTTTGTTATCGAAGGATATTTCCTTTGGCCCTATAGTCTTCAAAGGGATCCGAAATATCTGTTCTCAGATTCCACAGAAATAAGGCTAGCAAAGAGATCCACGAAATACAGATGTAACTCTGAGAGTGGAAGTCACACATCACAGAGCAGTTTCTCAGAAAGCTTCTTTCCAGATTTCATCTGAGGATATATCCTTTTTCACCATACCCCTCTATGGGCTTCCAAATATCACTTTGCCAATTCCACAAGAACTGTCTTAGCGAAAGGTTTCTTGAGGGGAAAGCTGTAACTTTGTGAGATGCTTTCACAGTACACAAAGAAGTTTCTCAGAAATCTTCTTTCTCTTTGTTACCGGAGGATATTTCCTTTGGCCCTATAGTCTTCAAAGGGATCCGAAATATCTGTTCTTAGATTCCACAGAAATAAGGCTAGCAAGGAGATCTATGAAACACAGATGTAACTCTGTGAGATGAATTCACAGAACACTAAGCAGTTTCTCAGAAAGCTTCTTTCCAGATTTCATCTGAGGATATTTCCTTTTTCACCGTAGCACTCTATGGGCTTCCAAATATCACTTTTCCAATTCCACAAGAACTGTCTTAGCGAAAGGCTTCTTCAGCGGAAAGCTGTAACTCTGTGAGATGATTTCACAGAACACAAAGAAGTTTCTCAGAAAGCTTCTTTCTCTTTGTTATCGGAGGATATTTCCTTTGGCCCTATAGTGTTCAAAGGGATCCGAAATATCTGTTCTCAGATTCCACAGAAAAAAGGCTAGCAAAGACATCTACGAAACACAGATGTAACTCTGTGAGATGAATTCACAGAACACTAAGCAGTTTCTCAGAAAGCTTCTTTCCAGATTTCATCTGAGGATATTTCCTTTTTCACTATAGCCCTCTATGGGCTTCCAAATATCACTTTGCCAATTCCACAAGAACTGTCTTAGCGAAAGGCTTCTTGAGGGGAAAGCTGTAACTCTGTGACATGATTTCACAGAACACAAAGAAGTTTCTCAGAAAGCTTCTTTCTCTTTGTTATCGGAAGATATTTCCTTTGGCCCTATAGTCAAAGGGATCCGAAATATCTGTTCTCAGATTCCACAGAAAAAAGGCTAGCAAAGAGATCTACGAAACACAGATGTAACTCTGTGAGATGAATTCACAGAACACTAAGCAGTTTCTCAGAAAGCTTCTTTCCAGATTTCATCTGAGGATATTTCCTTTTTCACCATAGCCCTCTAAGGGCTTCCAAATATCACTATGCCAATTCCACAAGAACTCTCTTAGCGAAAGGCTTCTTGAGGGGAAAGCTGTAGCTCTGTGAGATGGTTTCACAGAACACAAAGAAGATTCTGAGAAAGCTTCTTTCTCTTTGTTATCGGAGGATATTTCCTTTGGCCCTATAGTCTTCAAAGGGATCCGAAATATCTGTTCTCCGATTCCACAGAAAGAAGGCTGGAAAAGAGATCTACGAAACACAAATGTAACTCTGGGAGATGAATTCACAGAACACTAAGCAGTTTCTCAGAAAGCTTCTTTCCATATTTCATCTGAGGATATTTCCTTTTTCACCATAGCCCTCTATGGGCTTCCGAATATCACCTTACCAATTCCACAAGAACTGTCTTAGAGAAAGGCTTCTTGAGGGGAAAGCTGTATAACTCTGTGAGATGATTTCACAGAACACAAAGAAGTTTCTCAGAAAGCTTCTTTCTCTTGTTATCGGATTATATTTCCTTTGGCCCTATAGTCTTCAAAGGGATCCGAAATATCTGTTCTCAGATTCCACAGAAATAAGGCTAGCAAAGAGATCCACGAAATACAGATGTAACTCTGAGAGTGGAAGTCACACATCACTGAGCAGTTTCTCAGAAAGCTTCTTTCCAGATTTCATCTGAGGATATTTCCTTTTTCACCCTAGCCCTCTAGGGGCTTCCAAATATCACTTTGCCAATTCCACAAGAACTGTCTTAGCGAAAGGCTTCTTGAGGGGAAAGCTGTAACTCTGTGAGATGATTTCACAGAACACAAAGAAGTTTCTCAGAAAGCTTCTTTCTCTTTGTTATCGGAGGATATTTCCTTTGGCCCTATAGTCTTCAAAGGGATCCGAAATATCTGTTCTCAGATTCCACAGAAATAAGGCTAGCAAAGAGATCTACGAAACACAGATGTAACTCTGTGAGATGAATTCACAGAACACTAAGCAGTTTCTCAGAAAGCTTCTTTCCAGATTTCATCTGAGGATATTTCCTTTTTCACCATAGCCCTCTATGGGCTTCCAAATATCACTTTGCCAGTTCCACAAGAACTGTGTTAGCGAAAGGCTGCTTGAGACGAAAGGTGTAACTCTTTGAGATGATTTCACAGAACACAAAGAAGTTTCTCAGAAAGCTTCTTTTTCTTTGTTATCGGAGGATATTTCCTTTGGCCCTATAGTCTCCAAAGGGATCTGAAATATCTGTTCTGAGATTCCACAGAAATAAGGCTAGCAAAGAGATCTACGAAACACGGATGTAAGTCTGTGAGATGAATTCACAGAACACTAAGCAGTTTCTCAGAAAGCTTCTTTCCAGATTTCATCTGAGGATATTTCCTTTTTCACCATATCCCTCTATGGGCTTCCAAATATCACTTTGCCAATTCCACAAAAACTGTCTTAGCGAAAGTCCTCTTTAGGGGACAGCTGTAACTCTGTGAGATGATTTCACAGAACACAAAGAAGTTTCTCAGAAAGCTTCTTTCTCTTTGTTATCGGAGGATATTTCCTTTGGCCCTATAGTCTTCAAAGGGATCCGAAATATCTGTTCTCAGATTCCACAGAAATAAGGCTAGCAAAGAGATCTACGAAACACAGATATAACTCTGTGAGATGAATTCACAGAACACTAAGCAGTTTCTCAGAAAGCTTCTTTCCAGATTTCATCTGAGGATATTTCCTTTTTCACCATAGCCTTCTATGGGCTTCCAAATATCACTTTGCGAATTCCTCAAGAACTGTCTTAGAGAAAGGCTTCTTGAGGGGAAAGCTGTATAACTCTGTGAGATGATTTCACAGAACTCAAAGAAGTTTCTCAGAAAGCTTCTTTCTCTTTGTTATCGAAGGATATTTCCTTTGGCCCTATAGTCTTCAAAGGGATCCGCAATATCTGTTCTCAGATACCACAGAAATAAGGCTAGCAAAGAGATCCACGAAATACAGATGTAACTCTGAGAGTGGAAGTCACACATCACAGAGCAGTTTCTCAGAAAGCTTCTTTCCAGATTTCATCTGAGGATATATCCTTTTTCACCATACCCCTCTATGGGCTTCCAAATATCACTTTGCCAATTCCACAAGAACTGTCTTAGCGAAAGGTTTCTTGAGGGGAAAGCTGTAACTTCGTTAGATGCTTTCACAGTACACAAAGAAGTTTCTCAGAAATCTTCTTTCTCTTTGTTACCGGAGGATATTTCCTTTGGCCCTATAGTCTTCAAAGGGATCCGAAATATCTGTTCTTAGATTCCACAGAAATAAGGCTAGCAAAGAGATCTATGAAACACAGATGTAACTCTGTGAGATGAATTCAAAGAACACTAAGCAGTTTCTCAGAAAGCTTCTTTCCAGATTTCATCTGAGGATATTTCCTTTCTCACCGTAGCACTCTATGGGCTTCCAAGTATCACTTTTCCAATTCCACAAGAACTGTCTTAGCGAAAGGCTTCTTCAGCGGAAAGCTGTAACTCTGTGAGATGATTTCAGAGAACACAAAGAAGTTTCTCAGAAAGCTTCTTTCTCTTTGTTATCGGAGGATATTTCCTTTGGCCCTATAGTCTTCAAAGGGATCCGAAATATCTGTTCTCAGATTCCACAGAAATAAGGCTATCAAAGAGATCTACGAAACACTGATGTAACTCTGTGAGATGAATTCACAGAACACTAAGCAGTTTCTCAGAAAGCTTCTTTCCAGATTTCATCTGAGGATATTTCCTTTTTCACCATAGCCCTCTATGGGCTTCCAAATATCACTTTGCCAATTCCACAAGAACTGTCTTAGCGAAAGGCTTCTTGAGGGGAAAGCTGTAACTCTGTGAGATGATTTCGCAGAACCCAAAGAAGTTTCTCAGATAGCTTCTTTCTCTTTGTTATCGGAGGATATTTCCTTTGGCCCTATAGTCTTCAAAGGGATCCGAAATATCTGTTCTCAGATTCCAGAGAAATAAGGCTAGCAAAGAGATCTACGAAACACAGATATAACTCTGTGAGATGAATTCACAAAACACCAAGCAGTTTCTCAGAAAGTTTCTTTCCAGATTTCATCTGAGGATATTTCCTTTTTCACCATAGCCTTCTATGGGCTTCCAAATATCACTTTGCCAATTCCACAAGAACTGTCTTAGAGAAAGGCTTCTTGAGAGAAAAATTGTATAACTCTGTGAGATGATTTCAAAGAACTCAAAGAAGTTTCTCAGAAAGCTTCTTTCTCTTTGTTATCGAAGGATATTTCCTTTGGCCCTATAGTCTTCAAAGGGATCCGAAATAACTGTTCTCAGATTCCACAGAAATAAGGCTAGCAAAGAGATCAACGAAACACAGATATAACTCTGTGAGATGAATTCACAGAACACTAAGCAGTTTCTCAGAAAGCTTCTTTCCAGATTTCATCTGAGGATGTTTCCTTTTTCACCATAGCATTCTATGGGCTTCCAAATATCACTTTGCCAGTTCCTCAAGAACTGTCTTAGAGAAAGGCTTCTTGAGGGGAAAGCTGTATAACTTTGTGAGATGATTTCACAGAACTCAAAGAAGTTTCTCAGAAAGCTTCTTTCTCTTTGTTATCGAAGGATATTTCCTTTGGCCCTATAGTCTTCAAAGGGATCCGAAATATCTGTTCTCAGATTCCACAGAAATAAGGCTAGCAAAGAGATCCACGAAATACAGATGTAACTCTGAGAGTGGAAGTCACACATCACAGAGCAGTTTCTCAGAAAGCTTCTTTCCAGATTTCATCTGAGGATATATCCTTTTTCACCATACCCCTCTATGGGCTTCCAAATATCACTTTGCCAATTCCACAAGAACTGTCTTAGCGAAAGGTTTCTTGAGGGGAAAGCTGTAACTTTGTGAGATGCTTTCACAGTACACAAAGAAGTTTCTCAGAAATCTTCTTTCTCTTTGTTACCGGAGGATATTTCCTTTGGCTCTATAGTCTTCAAAGGGATCCGAAATATCTGTTCTTAGATTCCACAGAAATAAGGCTAGCAAGGAGATCTATGAAACACAGATGTAACTCTGTGAGATGAATTCACAGAACACTAAGCAGTTTCTCAGAAAGCTTCTTTCCAGATTTCATCTGAGGATATTTCCTTTTTCACCGTAGCACTCTATGGGCTTCCAAATATCACTTTTCCAATTCCACAAGAACTGTCTTAGCGAAAGGCTTCTTCAGCGGAAAGCTGTAACTCTGTGAGATGATTTCACAGAACACAAAGAAGTTTCTCAGAAAGCTTCTTTCTCTTTGTTATCGGAGGATATTTCCTTTGGCCCTATAGTGTTCAAAGGGATCCGAAATATCTGTTCTCAGATTCCACAGAAAAAAGGCTAGCAAAGACATCTACGAAACACAGATGTAACTCTGTGAGATGAATTCACAGAACACTAAGCAGTTTCTCAGAAAGCTTCTTTCCAGATTTCATCTGAGGATATTTCCTTTTTCACTATAGCCCTCTATGGGCTTCCAAATATCACTTTGCCAATTCCACAAGAACTGTCTTAGCGAAAGGCTTCTTGAGGGGAAAGCTGTAACTCTGTGAGATGATTTCGCAGAACCCAAAGAAGTTTCTCAGACAGCTTCTTTCTCTTTGTTATCGGAGGATATTTCCTTTGGCCCTATAGTCTTCAAAGGGATCCGAAATATCTGTTCTCAGATTCCACAGAAATAAGGCTAGCAAAGAGATCTACGAAACACAGATATAACTCTGTGAGATGAATTCACAGAACACTAAGCAGTTTCTCAGAAAGCTTCTTTCCAGATTTCATCTGAGGATATTTCCTTTTTCACCATAGCCTTCTATGGGCTTCCAAATATCACTTTGCCAATTCCACAAGAACTGTCTTAGAGAAAGGCTTCTTGAGAGGAAAGCTGTATAACTCTGTGACATGATTTCACAGAACTCAAAGAAGTTTCTCAGAAAGCTTCTTTCTCTTTGTTATCGAAGGATATTTCCTTTGGCCCTATAGTCTTCAAAGGGATCCGAAATATCTGTTCTCAGATTCCACAGAAAGAAGGCTAGCAAAGAGATCTACGAAACACTGATGTAACTCTGGGAGATGAATTCACAGAACACTAAGCAGTTTCTCAGAAAGCTTCTTTCCAGATTTCATCTGAGGATATTTCCTTTTTCACCACAGCCCTCTATGGGCTTCCAAATATCACTTTGCCAATTCTACAAGAACTGTCTTAGCGAAAGGCTTCTTCAGGGTAAAGCTGTAACTCTGTGAGATGATTTCACAGAACACAAAGAAGTTTCTCAGAAAGCTTCTTTCTCTTTGTTATCGGAGGATATTTCCTTTGGCCCTATAGTCTTCAAAGGGATCCGAAATATCTGTTCTCAGATACCACAGAAATAAGGCTAGCAAAGAGATCTACGAAACACAGATGTAACTGTGTGAGATGAATTCACAGAACACTAAGCAGTTTCTCAGAAAGCTTCTTTCCAGATTTCATCTGAGGATATTTCCTTTTTCACCATAGCCCTGTATGGGCTTCCAAATATCACTTTGCCAATTCCACAAGAACTGTCTTAGCGAAAGGCTTCTTCAGGGGAAAGCTGTAACTCTGTGAGATGATTTCACAGAACACAAAGAAGTTTCTCAGAAAGCTTCTTTCTCTTTGTTATCGGAGGATATTTCCTTTGGCCCTATAGTCTTCAAAGGGATCCGAAACATCTGTTCTCAGATTCCACAGAAATAAGGCTAGCAAAGAGATCTACGAAACACAGATGCAACTCAGTGAGATGAATTCAGAGAACACTAAGCAGTTTCTCAGAAAGCTTCTTTCCAGATTTCATCTGAGGATATTTCCTTTTTCACCATAGCCCTCTATGGGCTTCTAAATATCACTTTGCCAATTCCACAAGAACTGTCTTAGCGAAAGGCTTCTTGAGGGGAAAGCTGTAACTCTGTGAGATGATTTCACAGAACACAAAGAAGTTTCTCAGAAAGCTTCTTTCTCTTTGTTATCGGAGGGTATTTCCTTTGGCCCTATAGTCTTCAAAGGGATCCGAAATAGCTGTTCTCAGATTCCACAGAAATAAGGCTAGCAAAGAGATCTACGAAACACAGATGTAACTCTGTGAGATGAATTCACAGAACACTAAGCAGTTTCTCAGAAAGCTTCTTTCCAGATTTCATCTGAGGATATTTCCTTTTTCACCATAGCCCTCTATGGGCTTCCAAATATCACTTTGCCAATTCCACAAGAACTGTCTTAGCGAAAGGCTTCTTGAGGGGAAAGCTGTAACTCTGTGAGATGATTTCACAGAACACAAAGAAGTTTCTCAGAAAGCTTCTTTCTCTTTGTTATCGGAGGATATTTCCTTTGGCCCTACATTCTTCAAAGGGATCTGAAATATCTGTTCTCAGATTCCAGAGAAATAAGGCTAGCAAAGAGATCTACGAAACACAGATATAACTCTGTGAGATGAATTCACAGAACACTAAGCAGTTTCTCAGAAAGCTTCTTTCCAGATTTCATCTGAGGATATTTCCTTTTTCACCATAGCCCTCTATGGGCTTCCAAATATCACTTTGCCAATTCCACAAGAACTGTCTTAGCGAAAGGCTTCTTGAGGGGAAAGCTGTAACTCTGTGAGATGATTTCACTGAACACAAAGAAGTTTCACAGAAAGCTTCTTTCTCTTTGTTATCGGAGGATATTTCCTTTGGCCCTATAGTCTCCAAAGGGATCCGAAATATCTGTTCTCAGATTCCACAGAAATCAGGCTAGCAGAGATCTACGAAACACAGATGTAACTCTGTGAGATGAATTCACAGAACACTAAGTAGTTTCTCAGAAAGCTTCTTTCTCTTTGTTATCGGAGGATATTTCCTTTGGCCCTATAGTCTTCAAAGGGATCCGAAATATCTGCTCTCAGATTCCACAGAAATAAGGCTGGCAAAGAGATCTACGAAACACAGATGTAACTCTGCGAGATGAATTCACAGAACACTAAGCAGTTTCTCTGAAAGCTTCTTTCCAGATTTCATCTGAGGATATTTCCTTTTTCACCATAGCCCTCTAGGGCTTCCAAATATAACTTTGACAATTCCACAAGAACTGTCTTAGCGAAAGGCTTCTTGAGGGGAAAGCTGTAACTCTGTGAGATGATTTCACAGAACACAAAGAAGTTTCTCAGAAAGCTTCTTTCTCTTTGTTGTCGGAGGATATTTCCTTTGGCCCTATAGTCTTCAAAGGGATCTGAAATAACTGTTCTCAGATTCCACAGAAATAAGGCTGGCAAAGAGATCTACGAAACACAGATGTAACTCTGTGAGATGAATTCACAGAACACTAAGCAGTTTCTCAGAAAGCTTCTTTCCAGATTTCATCTGAGGATATTTCCTTTTTCACCATAGCCCTCTATGGTCTTCCAAATATCACTTTGCCAATTCCACAAGAACTGTCTTAGCGAAAGGCTTCTTGAGGGGAAAGCTGTAACTCTGTGAGATGATTTCACAGAACACAAAGAAGTTTCTCAGAAAGCTTCTCTCTCATTGTTATCAGAGGATATTTCCGGTGGCCCTAGAGTCTTCAAAGGGATCTGAAATATCTGCTCTCAGATTCCACAGAAATAAGGCTAGCAAAGAGATCTACGAAACACAGATGTAACTCTGTGAGATGAATTCACAGAACACTAAGCAGTTTCTCAGAAAGCTTCTTTCCAGATTTCATCTGAGGATATTTCCTTTTTCACCTAGCCCTCTATGGGCTTCCAAATATTACTTTTCCAATTCCACAAGAACTGTCTTAGCGAAAGGCTTCTTGAGGGGAAAGCTGTAACTCTGTGAGATGATTTCACAGAACACAAAGAAGTTTCTCAGAAATCTTCTCTCTCTTTGTTATCGGAGGATATTTCCTTTGGCCCTATAGACTTCAAAGGGATCCGAAATATCTGTTCTCAGATTCCACAGAAATAAGGCTAGCAAAGAGATCTACGAAACACAGATATAACTCTGTGAGATGAATTCACAGAACACTAAGCAGTTTCTCAGAAAGCTTCTTTCCAGATTTCATCTGAGGATATTTCCTTATTCACCATAGCCTTCTATGGGCTTCCAAATATCACTTTGCCAATTCCACAAGAACTGCCTTAGCGAAAGGCTTCTTGAGGGGAAAGCTGTAACTCTGTGAGATGATTTCACAGAACACAAAGAAGTTTCTCAGAAAGCTTCTTTCTCTTTGTTATCGGAGGATATTTCCTTTGGCCCTATAGTCTTCAAAGGGATCCGAAATATCTGTTCTCAGATTCCACAGAAAAAAGGCTAGCAAAGAGATCTACGAAAAACAGATGTAACTCTGTGAGATGAATTCACAGACACTAAGCAGTTTCTCTGAAAGCCTCTTTCCAGATTTCATCTGAGGATATTTCTTTTTCACCATAGCCCTCTAAGGGCCTCCAAATATCACTTTGCCAATTCCACAAGAACTGTCTTTGCGAAAGGCTTCTTGAGGGGAAAGATGTAACTCTGTGAGATGATTTCACAGAACACAAAGAAGTTTCTCAGAAAGCTTCTTTCTCTTTGTTAGCGGAGGATATTTCCTTTGGCCCTATAGTCTTCAAAGGGATCCGAAATATCTGTTCTCAGATTCCACAGAAATAAGGCTAGCAAAGAGATCTACGAAACACAGATGTAATTCTGTGAGATGAATTCACAGAACACTAAGCAGTTTCTCAGAAAGCTTCTATCCCGATTTCATCTGAGGATATTTCCTTTTTCACCATAGCCCTCTATGAGCTTCCAAATATCACTATGCCAATTCCACAAAAACTGTCTTAGCGAAAGGCTTCTTGAGTGGAAAGCTGTAACTCTGTGAGATGATTTCACAGAACACAAAGAAGTTTCTCAGAAAGCTTCTTTCTCTTTGTTATCGGAGGATATTTCCTTTGACCCTATAGTCTTCAAAGGGATCCGAAATAGCTGTTCTCAGATTCCACAGAAATAAGGCTAGCAAAGAGATCTACGAAACACAGATGTAACTCTGTGAGATGAATTCACAGAACACTAAGCAGTTTCTCTGAAAGCTTCTTTCCAGATTTCATCTGAGGATATTTCCTTTTTCACCATAGCCCTCTATGGGCTTCCAAATATCACTTTGCCAATTCCACAACAACTCTCTTAGCGAAAGGCTTCTTGAGGGGAAAGCTATAACTCTGTGAGATGATTTCACAGAACACAAAGAAGTTTCTCAGAAAGCTTCTTTCTCTTTGTTATCGGAGGATATTTCCTATGGCCCTATAGTCTTCAGTGGGATCCGAAATATCTGTTCTCAGATTCCACAGAAATAAGGCTAGCAACGAGATCTACGGAACACAGATGTAACTCTGTGAGATGAATTCACAGAACACTAAGCAGTTTCTCAGAAAGCTTCTATCCAGATTTCATCTGAGGATATTTCCTTTTTCACCATAGCCCTCTATGGGCTTCCAAATATCACTTTGCCAATTCCACAAAAACTGTCTTAGCGAAAGGCTTCTTGAGTAGAATGCTGTAACTCTGTGAGATGATTTCATAGAACACAAAGAAGTTTCTCAGAAAGCTTCTCTCTTTTTTACCGGAGGATATTTCCTTTGGCCCTATAGTCTTCAAAGGGATCCGAAATATCTGTTCTCAGATTCCACAGAAATAAGGCTAGCAAAGAGATCTACGAAACACAGATGTAACTCTGTGAGATGAATTCACAGAACACTAAGCAGTTTCTCAGAAAGCTTCTTTCCAGATTTCATCTGAGGATATTTCCTTTTTCACCATAGCCTTCTATGGTCTTCCAAATATCACTTTGCCAATTCCACAAGAACTGTCTTAGCGAAAGGCTTCTTGAGAGGAAAGCTGTAACTCTGTGAGATGATTTCACAGAACACAAAGAAGTTTCTCAGAAAGCTTCTTTCTCTTTGTTATCGGAGGATATTTCCTTTGGCCCTATAGTCTTCAAAGGGATCCGAAATATCTGTTCTCAGATTCCACAGAAATAAGGCTAGCAAAGAGATCTACGAAATACAGATGTAACTCTGTGAGATGAATTCACAGACACTAAGCACTTTCTCAGAAAGCTTCTTTCCAGATTTCATCTGAGGATATTTCTTTTTCACCATAGCCCTCTAAGGGCCTCCAAATATCACTTTGCCAATTCCACAAGAACTGTCTTTGCGAAAGGCTTCTTGAGGGGAAAGATGTAACTCTGTGAGATGATTTCACAGAACACAAAGAAGTTTCTCAGAAAGCTTCTTTCTCTTTGTTATCGGAGGATATTTCCTTTGGCCCTATAGTCTTCAAAGGGATCCGAAATATCTGCTCTCAGATTCCACAGAAATAAGGCTAGCAAAGAGATCTACGAAACACAGATGTAACTCTGTGAGATGAATTCACAGAACACTAAGCAGTTTCTCTGAAAGCTTCTTTCCAGATTTCATGTGAGGATATTTCCTTTTTCACCATAGCCCTCTATGGGCTTCCAAATATCACTTTACCAATTCCACAAGAACTGTCTTAGCGAAAGGCTTCTTGAGGGGAAAGCTGTAACTCTGTGAGATGATTTCACAGAACACAAAGAAGTTTCTCAGAAAGCTTCTTTCTCTTTGTTATCGGAGGATATTTCCTATGGCCCTATAGTCTTCAGTGGGATCCGAAATATCTGTTCTCAGATTCCACAGAAATAAGGCTAGCAAAGAGATCTACGAAACACAGATGTAACTCTGTGAGATGAATTCACAGAACACTAAGCAGTTTCTCAGATAGCTTCTATCCAGATTTCATCTGAGGATATTTCCTTTTTCACCATAGCCCTCTATGGGCTTCCAAATATCACTTTGCCAATTCCACAAAAACTGTCTTAGCGAAAGGCTTCTTGAGTAGAATGCTGTAACTCTGTGAGATGATTTCACAGAACACAAAGAAGTTTCTCAGAAAGCTTCTTTCTCTTTGTTATCGGAGGATATTTCCTTTGACCCTATAGTCTTCAAGGGGATCCGAAATATCTGCTCTCAGATTCCACAGAAATAACGCTAGCAAAGAGATCTACGAAACACAGATGTAACTCTGCGAGATGAATTCACAGAACACTAAGCAGTTTCTCTGAAAGCTTCTTTCCAGATTTCATCTGAGGATATTTCCTTTTTCACCATACCCCTCTAGGGCTTCCAAATATAACTTTGACAATTCCACAAGAACTGTCTTAGCGAAAGGCTTCTTGAGGGGAAAGCTGTAACTCTGTGATATGATTTCACAGAACACAAAGAAGTTTCTCAGAAAGCTTCTTTCTCTTTGTTGTCGGAGGATATTTCCTTTGGCCCTATAGTCTTCAAAGGGATCTGAAATATCTGTTCTCAGATTCCACAGAAATAAGGCTGGCAAAGAGATCTACGAAACACAGATGTAACTCTGTGAGATGAATTCACAGAACACTAAGCAGTTTCTCAGAAAGCTTCTTTCCAGATTTCATCTGAGGATATTTCCTTTTTCACCATAGCCCTCTATGGTCTTCCAAATATCACTTTGCCAATTCCACAAGAACTGTCTTAGCGAAAGGCTTCTTGAGGGGAAAGCTGTAACTCTGTGAGATGATTTCACAGAACACAAAGAAGTTTCTCAGAAAGCTTCTCTCTCATTGTTATCAGAGGATATTTCCGGTGGCCCTAGAGTCTTCAAAGGGATCTGAAATATCTGCTCTCAGATTCCACAGAAATAAGGCTAGCAAAGAGATCTACGAAACACAGATGTAACTCTGTGAGATGAATTCACAGAACACTAAGCAGTTTCTCAGAAAGCTTCTTTCCAGATTTCATCTGAGGATATTTCCTTTTTCACCTAGCCCTCTATGGGCTTCCAAATATTACTTTTCCAATTCCACAAGAACTGTCTTAGCGAAAGGCTTATTGAGGGGAAAGCTGTAACTCTGTGAGATGATTTCACAGAACACAAAGAAGTTTCTCAGAAATCTTCTTTCTCTTTGTTATCGGAGGATATTTCCTTTGGCCCTATAGACTTCAAAGGGATCCGAAATATCTGTTCTCAGATTCCACAGAAATAAGGCTAGCAAAGAGATCTACGAAACACAGATGTAACTCTGAGAGATGAATTCACAGAACACTAAGCAGTTTCTCAGAAAGCTTCTTTCCAGATTTCATCTGAGGATATTTCCTTATTCACCATAGCCTTCTATGGGCTTCCAAATATCACTTTGCCAATTCCACAAGAACTGCCTTAGCGAAAGGCTTCTTGAGGGGAAAGCTGTAACTCTGTGAGATGATTTCACAGAACACAAAGAAGTTTCTCAGAAAGCTTCTTTCTCTTTGTTATCGGAGGATATTTCCTTTGGCCCTATAGTCTTCAAAGGGATCCGAAATATCTGTTCTCAGATTCCACAGAAATAAGGCTAGCAAAGAGATCTACGAAAAACAGATGTAACTCTGTGAGATGAATTCACAGACACTAAGCAGTTTCTCTGAAAGCCTCTTTCCAGATTTCATCTGAGGATATTTCTTTTTCACCATAGCCCTCTAAGGGCCTCCAAATATCACTTTGCCAATTCCACAAGAACTGTCTTTGCAAAAGGCTTCTTGAGGGGAAAGATGTAACTCTGTGAGATGATTTCACAGAACACAAAGAAGTTTCTCAGAAAGCTTCTTTCTCTTTGTTAGCGGAGGATATTTCCTTTGGCCCTATAGTCTTCAAAGGGATCCGAAATATCTGTTCTCAGATTCCACAGAAATAAGGCTAGCAAAGAGATCTACGAAACACAGATGTAATTCTGTGAGATGAATTCACAGAACACTAAGCAGTTTCTCAGAAAGCTTCTATCCAGATTTCATCTGAGGATATTTCCTTTTTCACCAAGCCCTCTATGGGCTTCCAAATATCACTATGCCAATTCCACAAAAACTGTCTTAGCGAAAGGCTTCTTGAGTGGAAAGCTGTAACTCTGTGAGATGATTTCACAGAACACAAAGAAGTTTCTCAGAAAGCTTCTTTCTCTTTGTTATCGGAGGATATTTCCTTTGACCCTATAGTCTTCAAAGGGATCCGAAATATCTGCTCTCAGATTCCACAGAAATAAGGCTAGCAAAGAGATCTACGAAACACAGATGTAACTCTGTGAGATGAATTCACAGAACACTAAGCAGTTTCTCTGAAAGCTTCTTTCCAGATTTCATCTGAGGATATTTCCTTTTTCACCATAGCCCTCTATGGGCTTCCAAATATCACTTTGCCAATTCCACAAGAACTCTCTTAGCGAAAGGCTTCTTGAGGGGAAAGCTATAACTCTGTGAGATGATTTCACAGAACACAAAGAAGTTTCTCAGAAAGCTTCTTTCTCTTTGTTATCGGAGGATATTTCCTATGGCCCTATAGTCTTCAGTGGGATCCGAAATATCTGTTCTCAGATTCCACAGAAATAAGGCTAGCAAAGAGATCTACGAAACACAGATGTAACTCTGTGAGATGAATTCACAGAACCTAAGCAGTTTCTCAGAAAGCTTCTATCCAGATTTCATCTGAGGATATTTCCTTTTTCACCATAGCCCTCTATGGGCTTCCAAATATCACTTTGCCAATTCCACAAAAACTGTCTTAGCGAAAGGCTTCTTGAGTAGAATGCTGTAACTCTGTGAGATGATTTCATAGAACACAAAGAAGTTTCTCAGAAAGCTTCTCTCTTTTTTACCGGAGGATATTTCCTTTGGCCCTATAGTCTTCAAAGGGATCCGAAATATCTGTTCTCAGATTCCACAGAAATAAGGCTAGCAAAGAGATCTACGAAACACAGATGTAACTCTGTGAGATGAATTCACAGAACACTAAGCAGTTTCTCAGAAAGCTTCTTTCCAGATTTCATCTGAGGATATTTCCTTTTTCACCATAGCCTTCTATGGTCTTCCAAATATCACTTTGCCAATTCCACAAGAACTGTCTTAGCGAAAGGCTTCTTGAGGGGAAAGCTGTAACTCTGTGAGATGATTTCACAGAACACAAAGAAGTTTCTCAGAAAGCTTCTTTCTCTTTGTTATCGGAGGATATTTCCTTTGGCCCTATAGTCTTCAAAGGGATCCGAAATATCTGTTCTCAGATTCCACAGAAATAAGGCTAGCAAAGAGATCTACGAGAAACAGATGTAACTCTGTGAGATGAATTCACAGACACTAAGCACTTTCTCAGAAAGCTTCTTTCCAGATTTCATCTGAGGATATTTCTTTTTCACCATAGCCCTCTAAGGGCCTCCAAATATCACTTTGCCAATTCCACAAGAACTGTCTTTGCGAAAGGCTTCTTGAGGGGAAAGATGTAACTCTGTGAGATGATTTCACAGAACACAAAGAAGTTTCTCAGAAAGCTTCTTTCTCTTTGTTATCGGAGGATATTTCCTTTGGCCCTATAGTCTTCAAAGGGATCCGAAATATCTGCTCTCAGATTCCACAGAAATAAGGCTAGCAAAGAGATCTACGAAACACAGATGTAACTCTGTGAGATGAATTCACAGAACACTAAGCAGTTTCTCTGAAAGCTTCTTTCCAGATTTCATGTGAGGATATTTCCTTTTTCACCATAGCCCTCTATGGGCTTCCAAATATCACTTTGCCAATTCCACAAGAACTGTCTTAGCGAAAGGCTTCTTGAGGGGAAAGCTGTAACTCTGTGAGATGATTTCACAGAACACAAAGAAGTTTCTCAGAAAGCTTCTTTCTCTTTGTTATCGGAGGATATTTCCTATGGCCCTATAGTCTTCAGTGGGATCCGAAATATCTGTTCTCAGATTCCACAGAAATAAGGCTAGCAAAGAGATCTACGAAACACAGATGTAACTCTGTGAGATGAATTCACAGAACACTAAGCAGTTTCTCAGATAGCTTCTATCCAGATTTCATCTGAGGATATTTCCTTTTTCACCATAGCCCTCTATGGGCTTCCAAATATCACTTTGCCAATTCCACAAAAACTGTCTTAGCGAAAGGCTTCTTGAGTAGAATGCTGTAACTCTGTGAGATGATTTCACAGAACACAAAGAAGTTTCTCAGAAAGCTTCTTTCTCTTTGTTATCGGAGGATATTTCCTTTGACCCTATAGTCTTCAAGGGGATCCGAAATATCTGCTCTCAGATTCCACAGAAATAACGCTAGCAAAGAGATCTACGAAACACAGATGTAACTCTGCGAGATGAATTCACAGAACACTAAGCAGTTTCTCTGAAAGCTTCTTTCCAGATTTCATCTGAGGATATTTCCTTTTTCACCATAGCCCTCTATGGGCTTCCAAATATAACTTTGACAATTCCACAAGAACTGTCTTAGCGAAAGGCTTCTTGAGGGGAAAGCTGTAACTCTGTGAGATGATTTCGCAGAACCCAAAGAAGTTTCTCAGATAGCTTCTTTCTCTTTGTTATCGGAGGATATTTCCTTTGGCCCTATAGTCTTCAAAGGGATCCGAAATATCTGTTCTCAGATTCCACAGAAATAAGGCTAGCAAAGAGATCTACGAAACACAGATATAACTCTGTGAGATGAATTCACAAAACACCAAGCAGTTTCTCAGAAAGTTTCTTTCCAGATTTCATCTGAGGATATTTCCTTTTTCACCATAGCCTTCTATGGGCTTCCAAATATCACTTTGCCAATTCCACAAGAACTGTCTTAGAGAAAGGCTTCTTGAGAGAAAAATTGTATAACTCTGTGAGATGATTTCAAAGAACTCAAAGAAGTTTCTCAGAAAGCTTCTTTCTCTTTGTTATCGAAGGATATTTCCTTTGGCCCTATAGTCTTCAAAGGGATCCGAAATAACTGTTCTCAGATTCCACAGAAATAAGGCTAGCAAAGAGATCAACGAAACACAGATATAACTCTGTGAGATGAATTCACAGAACACTAAGCAGTTTCTCAGAAAGCTTCTTTCCAGATTTCATCTGAGGATGTTTCCTTTTTCACCATAGCATTCTATGGGCTTCCAAATATCACTTTGCCAGTTCCTCAAGAACTGTCTTAGAGAAAGGCTTCTTGAGGGGAAAGCTGTATAACTTTGTGAGATGATTTCACAGAACTCAAAGAAGTTTCTCAGAAAGCTTCTTTCTCTTTGTTATCGAAGGATATTTCCTTTGGCCCTATAGTCTTCAAAGGGATCCGAAATATCTGTTCTCAGATTCCACAGAAATAAGGCTAGCAAAGAGATCCACGAAATACAGATGTAACTCTGAGAGTGGAAGTCACACATCACAGAGCAGTTTCTCAGAAAGCTTCTTTCCAGATTTCATCTGAGGATATATCCTTTTTCACCATACCCCTCTATGGGCTTCCAAATATCACTTTGCCAATTCCACAAGAACTGTCTTAGCGAAAGGTTTCTTGAGGGGAAAGCTGTAACTTTGTGAGATGCTTTCACACTACACAAAGAAGTTTCTCAGAAATCTTCTTTCTCTTTGTTACCGGAGGATATTTCCTTTGGCCCTATAGTCTTCAAAGGGATCCGAAATATCTGTTCTTAGATTCCACAGAAATAAGGCTAGCAAGGAGATCTATGAAACACAGATGTAACTCTGTGAGATGAATTCACAGAACACTAAGCAGTTTCTCAGAAAGCTTCTTTCCAGATTTCATCTGAGGATATTTCCTTTTTCACCGTAGCACTCTATGGGCTTCCAAATATCACTTTTCCAATTCCACAAGAACTGTCTTAGCGAAAGGCTTCTTCAGCGGAAAGCTGTAACTCTGTGAGATGATTTCACAGAACACAAAGAAGTTTCTCAGAAAGCTTCTTTCTCTTTGTTATCGGAGGATATTTCCTTTGGCCCTATAGTGTTCAAAGGGATCCGAAATATCTGTTCTCAGATTCCACAGAAAAAAGGCTAGCAAAGACATCTACGAAACACAGATGTAACTCTGTGAGATGAATTCACAGAACACTAAGCAGTTTCTCAGAAAGCTTCTTTCCAGATTTCATCTGAGGATATTTCCTTTTTCACTATAGCCCTCTATGGGCTTCCAAATATCACTTTGCCAATTCCACAAGAACTGTCTTAGCGAAAGGCTTCTTGAGGGGAAAGCTGTAACTCTGTGAGATGATTTCGCAGAACCCAAAGAAGTTTCTCAGACAGCTTCTTTCTCTTTGTTATCGGAGGATATTTCCTTTGGCCCTATAGTCTTCAAAGGGATCCGAAATATCTGTTCTCAGATTCCACAGAAATAAGGCTAGCAAAGAGATCTACGAAACACAGATATAACTCTGTGAGATGAATTCACAGAACACTAAGCAGTTTCTCAGAAAGCTTCTTTCCAGATTTCATCTGAGGATATTTCCTTTTTCACCATAGCCTTCTATGGGCTTCCAAATATCACTTTGCCAATTCCACAAGAACTGTCTTAGAGAAAGGCTTCTTGAGAGGAAAGCTGTATAACTCTGTGACATGATTTCACAGAACTCAAAGAAGTTTCTCAGAAAGCTTCTTTCTCTTTGTTATCGAAGGATATTTCCTTTGGCCCTATAGTCTTCAAAGGGATCCGAAATATCTGTTCTCAGATTCCACAGAAAGAAGGCTAGCAAAGAGATCTACGAAACACTGATGTAACTCTGGGAGATGAATTCACAGAACACTAAGCAGTTTCTCAGAAAGCTTCTTTCCAGATTTCATCTGAGGATATTTCCTTTTTCACCACAGCCCTCTATGGGCTTCCAAATATCACTTTGCCAATTCTACAAGAACTGTCTTAGCGAAAGGCTTCTTCAGGGTAAAGCTGTAACTCTGTGAGATGATTTCACAGAACACAAAGAAGTTTCTCAGAAAGCTTCTTTCTCTTTGTTATCGGAGGATATTTCCTTTGGCCCTATAGTCTTCAAAGGGATCCGAAATATCTGTTCTCAGATACCACAGAAATAAGGCTAGCAAAGAGATCTACGAAACACAGATGTAACTGTGTGAGATGAATTCACAGAACACTAAGCAGTTTCTCAGAAAGCTTCTTTCCAGATTTCATCTGAGGATATTTCCTTTTTCACCATAGCCCTGTATGGGCTTCCAAATATCACTTTGCCAATTCCACAAGAACTGTCTTAGCGAAAGGCTTCTTCAGGGGAAAGCTGTAACTCTGTGAGATGATTTCACAGAACACAAAGAAGTTTCTCAGAAAGCTTCTTTCTCTTTGTTATCGGAGGATATTTCCTTTGGCCCTATAGTCTTCAAAGGGATCCGAAACATCTGTTCTCAGATGCCACAGAAATAAGGCTAGCAAAGAGATCTACGAAACACAGATGCAACTCAGTGAGATGAATTCAGAGAACACTAAGCAGTTTCTCAGAAAGCTTCTTTCCAGATTTCATCTGAGGATATTTCCTTTTTCACCATAGCCCTCTATGGGCTTCTAAATATCACTTTGCCAATTCCACAAGAACTGTCTTAGCGAAAGGCTTCTTGAGGGGAAAGCTGTAACTCTGTGAGATGATTTCACAGAACACAAAGAAGTTTCTCAGAAAGCTTCTTTCTCTTTGTTATCGGAGGGTATTTCCTTTGGCCCTATAGTCTTCAAAGGGATCCGAAATAGCTGTTCTCAGATTCCACAGAAATAAGGCTAGCAAAGAGATCTACGAAACACAGATGTAACTCTGTGAGATGAATTCACAGAACACTAAGCAGTTTCTCAGAAAGCTTCTTTCCAGATTTCATCTGAGGATATTTCCTTTTTCACCATAGCCCTCTATGGGCTTCCAAATATCACTTTGCCAATTCCACAAGAACTGTCTTAGCGAAAGGCTTCTTGAGGGGAAAGCTGTAACTCTGTGAGATGATTTCACAGAACACAAAGAAGTTTCTCAGAAAGCTTCTTTCTCTTTGTTATCGGAGGATATTTCCTTTGGCCCTATAGTCTCCAAAGGGATCCGAAATATCTGTTCTCAGATTCCACAGAAATCAGGCTAGCAGAGATCTACGAAACACAGATGTAACTCTGTGAGATGAATTCACAGAACACTAAGTAGTTTCTCAGAAAGCTTCTTTCTCTTTGTTATCGGAGGATATTTCCTTTGGCCCTATAGTCTTCAAAGGGATCCGAAATATCTGCTCTCAGATTCCACAGAAATAAGGCTGGCAAAGAGATCTACGAAACACAGATGTAACTCTGCGAGATGAATTCACAGAACACTAAGCAGTTTCTCTGAAAGCTTCTTTCCAGATTTCATCTGAGGATATTTCCTTTTTCACCATAGCCCTCTAGGGCTTCCAAATATAACTTTGACAATTCCACAAGAACTGTCTTAGCGAAAGGCTTCTTGAGGGGAAAGCTGTAACTCTGTGAGATGATTTCACAGAACACAAAGAAGTTTCTCAGAAAGCTTCTTTCTCTTTGTTGTCGGAGGATATTTCCTTTGGCCCTATAGTCTTCAAAGGGATCTGAAATAACTGTTCTCAGATTCCACAGAAATAAGGCTGGCAAAGAGATCTACGAAACACAGATGTAACTCTGTGAGATGAATTCACAGAACACTAAGCAGTTTCTCAGAAAGCTTCTTTCCAGATTTCATCTGAGGATATTTCCTTTTTCACCATAGCCCTCTATGGTCTTCCAAATATCACTTTGCCAATTCCACAAGAACTGTCTTAGCGAAAGGCTTCTTGAGGGGAAAGCTGTAACTCTGTGAGATGATTTCACAGAACACAAAGAAGTTTCTCAGAAAGCTTCTCTCTCATTGTTATCAGAGGATATTTCCGGTGGCCCTAGAGTCTTCAAAGGGATCTGAAATATCTGCTCTCAGATTCCACAGAAATAAGGCTAGCAAAGAGATCTACGAAACACAGATGTAACTCTGTGAGATGAATTCACAGAACACTAAGCAGTTTCTCAGAAAGCTTCTTTCCAGATTTCATCTGAGGATATTTCCTTTTTCACCTAGCCCTCTATGGGCTTCCAAATATTACTTTTCCAATTCCACAAGAACTGTCTTAGCGAAAGGCTTCTTGAGGGGAAAGCTGTAACTCTGTGAGATGATTTCACAGAACACAAAGAAGTTTCTCAGAAATCTTCTTTCTCTTTGTTATCGGAGGATATTTCCTTTGGCCCTATAGACTTCAAAGGGATCCGAAATATCTGTTCTCAGATTCCACAGAAATAAGGCTAGCAAAGAGATCTACGAAACACAGATATAACTCTGTGAGATGAATTCACAGAACACTAAGCAGTTTCTCAGAAAGCTTCTTTCCAGATTTCATCTGAGGATATTTCCTTATTCACCATAGCCTTCTATGGGCTTCCAAATATCACTTTGCCAATTCCACAAGAACTGCCTTAGCGAAAGGCTTCTTGAGGGGAAAGCTGTAACTCTGTGAGATGATTTCACAGAACACAAAGAAGTTTCTCAGAAAGCTTCTTTCTCTTTGTTATCGGAGGATATTTCCTTTGGCCCTATAGTCTTCAAAGGGATCCGAAATATCTGTTCTCAGATTCCACAGAAATAAGGCTAGCAAAGAGATCTACGAAAAACAGATGTAACTCTGTGAGATGAATTCACAGACACTAAGCAGTTTCTCTGAAAGCCTCTTTCCAGATTTCATCTGAGGATATTTCTTTTTCACCATAGCCCTCTAAGGGCCTCCAAATATCACTTTGCCAATTCCACAAGAACTGTCTTTGCGAAAGGCTTCTTGAGGGGAAAGATGTAACTCTGTGAGATGATTTCACAGAACACAAAGAAGTTTCTCAGAAAGCTTCTTTCTCTTTGTTAGCGGAGGATATTTCCTTTGGCCCTATAGTCTTCAAAGGGATCCGAAATATCTGTTCTCAGATTCCACAGAAATAAGGCTAGCAAAGAGATCTACGAAACACAGATGTAATTCTGTGAGATGAATTCACAGAACACTAAGCAGTTTCTCAGAAAGCTTCTATCCCGATTTCATCTGAGGATATTTCCTTTTTCACCATAGCCCTCTATGAGCTTCCAAATATCACTATGCCAATTCCACAAAAACTGTCTTAGCGAAAGGCTTCTTGAGTGGAAAGCTGTAACTCTGTGAGATGATTTCACAGAACACAAGGAAGTTTCTCAGAAAGCTTCTTTCTCTTTGTTATCGGAGGATATTTCCTTTGACCCTATAGTCTTCAAAGGGATCCGAAATATCTGCTCTCAGATTCCACAGAAATAAGGCTAGCAAAGAGATCTACGAAACACAGATGTAACTCTGTGAGATGAATTCACAGAACACTAAGCAGTTTCTCTGAAAGCTTCTTTACAGATTTCATCTGAGGATATTTCCTTTTTCACCATAGCCCTCTATGGGCTTCCAAATATCACTTTGCCAATTCCACAACAACTCTCTTAGCGAAAGGCTTCTTGAGGGGAAAGCTATAACTCTGTGAGATGATTTCACAGAACACAAAGAAGTTTCTCAGAAAGCTTCTTTCTCTTTGTTATCGGAGGATATTTCCTATGGCCCTATAGTCTTCAGTGGGATCCGAAATATCTGTTCTCAGATTCCACAGAAATAAGGCTAGCAACGAGATCTACGGAACACAGATGTAACTCTGTGAGATGAATTCACAGAACACTAAGCAGTTTCTCAGAAAGCTTCTATCCAGATTTCATCTGAGGATATTTCCTTTTTCACCATAGCCCTCTATGGGCTTCCAAATATCACTTTGCCAATTCCACAAAAACTGTCTTAGCGAAAGGCTTCTTGAGTAGAATGCTGTAACTCTGTGAGATGATTTCATAGAACACAAAGAAGTTTCTCAGAAAGCTTCTCTCTTTTTTACCGGAGGATATTTCCTTTGGCCCTATAGTCTTCAAAGGGATCCGAAATATCTGTTCTCAGATTCCACAGAAATAAGGCTAGCAAAGAGATCTACGAAACACAGATGTAACTCTGTGAGATGAATTCACAGAACACTAAGCAGTTTCTCAGAAAGCTTCTTTCCAGATTTCATCTGAGGATATTTCCTTTTTCACCATAGCCTTCTATGGTCTTCCAAATATCACTTTGCCAATTCCACAAGAACTGTCTTAGCGAAAGGCTTCTTGAGGGGAAAGCTGTAACTCTGTGAGATGATTTCACAGAACACAAAGAAGTTTCTCAGAAAGCTTCTTTCTCTTTGTTATCGGAGGATATTTCCTTTGGCCCTATAGTCTTCAAAGGGATCCGAAATATCTGTTCTCAGATTCCACAGAAATAAGGCTAGCAAAGAGATCTACGAAATACAGATGTAACTCTGTGAGATGAATTCACAGACACTAAGCACTTTCTCAGAAAGCTTCTTTCCAGATTTCATCTGAGGATATTTCTTTTTCACCATAGCCCTCTAAGGGCCTCCAAATATCACTTTGCCAATTCCACAAGAACTGTCTTTGCGAAAGGCTTCTTGAGGGGAAAGATGTAACTCTGTGAGATGATTTCACAGAACACAAAGAAGTTTCTCAGAAAGCTTCTTTCTCTTTGTTATCGGAGGATATTTCCTTTGGCCCTATAGTCTTCAAAGGGATCCGAAATATCTGCTCTCAGATTCCACAGAAATAAGGCTAGCAAAGAGATCTACGAAACACAGATGTAACTCTGTGAGATGAATTCACAGAACACTAAGCAGTTTCTCTGAAAGCTTCTTTCCAGATTTCATGTGAGGATATTTCCTTTTTCACCATAGCCCTCTATGGGCTTCCAAATATCACTTTACCAATTCCACAAGAACTGTCTTAGCGAAAGGCTTCTTGAGGGGAAAGCTGTAACTCTGTGAGATGATTTCACAGAACACAAAGAAGTTTCTCAGAAAGCTTCTTTCTCTTTGTTATCGGAGGATATTTCCTATGGCCCTATAGTCTTCAGTGGGATCCGAAATATCTGTTCTCAGATTCCACAGAAATAAGGCTAGCAAAGAGATCTACGAAACACAGATGTAACTCTGTGAGATGAATTCACAGAACACTAAGCAGTTTCTCAGATAGCTTCTATCCAGATTTCATCTGAGGATATTTCCTTTTTCACCATAGCCCTCTATGGGCTTCCAAATATCACTTTGCCAATTCCACAAAAACTGTCTTAGCGAAAGGCTTCTTGAGTAGAATGCTGTAACTCTGTGAGATGATTTCACAGAACACAAAGAAGTTTCTCAGAAAGCTTCTTTCTCTTTGTTATCGGAGGATATTTCCTTTGACCCTATAGTCTTCAAGGGGATCCGAAATATCTGCTCTCAGATTCCACAGAAATAACGCTAGCAAAGAGATCTACGAAACACAGATGTAACTCTGCGAGATGAATTCACAGAACACTAAGCAGTTTCTCTGAAAGCTTCTTTCCAGATTTCATCTGAGGATATTTCCTTTTTCACCATACCCCTCTAGGGCTTCCAAATATAACTTTGACAATTCCACAAGAACTGTCTTAGCGAAAGGCTTCTTGAGGGGAAAGCTGTAACTCTGTGATATGATTTCACAGAACACAAAGAAGTTTCTCAGAAAGCTTCTTTCTCTTTGTTGTCGGAGGATATTTCCTTTGGCCCTATAGTCTTCAAAGGGATCTGAAATATCTGTTCTCAGATTCCACAGAAATAAGGCTGGCAAAGAGATCTACGAAACACAGATGTAACTCTGTGAGATGAATTCACAGAACACTAAGCAGTTTCTCAGAAAGCTTCTTTCCAGATTTCATCTGAGGATATTTCCTTTTTCACCATAGCCCTCTATGGTCTTCCAAATATCACTTTGCCAATTCCACAAGAACTGTCTTAGCGAAAGGCTTCTTGAGGGGAAAGCTGTAACTCTGTGAGATGATTTCACAGAACACAAAGAAGTTTCTCAGAAAGCTTCTCTCTCATTGTTATCAGAGGATATTTCCGGTGGCCCTAGAGTCTTCAAAGGGATCTGAAATATCTGCTCTCAGATTCCACAGAAATAAGGCTAGCAAAGAGATCTACGAAACACAGATGTAACTCTGTGAGATGAATTCACAGAACACTAAGCAGTTTCTCAGAAAGCTTCTTTCCAGATTTCATCTGAGGATATTTCCTTTTTCACCTAGCCCTCTATGGGCTTCCAAATATTACTTTTCCAATTCCACAAGAACTGTCTTAGCGAAAGGCTTATTGAGGGGAAAGCTGTAACTCTGTGAGATGATTTCACAGAACACAAAGAAGTTTCTCAGAAATCTTCTTTCTCTTTGTTATCGGAGGATATTTCCTTTGGCCCTGTAGACTTCAAAGGGATCCGAAATATCTGTTCTCAGATTCCACAGAAATAAGGCTAGCAAAGAGATCTACGAAACACAGATGTAACTCTGAGAGATGAATTCACAGAACACTAAGCAGTTTCTCAGAAAGCTTCTTTCCAGATTTCATCTGAGGATATTTCCTTATTCACCATAGCCTTCTATGGGCTTCCAAATATCACTTTGCCAATTCCACAAGAACTGCCTTAGCGAAAGGCTTCTTGAGGGGAAAGCTGTAACTCTGTGAGATGATTTCACAGAACACAAAGAAGTTTCTCAGAAAGCTTCTTTCTCTTTGTTATCGGAGGATATTTCCTTTGGCCCTATAGTCTTCAAAGGGATCCGAAATATCTGTTCTCAGATTCCACAGAAATAAGGCTAGCAAAGAGATCTACGAAACACAGATGTAATTCTGTGAGATGAATTCACAGAACACTAAGCAGTTTCTCAGAAAGCTTCTATCCAGATTTCATCTGAGGATATTTCCTTTTTCACCAAGCCCTCTATGGGCTTCCAAATATCACTATGCCAATTCCACAAAAACTGTCTTAGCGAAAGGCTTCTTGAGTGGAAAGCTGTAACTCTGTGAGATGATTTCACAGAACACAAAGAAGTTTCTCAGAAAGCTTCTTTCTCTTTGTTATCGGAGGATATTTCCTTTGGCCCTATAGTCTTCAAAGGGATCCGAAATATCTGCTCTCAGATTCCACAGAAATAAGGCTAGCAAAGAGATCTACGAAACACAGATGTAACTCTGCGAGATGAATTCACAGAACACTAAGCAGTTTCTCTGAAATCTTCTTTCCAGATTTCATCTGAGGATATTTCCTTTTTCGCCATAGCCCTCTAGGGCTTCCAAATATCACTTTGACAATTCCACAAGAACTGTCTTTGCGGAAGGCTTCTTGAGGGGAAAGATGTAACTCTGTGAGATGATCTCACAGAACACAAAGAAGTTTCTCAGAAAGCTGCTTTCTCTTTGTTAGCGGAGGATATTTCCTTTGGCCCTATAGTCTTCAAAGGGATCCGAAATATCTGTTCTCAGATTCCACAGAAATAAGGCTAGCAAAGAGATCTACGAAACACAGATGTAATTCTGTGAGATGAATTCACAGAACACTAAGCAGTTTCTCAGAAAGCTTCTATCCAGATTTCATCTGAGGATATTTCCTTTTTCACCATAGCCCTCTATGGGCTTCCAAATATCACTATGCCAATTCAACAAAAACTGTCTTAGCGAAAGGCTTCTTGAGTGGAAAGCAGTAACTCTGTGAGATGATTTCACAGAACACAAAGAAGTTTCTCAGAAAGCTTCTTTCTCTTTGTTATCGGAGGATATTTCCTTTGGCCCAATAGACTTCAAAGGGATCCGAAATATCTGCTCTCAGATTCCACAGAAATAAGGCTAGCAAAGAGATCTACGAAACACAGATGTAACTCTGTGAGATGATTTCACAGAACACAAAGAAGTTTCTCAGAAAGCTTCTTTCTCTTTGTTATCGGACGATATTTCCTTTGGCCCTATAGTCTTCAAAGGGATCCGAAATATCTGTTCTCAGATTCCACAGAAAGAAGGCTAGCAAAGAGATCTACGAAACACAGATGTAACTCTGTGAGATGAATTAACAGAACACTAAGCAGTTTCTCAGAAAGCTTCTTTCCAGATTTCATCTGAGGATATTTCCTTTTTCACCATAGCCCTCTATGGGCTTCCAATTATCACTTTGCCAATTCCACAAGAACTGTCTTAGCGAAAGGCTTCTTGAGGGGAAAGCTGTAACTCTGTGAGATGATTTCGCAGAACCCAAAGAAGTTTCTCAGAAAGCTTCGTTCTCTTTGTTATCGGAGGATATTTCCTTTGGCCCTATAGTCTTCAAAGGGATCCGAAATATCTGTTCTCAGATTCCACAGAAATAAGGCTAGCAAAGAGATCTACGAAACACAGATATAACTCTGTGAGATGAATTCACAGAACACTAAGCAGTTTCTCAGAAAGCTTCTTTCCAGATTTCATCTGAGGATATTTCCTTTTTCACCATAGCCTTCTATGGGCTTCCAAATATCACTTTGCCAATTCCACAAGAACTGTCTTAGAGAAAGGCTTCTTGAGGGGAAAGCTGTATAACTCTGTGAGATGATTTCACAGAACTCAAAGAAGTTTCTCAGAAAGCTTCTTTCTCTTTGTTATCGAAGGATATTTCCTTTGGCCCTATAGTCTTCAAAGGGATCCGAAATATCTGTTCTCAGATTCCACAGAAATAAGGCTAGCAAAGAGATCTACGAAACACAGATGGAATTCTGGGAGATGAATTCACAGAACACTAAGCAGTTTCTCAGAAAGCTTCTTTCCAGATTTCATCTGAGGATATTTCCTTTTTCACCATAGCCCTCTATGGGCTTCCAAATATCACTTTGCCAATTCTACAAGAACTGTCTTAGCAAAAGGCTTCTTCAGGGGAAAGCTGTAACTCTGTGAGATGATTTCACAGAACACAAAGAAGTTTCTCAGAAAGCTTCTTTCTCTTTGTTATCGGAGGATATTCCCTTTGGCCCTATAGTCTTCAAAGGCATCCGAAATATCTGTTCTCAGATACCACAGAAATAAGGCTAGCCAAGAGATGTACGAAACACAGATGTAACTCTGTGAGATGAATTCACAGAACACTAAGTAGTTTCTCAGAAAGCTTCTTTCTCTTTGTTATCGGAGGATATTTCCTTTGGCCCTATAGTCTTCAAAGGGATCCGAAATATCTGTTCTCAGATTCCAGAGAAATAAGGCTAGCAAAGAGATCTACGAAACACAGATATAACTCTGTGAGATGAATTCACAGAACACTAAGCAGTTTCTCAGAAAGCTTCTTTCCAGATTTCATCTGAGGATATTTCCTTTTTCACCATAGCCCTCTATGGGCTTCCAAATATCACTTTGCCAATTCCACAAGAACTGTCTTAGCGAAAGCCTTCTTGAGGGGAAAGCTGTAACTCTGTGAGATGATTTCAATGAACACAAAGAAGTTTCTCAGAAAGCTTCTTTCTCTTTGTTATCGGAGGATATTTCCTTTGGCCCTATACTCTTCAAAGGGATCCGAAATATCTGTTCTCAGATTCCACAGAAATAAGGATAGCAAAGAGATCTACGAAACACAGATGTAACTCTGTGAGATGAATTCACAGAACACTAAGCAGATTCTCAGAAAGCTTCTTTCCAGATTTCATCTGAGGATATTTCCTTTTTCACCATACCACTCTATGGGCTTCCAAATATCACTTTGACAATTCCACAAGAACTGTCTTAGCGAAAGGCTTCCTGAGGGGAAAGCTGTAACTCTGTGAGATGATTTCACAGAACACAAAGACGTTTCTCAGAAAGCTTCTTTCTCTTTGTTATCGGAGGATATTTCCTTTGGCCCTATAGTCTTCAAAGGGATCCGAAATATCTGTTCTCAGATTCCACAGAAAGAAGGCTAGCAAAGAGATCTACGAAACACAGATGTAACTCTGTGAGATGAATTCACAGAACACTAAGCAGTTTCTCAGAAAGCTTCTTTCCAGATTTCATCTGAGGATACTTCCTTTTTCACCATAGCCCTCTATGGGCTTCCAAATATCACTTTGCCAATTCCACAAAAACTGTCTTAGCGAAAGGTTTCTAGAGTGGAAAGCTGTAACTCTGTGAGATGATTTCACAGGACACAAAGAAGTTTCTCAGAGAGCTTCTTTCTCTTTGTTATCGGAGGATATTTCCTTTGGCCCTATAGTCTCCAAAGGAATCCGAAATATCTGTTCTCAGATTCCACAGAAATAAGGCTAGCAAAGAGATCTACGAAACACAGATGTAACTCTGTGAGATGAATTCACGGAACACTAAGCAGTTTCTCAGAAAGCTTCTTTCCAGATTTCATCTGAGGATATTTCCTTTTTCACCATAGCCCTCTATGGGCTTCCAAATATCACTTTTCCAATTCCACAGGAACTGTCTTAGCTTAAGTTCTGAGGGGAAAGCTGTAACTCTGTGAGATGATTTCACAGAACACAAAGAAATTTCTCAGAAAGCTTCTTTCTCTTTGTTATCGGAGGATATTTCCTTTGGCCCTATAGTCTTCAAAGGGATCCGAAATATCTGCTCTCAGATTCCACAGAAATAAGGCTAGCAAAGAGATCTACGAAACACAGATGTAACTCTGCGAGATGAATTCACAGAACACTAAGCAGTTTCTCTGAAAGCTTCTTTCCAGATTTCATCTGAGGATATTTCCTTTTTCACCATAGCCCTCTAGGGCTTCCAAATATCACTTTGACAATTCCACAAGAACTGTCTTTGCGGAAGGCTTCTTGAGGGGAAAGATGTAACTCTGTGAGATGATCTCACAGAACACAAAGAAGTTTCTCAGAAAGCTGCTTTCTCTTTGTTAGCGGAGGATATTTCCTTTGGCCCTATAGTCTTCAAAGGGATCCGAAATATCTGTTCTCAGATTCCACAGAAATAAGGCTAGCAAAGAGATCTACGAAACACAGATGTAATTCTGTGAGATGAATTCACAGAACACTAAGCAGTTTCTCAGAAAGCTTCTATCCAGATTTCATCTGAGGATATTTCCTTTTTCACCATAGCCCTCTATGGGCTTCCAAATATCACTATGCCAATTCCACAAAAACTGTCTTAGCGAAAGGCTTCTTGAGTGGAAAGCTGTAACTCTGTGAGATGATTTCACAGAACACAAAGAAGTTTCTCAGAAAGCTTCTTTCTCTTTGTTATCGGAGGATATTTCCTTTGGCCCAATAGACTTCAAAGGGATCCGAAATATCTGCTCTCAGATTCCACAGAAATAAGGCTAGCAAAGAGATCTACGAAACACAGATGTAACTCTGTGAGATGAATTCACAGAACACTAAGCAGTTTCTCTGAAAGCTTCTTTCCAGATTTCATCTGAGGATATTTCCTTTTCCACCATAGCCCTCTATGGGCTTCCAAATATCACTTTGCCAATTCCACAAGAACTGTCTTAGCGAAAGGCTTCTTGAGGGGAAAGCTATAACTCTGTGAGATGATTTCACAGAACACAAAGAAGTTTCTCAGAAAGCTTCTTTCTCTTTGTTATCGGAGGATATTTCCTATGGCCCTATAGTCTTCAGTGGGATCCGAAATATCTGTTCTCAGATTCCACAGAAATAAGGCTAGCAAAGAGATCTACGAAACACAGATGTAACTCTGTGAGATGAATTCACAGAACACTAAGCAGTTTCTCAGAAAGCTTCTATCCAGATTTCATCTGAGGATATTTCCTTTTTCACCATAGCCCTCTATGGGCTTCCAAATATCACTTTGCCAATTCCACAAAAACTGCCTTAGCGAAAGGCTTCTTGAGTAGAATGCTGTAACTCTGTGAGATAATTTCATAGAACACAAAGAAGTTTCTCAGAAAGCTTCTTTCTCTTTTTTATCGGAGGATATTTCTTTTGGCCCTATAGTCTTCAAAGGGATCCGAAATATCTGTTCTCAGACTCCACAGAAAGAAGGCTAGCAAAGAGATCCACGACATACAGATATAACTCGGTGAGATGAATTAACAAAACACTAAGCAGTTTCTCAGAAAGCTTCTTTCCAGATTTCATCTGAGGATATTTCCTTTTTCACCCTAGCCCTCTATGGGCTTCCAAATATCACTTTGCCAATTCCACAAGAACTGTCTTAGCGAAAGGCTTCTTGAGGGGAAAGCTGTAACTCTGTGAGATGATTTCACAGAACACAAAGAAGTTTCTCAGAAAGCTTCTTTCTCTTTGTTATCGGAGGATATTTCCTTTGGCCCTATAGTCTTCAAAGGGATCCGAAATATCTGTTCTCAGATCCCACAGAAAGAAGGCTAGCAAAGAGATCTACGAAACACAGATGTAACTCTGCGAGATGAATTCACAGAACACTAAGCAGTTTCTCAGAAAGCTTCTTTCCAGATTTCATCTGAGGATATTTCCTTTTTCACCATAGCCCTCTATGGGCTTCCAAATATCACTTTGCCAATTCCACAAGAACTGTCTTAGCGAAAGGCTTCTTGAGGGGAAAGCTGTAACTCTGTTTGATGATTTCACAGAACACAAAGAAGTTTCTCAGAAAGCTTCTTTCTCTTTGTTAGCGGAGGATATTTCCTTTGGCCCTATAGTCTTCAAAAGGTTCCGAAATATCTGTTCTCAGATTCCACAGAAATAAGGCTAGCAAAGAGATCTACGAAACACAGATATAACTCTGTGAGATGAATTCACAGAACACTAAGCAGTTTCTCTGAAAGCCTCTTTCCAGATTTCATCTGAGGATATTTCCTTTTTCACCATAGCCCTCTAAGGGCCTCCAGATATCACTTTGCCAATTCCACAAGAACTGTCTTAGTGAAAGGCTTCTTGAGGGGAAAACTGTAACTCTGTGAGATGATTTCACAGAACACAAAGAAGTTTCTCAGAAAGCTTCTTTCTCTTTGTTATCGGAGGATATTTCCTTTGGCCGTATAGTCTTCAAAGGGATCCGAAATATCTGTTCTCAGATTCCACAGAAATAAGGCTAGCAAAGAGATCTACGAAACACAGATGTAACTCTGTGAGATGAATTCACAGAACACTGAGCAGTTTCTCAGAAGGCTTCTTTCCAGATTTCATCTGAGGATATTTCCTTTTTCACCATAGCCCTCTATCGGCTTCGAAATATCAATTTGCCAATTCCACAAGAAATGTCTTAGCGAAAGGCTTCTTGAGGGGAAAGCTGTAACTCTGTGAGATGATTTCACAAAACACAAAGAAGTTTCTTAGAAAGCTTCTCTCTCTTTGTTATCAGAGGATATTTCCGGTGGCCCCAGAGTCTTCAAAGGGATCTGAAATATCTGCTCTCAGATTCCACAGAAATAAGGCTAGCAAAGAGATCTACGAAACACAGATGTAACTCTGTGAGATGAATTCACAGAACACTAAGCAGTTTCTCAGAAAGCTTCTTTCCAGATTTCATCTGAGGATATTTCCTTTTTCACCATAGCCCTCTATGGGCTTCCAAATATCACTTTGCCAATTCCACAAGAACTGTCTTAGCGAAAGGCTTCTTGAGGGGAAAGCTGTAACTCTGTGAGATGATTTCAATGAACACAAAGAAGTTTCTCAGAAAGCTTCTTTCTCTTTGTTATCGGAGGATATTTCCTTTGGCCCTATACTCTTCAAAGGGATCCGAAATATCTGTTCTCAGATTCCACAGAAATAAGGATAGCAAAGAGATCTACGAAACACAGATGTAACTCTGTGAGATGAATTCACAGAACACTAAGTAGTTTCTCAGAAAGCTTCTTTCTCTTTGTTATCGGAGGATATTTCCTTTGGCCCTATAGTCTTCAAAGGGATCCGAAATATCTGTTCTCAGATTCCAGAGAAATAAGGCTAGCAAAGAGATCTACGAAACACAGATATAACTCTGTGAGATGAATTCACAGAACACTAAGCAGTTTCTCAGAAAGCTTCTTTCCAGATTTCATTTGAGGATATTTCCTTTTTCACCATAGCCCTCTATGGGCTTCCAAATATCACTTTGCCAATTCCACAAGAACTGTCTTAGCGAAAGGCTTCTTGAGGGGAAAGCTGTAACTCTGTGAGATGATTTCAATGAACACAAAGAAGTTTCTCAGAAAGCTTCTTTCTCTTTGTTATCGGAGGATATTTCCTTTGGCCCTATACTCTTCAAAGGGATCCGAAATATCTGTTCTCAGATTCCACAGAAATAAGGATAGCAAAGAGATCTACGAAACACAGATGTAACTCTGTGAGATGAATTCACAGAACACTAAGCAGATTCTCAGAAAGCTTCTTTCCAGATTTCATCTGAGGATATTTCCTTTTTCACCATACCACTCTATGGCCTTCCAAATATCACTTTGACAATTCCACAAGAACTGTCTTAGCGAAAGGCTTCCTGAGGGGAAAGCTGTAACTCTGTGAGATGATTTCACAGAACACAAAGACGTTTCTCAGAAAGCTTCTTTCTCTTTGTTATCGGAGGATATTTCCTTTGGCCCTATAGTCTTCAAAGGGATCCGAAATATCTGTTCTCAGATTCCACAGAAAAAAGGCTAGCAAAGAGATCTACGAAACACAGATGTAACTCTGTGAGAAGAATTCACAGAACACTAAGCAGTTTCTCAGAAAGCTTCTTTCCAGATTTCATCTGAGGATACTTCCTTTTTCACCATAGCCCTCTATGGGCTTCCAAATATCACTTTGCCAATTCCACAAAAACTGTCTTAGCGAAAGGCTTCTAGAGTGGAAAGCTGTAACTCTGTGAGATGATTTCACAGAACACAAAGAAGTTTCTCAGAGAGCTTCTTTCTCTTTGTTATCGGAGGATATTTCCTTTGGCCCTATAGTCTCCAAAGGAATCCGAAATATCTGTTCTCAGATTCCACAGAAATAAGGCTAGCAAAGAGATCTACGAAACACAGATGTAACTCTGTGAGATGAATTCACGGAACACTAAGCAGTTTCTCAGAAAGCTTCTTTCTAGATTTCATCTGAGGATATTTCCTTTTTCACCATAGCCCTCTATGGGCTTCCAAATATCACTTTTCCAATTCCACAGGAACTGTCTTAGCTTAAGTTCTGAGGGGAAAGCTGTAACTCTGTGAGATGATTTCACAGAACACAAAGAAATTTCTCAGGAAGCTTCTTTCTCTTTGTTATCGGAGGATATTTCCTTTGGCCCTATAGTCTTCAAAGGGATCCGAAATATCTGCTCTCAGATTCCACAGAAATAAGGCTAGCAAAGAGATCTACGAAACACAGATGTAACTCTGCGAGATGAATTCACAGAACACTAAGCAGTTTCTCTGAAAGCTTCTTTCCAGATTTCATCTGAGGATATTTCCTTTTTCACCATAGCCCTCTAGGGCTTCCAAATATCACTTTGACAATTCCACAAGAACTGTCTTTGCGGAAGGCTTCTTGAGGGGAAAGATGTAACTCTGTGAGATGATCTCACAGAACACAAAGAAGTTTCTCAGAAAGCTGCTTTCTCTTTGTTAGCGGAGGATATTTCCTTTGGCCCTATAGTCTTCAAAGGGATCCGAAATATCTGTTCTCAGATTCCACAGAAATAAGGCTAGCAAAGAGATCTACGAAACACAGATGTAATTCTGTGAGATGAATTCACAGAACACTAAGCAGTTTCTCAGAAAGCTTCTATCCAGATTTCATCTGAGGATATTTCCTTTTTCACCATAGCCCTCTATGGGCTTCCAAATATCACTATGCCAATTCCACAAAAACTGTCTTAGCGAAAGGCTTCTTGAGTGGAAAGCTGTAACTCTGTGAGATGATTTCACAGAACACAAAGAAGTTTCTCAGAAAGCTTCTTTCTCTTTGTTATCGGAGGATATTTCCTTTGGCCCAATAGACTTCAAAGGGATCCGAAATATCTGCTCTCAGATTCCACAGAAATAAGGCTAGCAAAGAGATCTACGAAACACAGATGTAACTCTGTGAGATGAATTCACAGAACACTAAGCAGTTTCTCTGAAAGCTTCTTTCCAGATTTCATCTGAGGATATTTCCTTTTCCACCATAGCCCTCTATGGGCTTCCAAATATCACTTTGCCAATTCCACAAGAACTGTCTTAGCGAAAGGCTTCTTGAGGGGAAAGCTATAACTCTGTGAGATGATTTCACAGAACACAAAGAAGTTTCTCAGAAAGCTTCTTTCTCTTTGTTATCGGAGGATATTTCCTATGGCCCTATAGTCTTCAGTGGGATCCGAAATATCTGTTCTCAGATTCCACAGAAATAAGGCTAGCAAAGAGATCTACGAAACACAGATGTAACTCTGTGAGATGAATTCACAGAACACTAAGCAGTTTCTCAGAAAGCTTCTATCCAGATTTCATCTGAGGATATTTCCTTTTTCACCATAGCCCTCTATGGGCTTCCAAATATCACTTTGCCAATTCCACAAAAACTGCCTTAGCGAAAGGCTTCTTGAGTAGAATGCTGTAACTCTGTGAGATAATTTCATAGAACACAAAGAAGTTTCTCAGAAAGCTTCTTTCTCTTTTTTATCGGAGGATATTTCTTTTGGCCCTATAGTCTTCAAAGGGATCCGAAATATCTGTTCTCAGACTCCACAGAAAGAAGGCTAGCAAAGAGATCCACGACATACAGATATAACTCGGTGAGATGAATTAACAAAACACTAAGCAGTTTCTCAGAAAGCTTCTTTCCAGATTTCATCTGAGGATATTTCCTTTTTCACCCTAGCCCTCTATGGGCTTCCAAATATCACTTTGCCAATTCCACAAGAACTGTCTTAGCGAAAGGCTTCTTGAGGGGAAAGCTGTAACTCTGTGAGATGATTTCACAGAACACAAAGAAGTTTCTCAGAAAGCTTCTTTCTCTTTGTTATCGGAGGATATTTCCTTTGGCCCTATAGTCTTCAAAGGGATCCGAAATATCTGTTCTCAGATCCCACAGAAAGAAGGCTAGCAAAGAGATCTACGAAACACAGATGTAACTCTGCGAGATGAATTCACAGAACACTAAGCAGTTTCTCAGAAAGCTTCTTTCCAGATTTCATCTGAGGATATTTCCTTTTTCACCATAGCCCTCTATGGGCTTCCAAATATCACTTTGCCAATTCCACAAGAACTGTCTTAGCGAAAGGCTTCTTGAGGGGAAAGCTGTAACTCTGTTTGATGATTTCACAGAACACAAAGAAGTTTCTCAGAAAGCTTCTTTCTCTTTGTTAGCGGAGGATATTTCCTTTGGCCCTATAGTCTTCAAAAGGTTCCGAAATATCTGTTCTCAGATTCCACAGAAATAAGGCTAGCAAAGAGATCTACGAAACACAGATATAACTCTGTGAGATGAATTCACAGAACACTAAGCAGTTTCTCTGAAAGCCTCTTTCCAGATTTCATCTGAGGATATTTCCTTTTTCACCATAGCCCTCTAAGGGCCTCCAGATATCACTTTGCCAATTCCACAAGAACTGTCTTAGTGAAAGGCTTCTTGAGGGGAAAACTGTAACTCTGTGAGATGATTTCACAGAACACAAAGAAGTTTCTCAGAAAGCTTCTTTCTCTTTGTTATCGGAGGATATTTCCTTTGGCCGTATAGTCTTCAAAGGGATCCGAAATATCTGTTCTCAGATTCCACAGAAATAAGGCTAGCAAAGAGATCTACGAAACACAGATGTAACTCTGTGAGATGAATTCACAGAACACTGAGCAGTTTCTCAGAAGGCTTCTTTCCAGATTTCATCTGAGGATATTTCCTTTTTCACCATAGCCCTCTATCGGCTTCCAAATATCAATTTGCCAATTCCACAAGAAATGTCTTAGCGAAAGGCTTCTTGAGGGGAAAGCTGTAACTCTGTGAGATGATTTCACAAAACACAAAGAAGTTTCTTAGAAAGCTTCTCTCTCTTTGTTATCAGAGGATATTTCCGGTGGCCCTAGAGTCTTCAAAGGGATCTGAAATATCTGCTCTCAGATTCCACAGAAATAAGGCTAGCAAAGAGATCTACGAAACACAGATGTAACTCTGTGAGATGAATTCACAGAACACTAAGCAGTTTCTCAGAAAGCTTCTTTCCAGATTTCATCTGAGGATATTTCCTTTTTCACCATAGCCCTCTATGGGCTTCGAAATATCACTTTGCCAATTCTACAAGAACTGTCTTAGCGAAAGGCTTCTTCAGGGGAAAGCTGTAACTCTGTGAGATGATTTCACAGAACACAAAGAAGTTTCTCAGAAAGCTTCTTTCTCTTTGTTATCGGAGGATATTTCCTTTGGCCCTATAGTCTTCAAAGGCATCCGAAATATCTGATCTCAGATACCACAGAAATAAGGCTAGCCAAGAGATGTACGAAACACAGATGTAACTCTGTGAGATGAATTCACAGAACACTAAGCAGTTTCTCAGAAAGCTTCTTTCTCTTTGTTATCGGAGGATATTTCCTTTGGCCCTATAGTCTTCAAAGGGATCCGAAATATCTGTTCTCAGATTCCAGAGAAATAAGGCTAGCAAAGAGATCTACGAAACACAGATATAACTCTGTGAGATGAATTCACAGAACACTAAGCAGTTTCTCAGAAAGCTTCTTTCCAGATTTCATCTGAGGATATTTCCTTTTTCACAATAGCCCTCTATGGGCTTCCAAATATCACTTTGCCAATTCCACAAGAACTGTCTTAGCGAAAGGCTTCTTGAGGGGAAAGCTGTAACTCTGTGAGATGATTTCAATGAACACAAAGAAGTTTCTCAGAAAGCTTCTTTCTCTTTGTTATCGGAGGATATTTCCTTTGGCCCTATACTCTTCAAAGGGATCCGAAATATCTGTTCTCAGATTCCACAGAAATAAGGATAGCAAAGAGATCTACGAAACACAGATGTAACTCTGTGAGATGAATTCACAGAACACTAAGCAGATTCTCAGAAAGCTTCTTTCCAGATTTCATCTGAGGATATTTCCTTTTTCACCATACCACTCTATGGGCTTCCAAATATCACTTTGACAATTCCACAAGAACTGTCTTAGCGAAAGGCTTCCTGAGGGGAAAGCTGTAACTCTGTGAGATGATTTCACAGAACACAAAGACGTTTCTCAGAAAGCTTCTTTCTCTTTGTTATCGGAGGATATTTCCTTTGGCCCTATAGTCTTCAAAGGGACCCGAAATATCTGTTCTCAGATTCCACAGAAAAAAGGCTAGCAAAGAGATCTACGAAACACAGATGTAACTCTGTGAGATGAATTCACAGAACACTAAGCAGTTTCTCAGAAAGCTTCTTTCCAGATTTCATCTGAGGATACTTCCTTTTTCTCCATAGCCCTCTATGGGCTTCCAAATATCACTTTGCCAATTCCACAAAAACTGTCTTAGCGAAAGGCTTCTAGAGTGGAAAGCTGTAACTCTGTGAGATGATTTCACAGAACACAAAGAAGTTTCTCAGAGAGCTTCTTTCTCTTTGTTATCGGAGGATATTTCCTTTGGCCCTATAGTCTCCAAAGGAATCCGAAATATCTGTTCTCAGATTCCACAGAAATAAGGCTAGCAAAGAGATCTACGAAACACAGATGTAACTCTGTGAGATGAATTCACGGAACACTAAGCAGTTTCTCAGAAAGCTTCTTTCCAGATTTCATCTGAGGATATTTCCTTTTTCACCATAGCCCTCTATGGGCTTCCAAATATCACTTTTCCAATTCCACAGGAACTGTCTTAGCTTAAGTTCTGAGGGGAAAGCTGTAACTCTGTGAGATGATTTCACAGAACACAAAGAAATTTCTCAGAAAGCTTCTTTCTCTTTGTTATCGGAGGATATTTCCTTTGGCCCTATAGTCTTCAAAGGGATCCGAAATATCTGCTCTCAGATTCCACAGAAATAAGGCTAGCAAAGAGATCTACGAAACACAGATGTAACTCTGCGAGATGAATTCACAGAACACTAAGCAGTTTCTCTGAAAGCTTCTTTCCAGATTTCATCTGAGGATATTTCCTTTTTCACCATAGCCCTCTAGGGCTTCCAAATATCACTTTGACAATTCCACAAGAACTGTCTTTGCGGAAGGCTTCTTGAGGGGAAAGATGTAACTCTGTGAGATGATCTCACAGAACACAAAGAAGTTTCTCAGAAAGCTGCTTTCTCTTTGTTAGCGGAGGATATTTCCTTTGGCCCTATAGTCTTCAAAGGGATCCGAAATATCTGTTCTCAGATTCCACAGAAATAAGGCTAGCAAAGAGATCTACGAAACACAGATGTAATTCTGTGAGATGAATTCACAGAACACTAAGCAGTTTCTCAGAAAGCTTCTATCCAGATTTCATCTGAGGATATTTCCTTTTTCACCATAGCCCTCTATGGGCTTCCAAATATCACTATGCCAATTCCACAAAAACTGTCTTAGCGAAAGGCTTCTTGAGTGGAAAGCTGTAACTCTGTGAGATGATTTCACAGAACACAAAGAAGTTTCTCAGAAAGCTTCTTTCTCTTTGTTATCGGAGGATATTTCCTTTGGCCCAATAGACTTCAAAGGGATCCGAAATATCTGCTCTCAGATTCCACAGAAATAAGGCTAGCAAAGAGATCTACGAAACACAGATGTAACTCTGTGAGATGAATTCACAGAACACTAAGCAGTTTCTCTGAAAGCTTCTTTCCAGATTTCATCTGAGGATATTTCCTTTTCCACCATAGCCCTCTATGGGCTTCCAAATATCACTTTGCCAATTCCACAAGAACTGTCTTAGCGAAAGGCTTCTTGAGGGGAAAGCTATAACTTTGTGAGATGATTTCACAGAACACAAAGAAGTTTCTCAGAAAGCTTCTTTCTCTTTGTTATCGGAGGATATTTCCTATGGCCCTATAGTCTTCAGTGGGATCCGAAATATCTGTTCTCAGATTCCACAGAAATAAGGCTAGCAAAGAGATCTACGAAACACAGATGTAACTCTGTGAGATGAATTCACAGAACACTAAGCAGTTTCTCAGAAAGCTTCTATCCAGATTTCATCTGAGGATATTTCCTTTTTCACCATAGCCCTCTATGGGCTTCCAAATATCACTTTGCCAATTCCACAAAAACTGCCTTAGCGAAAGGCTTCTTGAGTAGAATGCTGTAACTCTGTGAGATAATTTCATAGAACACAAAGAAGTTTCTCAGAAAGCTTCTTTCTCTTTTTTATCGGAGGATATTTCTTTTGGCCCTATAGTCTTCAAAGGGATCCGAAATATCTGTTCTCAGACTCCACAGAAAGAAGGCTAGCAAAGAGATCCACGAAATACAGATATAACTCGGTGAGATGAATTAACAAAACACTAAGCAGTTTCTCAGAAAGCTTCTTTCCAGATTTCATCTGAGGATATTTCCTTTTTCACCCTAGCCCTCTATGGGCTTCCAAATATCACTTTGCCAATTCCACAAGAACTGTCTTAGCGAAAGGCTTCTAGAGGGGAAAGCTGTAACTCTGTGAGATGATTTCACAGAACACAAAGAAGTTTCTCAGAAAGCTTCTTTCTCTTTGTTATCGGAGGATATTTCCTTTGGCCCTATAGTCTTCAAAGGGATCCGAAATATCTGTTCTCAGATCCCACAGAAATAAGGCTAGCAAAGAGATCTACGAAACACAGATGTAACTCTGCGAGATGAATTCACAGAACACTAAGCAGTTTCTCAGAAAGCTTCTTTCCAGATTTCATCTGAGGATATTTCCTTTTTCACCATAGCCCTCTATGGGCTTCCAAATATCACTTTGCCAATTCCACAAAAACTGTCTTAGCGAAAGGCTTCTAGAGTGGAAAGCTGTAACTCTGTGAGATGATTTCACAGAACACAAAGAAGTTTCTCAGAGAGCTTCTTTCTCTTTGTTATCGGAGGATATTTCCTTTGGCCCTATAGTCTCCAAAGGAATCCGAAATATCTGTTCTCAGATTCCACAGAAATAAGGCTAGCAAAGAGATCTACGAAACACAGATGTAACTCTGTGAGATGAATTCACGGAACACTAAGCAGTTTCTCAGAAAGCTTCTTTCCAGATTTCATCTGAGGATATTTCCTTTTTCACCATAGCCCTCTATGGGCTTCCAAATATCACTTTTCCAATTCCACAGGAACTGTCTTAGCTTAAGTTCTGAGGGGAAAGCTGTAACTCTGTGAGATGATTTCACAGAACACAAAGAAATTTCTCAGAAAGCTTCTTTCTCTTTGTTATCGGAGGATATTTCCTTTGGCCCTATAGTCTTCAAAGGGATCCGAAATATCTGCTCTCAGATTCCACAGAAATAAGGCTAGCAAAGAGATCTACGAAACACAGATGTAACTCTGCGAGATGAATTCACAGAACACTAAGCAGTTTCTCTGAAAGCTTCTTTCCAGATTTCATCTGAGGATATTTCCTTTTTCACCATAGCCCTCTAGGGCTTCCAAATATCACTTTGACAATTCCACAAGAACTGTCTTTGCGGAAGGCTTCTTGAGGGGAAAGTTGTAACTCTGTGAGATGATCTCACAGAACACAAAGAAGTTTCTCAGAAAGCTGCTTTCTCTTTGTTAGCGGAGGATATTTCCTTTGGCCCTATAGTCTTCAAAGGGATCCGAAATATCTGTTCTCAGATTCCACAGAAATAAGGCTAGCAAAGAGATCTACGAAACACAGATGTAATTCTGTGAGATGAATTCACAGAACACTAAGCAGTTTCTCAGAAAGCTTCTATCCAGATTTCATCTGAGGATATTTCCTTTTTCACCATAGCCCTCTATGGGCTTCCAAATATCACTATGCCAATTCCACAAAAACTGTCTTAGCGAAAGGCTTCTTGAGTGGAAAGCTGTAACTCTGTGAGATGATTTCACAGAACACAAAGAAGTTTCTCAGAAAGCTTCTTTCTCTTTGTTATCGGAGGATATTTCCTTTGGCCCAATAGACTTCAAAGGGATCCGAAATATCTGCTCTCAGATTCCACAGAAATAAGGCTAGTAAAAAGATCTACGAAACACAGATGTAACTCTGTGAGATGAATTCACAGAACACTAAGCAGTTTCTCTGAAAGCTTCTATCCAGATTTCATCTGAGGATATTTCCTTTTTCACCATAGCCCTCTATGGGCTTCCAAATATCACTTTGCCAATTCCACAAAAACTGCCTTAGCGAAAGGCTTCTTGAGTAGAATGCTGTAACTCTGTGAGATAATTTCATAGAACACAAAGAAGTTTCTCAGAAAGCTTCTTTCTCTTTTTTATCGGAGGATATTTCTTTTGGCCCTATAGTCTTCAAAGGGATCCGAAATATCTGTTCTCAGACTCCACAGAAAGAAGGCTAGCAAAGAGATCCACGAAATACAGATATAACTCGGTGAGATGAATTAACAAAACACTAAGCAGTTTCTCAGAAAGCTTCTTTCCAGATTTCATCTGAGGATATTTCCTTTTTCACCCTAGCCCTCTATGGGCTTCCAAATATCACTTTGCCAATTCCACAAGAACTGTCTTAGCGAAAGGCTTCTAGAGGGGAAAGCTGTAACTCTGTGAGATGATTTCACAGAACAGAAAGAAGTTTCTCAGAAAGCTTCTTTCTCTTTGTTATCGGAGGATATTTCCTTTGGCCCTATAGTCTTCAAAGGGATCCGAAATATCTGTTCTCAGATCCCACAGAAATAAGGCTAGCAAAGAGATCTACGAAACACAGATGTAACTCTGCGAGATGAATTCACAGAACACTAAGCAGATTCTCAGAAAGCTTCTTTCCAGATTTCATCTGAGGATATTTCCTTTTTCACCATAGCCCTCTATGGGCTTCCAAATATCACTTTGCCAATTCCACAAAAACTGTCTTAGCGAAAGGCTTCTAGAGTGGAAAGCTGTAACTCTGTGAGATGATTTCACAGAACACAAAGAAGTTTCTCAGAGAGCTTCTTTCTCTTTGTTATCGGAGGATATTTCCTTTGGCCCTATAGTCTCCAAAGGAATCCGAAATATCTGTTCTCAGATTCCACAGAAATAAGGCTAGCAAAGAGATCTACGAAACACAGATGTAACTCTGTGAGATGAATTCACGGAACACTAAGCAGTTTCTCAGAAAGCTTCTTTCCAGATTTCATCTGAGGATATTTCCTTTTTCACCATAGCCCTCTATGGGCTTCCAAATATCACTTTTCCAATTCCACAGGAACTGTCATAGCTTAAGTTCTGAGGGGAAAGCTCTAACTCTGTGAGATGATTTCACAGAACACAAAGAAATTTCTCAGAAAGCTTCTTTCTCTTTGTTATCCGAGGATATTTCCTTTGGCCCTATAGTCTTCAAAGGGATCCGAAATATCTGCTCTCAGATTCCACAGAAATAAGGCTAGCAAAGAGATCTACGAAACACAGATGTAACTCTGCGAGATGAATTCACAGAACACTAAGCAGTTTCTCTGAAAGCTTCTTTCCAGATTTCATCTGAGGATATTTCCTTTTTCACCATAGCCCTCTAGGGCTTCCAAATATCACTTTGACAATTCCACAAGAACTGTCTTTGCGGAAGGCTTCTTGAGGGGAAAGTTGTAACTCTGTGAGATGATCTCACAGAACACAAAGAAGTTTCTCAGAAAGCTGCTTTCTCTTTGTTAGCGGAGGATATTTCCTTTGGCCCTATAGTCTTCAAAGGGATCCGAAATATCTGTTCTCAGATTCCACAGAAATAAGGCTAGCAAAGAGATCTACGAAACACAGATGTAATTCTGTGAGATGAATTTACAGAACACTAAGCAGTTTCTCAGAAAGCTTCTATCCAGATTTCATCTGAGGATATTTCCTTTTTCACCATAGCCCTCTATGGGCTTCCAAATATCACTATGCCAATTCCACAAAAACTGTCTTAGCGAAAGGCTTCTTGAGTGGAAAGCTGTAACTCTGTGAGATGATTTCACAGAACACAAAGAAGTTTCTCAGAAAGCTTCTTTCTCTTTGTTATCGGAGGATATTTCCTTTGGCCCAATAGACTTCAAAGGGATCCGAAATATCTGCTCTCAGATTCCACAGAAATAAGGCTAGCAAAGAGATCTACGAAACACAGATGTAACTCTGTGAGATGAATTCACAGAACACTAAGCAGTTTCTCTGAAAGCTTCTTTCCAGATTTCATCTGAGGATATTTCCTTTTTCACCATAGCCCTCTATGGGCTTCCAAATATCACTTTGCCAATTCCACAAGAACTGTCTTAGCGAAAGGCTTCTTGAGGGGAAAGCTATAACTCTGTGAGATGATTTCACAGAACACAAAGAAGTTTCTCAGAAAGCTTCTTTCTCTTTGTTATCGGAGGATATTTCCTATGGCCCTATAGTCTTCAGTGGGATCCGAAATATCTGTTCTCAGATTCCACAGAAATAAGGCTAGCAAAGAGATCTACGAAACACAGATGTAACTCTGTGAGATGAATTCACAGAACACTAAGCAGTTTCTCAGAAAGCTTCTATCCAGATTTCATCTGAGGATATTTCCTTTTTCACCATAGCCCTCTATGGGCTTCCAAATATCACTTTGCCAATTCCACAAAAACTGCCTTAGCGAAAGGCTTCTTGAGTAGAATGCTGTAACTCTGTGAGATAATTTCATAGAACACAAAGAAGTTTCTCAGAAAGCTTCTTTCTCTTTTTTATCGGAGGATATTTCTTTTGGCCCTATAGTCTTCAAAGGGATCCGAAATATCTGTTCTCAGACTCCACAGAAAGAAGGCTAGCAAAGAGATCCACGAAATACAGATATAACTCGGTGAGATGAATTAAGAAAACACTAAGCAGTTTCTCAGAAAGCTTCTTTCCAGATTTCATCTGAGGATATTTCCTTTTTCACCCTAGCCCTCTATGGGCTTCCAAATATCACTTTGCCAATTCCACAAGAACTGTCTTAGCGAAAGGCTTCTAGAGGGGAAAGCTGTAACTCTGTGAGATGATTTCACAGAACACAAAGAAGTTTCTCAGAAAGCTTCTTTCTCTTTGTTATCGGAGGATATTTCCTTTGGCCCTATAGTCTTCAAAAGGATCCGAAATATCTGTTCTCAGATCCCACAGAAATAAGGCTAGCAAAGAGATCTACGAAACACAGATGTAACTCTGCGAGATGAATTCACAGACACTAAGCAGTTTCTCAGAAAGCTTCTTTCCAGATTTCATCTGAGGATATTTCCTTTTTCACCATAGCCCTCTATGGGCTTCCAAATATCACTTTGCCAATTCCACAAGAACTGTCTTAGCGAAAGGCTTCTTGAGGGGAAAGCTGTAACTCTGTTTGATGATTTCACAGAACACAAAGAAGTTTCTCAGAAAGCTTCTTTCTCTTTGTTAGCGGAGGATATTTCCTTTGGCCCTATAGTCTTCAAAAGGTTCCGAAATATCTGTTCTCAGATTCCACAGAAATAAGGCTAGAAAAGAGATCTACGAAACACAGATATAACTCTGTGAGATGAATTCACAGAACACTAAGCAGTTTCTCTGAAAGCCTCTTTCCAGATTTCATCTGAGGATATTTCCTTTTTCACCATAGCCCTCTAAGGGCCTCCAGATATCACTTTGCCAATTCCACAAGAACTGTCTTAGTGAAAGGCTTCTTGAGGGGAAAACTGTAACTCTGTGAGATGATTTCACAGAACACAAAGAAGTTTCTCAGAAAGCTTCTTTCTCTTTGTTATCGGAGGATATTTCCTTTGGCCGTATAGTCTTCAAAGGGATCCGAAATATCTGTTCTCAGATTCCACAGAAATAAGGCTAGCAAAGAGATCTACGAAACACAGATGTAACTCTGTGAGATGAATTCACAGAACACTGAGCAGTTTCTCAGAAGGCTTCTTTCCAGATTTCATCTGAGGATATTTCCTTTTTCACCATAGCCCTCTATGGGCTTCCAAATATCAATTTGCCAATTCCACAAGAAATGTCTTAGCGAAAGGCTTCTTGAGGGGAAAGCTGTAACTCTGCGAGATGATTTCACAAAACACAAAGAGGTTTCTTAGAAAGCTTCTCTCTCTTTGTTATCAGAGGATATTTCCGGTGGCCCTAGAGTCTTCAAAGGGATCTGAAATATCTGCTCTCAGATTCCACAGAAATAAGGCTAGCAAAGAGATCTACGAAACACAGATGTAACTCTGTGAGATGAATTCACAGAACACTAAGCAGTTTCTCAGAAAGCTTCTTTCCAGATTTCATCTGAGGATATTTCCTATTTCACCATAGCCCTCTAAGGGCTTCCAAATATCACTTTGCCAATTCCACAAGAACTGTCTTAGCGAAAGGCTTCTTGAGGGGAAAGCTGTAACTCTGTGAGATGATTTCACAGAACACAAAGAAGTTTCTCAGAAAGCTTCTTTCTCTTTGTTATCGGAGGATATTTCCTTTGGCCCTATAGTCTTCAAAGGGATCCGAAATATCTGTTCTCAGATTCCACAGAAATAAGGCTAGCAAAGAGATCTACGAAACACAGATGTAACTCTGTGAGATGAATTAACAGAACACTAAGCAGTTTCTCAGAAAGCTTCTTTCCAGATTTCATCTGAGGATATTTCCTTTTTCACCATAGCCCTCTATGGGCTTCCAAATATCACTTTGCCAATTCCACAAAAACTGCCTTAGCGAAAGGCTTCTTGAGTAGAATGCTGTAACTCTGTGAGATAATTTCATAGAACACAAAGAAGTTTCTCAGAAAGCTTCTTTCTCTTTTTTATCGGAGGATATTTCTTTTGGCCCTATAGTCTTCAAAGGGATCCGAAATATCTGTTCTCAGACTCCACAGAAAGAAGGCTAGCAAAGAGATCCACGAAATACAGATATAACTCGGTGAGATGAATTAACAAAACACTAAGCAGTTTCTCAGAAAGCTTCTTTCCAGATTTCATCTGAGGATATTTCCTTTTTCACCCTAGCCCTCTATGGGCTTCCAAATATCACTTTGCCAATTCCACAAGAACTGTCTTAGCGAAAGGCTTCTAGAGGGGAAAGCTGTAACTCTGTGAGATGATTTCACAGAACACAAAGAAGTTTCTCAGAAAGCTTCTTTCTCTTTGTTATCGGAGGATATTTCCTTTGGCCCTATAGTCTTCAAAGGGATCCGAAATATCTGTTCTCAGATCCCACAGAAATAAGGCTAGCAAAGAGATCTACGAAACACAGATGTAACTCTGCGAGATGAATTCACAGAACACTAAGCAGTTTCTCAGAAAGCTTCTTTCCAGATTTCATCTGAGGATATTTCCTTTTTCACCATAGCCCTCTATGGGCTTCCAAATATTACTTTGCCAATTCCACAAAAACTGTCTTAGCGAAAGGCTTCTAGAGTGGAAAGCTGTAACTCTGTGAGATGATTTCACAGAACACAAAGAAGTTTCTCAGAGAGCTTCTTTCTCTTTGTTATCGGAGGATATTTCCTTTGGCCCTAAAGTCTCCAAAGGAATCCGAAATATCTGTTCTCAGATTCCACAGAAATAAGGCTAGCAAAGAGATCTACGAAACACAGATGTAACTCTGTGAGATGAATTCACGGAACACTAAGCAGTTTCTCAGAAAGCTTCTTTCCAGATTTCATCTGAGGATATTTCCTTTTTCACCATAGCCCTCTATGGGCTTCCAAATATCACTTTTCCAATTCCACAGGAACTGTCTTAGCTTAAGTTCTGAGGGGAAAGCTCTAACTCTGTGAGATGATTTCACAGAACACAAAGAAATTTCTCAGAAAGCTTCTTTCTCTTTGTTATCCGAGGATATTTCCTTTGGCCCTATAGTCTTCAAAGGGATCCGAAATATCTGCTCTCAGATTCCACAGAAATAAGGCTAGCAAAGAGATCTACGAAACACAGATGTAACTCTGCGAGATGAATTCACAGAACACTAAGCAGTTTCTCTGAAAGCTTCTTTCCAGATTTCATCTGAGGATATTTCCTTTTTCACCATAGCCCTCTAGGGCTTCCAAATATCACTTTGACAATTCCACAAGAACTGTCTTTGCGGAAGGCTTCTTGAGGGGAAAGTTGTAACTCTGTGAGATGATCTCACAGAACACAAAGAAGTTTCTCAGAAAGCTGCTTTCTCTTTGTTAGCGGAGGATATTTCCTTTGGCCCTATAGTCTTCAAAGGGATCCGAAATATCTGTTCTCAGATTCCACAGAAATAAGGCTAGCAAAGAGATCTACGAAACACAGATGTAATTCTGTGAGATGAATTCACAGAACACTAAGCAGTTTCTCAGAAAGCTTCTATCCAGATTTCATCTGAGGATATTTCCTTTTTCACCATAGCCCTCTATGGGCTTCCAAATATCACTATGCCAATTCCACAAAAACTGTCTTAGCGAAAGGCTTCTTGAGTGGAAAGCTGTAACTCTGTGAGATGATTTCACAGAACACAAAGAAGTTTCTCAGAAAGCTTCTTTCTCTTTGTTATCGGAGGATATTTCCTTTGGCCCAATAGACTTCAAAGGGATCCGAAATATCTGCTCTCAGATTCCACAGAAATAAGGCTAGCAAAGAGATCTACGAAACACAGATGTAACTCTGTGAGATGAATTCACAGAACACTAAGCAGTTTCTCTGAAAGCTTCTTTCCAGATTTCATCTGAGGATATTTCCTTTTCCACCATAGCCCTCTATGGGCTTCCAAATATCACTTTGCCAATTCCACAAGAACTGTCTTAGCGAAAGGCTCCTTGAGGGGAAAGCTATAACTCTGTGAGATGATTTCACAGAACACAAAGAAGTTTCTCAGAAAGCTTCTTTCTCTTTGTTATCGGAGGATATTTCCTATGGCCCTATAGTCTTCAGTGGGATCCGAAATATCTGTTCTCAGATTCCACAGAAATAAGGCTAGCAAAGAGATCTACGAAACACAGATGTAACTCTGTGAGATGAATTCACAGAACACTAAGCAGTTTCTCAGAAAGCTTCTATCCAGATTTCATCTGAGGATATTTCCTTTTTCACCATAGCCCTCTATGGGCTTCCAAATATCACTTTGCCAATTCCACAAAAACTGCCTTAGCGAAAGGCTTCTTGAGTAGAATGCTGTAACTCTGTGAGATAATTTCATAGAACACAAAGAAGTTTCTCAGAAAGCTTCTTTCTCTTTTTTATCGGAGGATATTTCTTTTGGCCCTATAGTCTTCAAAGGGATCCGAAATATCTGTTCTCAGACTCCACAGAAAGAAGGCTAGCAAAGAGATCCACGAAATACAGATATAACACGGTGAGATGAATTAACAAAACACTAAGCAGTTTCTCAGAAAGCTTCTTTCCAGATTTCATCTGAGGATATTTCCTTTTTCACCATAGCCCTCTATGGGCTTCCAAATATCACTTTGCCAATTCCACAAGAACTGTCTTAGCGAAAGGCTTCTAGAGGGGAAAGCTGTAACTCTGTGAGATGATTTCACAGAACACAAAGAAGTTTCTCAGAAAGCTTCTTTCTCTTTGTTATCGGAGGATATTTCCTTTGGCCCTATAGTCTTCAAAGGGATCCGAAATATCTGTTCTCAGATCCCACAGAAATAAGGCTAGCAAAGAGATCTACGAAACACAGATGTAACTCTGCGAGATGAATTCACAGAACACTAAGCAGTTTCTCAGAAAGCTTCTTTCCAGATTTCATCTGAGGATATTTCCTTTTTCACCATAGCCCTCTATGGGCTTCCAAATATCACTTTGCCAATTCCACAAAAACTGTCTTAGCGAAAGGCTTCTAGAGTGGAAAGCTGTAACTCTGTGAGATGATTTCACAGAACACAAAGAAGTTTCTCAGAGAGCTTCTTTCTCTTTGTTATCGGAGGATATTTCCTTTGGCCCTATAGTCTCCAAAGGAATCCGAAATATCTGTTCTCAGATTCCACAGAAATAAGGCTAGCAAAGAGATCTACGAAACACAGATGTAACTCTGTGAGATGAATTCACGGAACACTAAGCAGTTTCTCAGAAAGCTTCTTTCCAGATTTCATCTGAGGATATTTCCTTTTTCACCATAGCCCTCTATGGGCTTCCAAATATCACTTTTCCAATTCCACAGGAACTGTCTTAGCTTAAGTTCTGAGGGGAAAGCTGTAACTCTGTGAGATGATTTCACAGAACACAAAGAAATTTCTCAGAAAGCTTCTTTCTCTTTGTTATCGGAGGATATTTCCTTTGGCCCTATAGTCTTCAAAGGGATCCGAAATATCTGCTCTCAGATTCCACAGAAATAAGGCTAGCAAAGAGATCTACGAAACACAGATGTAACTCTGCGAGATGAATTCACAGAACACTAAGCAGTTTCTCTGAAAGCTTCTTTCCAGGTTTCATCTGAGGATATTTCCTTTTTCACCATAGCCCTCTAGGGCTTCCAAATATCACTTTGACAATTCCACAAGAACTGTCTTTGCGGAAGGCTTCTTGAGGGGAAAGTTGTAACTCTGTGAGATGATCTCACAGAACACAAAGAAGTTTCTCAGAAAGCTGCTTTCTCTTTGTTAGCGGAGGATATTTCCTTTGGCCCTATAGTCTTCAAAGGGATCCGAAATATCTGTTCTCAGATTCCACAGAAATAAGGCTAGCAAAGAGATCTACGAAACACAGATGTAACTCTGCGAGATGAATTCACAGAACACTAAGCAGTTTCTCTGAAAGCTTCTTTCCAGATTTCATCTGAGGATATTTCCTTTTTCACCATAGCCCTCTAGGGCTTCCAAATATCACTTTGACAATTCCACAAGAACTGTCTTTGCGGAAGGCTTCCTGAGGGGAAAGATGTAACTCTGTGAGATGATCTCACAGAACACAAAGAAGTTTCTCAGTAAGCTGCTTTCTCTTTGTTAGCGGAGGATATTTCCTTTGGCCCTATAGTCTTCAAAGGGATCCGAAATATCTGTTCTCAGATTCCACAGAAATAAGGCTAGCAAAGAGATCTACGAAACACAGATGTAATTCTGTGAGATGAATTCACAGAACACTAAGCAGTTTCTCAGAAAGCTTCTATCCAGATTTCATCTGAGGATATTTCCTTTTTCACCATAGCCCTCTATGGGCTTCCAAATATCACTATGCCAATTCCACAAAAACTGTCTTAGCGAAAGGCTTCTTGAGTGGAAAGCTGTAACTCTGTGAGATGATTTCACAGAACACAAAGAAGTTTCTCAGAAAGCTTCTTTCTCTTTGTTATCGGAGGATATTTCCTTTGGCCCAATAGACTTCAAAGGGATCCGAAATATCTGCTCTCAGATTCCACAGAAATAAGGCTAGCAAAGAGATCTACGAAACACAGATGTAACTCTGTGAGATGAATTCACAGAACACTAAGCAGTTTCTCTGAAAGCTTCTTTCCAGATTTCATCTGAGGATATTTCCTTTTCCACCATAGCCCTCTATGGGCTTCCAAATATCACTTTGCCAATTCCACAAGAACTGTCTTAGCGAAAGGCTCCTTGAGGGGAAAGCTATAACTCTGTGAGATGATTTCACAGAACACAAAGAAGTTTCTCAGAAAGCTTCTTTCTCTTTGTTATCGGAGGATATTTCCTATGGCCCTATAGTCTTCAGTGGGATCCGAAATATCTGTTCTCAGATTCCACAGAAATAAGGCTAGCAAAGAGATCTACGAAACACAGATGTAACTCTGTGAGATGAATTCACAGAACACTAAGCAGTTTCTCAGAAAGCTTCTATCCAGATTTCATCTGAGGATATTTCCTTTTTCACCATAGCCCTCTATGGGCTTCCAAATATCACTTTGCCAATTCCACAAAAACTGCCTTAGCGAAAGGCTTCTTGAGTAGAATGCTGTAACTCTGTGAGATAATTTCATAGAACACAAAGAAGTTTCTCAGAAAGCTTCTTTCTCTTTTTTATCGGAGGATATTTCTTTTGGCCCTATAGTCTTCAAAGGGATCCGAAATATCTGTTCTCAGACTCCACAGAAAGAAGGCTAGCAAAGAGATCCACGAAATACAGATATAACACGGTGAGATGAATTAACAAAACACTAAGCAGTTTCTCAGAAAGCTTCTTTCCAGATTTCATCTGAGGATATTTCCTTTTTCACCCTAGCCCTCTATGGGCTTCCAAATATCACTTTGCCAATTCCACAAGAACTGTCTTAGCGAAAGGCTTCTAGAGGGGAAAGCTGTAACTCTGTGAGATGATTTCACAGAACACAAAGAAGTTTCTCAGAAAGCTTCTTTCTCTTTGTTATCGGAGGATATTTCCTTTGGCCCTATAGTCTTCAAAGGGATCCGAAATATCTGTTCTCAGATCCCACAGAAATAAGGCTAGCAAAGAGATCTACGAAACACAGATGTAACTCTGCGAGATGAATTCACAGAACACTAAGCAGTTTCTCAGAAAGCTTCTTTCCAGATTTCATCTGAGGATATTTCCTTTTTCACCATAGCCCTCTATGGGCTTCCAAATATCACTTTGCCAATTCCACAAAAACTGTCTTAGCGAAAGGCTTCTAGAGTGGAAAGCTGTAACTCTGTGAGATGATTTCACAGAACACAAAGAAGTTTCTCAGAGAGCTTCTTTCTCTTTGTTATCGGAGGATATTTCCTTTGGCCCTATAGTCTCCAAAGGAATCCGAAATATCTGTTCTCAGATTCCACAGAAATAAGGCTAGCAAAGAGATCTAGGAAACACAGATGTAACTCTGTGAGATGAATTCACGGAACACTAAGCAGTTTCTCAGAAAGCTTCTTTCCAGATTTCATCTGAGGATATTTCCTTTTTCACCATAGCCCTCTATGGGCTTCCAAATATCACTTTTCCAATTCCACAGGAACTGTCTTAGCTTAAGTTCTGAGGGGAAAGCTGTAACTCTGTGAGATGATTTCACAGAACACAAAGAAATTTCTCAGAAAGCTTCTTTCTCTTTGTTATCGGAGGATATTTCCTTTGGCCCTATAGTCTTCAAAGGGATCCGAAATATCTGCTCTCAGATTCCACAGAAATAAGGCTAGCAAAGAGATCTACGAAACACAGATGTAACTCTGCGAGATGAATTCACAGAACACTAAGCAGTTTCTCTGAAAGCTTCTTTCCAGATTTCATCTGAGGATATTTCCTTTTTCACCATAGCCCTCTAGGGCTTCCAAATATCACTTTGACAATTCCACAAGAACTGTCTTTGCGGAAGGCTTCTTGAGGGGAAAGTTGTAACTCTGTGAGATGATCTCACAGAACACAAAGAAGTTTCTCAGAAAGCTGCTTTCTCTTTGTTAGCGGAGGATATTTCCTTTGGCCCTATAGTCTTCAAAGGGATCCGAAATATCTGTTCTCAGATTCCACAGAAATAAGGCTAGCAAAGAGATCTACGAAACACAGATGTAATTCTGTGAGATGAATTCACAGAACACTAAGCAGTTTCTCAGAAAGCTTCTATCCAGATTTCATCTGAGGATATTTCCTTTTTCACCATAGCCCTCTATGGGCTTCCAAATATCACTATGCCAATTCCACAAAAACTGTCTTAGCGAAAGGCTTCTTGAGTGGAAAGCTGTAACTCTGTGAGATGATTTCACAGAACACAAAGAAGTTTCTCAGAAAGCTTCTTTCTCTTTGTTATCGGAGGATATTTCCTTTGGCCCAATAGACTTCAAAGGGATCCGAAATATCTGCTCTCAGATTCCACAGAAATAAGGCTAGCAAAGAGATCTACGAAACACAGATGTAACTCTGTGAGATGAATTCACAGAACACTAAGCAGTTTCTCTGAAAGCTTCTTTCCAGATTTCATCTGAGGATATTTCCTTTTCCACCATAGCCCTCTATGGGCTTCCAAATATCACTTTGCCAATTCCACAAGAACTGTCTTAGCGAAAGGCTTCTTGAGGGGAAAGCTATAACTCTGTGAGATGATTTCACAGAACACAAAGAAGTTTCTCAGAAAGCTTCTTTCTCTTTGTTATCGGAGGATATTTCCTATGGCCCTATAGTCTTCAGTGGGATCCGAAATATCTGTTCTCAGATTCCACAGAAATAAGGCTAGCAAAGAGATCTACGAAACACAGATGTAACTCTGTGAGATCAATTCACAGAACACTAAGCAGTTTCTCAGAAAGCTTCTATCCAGATTTCATCTGAGGATATTTCCTTTTTCACCATAGCCCTCTATGGGCTTCCAAATATCACTTTGCCAATTCCACAAAAACTGCCTTAGCGAAAGGCTTCTTGAGTAGAATGCTGTAACTCTGTGAGATAATTTCATAGAACACAAAGAAGTTTCTCAGAAAGCTTCTTTCTCTTTTTTATCGGAGGATATTTCTTTTGGCCCTATAGTCTTCAAAGGGATCCGAAATATCTGTTCTCAGACTCCACAGAAAGAAGGCTAGCAAAGAGATCCACGAAATACAGATATAACTCGGTGAGATGAATTAACAAAACACTAAGCAGTTTCTCAGAAAGCTTCTTTCCAGATTTCATCTGAGGATATTTCCTTTTTCACCCTAGCCCTCTATGGGCTTCCAAATATCACTTTGCCAATTCCACAAGAACTGTCTTAGCGAAAGGCTTCTAGAGGGGAAAGCTGTAACTCTGTGAGATGATTTCACAGAACACAAAGAAGTTTCTCAGAAAGCTTCTTTCTCTTTGTTATCGGATGATATTTCCTTTGGCCCTATAGTCTTCAAAGGGATCCGAAATATCTGTTCTCAGATCCCACAGAAATAAGGCTAGCAAAGAGATCTACGAAACACAGATGTAACTCTGCGAGATGAATTCACAGAACACTAAGCAGTTTCTCAGAAAGCTTCTTTCCAGATTTCATCTGAGGATATTTCCTTTTTCACCATAGCCCTCTATGGGCTTCCAAATATCACTTTGCCAATTCCACAAGAACTGTCTTAGCGAAAGGCTTCTTGAGGGGAAAGCTGTAACTCTGTTTGATGATTTCACAGAACACAAAGAAGTTTCTCAGAAAGCTTCTTTCTCTTTGTTAGCGGAGGATATTTCCTTTGGCCCTATAGTCTTCAAAAGGTTCCGAAATATCTGTTCTCAGATTCCACAGAAATAAGGCTAGCAAAGAGATCTACGAAACACAGATATAACTCTGTGAGATGAATTCACAGATCACTAAGCAGTTTCTCTGAAAGCCTCTTTCCAGATTTCATCTGAGGATATTTCCTTTTTCACCATAGCCCTCTAAGGGCCTCCAGATATCACTTTGCCAATTCCACAAGAACTGTCTTAGTGAAAGGCTTCTTGAGGGGAAAACTGTAACTCTGTGAGATGATTTCACAGAACACAAAGAAGTTTCTCAGAAAGCTTCTTTCTCTTTGTTATCGGAGGATATTTCCTTTGGCCGTATAGTCTTCAAAGGGATCCGAAATATCTGTTCTCAGATTCCACAGAAATAAGGCTAGCAAAGAGATCTACGAAACACAGATGTAACTCTGTGAGATGAATTCACAGAACACTGAGCAGTTTCTCAGAAGGCTTCTTTCCAGATTTCATCTGAGGATATTTCCTTTTTCACCATAGCCCTCTATGGGCTTCCAAATATCAATTTGCCAATTCCACAAGAAATGTCTTAGCGAAAGGCTTCTTGAGGGGAAAGCTGTAACTCTGCGAGATGATTTCACAAAACACAAAGAGGTTTCTTAGAAAGCTTCTCTCTCTTTGTTATCAGAGGATATTTCCGGTGGCCCTAGAGTCTTCAAAGGGATCTGAAATATCTGCTCTCAGATTCCACAGAAATAAGGCTAGCAAAGAGATCTACGAAACACAGATGTAACTCTGTGAGATGAATTCACAGAACACTAAGCAGTTTCTCAGAAAGCTTCTTTCCAGATTTCATCTGAGGATATTTCCTTTTTCACCATAGCCCTCTATGGGCTTCCAAATATCACTTTGCCAATTCCACAAGAACTGTCTTAGCGAAAGGCTTCTTGAGGGGAAAGCTGTAACTCTGTGAGATGATTTCACAGAACACAAAGAAGTTTCTCAGAAAGCTTCTTTCTCTTTGTTATCGGAGGATATTTCCTTTGGCCCTATAGTCTTCAAAGGGACCCGAAATATCTGTTCTCAGATTCCACAGAAATAAGGCTAGCAAAGAGATCTACGAAACACAGATGTAACTCTGTGAGATGAATTAACAGAACACTAAGCAGTTTCTCAGAAAGCTTCTTTCCAGATTTCATCTGAGGATATTTCCTTTTTCACCATAGCCCTCTATGGGCTTCCAAATATCACTTTGCCAATTCCACAAGAACTGTCTTAGCGAAAGGCTTCTTGAGGCGAAAGCTGTAACTCTGTGAGATGATTTCACAGAACACAACGAAGTTTCTCAGAAAGCATCTTTCTCTTTGTTATCAGAGGATATTTCCTGTGGCCCTAGAGTCTTCAAAGGGATCTGAAATATCTGCTCTCAGATTCCACAGAAATAAGGTTAGCAAAGAGATCTACGAAACACAGATGTAACTCTGTGAGATGAATTCACAGAACACTAAGCAGTTTCTCAGAAAGCTTCTTTGCAGATTTCATCTGAGGATATTTCCTTTTTCACCATAGCCCTCTATGGGCTTCCAAATATCACTTTGCCAATTCCACAAGAACTGTCTTAGCGACAGGCTTCTTCAGGGGAAAGCTGTAACTCTGTGAGATGATTTCACAGAACACAAAGAAGTTTCTCAGAAAGCTTCTTTCTCTTTGTTATCGGAGGATATTTCCTTTGTCCCTATAGTCTTCAAAGGAATCCGAAATATCTGTTCTCAAATTCCACAGAAATAAGGCTAGCAAAGAGATCTACGAAACACAGATGTAACTCTGTGAGATGAATTAACAGAACACTAAGCAGTTTCTCTGAAAGCTTCTTTCCAGATTTCATCAGAGGATATTTCCTTTTTCACCATAGCCCTCTATGGGCTTCCAAATATCACTTTGCCAATTCCACAAGAACTGTCTTAACGAAAGGCTTCTTGAGGGGAAAGCTGTAACTCTGTGACATGATTTCACAGAACACAAAGAAGTTTCTCAGAAAGCTTCTTTCTCTTTGTTATCAGAGGATATTTCCGGTGGCCCTAGAGTCTTCAAAGGGATCTGAAATATCTGCTCTCAGATTCCACAGAAATAAGGCTAGCAAAGAGATCTACGAAACACAGATGTAACTCTGTGAAATGAATTCACAGAACACTAAGAGGTTTCTAAGAAAGCTTCTTTCCAGATTTCATCTGAGGATATTTCCTTTTTCACCGTAGCCCTCTATGGGCTTCCAAATATCACTTTTCCAATTCCACAAGAACTGTCTTAGCGAAAGGCTTCTTGAGGGGAAAGCTGTAACTCTGTGAGATGATTTCACAGAACACAAAGAAGTTTCTCAGAAAGCTTCTTTCTCTTTGTTATCGGAGTATATTTCCTTTGGCCCTAGAGTCTTCAAAGGGATCCGAAATATCTGTTCTCAGACTCCACAGAAAGAAGGCTAGCAAAGAGATCAACGAAATACAGATGTAAGTCTTTGAGATGAATTAACAGAACACTAAGCAGTTTCTCAGAAAGCTTCTTTCCAGATTTCATCTGAGGATATTTCCTTTTTCACCATAGACCTCTATGGGCTTCCAAATATCACTTTTCCAATTCCACAAGAACTGTCTTAGCGAAAGGCTTCTTGAGGGGAAAGCTGTAACTCTGTGAGATGATTTCACAGAACACAAAGAAGTTTCTCAGAAAGCTTCTTTCTCTTTGTTATCGGAGGATATTTCCTTTGGCCCTATAGTCTTCAAAGGGATCCGAAATATCTGTTCTCAGACTCCACAGAAAGAAGGCTAGCAAAGAGATCTAGGAAACACAGATGTAACTCTGTGAGATGAATTCACAGAACACTAAGCAGTTTCTCAGAAAGCTTCTTTCCAGATTTCTTCTGAGGATATTTACTTTTTCACCATAGCCCTCTATGGGCTTCCAAATATCACTTTGCCAATTCCACAAGAACTGTCTTAGCGAAAGGCTTCTTGAGGGGAAAGCTGTAACTCTGTGAGATGATTTCACAGAACACAAAGAAGTTTCTCAGAAAGCTTCTTTCTCTTTGTTATCGGAGGATATTTCCTTTGGCCCTATTGTCTTCAAAGGGATCCGAAATATCTGTTCTCAGATTCCACAGAAATAAGGCTGCAAAGAGATGTACGAAACACAGATGTAACTCTGTGAGATGAATTCACAGAACACTAAGCAGTTTCTCAGAAAGCTTCTATCCAGATTTCATCTGAGGATATTTCCTTTTTCACCATAACCCTCTATGGGCTTCCAAATATCACTTGGCCAATTCCAAAAAAACTGTCGTAGCGAAAGGCTCCTTGAGTGGAAAGCTGTAACTCTGTGAGATGATTTCACAGAACACAAAGAAGTTTCTCAGAAAGCTTCTTTCTCTTTGTTATCGGAGGATATTTCCTTTGGCCCTGTAGTCTTCAAACGGATCCGAAATATCTGTTCTCAGACTCCACAGAAAGAAGGCTAGCAAAGAGATCCACGAAATACAGATGTAACTCTGTGAGATGAATTAACAAAACAGTAAGCAGTTTCTCAGAAAGCTTCTTTCCAGATTTCATCTGAGGATATTTCCTTTTTCACCATAGCCCTCTATGGGCTTCCATATATCACTTTGCCAATTCCACAAGAACTGTCTTAGCGAAAGGCTTCTTCAGGGGAAAGCTGTAACTCTGTGAGATGGTTTCACAGAACACAAAGAAGTTTCTCAGAAAGCTTCTTTCTCTTTGTTATCGGAGGATATTTCCTTAGGCCCTATAGTCTTCAAAAGGATCCGAAATATCTGTTCTCAGATTCCACAGAAAGAATGCTAGCAAAGAGATCTACGAAACACAGATGTAACTCTGTGAGATGAATTAACAGAACACTAAGCAGTTTCTCAGAAAGATTCTTTCCAGATTTCATCTGAGGATATTTCCTTTTTCACCATAGCCCTCTACGGGCTTCCAAATATCACTTTGCCAATTTCACAAGAACTGTCTTAGCGAAAGGCTTCTTGAGGGGAAAGCTGTAACTCTGTGAGATGATTTCACAGAACGCAAAGAAGTTTCTCAGAAAGCTTCTTTCTCTTTGTTATCGGAGGATATTTCCTTTGGCCCTATAGTCTTCAAAGGGATCCGAAATATCTGTTCTCAGATTCCACAGAAATAAGGCTAGCAAAGAGATCTACGAAACACAGATGTAACTCTGCGAGATGAATTCACAGAACACTAAGCAGTTTCTCAGAAAGCTTCTTTCCAGATTTCATCTGAGGATATTTCCTTTTTCACCCTAGCCCTCTATGGGCTTCCAAATATCACTTTGCCAATTCCACAAGAACTGTCTTAGCGAAAGGCTTCTTGAGGGGCAAGCTGTAACTCTGTGAGATGATTTCACAGAACACAAAGAAGTTTCTCAGAAAGCTTCTTTCTCTTTGTTATCGGAGGATATTTCCTTTGGCCCTATAGTCTTCAAAGGGATCCGAAATATCTGTTCTCAGATCCCACAGAAAGAAGGCTAGCAAAGAGATCTACGAAACACAGATGTAACTCTGCGAGATGAATTCACAGAACACTAAGGAGTTTCTCAGAAAGCTTCTTTCCAGATTTATCTGAGGATATTTCCTTTTTCACCATAGCCCTCTATGGGCTTCCAAATATCACTTTGCCAATTCCACAAGAACTGTCTTAGCGAAAGGCTTCTTCAGGGGAAAGCTGTAACTCTGTGAGATGATTTCACAGAACACAAAGAAGTTTCTCAGAAAGCTTCTTTCTCTTTGTTATCAGAGGATAATTCCTTTGGCCCTACAGTCTTCAAAGGGATCCAAAATATCTGTTCTCAGATTCCTCAGAAATAAGTCTAGCAAAGAGATCTAGGAAACACAGATGTAACTCTGTGAGATGAATTCACAGAACACTAAGCAGTTTCTCAGAAAGCTTCTTTCCAGATTTCATCTGAGGATATTTACTTTTTCACCATAGCCCTCTATGGGCTTCCAAATATCACTTTGCCAATTCCACAAGAACTGTCTTAGCGAAAGGCTTCTTGAGGGGAAAGCTGTAACTCTGTGAGATGATTTCACAGAACACAAAGAAGTTTCTCAGAAAGCTTCTTTCTCTTTGTTATCGGAGGATATTTCCTTTGGCCCTATAGTCTTCAAAGGGATCCGAAATATCTGTTCTCAGACTCCACAGAAAGAAGGCTAGCAAAGAGATCCACGAAATACAGATGTAAGTCTTTGAGATGAATTAACAGAACACTAAGCAGTTTCTCAGAAAGCTTCTTTCCAGATTTCATCTGAGGATATTTCCTTTTTCACCATAGACCTCTAGGGGTTCCAAATATCACTTTTCCAATTCCACAAGAACTGACTTAGCGAAAGGCTTCTTGAGGGGAAAGCTGTAACTCTGTGAGATGATTTCACAGAACACAAAGAAGTTTCCCAGAAAGCTTCTTTCTCTTTGTTATCGGAGGATATTTCCTTTGGCCCTATAGTCTTCAAAGGGATCCGAAATATCTGTTCTCAGACTCCACAGAAAGAAGGCTAGCAAAGAGATCCACGAAATACAGATGTAACACTGTGAGATGAATTAAGAGAACACTAAGCAGTTTCTCAGAAAGCTTCTTTCCAGATTTCATCTGAGGATATTTCCTTTTTCACCATAGCCCTCTATTGGCTTACAAATATCACTTTGCCAATTCCACAAGAACTGTCTTAGCGAAAGGCTTCTTCAGGGGAAAGCTGTAACTCTGTGAGATGATTTCACAGAACACAAAGAAGTTTCTCAGAAAGCTTCTTTCTCTTTGTTATCAGAGGATAATTCCTTTGGCCCTATAGTCTTCAAAGGGATCCAAAATATCTGTTCTCAGATTCCTCAGAAATATGTCTAGCAAAGAGATCTAGGACACACAGATGTAACTCTGTGAGATGAATTCACAGAACACTAAGCAGTTTCTCAGAAAGCTTCTTTCCAGATTTCATCTGAGGATATTTACTTTTTCACCATAGCCCTCTATGGGCTTCCAAATATCACTTTGCCAATTCCACAAGAACTGTCTTAGCGAAAGGCTTCTTCAGGGGAAAGCTGTAACTCTGTGAGATGATTTCACAGAACGCAAAGAAGTTTCTCAGAAAGCTTCTTTCTCTTTGTTATCGGAGGATATTTCCTTTGGCCCTATAGTCTTCAAAGGGATCCGAAATATCTGTTCTCAGATTCCACAGAAATAAGGCTGCAAAGAGATCTACGAAACACAGATGTAACTCTGTGAGATGAATTAACAGAACACTAAGCAGTTTCTCTGAAAGCTTCTTTCCAGATTTCATCTGAGGATATTTCCTTTTTCACCATAGCCCTCTATGGGCTTCCAAATATCACTTTGCCAATTCCACAAGAACTGTCTTAACGAAAGGCTTCTTGAGGGGAAAGCTGTAACTCTGTGACATGATTTCACAGAACACAAAGAAGTTTCTCAGAAAGCTTCTTTCTCTTTGTTATCAGAGGATATTTCCGGTGGCCCTAGAGTCTTCAAAGGGATCTGAAATATCTGCTCTCAGATTCCACAGAAATAAGGCTAGCAAAGTGATCTACGAAACACAGATGTAACTCTGTGAAATGAATTCACAGAACACTAAGAGGTTTCTAAGAAAGCTTCTTTCCAGATTTCATCTGAGGATATTTCCTTTTTCACCGTAGCCCTCTATGGGCTTCCAAATATCACTTTTCCAATTCCACAAGAACTGTCTTAGCGAAAGGCTTCTTGAGGGGAAAGCTGTAACTCTGTGAGATGATTTCACAGAACACAAAGAAGTTTCTCAGAAAGCTTCTTTCTCTTTGTTATCGGAGTATATTTCCTTTGGCCCTAGAGTCTTCAAAGGGATCCGAAATATCTGTTCTCAGACTCCACAGAAAGAAGGCTAGCAAAGAGATCCACGAAATACAGATGTAAGTCTTTGAGATGAATTAACAGAACACTAAGCAGTTTCTCAGAAAGCTTCTTTCCAGATTTCATCTGAGGATATTTCCTTTTTCACCGTAGACCTCTATGGGCTTCCAAATATCACTTTTCCAATTCCACAAGAACTGACTTAGCGAAAGGCTTCTTGAGGGGAAAGCTGTAACTCTGTGAGATGATTTCACAGAACACAAAGAAGTTTCTCAGAAAGCTTCTTTCTCTTTGTTATCGGAGGATATTTCCTTTGGCCCTATAGTCTTCAAAGGGATCCGAAATATCTGTTCTCAGACTCCACAGAAAGAAGGCTAGCAAAGAGATCCACGAAATACAGATGTAACTCTGTGAGATGAATTAACAGAACACTAAGCAGTTTCTCAGAAAGCTTCTTTCCAGATTTTATCTGAGGATATTTCCTTTTTCACCATAGCCCTCTATGGGCTTACAAATATCACTTTGCCAATTCCACAAGAACTGTCTTAGCGAAAGGCTTCTTCAGGGGAAAGCTGTAACTCTGTGAGATGATTTCACAGAACACAAAGAAGTTTCTCAGAAAGCTTCTTTCTCTTTGTTATCAGAGGATAATTCCTTTGGCCCTATAGTCTTCAAAGGGATCCAAAATATCTGTTCTCAGATTCCTCAGAAATATGTCTAGCAAAGAGATCTAGGACACACAGATGTAACTCTGTGAGATGAATTCACAGAACACTAAGCAGTTTCTCAGAAAGCTTCTTTCCAGATTTCATCTGAGGATATTTACTTTTTCACCATAGCCCTCTATAGGCTTCCAAATATCACTTTGCCAATTCCACAAGAACTGTCTTAGCGAAAGGCTTCTTCAGGGGAAAGCTGTAACTCTGTGAGATGATTTCACAGAACACAAAGAAGTTTCTCAGAAAGCTTCTTTCTCTTTGTTATCGGAGGATATTTCTTTGGCCCTATAGTCTTCAAAGGGATCCGAAATATCTGTTCTCAGATTCCACAGAAATAAGGCTGCAAAGAGATGTACGAAACACAGATGTAACTCTGTGAGATGAATTCACAGAACACTAAGCAGTTTCTCAGAAAGCTTCTTTCCAGATTTCATCTGAGGATATTTCCTTTTTCACCCTAGCCCTCTATAGGCTTCCAAATATCACTTTGCCAATTCCACAAGAACTGTCTTAGCGAAAGGCTTCTTGAGGGGAAAGCTGTAACTCAGTGACATGATTTCACAGAACACAAAGAAGTTTCTCAGAAAGCTTCTTTCTCTTTGTTATCAGAGGATATTTCCGGTGGCCCTAGAGTCTTCAAAGGGATCTGAAATATCTGCTCTCAGATTCCACAGAAATAAGGCTAGCAAAGTGATCTACGAAACACAGATGTAACTCTGTGAAATGAATTCACAGAACACTAAGAGGTTTCTAAGAAAGCTTCTTTCCAGATTTCATCTGAGGATATTTCCTTTTTCACCGTAGCCCTCTATGGGCTTCCAAATATCACTTTTCCAATTCCACAAGAACTGTCTTCGCGAAAGTCTTCTTGAGGGGAAAGCTGTAACTCTGTGAGATGATTTCACAGAACACAAAGAAGTTTCTCAGAAAGCTTCTTTCTCTTTGTTATCGGAGTATATTTCCTTTGGCCCTAGAGTCTTCAAAGGGATCCGAAATATCTGTTCTCAGACTCCACAGAAAGAAGGCTAGCAAAGAGATCCACGAAATACAGATGTAAGTCTTTGAGATGAATTAACAGAACACTAAGCAGTTTCTCAGAAAGCTTCTTTCCAGATTTCATCTGAGGATATTTCCTTTTTCACCATAGACCTCTATGGGCTTCCAAATATCACTTTTCCAATTCCACAAGAACTGACTTAGCGAAAGGCTTCTTGAGGGGAAAGCTGTAACTCTGTGAGATGATTTCACAGAACACAAAGAAGTTTCTCAGAAAGCTTCTTTCTCTTTGTTATCGGAGGATATTTCCTTTGGCTCTATAGTCTTCAAAGGGATCCGAAATATCTGTTCTCAGACTCCACAGAAAGAAGGCTAGCAAAGAGATCCACGAAATACAGATGTAACTCTGTGAGATGAATTAACAGAACACTAAGCAGTTTCTCAGAAAGCTTCTTTCCAGATTTCATCTGAGGATATTTCCTTTTTCACCATAGCCCTCTATGGGCTTACAAATATCACTTTGCCAATTCCACAAGAACTGTCTTAGCGAAAGGCTTCTTCAGGGGAAAGCTGTAACTCTGTGAGATGATTTCACAGAACACAAAGAAGTTTCTCAGAAAGCTTCTTTCTCTTTGTTATCAGAGGATAATTCCTTTGGCCCTATAGTCTTCAAAGGGATCCAAAATATCTGTTCTCAGATTCCTCAGAAATATGTCTAGCAAAGAGATCTAGGACACACAGATGTAACTCTGTGAGATGAATTCACAGAACACTAAGCAGTTTCTCAGAAAGCTTCTTTACAGATTTCATCTGAGGATATTTTCTTTTTCACCATAGCCCTCTATGGGCTTCCAAATATCACTTTGCCAATTCCACAAGAACTGTCTTAGCGAAAGGCTTCTTGAGGGGAAAGCTGTAACTCTGTGAGATGATTTCACAGAACACAAAGAAGTTTCTCAGAAAGCTTCTTTCTCTTTGTTATCGGAGGATATTTCCTTTGGCCCTATAGTCTTCAAAGGGATCCGAAATATCTGTTCTCAGATTCCACAGAAATAAGGCTGCAAAGAGATGTACGAAACACAGATGTAACTCTGTGAGATGAATTCACAGAACACTAAGCAGTTTCTCAGAAAGCTTCTATCCAGATTTCATCTGAGGATATTTCCTTTTTCACCATAGCCCTCTATGGGCTTCCAAATATCACTTTGCCAATTCCACAAGAACTGTCTTAGCGAAAGGCTTCTTGAGGGGAAAGCTGTAACTCTGTGAGATGGTTTCACAGAACAGAAAGAAGTTTCTCAGAAAGCTTCTTTCTCTTTGTTATCGGAGGATATTTCCTTTGGCCCTATAGTCTTCAAAAGGATCCGAAATATCTGTTCTCAGATTCCACAGAAAGAATGCTAGCAAAGAGATCTACGAAACACAGATGTAACTCTGCGAGATGAATTCACAGAACACTAAGCAGTTTCTCAGAAAGCTTCTTTCCAGATTTCATCTGAGGATATTTCCTTTTTCACCCTAGCCCTCTATGGGCTTCCAAATATCACTTTGCCAATTCCACAAGAACTGTCTTAGCGAAAGGCTTCTTGAGGGGAAAGCTGTAACTCTGTGAGATGATTTCACAGAACACAAAGAAGTTTCTCAGAAAGCTTCTTTCTCTTTGTTATCGGAGGATATTTCCTTTGGCCCTATAGTCTTCAAAGGGATCCGAAATATCTGTTCTCAGATCCACAGAAAGAAGGCTAGCAAAGAGATCTACGAAACACCGATGTAACTCTGCGAGATGAATTCACAGAACACTAAGCAGTTTCTCAGAAAGCTTCTTTCCAGATTTCATCTGAGGATATTTCCTTTTTCACCATAGCCCTCTATGGGCTTCCAAATATCACTTTGCCAATTCCACAAGAACTGTCTTAGCGAAAGGCTTCTTGAGGGGAAAGCTGTAACTCTGTGAGATGATTTCACAGAACACAAAGAAGTTTCTCAGAAAGCTTCTTTCTCTTTGTTATCAGAGGATAATTCCTTTGGCCCTACAGTCTTCAAAGGGATCCAAAATATCTGTTCTCAGATTCCTCAGAAATAAGTCTAGCAAAGAGATCTAGGAAACACAGATGTAACTCTGTGAGATGAATTCACAGAACACTAAGCAGTTTCTCAGAAAGCTTCTTTCCAGATTTCATCTGAGGATATTTACTTTTTCACCATAGCCCTCTATGGGCTTCCAAATATCACTTTGCCAATTCCACAAGAACTGTCTTAGCGAAAGGCTTCTTGAGGGGAAAGCTGTAACTCTGTGAGATGATTTCACAGAACACAAAGAAGTTTCTCAGAAAGCTTCTTTCTCTTTGTTATCGGAGGATATTTCCTTTGGCCCTATAGTGTCCAAAGGGATCCGAAATATCTGTTCTCAGATTCCACAGAAATAAGGCTGGCAAAGAGACCCACGATATACGGATGTAACTTTGTGAGTGGAAGCCACACATCACAGAACATTTTCTCAGAAAGCTTCTTTCCAGATTTCATCTGAGGATATTTCCTTTTTCACCATAGCCCTCTATGGGCTTCCAAATATCACTTTGCCAATTCCACAAGAACTGTCTTAGCGAAAGGCTTCTTGAGGGGAAAGCTGTAACTCTGTGAGATGATTTCACAGAACACAAAGAAGTTTCTCAGAAAGCTTCTTTCTCTTTGTTATCGGAGGATATTTCCTTTGGCCCTATAGTCTTCAAAGGGATCCGAAATATCTGTTCTCAGATTCCACAGAAATAAGGCTAGCAAAGAGATCTATGAAACACAGATGTAACAGGGTGAGATGAATTCACAGAACACTAAGCAGTTTCTCAGAAAGCTTCTTTCCAGATTTCATCTGAGGATATTTCCTTTTTCACCATAGCCCTCCATGGGCTTCCAAATATCACTTTTCCAATTCCACAAGAACTGGCTTAGTGAAAGGCTTCTTGAGGGGAAAACTGTAACTCTGTGAGATGATTTCACAGAACACAAAGAAGTTTCTCAGAAAGCTTCTTTCTCTTTGTTATTGGAGGATATTTCCTTTGGCCGTATTGTCTTCAAAGGGATCCGAAATATCTGTTCTCAGATTCCACAGAAATAAGGCTAGCAAAGAGATCTACGAAACACAGATGTAACTCTGTGAGATGAATTCACAGAACACTAAGCAGTTTCTCAGAAGGCTTCTTTCCAGATTTCATCTGAGGTTATTTTCTTTTTCACCATAGCCCTCTGTGGGCTTCCAAATATCAATTTGCCAATTCCACAAGAAATGTCTTAGCGAAAGGCTTCTTGAGGGGAAAGCTGTAACTCTGTGAGATGATTTCACAGAACACAAAGAAGTTTCTTAGAAAGCTTCTCTCTCTTTGTTATCAGAGGATATTTCCGGTGGCCCTAGAGTCTTCAAAGGGATCTGAAATATCTGCTCTCAGATTCCACAGAAATAAGGCTAGCAAAGAGATCTACGAAACACAGATGTAACTCTGTGAGATGAATTCACAGAACACTAAGCAGTTTCTCAGAAAGCTTCTTTCCAGATTTCATCGGAGGATATTTCCTTTTTCACCATAGCCCTCTATGGGCTTCCAAATATCACTTTGCCAATTCCACAAGAACTGTCTTAGCGAAAGGCTTCTTGAGGGGAAAGCTGTAACTCTGTGAGATGATTTCACAGAACACAAAGAAGTTTCTCAGAAAGCTTCTTTCTCTTTGTTATCGGAGGATATTTCCTTGGGCCCTATAGTCTTCAAAAGGTTCCGAAATATCTGTTCTCAGATTCCACAGAAATAAGGCTAGCAAAGAGATCTACGAAACACCGATATAACTCTGTGAGATGAATTCACAGAACACTAAGCAGTTTCTCTGAAAGCCTCTTTCCAGATTTCATCTGAGGATATTTCCTTTTTCACCATAGCCCTCTAAGGGCCTCCAGATATCACTTTGCCAATTGCACAAGAACTGTCTTAGCGAAAGGCTTCTTGAGGGGAAAACTGTAACTCTGTGAGATGATTTCACAGAACACAAAGAAGTTTCTCAGAAAGCTTCTTTCTCTTTGTTATCGGAGGATATTTCCTTTGGCCCTATAGTCTTCAAAGGGATCCGAAATATCTGTTCTCAGATTCCACAGAAATAAGGCTAGCAAAGAGATCTACGAAACACAGATGTAACTCTGTGAGATGAATTAACAGAACACTAAGCAGTTTCTCAGAAAGCTTCTTTCCAGATTTCATCTGAGGATATTTCCTTTTTCACCATAGCCCTCTATGGGCTTCCAAATATCACTTTGCCAATTCCACAAGAACGGTCTTAGCGAAAGGCTTCTAGAGGCGAAAGCTGTAACTCTGTGAGATGATTTCACAGAACACAACGAAGTTTCTCAGAAAGCTTCTTTCTCTTTGTTATCAGAGGATATTTCCTGTGGCCCTAGAGTCTTCAAAGGGATCTGAAACATCTGCTCTCAGATTCCACAGAAATAAGGTTAGCAAAGAGATCTACGAAACACAGATGTAACTCTGTGAGATGAATTCACAGAACACTAAGCAGTTTCTCAGAAAGCTTCTTTCCAGATTTCATCTGAGGATATTTCCTTTTTCACCATAGCCCTCTATGGGCTTCCAAATATCACTTTGCCAATTCCACAAGAACTGTCTTAGCGAAAGGCTTCTTCAGGGGAAAGCTGTAACTCTGTGAGATGATTTCACAGAACACAAAGAAGTTTCTCAGAAAGCTTCTTTCTCTTTGTTATCGGAGGATATTTCCTTTGTCCCTATAGTCTTCAAAGGAATCCGAAATATCTGTTCTCAAATTCCACAGAAATAAGGCTAGCAAAGAGATCTACGAAACACAGATGTAACTCTGTGAGATGAATTAACAGAACACTAAGCAGTTTCTCTGAAAGCTTCTTTCCAGATTTCATCTGAGGATATTTCCTTTTTCACCATAGCCCTCTATGGGCTTCCAAATATCACTTTGCCAATTCCACAAGAACTGTCTTAACGAAAGGCTTCTTGAGGGGAAAGCTGTAACTCTGTGACATGATTTCACAGAACACAAAGAAGTTTCTCAGAAAGCTTCTTTCTCTTTGTTATCAGAGGATATTTCCGGTGGCCCTAGAGTCTTCAAAGGGATCTGAAATATCTGCTCTCAGATTCCACAGAAATAAGGCTAGCAAAGAGATCTACGAAACACAGATGTAACTCTGTGAAATGAATTCACAGAACACTAAGAGGTTTCTAAGAAAGCTTCTTTCCAGATTTCATCTGAGGATATTTCCTTTTTCACCGTAGCCCTCTATGGGCTTCCAAATATCACTTTTCCAATTCCACAAGAACTGTCTTAGCGAAAGGCTTCTTGAGGGGAAAGCTGTAACTCTGTGAGATGATTTCACAGAACACAAAGAAGTTTCTCAGAAAGCTTCTTTCTCTTTGTTATCGGAGTATATTTCCTTTGGCCCTAGAGTCTTCAAAGGGATCCGAAATATCTGTTCTCAGACTCCACAGAAAGAAGGCTAGCAAAGAGATCAACGAAATACAGATGTAAGTCTTTGAGATGAATTAACAGAACACTAAGCAGTTTCTCAGAAAGCTTCTTTCCAGATTTCATCTGAGGATATTTCCTTTTTCACCATAGACCTCAATGGGCTTCCAAATATCACTTTTCCAATTCCACAAGAACTGTCTTAGCGAAAGGCTTCTTGAGGGGAAAGCTGTAACTCTGTGAGATGATTTCACAGAACACAAAGAAGTTTCTCAGAAAGCTTCTTTCTCTTTGTTATCGGAGGATATTTCCTTTGGCCCTATAGTCTTCAAAGGAATCCGAAATATCTGTTCTCAGACTCCACAGAAAGAAGGCTAGCAAAGAGATCCACGAAATACAGATGTAACTCTGTGAGATGAATTAACAGAACACTAAGCAGTTTCTCAGAAAGCTTCTTTCCAGATTTCATCTGAGGATATTTCCTTTTTCACCATAGTCTTCTATGGGCTTACAAATATCACTTTGCCAATTCCACAAGAACTGTCTTAGCGAAAGGCTTCTTCAGGGGAAAGCTGTAACTCTGTGAGATGATTTCACAGAACACAAAGAAGTTTCTCAGAAAGCTTCTTTCTCTTTGTTATCAGAGGATAATTCCTTTGGCCCTATAGTCTTCAAAGGGATCCAAAATATCTGTTCTCAGATTCCTCAGAAATAAGTCTAGCAAGGAGATCTAGGAAACACAGATGTAACTCTGTGAGATGAATTCACAGAACACTAAGCAGTTTCTCAGAAAGCTTCTTTCCAGATTTCATCTGAGGATATTTACTTTTTCACCATAGCCCTCTATGGGCTTCCAAATATCACTTTGCCAATTCCACAAGAACTGTCTTAGCGAAAGGCTTCTTGAGGGGAAAGCTGTAACTCTGTGAGATGATTTCACAGAACACAAAGAAGTTTCTCAGAAAGCTTCTTTCTCTTTGTTATCGGAGGATATTTCCTTTGGCCCTATTGTCTTCAAAGGGATCCGAAATATCTGTTCTCAGATTCCACAGAAATAAGGCTGCAAAGAGATGTACGAAACACAGATGTAACTCTGTGAGATGAATTCACAGAACACTAAGCAGTTTCTCAGAAAGCTTCTATCCAGATTTCATCTGAGGATATTTCCTTTTTCACCGTAACCCTCTATGGGCTTCCAAATATCACTTGGCCAATTCCAAAAAAACTGTCGTAGCGAAAGGCTCCTTGAGTGGAAAGCTGTAACTCTGTGAGATGATTTCACAGAACACAAAGAAGTTTCTCAGAAAGCTTCTTTCTCTTTGTTACCGGAGGATATTTCCTTTGGCCCTGTAGTCTTCAAACGGATCCGAAATATCTGTTCTCAGACTCCACAGAAAGAAGGCTAGCAAAGAGATCCACGACATACAGATGTAACTCTATGAGATGAATTAACAAAACAGTAAGCAGTTTCTCAGAAAGCTTCTTTCCAGATTTCATCTGAGGATATTTCCTTTTTCACCATAGCCCTCTATGGGCTTCCAAATATCACTTTGCCAATTCCACAAGAACTGTCTTAGCGAAAGGCTTCTTCAGGGGAAAGCTGTAACTCTGTGAGATGGTTTCACAGAACACAAAGAAGTTTCTCAGAAAGCTTCTTTCTCTTTGTTATCGGAGGATATTTCCTTTGGCCCTATAGTCTTCAAAAGGATCCGAAATATCTGTTCTCAGATTCCACAGAAAGAATGCTAGCAAAGAGATCTACGAAACACAGATGTAACTCTGTGAGATGAATTAACAGAACACTAAGCAGTTTCTCAGAAAGATTCTTTCCAGATTTCATCTGAGGATATTTCCTTTTTCACCATAGCCCTCTACGGGCTTCCAAATATCACTTTGCCAATTTCACAAGAACTGTCTTAGCGAAAGGCTTCTTGAGGGGAAAGCTGTAACTCTGTGAGATGATTTCACAGAACACAAAGAAGTTTCTCAGAAAGCTTCTTTCTCTTTGTTATCGGAGGATATTTCCTTTGGCCCTATAGTCTTCAAAGGGATCCGAAATATCTGTTCTCAGATTCCACAGAAATAAGGCTAGCAAAGAGATCTACGAAACACAGATGTAACTCTGCGAGATGAATTCACAGAACACTAAGCAGTTTCTCAGAAAGCTTCTTTCCAGATTTCATCTGAGGATATTTCCTTTTTCACCCTAGCCCTCTATGGGCTTCCAAATATCACTTTGCCAATTCCACAAGAACTGTCTTAGCGAAAGGCTTCTTGAGGGGAAAGCTGTAACTCTGTGAGATGATTTCACAGAACACAAAGAAGTTTCTCAGAAAGCTTCTTTCTCTTTGTTATCGGAGGATATTTCCTTTGGCCCTATAGTCTTCAAAGGGATCCGAAATATCTGTTCTCAGATCCCACAGAAAGAAGGCTAGCAAAAGATCTACGAAACACAGATGTAACTCTGCGAGATGAATTCACAGAACACTAAGCAGTTTCTCAGAAAGCTTCTTTCCAGATTTATCTGAGGATATTTCCTTTTTCACCATAGCCCTCTATGGGCTTCCAAATATCACTTTGCCAATTCCACAAGAACTGTCTTAGCGAAAGGCTTCTTCAGGGGAAAGCTGTAACTCTGTGAGATGATTTCACAGAACACAAAGAAGTTTCTCAGAAAGCTTCTTTCTCTTTGTTATCAGAGGATAATTCCTTTGGCCCTACAGTCTTCAAAGGGATCCAAAATATCTGTTCTCAGATTCCTCAGAAATAAGTCTAGCAAAGAGATCTAGGAAACACAGATGTAACTCTGTGAGATGAATTCACAGAACACTAAGCAGTTTCTCAGAAAGCTTCTTTCCAGATTTCATCTGAGGATATTTCCTTTTTCACCATAGCCCTCTATGGGCTTCCAAATATCACTTTGCCAATTCCACAAGAACTGTCTTAGCGAAAGGCTTCTTGAGGGGAAAGCTGTAACTCTGTGAGATGATTTCACAGAACACAAAGAAGTTTCTCAGAAAGCTTCTTTCTCTTTGTTATCGGAGGATATTTCCTTTGGCCCTATAGTCTTCAAAGGGATCCGAAATATCTGTTCTCAGATTCCACAGAAATAAGGCTGCAAAGAGATGTACGAAACACAGATGTAACTCTGTGAGATGAATTCACAGAACACTAAGCAGTTTCTCAGAAAGCTTCTATCCAGATTTCATCTGAGGATATTTCCTTTTTCACCATAGCCCTCTATGGGCTTCCAAATATCACTTGGCCAATTCCACAAGAACTGTCTTAGCGAAAGGCTCCATGAGTGGAAAGCTGTAACTCTGTGAGATGATTTCACAGAACACAAAGAAGTTTCTCAGAAAGCTTCTTTCTCTTTGTTATCGGAGGATATTTCCTTTGGCCCTGTAGTCTTCAAACGGATCCGAAATATCTGTTCTCAGACTCCACAGAAAGAAGGCTAGCAAAGAGATCCACGAAATACAGATGTAACTCTGTGAGATGAATTAACAAAACACTAAGCAGTTTCTCAGAAAGCTTCTTTCCAGATTTCATGTGAGGATATTTCCTTTTTCACCATAGCCCTGTATGGGCTTCCAAATATCACTTTGCCAATTCCACAAGAACTGTCTTAACGAAAGGCTTCTTGAGGGGAAAGCTGTAACTCTGTGACATGATTTCACAGAACACAAAGAAGTTTCTCAGAAAGCTTCTTTCTCTTTGTTATCAGAGGATATTTCCGGTGGCCCTAGAGTCTTCAAAGGGATCTGAAATATCTGCTCTCAGATTCCACAGAAATAAGGCTAGCAAAGTGATCTACGAAACACAGATGTAACTCTGTGAAATGAATTCACAGAACACTAAGAGGTTTCTAAGAAAGCTTCTTTCCAGATTTCATCTGAGGATATTTCCTTTTTCACCATAGCCCTCTATGGGCTTCCAAATATCACTTTTCCAATTCCACAAGAACTGTCTTAGCGAAAGGCTTCTTGAGGGGAAAGCTGTAACTCTGTGAGATGATTTCACAGAACACAAAGAAGTTTCTCAGAAAGCTTCTTTCTCTTTGTTATCGGAGTATATTTCCTTTGGCCCTATAGTCTTCAAAGGGATCCGAAATATCTGTTCTCAGACTCCACAGAAAGAAGGCTAGCAAAGAGATCCACGAAATACAGATGTAACTCTGTGAGATGAATTAACAGAACACTAAGCAGTTTCTCAGAAAGCTTCTTTCCAGATTTCATCTGAGGATATTTCCTTTTTCACCATAGCCCTCTATGGGCTTACAAATATCACTTTGCCAATTCCACAAGAACTGTCTTAGCGAAAGGCTTCTTCAGGGGAAAGCTGTAACTCTGTGAGATGATTTCACAGAACACAAAGAAGTTTCTCAGAAAGCTTCTTTCTCTTTGTTATCAGAGGATAATTCCTTTGGCCCTATAGTCTTCAAAGGGATCCAAAATATCTGTTCTCAGATTCCTCAGAAATATGTCTAGCAAAGAGATCTAGGACACACAGATGTAACTCTGTGAGATGAATTCACAGAACACTAAGCAGTTTCTCAGAAAGCTTCTTTCCAGATTTCATCTGAGGATATTTACTTTTTCACCATAGCCCTCTATGGGCTTCCAAATATCACTTTGCCAATTCCACAAGAACTGTCTTAGCGAAAGGCTTCTTCAGGGGAAAGCTGTAACTCTGTGAGATGATTTCACAGAACACAAAGAAGTTTCTCAGAAAGCTTCTTTCTCTTTGTTATCGGAGGATATTTCCTTTGGCCCTATAGTCTTCAAAGGGATCCGAAATATCTGTTCTCAGATTCCACAGAAATAAGGCTGCAAAGAGATGTACGAAACACAGATGTAACTCTGTGAGATGAATTCACAGAACACTAAGCAGTTTCTCAGAAAGCTTCTATCCAGATTTCATCTGAGGATATTTCCTTTTTCACCATAGCCCTCTATGGGCTTCCAAATATCAGTTTGCCAATTCCACAAGAACTGTCTTAGCGAAAGGCTTCTTGAGGGGAAAGCTGTAACTCTGTGAGATGGTTTCACAGAACAGAAAGAAGTTTCTCAGAAAGCTTCTTTCTCTTTGTTATCGGAGGATATTTCCTTTGGCCCTATAGTCTTCAAAAGGATCCGAAATATCTGTTCTCAGATTCCACAGAAAGAATGCTAGCAAAGAGATCTACGAAACACAGATGTAACTCTGTGAGATGAATTCACAGAACACTAAGCAGTTTCTCAGAAAGCTTCTTTCCAGATTTCATCTGAGGATATTTCCTTTTTCACCCTAGCCCTCTATGGGCTTCCAAATATCACTTTGCCAATTCCACAAGAACTGTCTTAGCGAAAGGCTTCTTGAGGGGAAAGCTGTAACTCTGTGAGATGATTTCACAGAACACAAAGAAGTTTCTCAGAAAGCTTCTTTCTCTTTGTTATCGGAGGATATTTCCTTTGGCCCTATAGTCTTCAAAGGGATCCGAAATATCTGTTCTCAGATCCACAGAAAGAAGGCTAGCAAAGAGATCTACGAAACACCGATGAAACTCTGCGAGATGAATTCACAGAACACTAAGCAGTTTCTCAGAAAGCTTCTTTCCAGATTTCATCTGAGGATATTTCCTTTTTCACCATAGCCCTCTATGGGCTTCCAAATATCACTTTGCCAATTCCACAAGAACTGTCTTAGCGAAAGGCTTCTTGAGGGGAAAGCTGTAACTCTGTGAGATGATTTCTCAGAACACAAAGAAGTTTCTCAGAAAGCTTCTTTCTCTTAGTTATCAGAGGATAATTCCTTTGGCCCTACAGTCTTCAAAGGGATCCAAAATATAGTTCTCAGATTCCTCAGAAATAAGTCTAGCAAAGAGATCTAGGAAACACAGATGTAACTCTGTGAGATGAATTCACAGAACACTAAGCAGTTTCTCAGAAAGCTTCTTTCCAGATTTCATCTGAGGATATTTACTTTTTCACCATAGCCCTCTATGGGCTTCCAAATATCACTTTGCCAATTCCACAAGAACTGTCTTAGCGAAAGGCTTCTTGAGGGGAAAGCTGTAACTCTGTGAGATGATTTCACAGAACACAAAGAAGTTTATCAGAAAGCTTCTTTCTCTTTGTTATCGGAGGATATTTCCTTTGGCCCTATAGTCTTCAAAGGGATCCGAAATATCTGTTCTCAGATTCCACAGAAATAAGGCTGCAAAGAGATGTACGAAACACAGATGTAACTCTGTGAGATGAATTCAGAGAACACTAAGCAGTTTCTCAGAAAGCTTCTATCCAGATTTCATCTGAGGATATTTCCTTTTTCACCATAGCCCTCTATGGGCTTCCAAATATCACTTGGCCAATTCCACAAAAACTGTCTTAGCGAAAGGCTCCTTGAGTGGAAAGCTGTAACTCTGTGAGATGATTTCACAGAACACAAAGAAGTTTCTCAGAAAGCTTCTTTCTCTTTGTTATCGGAGGATATTTCCTTTGGCCCTGTAGTCTTCAAACGGATCCGAAATATCTGTTCTCAGACTCCACAGAAAGAAGGCTAGCAAAGAGATCCACGAAATACAGATGTAACTCTGTGATATGAATTAACAAAACACTAAGCAGTTTCTCAGAAAGCTTCTTTCCAGATTTCATCTGAGGATATTTCCTTTTTCACCATAGCCCTCTATGGGCTTCCAAATATCACTTTGCCAATTCCACAAGAACTGTCTTAGCGAAAGGCTTCTTGAGGGGAAAGCTGTAACTCTGTGAGATGGTTTCACAGAACACAAAGAAGTTTCTCAGAAAGCTTCTTTCTCTTTGTTATCGGAGGATATTTCTTTTGGCCCTATAGTCTTCAAAAGGATCCGAAATATCTGTTCTCAGATTCCACAGAAAGATTGCTAGCAAAGAGATCTACGAAACACAGATGTAACTATGTGAGATGAATTAACAGAACACTAAGCAGTTTCTCAGAAAGATTCTTTGCAGATTTCATCTGAGGATATTTCCTTTTTCACCATAGCCCTCTATGGGCTTCCAAATATCACTTTGCCAATTTCACAAGAACTGTCTTAGCGAAAGGCTTCTTGAGGGGAAAGCTGTAACTCTGTGAGATGATTTCAGAGAACACAAAGAAGTTTCTCAGAAAGCTTCTTTCTCTTTGTTATCGGAGGATATTTCCTTTGGCCCTATATTCTTCAAAGGGATCCGAAATATCTGTTCTCAGATTCCACAGAAATAAGGCTAGCAAAGAGATCTACGAAACACAGATGTAACTCTGCGAGATGAATTCACAGAACACTAAGCAGTTTCTCAGAAAGCTTCTTTCCAGATTTCATCTGAGGATATTTCCTTTTTCACCCTAGCCCTCTATGGGCTTCCAAATATCACTTTGCCAAATCCACAAGAACTGTCTTAGCGAAAGGCTTCTTGAGGGGAAAGCTGTAACTCTGTGAGATGATTTCACAGAACACAAAGAAGTTTCTCAGAAAGCTTCTTTCTCTTTGTTATCGGAGGATATTTCCTTTGGCCCTATAGTCTTCAAAGGGATCCGAAATATCTGTTCTCAGATCCCACAGAAAGAAGGCTAGCAAAGAGATCTACGAAACACAGATGTAACTCTGCGAGATGAATTCACAGAACACTAAGCAGTTTCTCAGAAAGCTTCTTTCCAGATTTCATCTGAGGATATTTTCTTTTTCACCATAGCCCTCTATGGGCTTCCAAATATCACTTTGCCAATTCCACAAGAACTGTCTTAGCGAAAGGCTTCTTGAGGGGAAAGCTGTAACTCTGTGAGATGATTTCACAGAACACAAAGAAGTTTCTCAGAAAGCTTCTTTCTCTTTGTTAGCGGAGGATATTTCCTTTGGCCCTATAGTCTTCAAAAGGTTCCGAAATATCTGTTCTCAGATTCCACAGAAATAAGGCTAGCAAAGAGATCTACGAAACACAGATATAACTCTGTGAGATGAATTCACAGAACACTAAGCAGTTTCTCTGAAAGCCTCTTTCCAGATTTCATCTGAGGATATTTCCTTTTTCACCATAGCCCTCTAAGGGCCTCCAGATATCACTTTGCCAATTCCACAAGAACTGTCTTAGTGAAAGGCTTCTTGAGGGGAAAACTGTAACTCTGTGAGATGATTTCACAGAACACAAAGAAGTTTCTCAGAAAGCTTCTTTCTCTTTGTTATTGGAGGATATTTCCTTTGGCCGTATAGTCTTCAAAGGGATCCGAAATATCTGTTCTCAGATTCCACAGAAATAAGGCTAGCAAAGAGATCTACGAAACACAGATGTAACTCTGTGAGATGAATTCACAGAACTCTAAGCAGTTTCTCAGAAGGCTTCTTTCCAGATTTCATCTGAGGATATTTTCTTTTTCACCATAGCCCTCTGTGGGCTTCCAAATATCAATTTGCCAATTCCACAAGAAATGTCTTAGCGAAAGGCTTCTTGAGGGGAAAGCTGTAACTCTGTGAGATGATTTCACAGAACACAAAGAAGTTTCTTAGAAAGCTTCTCTCTCTTTGTTATCAGAGGATATTTCCGGTGGCCCTAGAGTCTTCAAAGGGATCTGAAATATCTGCTCTCAGATTCCACAGAAATAAGGCTAGCAAAGAGATCTACGAAACACAGATGTAACTCTGTGAGATGAATTCACAGAACACTAAGCAGTTTCTCAGAAAGCTTCTTTCCAGATTTCATCGGAGGATATTTCCTTTTTCACCATAGCCCTCTATGGGCTTCCAAATATCACTTTGCCAATTCCACAAGAACTGTCTTAGCGAAAGGCTTCTTGAGGGGAAAGCTGTAACTCTGTGAGATGATTTCACAGAACACAAAGAAGTTTCTCAGAAAGCTTCTTTCTCTTTGTTATCGGAGGATATTTCCTTGGGCCCTATAGTCTTCAAAAGGTTCCGAAATATCTGTTCTCAGATTCCACAGAAATAAGGCTAGCAAAGAGATCTACGAAACACCGATATAACTCTGTGAGATGAATTCACAGAACACTAAGCAGTTTCTCTGAAAGCCTCTTTCCAGATTTCATCTGAGGATATTTCCTTTTTCACCATAGCCCTCTAAGGGCCTCCAGATATCACTTTGCCAATTGCACAAGAACTGTCTTAGCGAAAGACTTCTTGAGGGGAAAACTGTAACTCTGTGAGATGATTTCACAGAACACAAAGAAGTTTCTCGGAAAGCTTCTTTCTCTTTGTTATCGGAGGATATTTCCTTTGGCCCTATAGTCTTCAAAGGGATCCGAAATATCTGTTCTCAGATTCCACAGAAATAAGGCTAGCAAAGAGATCTACGAAACACAGATGTAACTCTGTGAGATGAATTAACAGAACACTAAGCAGTTTCTCAGAAAGCTTCTTTCCAGATTTCATCTGAGGATATTTCCTTTTTCACCATAGCCCTCTATGGGCTTCCAAATATCACTTTGCCAATTCCGCAAGAACTGTCTTAGCGAAAGGCTTCTAGAGGCGAAAGCTGTAACTCTGTGAGATGATTTCACAGAACACAACGAAGTTTCTCAGAAAGCTTCTTTCTCTTTGTTATCAGAGGATATTTCCTGTGGCCCTAGAGTCTTCAAAGGGATCTGAAACATCTGCCCTCAGATTCCACAGAAATAAGGTTAGCAAAGAGATCTACGAAACACAGATGTAACTCTGTGAGATGAATTCACAGAACACTAAGCAGTTTCTCAGAAAGCTTCTTTCCAGATTTCATCTGAGGATATTTCCTTTTTCACCATAGCCCTCTATGGGCTTCCAAATATCACTTTGCCAATTCCACAAGAACTGTCTTAGCGAAAGGCTTCTTCAGGGGAAAGCTGTAACTCTGTGAGATGATTTCACAGAACACAAAGAAGTTTCTCAGAAAGCTTCTTTCTCTTTGTTATCGGAGGATATTTCCTTTGGCCCTATAGTCTTCAAAGGGATCCGAAATATCTGTTCTCAAATTCCACAGAAATAAGGCTAGCAAAGAGATCTACGAAACACAGATGTAACGCTGTGAGATGAATTAACAGAACACTAAGCAGTTTCTCTGAAAGCTTCTTTCCAGATTTCATCTGAGGATATTTCCTTTTTCACCATAGCCCTCTATGGGCTTCCAAATATCACTTTGCCAATTCCACAAGAACTGTCTTAAAGAAAGGCTTCTTGAGGGGAAAGCTGTAACTCTGTGAGATGATTTCACAGAACACAAAGAAGTTTCTCAGAAAGCTTCATTCTCTTTCTTATCAGAGGATATTTCCGGTGGCCCTAGAGTCTTCAAAGGGATCTGAAATATCTGCTCTCAGATTCCACAGAAATGAGGCTAGCAAAGAGATCTACGAAACACAGATGTAACTCTGTGAAATGAATTCACAGAACACTAAGAGGTTTCTAAGAAAGCTTCTTTCCAGATTTCATCTGAGGATATTTCCTTTTTCACCGTAGCCCTCTATGGGCTTCCAAATATCACTTTTCCAATTCCACAAGAACTGTCTTAGCGAAAGGCTTCTTGAGGGGAAAGCTGTAACTCTGTGAGATGATTTCACAGAACACAAAGAAGTTTCTCAGAAAGCTTCTTTCTCTTTGTTATCGGAGGATATTTCCTTTGGCCCTAGAGTCTTCAAAGGGATCCGAAATATCTGTTCTCAGACTCCACAGAAAGAAGGCTAGCAAACAGATCCACGAAATACAGATGTAACTCTTTGAGATGAATTAACAGAACACTAAGCAGTTTCTCAGAAAGCTTCTTTCCAGATTTCATCTGAGGATATTTCCTTTTTCACCATAGCCCTCTATGGGCTTCCAAATATCACTTTTCCAATTCCACAAGAACTGTCTTAGCGAAAGGCTTCTTGAGGGGAAAGCTGTAACTCTGTGAGATGATTTCACAGAACACAAAGAAGTTTCTCAGAAAGCTTCTTTCTCTTTGTTATCGGAGGATATTTCCTTTGGCCCTATAGTCTTCAAAGGGATCCGAAATATCTGTTCTCAGACTCCACAGAAAGAAGGCTAGCAAAGAGATCCACGAAATACTGATGTAACTCTGTGAGATGAATTAACAGAACACTAAGCAGTTTCTCAGAAAGCTTCTTTCCAGATTTCATCTGAGGATATTTCCTTTTTCACCATAGCCCTCTATGGGCTTACAAATATCACTTTGCCAATTCCACAAGAACTGTCTTAGCGAAAGGCTTCTTCAGGGGAAAGCTGTAACTCTGTGAGATGATTTCACAGAACACAAAGAAGTTTCTCAGAAAGCTTCTTTCTCTTTGTTATCGGAGGATATTTCCTTTGGCCCTATAGTCTTCAAAGGGATCCGAAATATCTGTTCTCAAATTCCACAGAAATAAGGCTAGCAAAGAGATCTACGAAACACAGATGTAACGCTGTGAGATGAATTCACAGAACACTAAGCAGTTTCTCAGAAAGCTTCTTTCCAGATTTCATCTGAGGATATTTCCTTTTTCACCATAGCCCTCTATGGGCTTCCAAATATCACTTTGCCAATTCCACAAGAACTGTCTTAGCGAAAGGCTTCTTGAGGGGAAAGCTGTAACTCTGTGAGATGATTTCACAGAACACAAAGAAGTTTCTCAGAAAGCTTCTTTCTCTTTGTTATCGGAGGATATTTCCTTTGGCCCTAGAGTCTTCAAAGGGATCCGAAATATCTGTTCTCAGACTCCACAGAAAGAAGGCTAGCAAAGAGATCCACGAAATACAGATGTAACTCTTTGAGATGAATTAACAGAACACTAAGCAGTTTCTCAGAAAGCTTCTTTCCAGATTTCATCTGAGGATATTTCCTTTTTCACCATAGCCCTCTATGGGCTTCCAAATATCACTTTTCCAATTCCACAAGAACTGTCTTAGCGAAAGGCTTCTTGAGGGGAAAGCTGTAACTCTGTGAGATGATTTCACAGAACACAAAGAAGTTTCTCAGAAAGCTTCTTTCTCTTTGTTATCGGAGGATATTTCCTTTGGCCCTATAGTCTTCAAAGGGATCCGAAATATCTGTTCTCAGACTCCACAGAAAGAAGGCTAGCAAAGAGATCCACGAAATACAGATGTAACTCTGTGAGATGAATTAACAGAACACTAAGCAGTTTCTCAGAAAGCTTCTTTCCAGATTTCATCTGAGGATATTTCCTTTTTCACCATAGCCCTCTATGGGCTTACAAATATCACTTTGCCAATTCCACAAGAACTGTCATAGCGAAAGGCTTCTTCAGGGGAAAGCTGTAACTCTGTGAGATGATTTCACAGAACACAAAGAAGTTTCTCAGAAAGCTTCTTTCTCTTTGTTATCGGAGGATATTTCCTTTGGCCCTATAGACTTCAAAGGGATCCGAAATATCTGCTCTCAGATTCCACAGAAATAAGGCTAGCAAAGAGATCTACGAAACACAGATGTAACTCTGTGAGATGAATTCACAGAACACTAAGCAGTTTCTCTGAAAGCTTCTTTCCAGATTTCATCTGAGGATATTTCCTTTTTCACCATAGCCCTCTATGGGCTTCCAAATATCACTTTGCCAATTCCACAAGAACTGTCTTAGCGAAAGGCTTCTTGAGGGGAAAGCTATAACTCTGTGAGATGATTTCACAGAACACAAAGAAGTTTCTCAGAAGGCTTCTTTCTCTTTGTTATCGGAGGATATTTCCTATGGCCCTATAGTCTTCAGTGGGATCCGAAATATCTGTTCTCAGATTCCACAGAAATAAGGCTAGCAAAGAGATCTACGAAACACAGATGTAACTCTGTGAGATGAATTCACAGAACACTAAGCAGTTTCTCAGAAAGCTTCTATCCAGATTTCATCTGAGGATATTTCCTTTTTCACCATAGCCCTCTATGGGCTTCCAAATATCACTTTGCCAATTCCGCAAGAACTGTCTTAGCGAAAGGCTTCTAGAGGCGAAAGCTGTAACTCTGTGAGATGATTTCACAGAACACAACGAAGTTTCTCAGAAAGCTTCTTTCTCTTTGTTATCAGAGGATATTTCCTGTGGCCCTAGAGTCTTCAAAGGGATCTGAAACATCTGCCCTCAGATTCCACAGAAATAAGGTTAGCAAAGAGATCTACGAAACACAGATGTAACTCTGTGAGATGAATTCACAGAACACTAAGCAGTTTCTCAGAAAGCTTCTTTCCAGATTTCATCTGAGGATATTTCCTTTTTCACCATAGCCCTCTATGGGCTTCCAAATATCACTTTGCCAATTCCACAAGAACTGTCTTAGCGAAAGGCTTCTTCAGGGGAAAGCTGTAACTCTGTGAGATGATTTCACAGAACACAAAGAAGTTTCTCAGAAAGCTTCTTTCTCTTTGTTATCGGAGGATATTTCCTTTGGCCCTATAGTCTTCAAAGGGATCCGAAATATCTGTTCTCAAATTCCACAGAAATAAGGCTAGCAAAGAGATCTACGAAACACAGATGTAACGCTGTGAGATGAATTAACAGAACACTAAGCAGTTTCTCTGAAAGCTTCTTTCCAGATTTCATCTGAGGATATTTCCTTTTTCACCATAGCCCTCTATGGGCTTCCAAATATCACTTTGCCAATTCCACAAGAACTGTCTTAAAGAAAGGCTTCTTGAGGGGAAAGCTGTAACTCTGTGAGATGATTTCACAGAACACAAAGAAGTTTCTCAGAAAGCTTCATTCTCTTTCTTATCAGAGGATATTTCCGGTGGCCCTAGAGTCTTCAAAGGGATCTGAAATATCTGCTCTCAGATTCCACAGAAATGAGGCTAGCAAAGAGATCTACGAAACACAGATGTAACTCTGTGAAATGAATTCACAGAACACTAAGAGGTTTCTAAGAAAGCTTCTTTCCAGATTTCATCTGAGGATATTTCCTTTTTCACCGTAGCCCTCTATGGGCTTCCAAATATCACTTTTCCAATTCCACAAGAACTGTCTTAGCGAAAGGCTTCTTGAGGGGAAAGCTGTAACTCTGTGAGATGATTTCACAGAACACAAAGAAGTTTCTCAGAAAGCTTCTTTCTCTTTGTTATCGGAGGATATTTCCTTTGGCCCTAGAGTCTTCAAAGGGATCCGAAATATCTGTTCTCAGACTCCACAGAAAGAAGGCTAGCAAACAGATCCACGAAATACAGATGTAACTCTTTGAGATGAATTAACAGAACACTAAGCAGTTTCTCAGAAAGCTTCTTTCCAGATTTCATCTGAGGATATTTCCTTTTTCACCATAGCCCTCTATGGGCTTCCAAATATCACTTTTCCAATTCCACAAGAACTGTCTTAGCGAAAGGCTTCTTGAGGGGAAAGCTGTAACTCTGTGAGATGATTTCACAGAACACAAAGAAGTTTCTCAGAAAGCTTCTTTCTCTTTGTTATCGGAGGATATTTCCTTTGGCCCTATAGTCTTCAAAGGGATCCGAAATATCTGTTCTCAGACTCCACAGAAAGAAGGCTAGCAAAGAGATCCACGAAATACTGATGTAACTCTGTGAGATGAATTAACAGAACACTAAGCAGTTTCTCAGAAAGCTTCTTTCCAGATTTCATCTGAGGATATTTCCTTTTTCACCATAGCCCTCTATGGGCTTACAAATATCACTTTGCCAATTCCACAAGAACTGTCTTAGCGAAAGGCTTCTTCAGGGGAAAGCTGTAACTCTGTGAGATGATTTCACAGAACACAAAGAAGTTTCTCAGAAAGCTTCTTTCTCTTTGTTATCGGAGGATATTTCCTTTGGCCCTATAGTCTTCAAAGGGATCCGAAATATCTGTTCTCAAATTCCACAGAAATAAGGCTAGCAAAGAGATCTACGAAACACAGATGTAACGCTGTGAGATGAATTCACAGAACACTAAGCAGTTTCTCAGAAAGCTTCTTTCCAGATTTCATCTGAGGATATTTCCTTTTTCACCATAGCCCTCTATGGGCTTCCAAATATCACTTTGCCAATTCCACAAGAACTGTCTTAGCGAAAGGCTTCTTGAGGGGAAAGCTGTAACTCTGTGAGATGATTTCACAGAACACAAAGAAGTTTCTCAGAAAGCTTCTTTCTCTTTGTTATCGGAGGATATTTCCTTTGGCCCTAGAGTCTTCAAAGGGATCCGAAATATCTGTTCTCAGACTCCACAGAAAGAAGGCTAGCAAAGAGATCCACGAAATACAGATGTAACTCTTTGAGATGAATTAACAGAACACTAAGCAGTTTCTCAGAAAGCTTCTTTCCAGATTTCATCTGAGGATATTTCCTTTTTCACCATAGCCCTCTATGGGCTTCCAAATATCACTTTTCCAATTCCACAAGAACTGTCTTAGCGAAAGGCTTCTTGAGGGGAAAGCTGTAACTCTGTGAGATGATTTCACAGAACACAAAGAAGTTTCTCAGAAAGCTTCTTTCTCTTTGTTATCGGAGGATATTTCCTTTGGCCCTATAGTCTTCAAAGGGATCCGAAATATCTGTTCTCAGACTCCACAGAAAGAAGGCTAGCAAAGAGATCCACGAAATACAGATGTAACTCTGTGAGATGAATTAACAGAACACTAAGCAGTTTCTCAGAAAGCTTCTTTCCAGATTTCATCTGAGGATATTTCCTTTTTCACCATAGCCCTCTATGGGCTTACAAATATCACTTTGCCAATTCCACAAGAACTGTCATAGCGAAAGGCTTCTTCAGGGGAAAGCTGTAACTCTGTGAGATGATTTCACAGAACACAAAGAAGTTTCTCAGAAAGCTTCTTTCTCTTTGTTATCGGAGGATATTTCCTTTGGCCCTATAGACTTCAAAGGGATCCGAAATATCTGCTCTCAGATTCCACAGAAATAAGGCTAGCAAAGAGATCTACGAAACACAGATGTAACTCTGTGAGATGAATTCACAGAACACTAAGCAGTTTCTCTGAAAGCTTCTTTCCAGATTTCATCTGAGGATATTTCCTTTTTCACCATAGCCCTCTATGGGCTTCCAAATATCACTTTGCCAATTCCACAAGAACTGTCTTAGCGAAAGGCTTCTTGAGGGGAAAGCTATAACTCTGTGAGATGATTTCACAGAACACAAAGAAGTTTCTCAGAAGGCTTCTTTCTCTTTGTTATCGGAGGATATTTCCTATGGCCCTATAGTCTTCAGTGGGATCAGAAATATCTGTTCTCAGATTCCACAGAAATAAGGCTAGCAAAGAGATCTACGAAACACAGATGTAACTCTGTGAGATGAATTCACAGAACACTAAGCAGTTTCTCAGAAAGCTTCTATCCAGATTTCATCTGAGGATATTTCCTTTTTCACCATAGCCCTCTATGGGCTTCCAAATATCACTTTGCCAATTCCACAAAAACTGTCTTAGTGAAAGGCTTCTTGAGTAGAATGCTGTAACTGTGTGAGATGATTTCACAGAACACAAAGAAGTTTCTCAGAAAGCTTCTTTCTCTTTGTTATCGGAGGATATTTCCTTTGGCCCTATAGTCTTCAAAGGGATCCGAAATATCTGTTCTCAGACTCCACAGAAAGAAGGCTAGCAAAGAGATCCACGAAAGACAGATATAACTCGGTGAGATGAATTAACAAAACACTAAGCAGTTTCTCAGAAAGCTTCTTTCCAGATTTCATCTGAGGATATTTCCTTTTTCACCATAGCCCTCTATGGGCTTCCAAATATCACTTTGCCAATTCCACAAGAACTGTCTTAGCGAAAGGCTTCTTGAGGGAAAGCTGTAACTCTGTGAGATGATTTCACAGAACACAACGAAGTTTCTCAGAAAGCTTCTTCTCTTTGTTATCAGAGGATATTTCCTGTGGCCCTAGAGTCTTCAAAGGGATCTGAAATATCTGCTCTCAGATTCCACAGAAATAAGGTTAGCAAAGAGATCTATGAAACACAGATGTAACTCTGTGAGATGAATTCACAGAACACTAAGCAGTTTCTCAGAAAGCTTCTTTCCAGATTTCATCTGAGGATATTTCCTTTTTCACCATAGCCCTCTATGGGCTTCCAAATATCACTTTGCCAATTCCACAAGAACTGTCTTAGCGAAAGGCTTCTTCAGGGGAAAGCTGTAACTCTGTGAGATGATTTCACAGAACACAAAGAAGTTTCTCAGAAAGCTTCTTTCTCTTTGTTATCGGAGGATATTTCCTTTGGCCCTATAGTCTTAAAAGGGATCCGAAATATCTGTTCTCAAATTCCACAGAAATAAGGCTAGCAAAGAGATCTACGAAACACAGATGTAACTCTGTGAGATGAATTAACAGAACACTAAGCAGTTTCTCTGAAAGCTTCTTTCGAGATTTCATCTGAGGATATTTCCTTTTTCACCATAGCCCTCTATGGGCTTCCAAATATCACTTTTCCAATTCCACAAGAACTGTCTTAGCGAAAGGCTTCTTGAGGGGAAAGCTGTAACTCTGTGAGATGATTTCACAGAACACAAAGAAGTTTCTCAGAAAGCTTCTTTCTCTTTGTTATCGGAGGATATTTCCTTTGGCCCTATAGTCTTCAAAGGGATCCGAAATATCTGTTCTCAGACTCCACAGAAAGAAGGCTAGCAAAGAGATCCACGAAATACTGATGTAACTCTGTGAGATGAATTAACAGAACACTAAGCAGTTTCTCAGAAAGGTTCTTTCCAGATTTCATCTGAGGATATTTCCTTTTTCACCATAGCCCTCTAAGGGCTTACAAATATCACTTTGCCAATTCCACAAGAACTGTCTTAGCGAAAGGCTTCTTAAGGGGAAAGCTGTAACTCTGTGAGATGATTTCACAGAACACAAAGAAGTTTCTCAGAAAGCTTCTTTCTCTTTGTTATCGGAGGATATTTCCTTTGGCCCTATAGTCTTCAAAGGGATCCGAAATATCTGTTCTCAAATTCCACAGAAATAAGGCTAGCAAAGAGATCTACGAAACACAGATGTAACGCTGTGAGATGAATTAACAGAACACTAAGCAGTTTCTCAGAAAGCTTCTTTCCAGATTTCATCTGAGGATATTTCCTTTTTCACCATAGCCCTCTATGGGCTTCCAAATATCACTTTGCCAATTCCACAAGAACTGTCTTAGCGAAAGGCTTCTTGAGGGGAAAGCTGTAACTCTGTGAGATGATTTCACAGAACACAAAGAAGTTTCTCAGAAAGCTTCTTTCTCTTTGTTATCGGAGGATATTTCCTTTGGCCCTAGAGTCTTCAAAGGGATCCGAAATATCTGTTCTCAGACTCCACAGAAAGAAGGCTAGCAAAGAGATCCACGAAATACAGATGTAACTCTTTGAGATGAATTAACAGAACACTAAGCAGTTTCTCAGAAAGCTTCTTTCCAGATTTCATCTGAGGATATTTCCTTTTTCACCATAGCCCTCTATGGGCTTCCAAATATCACTTTTCCAATTCCACAAGAACTGTCTTAGCGAAAGGCTTCTTGCGGGGAAAGCTGTAACTCTGTGAGATGATTTCACAGAACACAAAGAAGTTTCTCAGAAAGCTTCTTTCTCTTTGTTATCGGAGGATATTTCCTTTGGCCCTATAGTCTTCAAAGGGATCCGAAATATCTGTTCTCAGACTCCACAGAAAGAAGGCTAACAAAGAGATCCACGAAATACAGATGTAACTCTGTGAGATGAATTAACAGAACACTAAGCAGTTTCTCAGAAAGCTTCTTTCCAGATTTCATCTGAGGATATTTCCTTTTTCACCATAGCCCTCTATGGGCTTACAAATATCACTTTGCCAATTCCACAAGAACTGTCATAGCGAAAGGCTTCTTCAGGGGAAAGCTGTAACTCTGTGAGATGATTTCACAGAACACAAAGAAGTTTCTCAGAAAGCTTCTTTCTCTTTGTTATCGGAGGATATTTCCTTTGGCCCTATAGACTTCAAAGGGATCCGAAATATCTGCTCTCAGATTCCACAGAAATAAGGCTAGCAAAGAGATCTACGAAACACAGATGTAACTCTGTGAGATGAATTCACAGAACACTAAGCAGTTTCTCTGAAAGCTTCTTTCCAGATTTCATCTGAGGATATTTCCTTTTTCACCATTGCCCTCTATGGGCTTCCAAATATCACTTTGCCAATTCCACAAGAACTGTCTTAGCGAAAGGCTTCTTGAGGGGAAAGCTATAACTCTGTGAGATGATTTCACAGAACAGAAAGAAGTTTCTCAGAAGGCTTCTTTCTCTTTGTTATCGGAGGATATTTCCTATGGCCCTATAGTCTTCAGTGGGATCCGAAATATCTGTTCTCAGATTCCACAGAAATAAGGCTAGCAAAGAGATCTACGAAACACAGATGTAACTCTGTGAGATGAATTCACAGAACACTAAGCAGTTTCTCAGAAAGCTTCTATCCAGATTTCATCTGAGGATATTTCCTTTTTCACCATAGCCCTCTATGGGCTTCCAAATATCACTTTGCCAATTCCACAAAAACTGTCTTAGTGAAAGGCTTCTTGAGTAGAATGCTGTAACTGTGTGAGATGATTTCACAGAACACAAAGAAGTTTCTCAGAAAGCTTGTTTCTCTTTGTTATCGGAGGATATTTCCTTTGGCCCTATAGTCTTCAAAGGGATCCGAAATATCTGTTCTCAGACTCCACAGAAAGAAGGCTAGCAAAGAGATCCACAAAAGACAGATATAACTCGGTGAGATGAATTAACAAAACACTAAGCAGTTTCTCAGAAAGCTTCTTTCCAGATTTCATCTGAGGATATTTGCTTTTTCACCATAGCCCTCTATGGGCTTCCAAATATCACTTTCCCAATTCCACAAGAACTGTCTTAGCGAAAGGCTTCTTGAGGGAAAGCTGTAACTCTGTGAGATGATTTCACAGAACACAACGAAGTTTCTCAGAAAGCTTCTTCTCTTTGTTATCAGAGGATATTTCCTGTGGCCCTAGAGTCTTCAAAGGGATCTGAAATATCTGCTCTTAGATTCCACAGAAATAAGGTTAGCAAAGAGATCTATGAAACACAGATGTAACTCTGTGAGATGAATTCACAGAACACTAAGCAGTTTCTCAGAAAGCTTCTTTCCAGATTTCATCTGAGGATATTTCCTTTTTCACCATAGCCCTCTATGGGCTTCCAAATATCACTTTGCCAATTCCACAAGAACTGTCTTAGCGAAAGGCTTCTTCAGGGGAAAGCTGTAACTCTGTGAGATGATTTCACAGAACACAAAGAAGTTTCTCAGAAAGCTTCTTTCTCTTTGTTATCGGAGGATATTTCCTTTGGCCCTATAGTCTTAAAAGGGATCCGAAATATCTGTTCTCAAATTCCACAGAAATAAGGCTAGCAAAGAGATCTACGAAACACAGATGTAACTCTGTGAGATGAATTAACAGAACACTAAGCAGTTTCTCTGAAAGCTTCTTTCGAGATTTCATCTGAGGATATTTCCTTTTTCACCATAGCCCTCTATGGGCTTCCAAATATCACTTTGCCAATTCCACAAGAACTATCTTAACGAAAGGCTTCTTGAGGGGAAAGCTGTAACTCTGTGAGATGATTTCACAGAACACAAAGAAGTTTCTCAGAAAGCTTCATTCTCTTTGTTATCAGAGGATATTTCCGGTGGCCCTAGAGTCTTCAAAGGGATCTGAAATATCTGCTCTCAGATTCCACAGAAATAAGGCTAGCAAAGAGATCTACGAAACACAGATGTAACTCTGTGAAATGAATTCACAGAACACTAAGCAGTTTCTCAGAAAGCTTCTTTCCAGATTTCATCTGAGGATATTTACTTTTTCACCAAAGCCCTCTATGGGCTTCCAAATATCACTTTGCCAATTCCACAAGAACTGTCTTAGCGAAAGGCTTCTTGAGGGGAAAGCTGTAACTCTGTGAGATGATTTCACAGAACACAAAGAAGTTTCTCAGAAAGCTTCTTTCTCTTTGTTATCGGAGGATATTTCCTTTGGCCCTATAGTCTTCAAAGGGATCCGAAATATCTGTTCTCAGATTCCACAGAAATAAGGCTGCAAAGAGATGTACGAAACACAGATGTAACTCTGTGAGATGAATTCACAGAACACTAAGCAGTTTCTCAGAAAGCTTCTATCCAGATTTCATCTGAGGATATTTCCTTTTTCACCATAGCCCTCTATGGGCTTCCAAATATCACTTGGCCAATTCCACAAAAACTGTCTTAGCGAAAGGCTCCTTGAGTGGAAAGCTGTAACTCTGTGAGATGATTTCACAGAACACAAAGAAGTTTCTCAGAAAGCTTCTTTCTCTTTGTTATCGGAGGATATTTCCTTTGGCCCTGTAGTCTTCAAACGGATCCGAAATATCTGTTCTCAGACTCCACAGAAAGAAGGCTAGCAAAGAGATCCACGAAATACAGATGTAACTCTGTGAGATGAATTAACAAAACACTAAGCAGTTTCTCAGAAAGCTTCTTTCCAGATTTCATCTGAGGATATTTCCTTTTTCACCATAGCCCTCTATGGGCTTCCAAATATCACTTTGCCAATTCCACAAGAACTGTCATAGCGAAAGGCTTCTTGAGGGGAAAGCTGTAACTCTGTGAGATGGTTTCACAGAACACAAAGAAGTTTCTCAGAAAGCTTCTTTCTCTTTGTTATCGGAGGATATTTCCTTTGGCCCTATAGTCTTCAAAAGGATCCGAAATATCTGTTCTCAGATTCCACAGAAAGAATGCTAGCAAAGAGATCTACGAAACACAGATGTAAGTCTGTGAGATGAATTAACAGAACACTAAGCAGTTTCTCAGAAAGATTCTTTCCAGATTTCATCTGAGGATATTTCCTTTTTCACCATAGCCCTCTATGGGCTTCAAAATATCACTTTGGCAATTTCACAAGAACTGTCTTAGCGAAAGGCTTCTTGAGGGGAAAGCTGTAACTCTGTGAGATGATTTCACAGAACACAAAGAAGTTTCTCAGAAAGCTTCTTTCTCTTTGTTATCGGAGGATATTTCCTTTGGCCCTATAGTCTTCAAAGGGATCCGAAATATCTGTTCTCAGATTCCACAGAAATAAGGCTAGCAAAGAGATCTACGAAACACAGATGTAACTCTGCGAGATGAATTCACAGAACACTAAGCAGTTTCTCAGAAAGCTTCTTTCCAGATTTCATCTGAGGATATTTCCTTTTTCACCCTAGCCCTCTATGGGCTTCCAAATATCACTTTGCCAATTCCACAAGACCTGTCTTAGCGAAAGGCTTCTTCAGGGGAAAGCTGTAACTCTGTGAGATGGTTTCACAGAACACAAAGAAGTTTCTCAGAAAGCTTCTTTCTCTTTGTTATCGGAGGATATTTCCTTGGGCCCTATAGTCTTCAAACGGATCCGAAATATCTGTTCTCAGACTCCACAGAAATAAGGCTAGCAAAGAGATCCACGAAATACAGATGTAACACTGTGAGATGAATTAACAAAACACTAAGCAGTTTCTCAGAAAGCTTCTTTCCAGATTTCATCTGAGGATATTTCCTTTTTCACCATAGCCCTCTATGGGCTTCCAATATCACTTTGCCAATTAAACAAGAACTGTCTTAGCGAAAGGCTTCTTGAGGGGAAAACTGTAACTCTGTGAGATGGTTTCACAGAACACAAAGAAGTTTCTCAGAAAGCTTCTTACTCTTTGTTATCGGAGGATATTTCCTTTGGCCCTATAGTCTTCAAAAGGATCCGAAATATCTGTTCTCAGATTCCACAGAAAGAAGGCTAGCAAAGAGATCTACGAAACACAGATGTAACTCTGTGAGATGAATTAACAGAACACTAAGCAGTTTCTCAGAAAGATTCTTTACAGATTTCATCTGAGGATATTTCCTTTTTCACCATAGCCCTCTAAGGGCCTCCAAATATCACTTTGCCAATTCCACAAGAACTGTCTTAGCGAAAGGCTTCTTGAGGGGAAAACTGTAACTCTGTGAGATGATTTCACAGAACACAAAGAAGTTTCTCGGAAAGCTTCTTTCTCTTTGTTATCGGAGGATATTTCCTTTGGCCCTATAGTCTTCAAAGGGATCCGAAATATCTGTTCTCAGATTCCACAGAAATAAGGCTAGCAAAGAGATCTACGAAACACAGATGTAACTCTGTGAGATGAATTAACAGAACACTAAGCAGTTTCTCAGAAAGCTTCTTTCCAGATTTCATCTGAGGATATTTCCTTTTTCACCATAGCCCTCTATGGGCTTCCAAATATCACTTTGCCAATTCCACAAGAACTGTCTTAGCGAAAGGCTTCTAGAGGCGAAAGCTGTAACTCTGTGAGATGATTTCACAGAACACAACGAAGTTTCTCAGAAAGCTTCTTTCTCTTTGTTATCAGAGGATATTTCCTGTGGCCCTAGAGTCTTCAAAGGGATCTGAAATATCTGCTCTCAGATTCCACAGAAATAAGGTTAGCAAAGAGATCTACGAAACACAGATGTAACTCTGTGAGATGAATTAACAGAACACTAAGCAGTTTCTCAGAAAGCTTCTTTCCAGATTTCATCTGAGGATATTTCCTTTTTCACCATAGCCCTCTATGGGCTTCCAAATATCACTTTGCCAATTCCACAAGAACTGTCTTAGCGAAAGGCTTCTTCAGGGGAAAGCTGTAACTCTGTGAGATGATTTCACAGAACACAAAGAAGTTTCTCAGAAAGCTTCTTTCTCTTTGTTATCGGAGGATATTTCCTTTGGCCCTATAGTCTTCAAAGGGATCCGAAATATCTGTTCTCAAATTCCACAGAAATAAGGCTAGCAAAGAGATCTACGAAACACAGATGTAACTCTGTGAGATGAATTAACAGAACACTAAGCAGTTTCTCTGAAAGCTTCTTTCCAGATTTCATCTGAGGATATTTCCTTTTTCACCATAGCCCTCTATGGGCTTCCAAATATCACTTTGCCAATTCCACAAGAACTGTCTTAAAGAAAGGCTTCTTGAGGGGAAAGCTGTAACTCTGTGAGATGATTTCACAGAACACCAAGAAGTTTCTCAGAAAGCTTCATTCTCTTTGTTATCAGAGGATATTTCCGGTGGCCCTAGAGTCTTCAAAGGGATCTGAAATATCTGCTCTCAGATTCCACAGAAATGAGGCTAGCAAAGAGATCTACGAAACACAGATGTAACTCTGTGAAATGAATTCACAGAACACTAAGAGGTTTCTAAGAAAGCTTCTTTCCAGATTTCATCTGAGGATATTTCCTTTTTCACCGTAGCCCTCTATGGGCTTCCAAATATCACTTTTCCAATTCCACAAGAACTGTCTTAGCGAAAGGCTTCTTGAGGGGAAAGCTGTAACTCTGTGAGATGATTTCACAGAACACAAAGAAGTTTCTCAGAAAGCTTCTTTCTCTTTGTTATCGGAGGATATTTCCTTTGGCCCTATAGTCTTCAAAGGGATCCGAAATATCTGTTCTCAGACTCCACAGAAAGAAGGCTAGCAAAGAGATCCACGAAATACAGATGTAACTCTTTGAGATGAATTAACAGAACACTAAGCAGTTTCTCAGAAAGCTTCTTTCCAGATTTCATCTGAGGATATTTCCTTTTTCACCATAGCCCTCTATGGGCTTCCAAATATCACTTTTCCAATTCCACAAGAACTGTCTTAGCGAAAGGCTTCTTGAGGGGAAAGCTGTAACTCTGTGAGATGATTTCACAGAACACAAACAAGTTTCTCAGAAAGCTTCATTCTCTTTGTTATCAGAGGATATTTCCGGTGGCCCTAGAGTCTTCAAAGGGATCTGAAATATCTGCTCTCAGATTCCACAGAAATGAGGCTAGCAAAGAGATCTACGAAACACAGATGTAACTCTGTGAAATGAATTCACAGAACACTAAGAGGTTTCTAAGAAAGCTTCTTTCCAGATTTCATCTGAGGATATTTCCTTTTTCACCATAGCCCTCTATGGGCTTCCAAATATCACTTTACCAATTCCACAAGAACTGTCTTAGCGAAAGGCTTCTTGAGGGGAAAGCTGTAACTCTGTGAGATGATTTCACAGAACACAAACAAGTTTCTCAGAAAGCTTCTTTCTCTTTGTTATCGGAGGATATTTCCTTTGGCCCTAGAGTCTTCAAAGGGATCCGAAATATCTGTTCTCAGACTCCACAGAAAGAAGGCTAGCAAAGAGATCCACGAAATACAGATGTAACTCTTTGAGATTAATTAACAGAACACTAAGCAGTTTCTCAGAAAGCTTCTTTCCAGATTTCATCTGAGGATATTTCCTTTTTCACCATAGCCCTCTATGGGCTTCCAAATATCACTTTTCCAATTCCACAAGAACTGTCTTAGCGAAAGGCTTCTTGAGGGGAAAGCTGTAACTCTGTGAGATGATTTCACAGAACACAAAGAAGTTTCTCAGAAAGCTTCTTTCTCTTTGTTATCGGAGGATATTTCCTTTGGCCCTATAGTCTTCAAAGGGATCCGAAATATCTGTTCTCAGACTCCACAGAAAGAAGGCTAGCAAAGAGATCCACGAAATACAGATGTAACTCTGTGAGATGAATTCACAGAACACTAAGCAGTTTCTCAGAAAGCTTCTTTCCAGATTTCATCTGAGGATATTTCCTTTTTCACCATAGACCTCTATGGGCTTACAAATATCACTTTGCCAATTCCACAAGAACTGTCTTAGCGAAAGGCTTCTTCAGGGGAAAGCTGTAACTCTGTCAGATGATTTCACAGAACACAAAGAAGTTTCTCAGAAAGCTTCTTTCTCTTTGTTATCGGAGGATATTTCCTTTGGCCCTATAGACTTCAAAGGGATCCGAAATATCTGCTCTCAGATTCCACAGAAATAAGGCTAGCAAAGAGATCTACGAAACAGAGATGTAACTCTGTGAGATGAATTCACAGAACACTAAGCAGTTTCTCTGAAAGCTTCTTTCCAGATTTCATCTGAGGATATTTCCTTTTTCACCATAGCCCTCTATGGGCTTCCAAATATCACTTTGCCAATTCCACAAGAACTGTCTTAGCGAAAGGCTTCTTGAGGGGAAAGCTGTAACTCTGTGAGATGGTTTCACAGAACACAAAGAAGTTTCTCAGAAAGCTTCTTTCTCTTTGTTATCGGAGGATATTTCCTTTGGCCCTATAGTCTTCAAAAGGATCCGAAATATCTGTTCTCAGATTCCACAGAAAGAATGCTAGCAAAGAGATCTACGAAACACAGATGTAAGTCTGTGAGATGAATTCACAGAACACTAAGCAGTTTCTCAGAAAGATTCTTTCCAGATTTCATCTGAGGATATTTCCTTTTTCACCATAGCCCTCTATGGGCTTCAAAATATCACTTTGCCAATTTCACAAGAACTGTCTTAGCGAAAGGCTTCTTGAGGGGAAAGCTGTAACTCTGTGAGATGATTTCACAGAACACAAAGAAGTTTCTCAGAAAGCTTCTTTCTCTTTGTTATCGGAGGATATTTCCTTTGACCCTATAGTCTTCAAAGGGATCCGAAATATCTGTTCTCAGATTCCACAGAAATAAGGCTAGCAAAGAGATCTACGAAACACAGATGTAACTCTGCGAGATGAATTCACAGAACACTAAGCAGTTTCTCAGAAAGCTTCTTTCCAGATTTCATCTGAGGATATTTCCTTTTTCACCCTAGCCCTCTATGGGCTTCCAAATATCACTTTGCCAATTCCACAAGACCTGTCTTAGCGAAAGGCTTCTTCAGGGGAAAGCTGTAACTCTGTGAGATGGTTTCACAGAACACAAAGAAGTTTCTCAGAAAGCTTCTTTCTCTTTGTTATCGGAGGATATTTCCTTGGGCCCTATAGTCTTCAAACGGATCCGAAATATCTGTTCTCAGACTCCACAGAAATAAGGCTAGCAAAGAGATCCACGAAATACAGATGTAACACTGTGAGATGAATTAACAAAACACTAAGCAGTTTCTCAGAAAGCTTCTTTCCAGATTTCATCTGAGGATATTTCCTTTTTCACCATAGCCCTCTATGGGCTTCCAATATCACTTTGCCAATTAAACAAGAACTGTCTTAGCGAAAGGCTTCTTGAGGGGAAAACTGTAACTCTGTGAGATGGTTTCACAGAACACAAAGAAGTTTCTCAGAAAGCTTCTTTCTCTTTGTTATCGGAGGATATTTCCTTTGGCCCTATAGTCTTCAAAAGGATCCGAAATATCTGTTCTCAGATTCCACAGAAAGAAGGCTAGCAAAGAGATCTACGAAACACAGATGTAACTCTGTGAGATGAATTAACAGAACACTAAGCAGTTTCTCAGAAAGATTCTTTACAGATTTCATCTGAGGATATTTCCTTTTTCACCATAGTCCTCTAAGGGCCTCCAAATATCACTTTGCCAATTCCACAAGAACTGTCTTAGCGAAAGGCTTCTTGAGGGGAAAACTGTAACTCTGTGAGATGATTTCACAGAACACAAAGAAGTTTCTCGGAAAGCTTCTTTCTCTTTGTTATCGGAGGATATTTCCTTTGGCCCTATAGTCTTCAAAGGGATCCGAAATATCTGTTCTCAAATTCCACAGAAATAAGGCTAGCAAAGAGATCTACGAAACACAGATGTAACTCTGTGAGATGAATTAACAGAACACTAAGCAGTTTCTCTGAAAGCTTCTTTCCAGATTTCATCTGAGGATATTTCCTTTTTCACCATAGCCCTCTATGGGCTTCCAAATATCACTTTGCCAATTCCACAAGAACTGTCTTAAAGAAAGGCTTCTTGAGGGGAAAGCTGTAACTCTGTGAGATGATTTCACAGAACACCAAGAAGTTTCTCAGAAAGCTTCATTCTCTTTGTTATCAGAGGATATTTCCGGTGGCCCTAGAGTCTTCAAAGGGATCTGAAATATCTGCTCTCAGATTCCACAGAAATGAGGCTAGCAAAGAGATATACGAAACACAGATGTAACTCTGTGAAATGAATTCACAGAACACTAAGAGGTTTCTAAGAAAGCTTCTTTCCAGATTTCATCTGAGGATATTTCCTTTTGCACCATAGCCCTCTATGGGCTTCCAAATATCACTTTTCCAATTCCACAAGAACTGTCTTAGCGAAAGGCTTCTTGAGGGGAAAGCTGTAACTCTGTGAGATGATTTCACAGAACACAAAGAAGTTTCTCAGAAAGCTTCTTTCTCTTTGTTATCGGAGGATATTTCCTTTGGCCCTAGAGTCTTCAAAGGGATCCGAAATATCTGTTCTCAGACTCCACAGAAAGAAGGCTAGCAAAGAGATCCACGAAATACAGATGTAACTCTTTGAGATGAATTAACAGAACACTAAGCAGTTTCTCAGAAAGCTTCTTTCCAGATTTCATCTGAGGATATTTCCTTTTTCACCATAGCCCTCTATGGGCTTCCAAATATCACTTTTCCAATTCCACAAGAACTGTCTTAGCGAAAGGCTTCTTGAGGGGAAAGCTGTAACTCTGTGAGATGATTTCACAGAACACAAACAAGTTTCTCAGAAAGCTTCATTCTCTTTGTTATCAGAGGATATTTCCGGTGGCCCTAGAGTCTTCAAAGGGATCTGAAATATCTGCTCTCAGATTCCACAGAAATGAGGCTAGCAAAGAGATCTACGAAACACAGACGTAACTCTGTGAAATGAATTCACAGAACACTAAGAGGTTTCTAAGAAAGCTTCTTTCCAGATTTCATCTGAGGATATTTCCTTTTTCACCATAGCCCTCTATGGGCTTCCAAATATCACTTTACCAATTCCACAAGAACTGTCTTAGCGAAAGGCTTCTTGAGGGGAAAGCTGTAACTCTGTGAGATGATTTCACAGAACACAAACAAGTTTCTCAGAAAGCTTCTTTCTCTTTGTTATCGGAGGATATTTCCTTTGGCCCTATAGTCTTCAAAGGGATCCGAAATATCTGTTCTCAGACTCCACAGAAAGAAGGCTAGCAAAGAGATCCACGAAATACAGATGTAACTCTGTGAGATGAATTCACAGAACACTAAGCAGTTTCTCAGAAAGCTTCTTTCCAGATTTCATCTGAGGATATTTCCTTTTTCACCATAGACCTCAATGGGCTTACAAATATCACTTTGCCAATTCCACAAGAACTGTCTTAGCGAAAGGCTTCTTCAGGGGAAAGCTGTAACTCTGTCAGATGATTTCACAGAACACAAAGAAGTTTCTCAGAAAGCTTCTTTCTCTTTGTTATCGGAGGATATTTCCTTTGGCCCTATAGACTTCAAAGGGATCCGAAATATCTGCTCTCAGATTCCACAGAAATAAGGCTAGCAAAGAGATCTACGAAACAGAGATGTAACTCTGTGAGATGAATTCACAGAACACTAAGCAGTTTCTCTGAAAGCTTCTTTCCAGATTTCATCTGAGGATATTTCCTTTTTCACCATAGCCCTCTATGGGCTTCCAAATATCACTTTGCCAATTCCACAAGAACTGTCTTAGCGAAAGGCTTCTTGAGGGGAAAGCTATAACTCTGTGAGATGATTTCACAGAACACAAAGAAGTTTCTCAGAAAGCTTCTTTCTCTTTGTTATCGGAGGATATTTCCTATGGCCCTATAGTCTTCAGTGGGATCCGAAATATCTGTTCTCAGATTCCACAGAAATAAGGCTAGCAAAGAGATCTACGAAACACAGATGTAACTCTGTGAGATGAATTCACAGAACACTAAGCAGTTTCTCAGAAAGCTTCTATCCAGATTTCATCTGAGGATATTTCCTTTTTCACCCTAGCCCTCTATGGGCTTCCAAATATCACTTTGCCAATTCCACAAGAACTGTCTTAGCGAAAGGCTTCTTGAGGGGAAAGCTGTAACTCTGTGAGATGATTTCACAGAACACAACGAAGTTTCTCAGAAAGCTTCTTTCTCTTTGTTATCAGAGGATATTTCCTGTGGCCCTAGAGTCTTCAAAGGGATCTGAAATATCTGCTCTCAGATTCCACAGAAATAAGGTTAGCAAAGAGATCTACGAAACACAGATGTAACTCTGTGAGATGAATTCACAGAACACTAAGCAGTTTCTCAGAAAGCTTCTTTCCAGATTTCATCTGAGGATATTTCCTTTTTCACCATAGCCCTCTATGGGCTTCCAAATATCACTTTGCCAATTCCACAAGAACTGTCTTAGCGAAAACTTCTTGAGGGGAAAGCTGTAACTCTGTGAGATGATTTCACAGAACACAAAGAAGTTTCTCAGAAAGCTTCTTTCTCTTTGTTATCGGAGGATATTTCCTTTGGCCCTATAGTCTTCAAAGGGATCCGAAATATCTGTTCTCAAATTCCACAGAAATAAGGCTAGCAAAGAGATCTACGAAACACAGATGTAACTCTGTGAAATGAATTCACAGAACACTAAGAGGTTTCTAAGAAAGCTTCTTTCCAGATTTCATCTGAGGATATTTCCTTTTTCACCGTAGCCCTCTATGGGCTTCCAAATATCACTTTTCCAATTCGACAAGAACTGTCTTAGCGAAAGGCTTCTTGAGGGGAAAGCTGTAACTCTGTGAGATGATTTCACAGAATACAAAGAAGTTTCTCAGAAAGCTTCTTTCTCTTTGTTATCGGAGGATATTTCCTTTGGCCCTAGAGTCTTCAAAGGGATCCGAAATATCTGTTCTCAGACTCTACAGATAGAAGGCTAGCAAAGAGATCCACGAAATACAGATGTAACTCTTTGAGATGAATTAACAGAACACTAAGCGGTTTCTCAGAAAGCTTCTTTCCAGATTTCATCTGAGGATATTTCCTTTTTCACCATAGCCCTCTATGGGCTTCCAAATATCACTTTTCCAATTCCACAAGAACTGTCTTAGCGAAAGGCTACTTGAGGGGAAAGCTGTAACTCTGTGAGATGATTTCACAGAACACAAAGAAGTTTCTCAGAAAGCTTCTTTCTCTTTGTTATCGGAGGATACTTCCTTTGGCCCTATAGTCTTCAAAGGGATCCGAAATATCTGTTCTCAGACTCCACAGAAAGAAGGCTAGCAAAGAGATCCACGAAATACAGATGTAACTCTGTGAGATGAATTAACAGAACACTAAGCAGTTTCTCAGAAAGCTTCTTTCCAGATTTCATCTGAGGATATTTCCTTTTTCACCTTAGCCCTCTATGGGCTTACAAATATCACTTTGCCAATTCCAGAAGAACTGTCTTAGCGAAAGGCTTCTTCAGGGGAAAGCTGTAACTCTGTGAGATGATTTCACGGAACACAAAGAAGTTTCTCAGAAAGCTTCTTTCTCTTTGTTAGCGGAGGATATTTCCTGGGCCCTATAGTCTTCAAAGGGATCCGAAATATCTGTTCTCAAATTCCACAGAAATAAGGCTAGCAAAGAGATCTACGAAACACAGATGTAACTCTGTGAGATGAATTAACAGAACACTAAGCAGTTTCTCTGAAAGCTTCTTTCCAGATTTCATCTGAGGATATTTCCTTTTTCACCATTGCCCTCTATGGGCTTCCAAATATCACTTTGCCAATTCCACAAGAACTGTCTTAGCGAAAGGCTTCTTGAGGGGAAATCTGTAACTCTGAGAGATGATTTCACAGAACACAAAGAAGTTTCTCAGAAAGCTTCATTCTCTTTGTTATCAGAGGATATTTCCGGTGGCCCTAGAGTCTTCAAAGGGATCTGAAATATCTGCTCTCAGATTCCACAGAAATGAGGCTAGCAAAGAGATCTACGAGACACAGATGTAACTCTGTGAAATGAATTCACAGAACACTAAGAGGTTTCTAAGAAAGCTTCTTTCCAGATTTCATCTGAGGATATTTCCTTTTTCACCGTAGCCCTCTATGGGCTTCCAAATATCACTTTTCCAATTCCACAAGAACTGTCTTAGCGAAAGGCTTTTTGAGGGGAAAGCTGTAACTCTGTGAGATGATTTCACAGAACACAAACAAGTTTCTCAGAAAGCTTCTTTCTCTTTGTTATCGGAGGATATTTCCTTTGGCCCTAGAGTCTTCAAAGGGATCCGAAATATCTGTTCTCAGACTCCACAGAAAGAAGGCTAGCAAAGAGATCCACGAAATACAGATGTAACTCTTTGAGATGAATTAACAGAACACTAAGCAGTTTCTCAGAAAGCTTCTTTCCAGATTTCATCTGAGGATATTTCCTTTTTCACCATAGCCCTCTATGGGCTTCCAAATATCACTTTTCCAATTCCACAAGAACTGTCTTAGCGAAAGGCTTCTTGAGGGGAAAGCTGTAACTCTGTGAGATGATTTCACAGAACACAAAGAAGTTTCTCAGAAAGCTTCTTTCTCTTTGTTATCGGAGGATATTTCCTTTGGCCCTATAGTCTACAAAGGGATCCGAAATATCTGTTCTCAGACTCCACAGAAAGAAGGCTAGCAAAGAGATCCACGAAATACAGATGTAACTCTGTGAGATGAATTCACAGAACACTAAGCAGTTTCTCAGAAAGCTTCTTTCCAGATTTCATCTGAGGATATTTCCTTTTTCACCATAGCCCTCTATGGGCTTACAAATATCACTTTGCCAATTCCACAAGAACTGTCTTAGCGAAAGGCTGCTTCAGGGGAAAGCTGTAACTCTGTGAGATGATTTCACAGAACACAAAGAAGTTTCTCAGAAAGCTTCTTTCTCTTTGTTATCGGAGGATATTCCCTTTGGCCCTATAGACTTCAAAGGGATCCGAAATATCTGCTCTCAGATTCCACAGAAATAAGGCTAGCAAAGAGATCTACGAAACACAGATGTAACTCTGTGAGATGAATTCACAGAACACTAAGCAGTTTCTCAGAAAGCTTCTTTCCAGATTTCATCTGAGGATATTTCCTTTTTCACCATAGCCCTCTATGGGCTTCCAAATATCACTTTGCCAATTCCACAAGAACTGTCTTAGCGAAAGGCTTCTTGAGGGGAAAGCTGTAACTCTGTGAGATGATTTCACAGAACACAAAGAAGTTTCTCAGAAAGCTTCTTTCTCTTTGTTATCGGAGGATATTTCCTTTGGCCCTAGAGTCTTCAAAGGGATCCGAAATATCTGTTCTCAGACTCCACAGAAAGAAGGCTAGCAAAGA